>NC_135723.1:45268088-46468088 GCF_964656455.1 Halichoerus grypus
AGTAAAAGAGAGGTTTGCTCCTTCAAATGCACAGGCTCCAAAACAAGGCTACACAGATCACAAAAATCAGGAAAACATGATGTGGAAGAGTGGTTTGACATATTTAAAGTGTTGAAAGAAAAAAATGCCATTCAAGAATACTATACCCAACAAAAATGATTTTCAGAAATGAAGGAGAGATAAAGACATTCCAAGATAAACAAAAGCTGAGGAGTTCATCACCATTGGACCTCCTAGAAGACACGCTAAAGGGAATTCTTCAAGTTAAAATTCAAGGATTCTAAGTAACACCACAAAAACATGTAACTCACTGGTAAGGGCAAACATAAATTCACAATATTCTAATATTGTAATAGCAATATGTAAATCACTTTTAACACTAGTAAAAAAAAAGTACAAGAAAAAGGTACTAAAAATAACTATGCTACAATTATTTGTTAATGGATATAAATAAAAGATGATGTTAAAGTGTGACATCAACAGCAAAGATGTGAGGTAAGAAGGAAAAATGTAGAATTTTTAGATGCAATTAGAGATAAATTGTTATTGGCTTAAATAGACTTATAAATATATTTTATGCAAACCTCAGGATAACCACAAAGAAAAATACACAAAATATAAAGAGAAAGCAAGAAAATCATACAACAACAAAAAACAAATCACAAAGGGAGACAAGCAAGAGGGGAAAAAAAGAACTACAAAACAGAAAGCAAATAAAATGGCAATAGTAGTCCTTAACTATCAATAATTACTTGAAATGTAAATGGATTAAATATTCTATTCAAAGACACAAAGCGGAGTGACTGAGGGGATAAAAACAAAAACAGGACCCAACAATATACTGCCTACACAGGACTCACTTTTGCTTTAAGGACATGCAAGGCTGAAAGTGAAGGAATAGAAAAAGATACTCCATGTAAATTTAAACCACAAGAGAACAGGAGTGACTTATACCAGATAAAACAGATGTTCCACCAAAATATATTTATACCTCAATAAAGCGGGAGAAAAAAAATAATAACCAAAAAGAGTACCTATATCGATACCAGAAAATGGAAAACAGCAAAGACGACACATACGAACATAGACAGAAATCCAATGTAAATTATATCGTTATGACAATACATACGTATATATACATAAATAAATGGGTTAAAGTTCTCTAACAAATATCAGACTCTCAGACAGGAATAAAATAATTCCAGGGATGCCAGGGTGGTCAGTTGGTTAACCATCTGCCTTTGGTTCAGGTCATGTCCCCAGGGGTCCTGGGATCAAGTCCAGCATTGGGCTCCCTGCTCAGCAGGGAGCCTGCTTCTCCCTCTCCCTCGGCCTGCCACTCCCCCAGCTTGTGCGCGCACTCTCTCTCTGTCAAATAAATAAAATCTTAAAAAAATATATAATAATTCCAGACTGTGTGTGTGTGAGAAAGAGGGGGAGAGAGAGAGAGATTGAGGGAGAGCTTGAGCCAGAGTGCTCTAACGAATGCAAGCGCATGTGGGCCAACACTGAAGTTCCCATTCTGAATTGATGAGGAAAGTCATTGAGAGGAATCTATCCGAAGCCCTTTCCCCTGCCCCAGCCAAGCTTACAGACAAAACTCACAGGTGTCTGCACTTGACCCTAACTCTGTTTTTCTAGGTCTTGGTGCCCTCCATTCTCAGAAACTAGACCCCAACTACAAAACATGTTCTTCCCTAGCCTGACCACAACCCACATCCCAGATGAGACCCAGACAGAGTCCCTCAAAAACCCTGCTGCCTCCTGCTCTACCTGGCCAAGAGTCGACCCCCTCCCCACACCCCGCCCCACCACGGGCCAGCCACAACACTCTTGCACCCTTCAAAACCCCTTAAAAGGCCCAGCCTAACAGAAACTCAGGGCTGACATTTCTCTTGATGCCTGGCCCCTCTCCTCCCTTGGAGAATGAATAAACTCTGTCCTGCTTGTTGCCTCACTCTTTGTGCAATTCTCTGCTGCCCATCACCGGCCATCCCAACAGTAATCGTGCTGGGATAGTTGTTTTTTGTTTTTGTTTTTTCTCTCACCATAACTCTAAATAGGTTGAAAAGCTAAACATTACAGGAGGTTATAAGCATACTAGAACAAGACACAGATCAATATTTATGAAAATATTTTTTTTTGAAACAGGTATTTCTAAACATAATACAAAAGGAAAGTATTGATATATTTGACTTCTTAAACCTAAATTTCTTACAAGAAAACTATTTAAACAAAATTGAAAGGCAAATGGCAAAATGGGAAATTATGGACAAGACATATTATAGAAAATGTTAAACATTTTTTAAATATAAAGAATTCTTTAAAAAAGAGAAAACGAACATAAGGACAGATTACAAAATAATAAATACTAAGAGCCTTCAAGATGTTTATATTCTTTAACTTATCACTCTAACTTCTAGGAATACATCCTTAAGTGATAAGCTAGAATATTTTTTAATAAATGCTTCCTACACAATTTTATCACAACATAATTGTGAAAAATTTTAAACAAATGATTAATAACAGTAATGATAGTAAAAGTATGGTACATCCATATAATTGGATGCTATTCAGGTTTTGAAAATTATGTTATAAAGAGTTTTAATTATGTTGTAAAATTTCTAAATTCAGCATTTCTGGCCTGATCAAAGTATTCTTCCAATAGATTACAGTGCTTGATTCAGCTCATGAAGAAAGCCAGAACAGTAAGACCCAGTGTTAGACTGATTAAAAACGTCAAAAAAGGGCATTTCCTTTTCAATGACATTGCTGATTATAAAGGTAAGTTTGGAGCTGACAGGAGACTACTTAATAAAGACAACCCAGAGGATAACCAGTGAGTTAAGTGATGTATACAAAGACAACATTTCTTCAGAACCTGTATCTAGACATGCTGGAAATCTGTGGGTGGTCCCCTAAACACAGGACTATATGTGAAAAAGAACGAAACTTCTCTCTTTTGTAAGCTACAGTTTTGGGGTGTGTCTCTAACAGCACTCATTTGTTCAAGGGTTAAACACCATTTATTCAAGTATTATTCACAACTTCATGTGTGAGTTTCGTTTTGAGACTAAAATTCAATTTAAGTAGGTCAAGACAAAAGATTTGTTATCAGTACATTAACATACATGCATAAACACTTCATTATTATAAGTTTGAGAATGATAAATATGTAGCAAGTGTTGAAAATACAGAGGAAAATTTTAAACAGAATGTTTTATAAATACACAAGTTTGTCAAGGGTATCCTTCATTCATCTTCATCTACTTTTTTCTTTTTTTTTTTTTTTCAGAGAAGGGGAAGTGGGGGAGAGAGAGAGGGTGAGAATCTTAAGTAGGATCCACACAGAGTGTGGAATCTGACAGAGCACTCCACGTGGCTCGATCTCACAACCCTGAGATCACGACCTGAGCCTAAATCAAGAATTAGACGCCCAACTGACTGAGCCAACTAGGCTCCCCAATGTTCATTTACTTCCAAGAACAATTTTAGGGTGGTTAGAAGTTCAACAGCATTGCAAAACACACTGATAACGTGGATAAACTAGATCACAGACCATTTAAGTAAGTAAAAGGGCCACAAGATATACAAGATAATGTTAAAACTAGGTACTGTATTTGCCTCCAGATTATCTTGCAGATGTTCATGACTTTTCAAGGAAATATTTAAAATAGATTCTCTCATCAATGAAATGCAAAGTCCCAAGGCATTCTCCTAAATATATGGAATCTAATCAATTAAATAGAAGATTTAAAGACAGTATTACATAACCACTTACATATGGGTATACATGATTTAGGAACCATACGTAAGTTAAGAGAATCCATAAAATAGATAATTTTCTCCCTAAAGCACACTGATTTATGAGCCATCAGCCAAATGTTGGGAGTGCTCACATTTCTGTAATATTAGCATCAATGCATAATATTGCTCAATCATCATTATAGATTCTTCAATCATGTTAGTACAGTTTGAAATAATCAAAATTAACCTAGTCTTCATCAAGTCAAATGGATGTACATTAGGTGAAAGGAGTCAAGACTGACATTATCCCTTCATTATTAGAAAGAAAAATGACTACCCAAGAAGCAGAAGATTTCTTGGTCCAGAACAGAGTTCATGTTTCTAGGATTCTTATTCTGAGAGGATGATCTGTCCCGATTTCACATTCATTGTGGAGTGAGTCAGAGAAACTAACATAAAAATTCTTAGTACTACTAAATTTTCATTTCAAGTTAGGAACCCTAATTTCAACACAGCAGTTTGCTTTTCCTTCTAAGACATTTAGTAGTAATTTTTTTTCCATCTAGTACCAAGAGGATTTGGGCTTAACGTCAAAATTTCATTCTAAAAAATGCTTAAAGAATCAGAATAAATGAGCTCAGATAATGAGATGAGCCAACTTCACCAGAAAAACACCGGATTTGGGGCACATGGGTGGTGCAGTCGGTTAAGTGACTGACTCTTGGTTTCAGCTCAGTTCATGATCTCAGGGTCGTGAGATCAAGCCCTGCATTGGGCTCCGCACTCAGTGTGGAGTCAGCCTGAGATTCTCTCTCTCTCCCTCTGCCCCCCGCACTCGTTCTCTCCCTAAACAAATAAATAAATCTTTAAAAAAAAAAAAAAAAAGGAAAAACAAAGACACTGGATTTTAAAAATGTCATGTAAAGTACCCAAACAAAAGCATGCTTCAGTTTTAGTAAGAAATCAAGTTATACTAGTGATTATTTTCCCAGCACATTTCCAAAATAGAAAATGTTTTCCAAGATTTTTTCAATTAATTACATATTATTAGAATGGCTTGGTGATTCTGAAAAATATCTGGCAATTATACTTACATGCGTGGGTGCTTGAGATACAATGGCTCCCTGACTCAACACTCTGAAATGTATTCTCTAAAAGTGCAGGGATAACAGAGTATTTACTATTTTAGCCTTTTCACAATGTTTTATTGTAGTCTAGGAAGTTATAAAACACTATTTGACTTACCAAATTTTATTTCTCCCTTTTCTCTAATTTCAGGGTGTCTTTTTAATGGAAAGATTAAAATGATTGTATGGATTCAAAGAACATTATGAATGAATAAAGGAATGACATACAAGTAATCTTAATATATTAAAATTAGTATGCTTTACTGAGTGAAGATAGATAAATTATAAATATTATTTGCAAATACCTGGGTGGTTTCCAGAGAAAAGTTCTTTTACCTATCCTAAGCAAACCTACATGTGAATATTAACAAAATATTACAGGAAATTATGCTAATAAACACTAAAAATTTTAAAGATGTGATACTGTAAAAAAAATGAAGTCTGGTTAAGAATTAAAATTATGCTAAATAGTGAGCTAAATGATATACATATTCATTTAGTTATGACTATAGTTTTAGTGAAAAATTCATCATTTGATTATGAATCCAAAACCACAATCTTTTTATCATGAAGAAATCTTCAACATATAGAGAAATTAAAAGAATTAGACTTTTGTTGCATGAAAATTAAACGAAAGTGATTTTAAATTAACATACCCACAGACAAAATGTCAGTTTTTAATTTTTGAAAATGGATTCAATTTTGACACTAGGGTCCCTTCATTACTAATGATAAATGAACAAAAATTAATTTAGTGGACTGACTTCTCTTTAAGTCACCTAGAATACAGCAATCATTTTTTATCTTCAATAAAAATGAAATTCCAAAAGAGGGCATGCAAGTCTATACATTTGAATGAATTCTTTTTTTTTTTTTTTTTTTTTAGAAATGTTACAATATAGTGTTTATGCGTGTTGGGAAATAATAATGGTGGATATCACCTACTACATGTTAGTCTCTGATCTTGAGCACTTTTACATAGACAACCCACTTTGTGCTCTAACTACCTTAAGTGACAACTATTTATTACTATAATTTATAGATGAGCAAACTGAGGCAAGGGAAAGTTAAATCACTTTCCCTAAGATACAAAAAGAAATAGAGCTGGAATTCACATCTATGGCAACAAGATTCTGGATTCCATATGCTCAACCCCCTATATAAACTGTCTCCCACTAGGATAATTTTAACCAAATTCAACTTGGACAACCATCAAATGAATTGCCAACTACATAATTAAAGAACTTCCTACACTACAATGGTGGTACAATAGTAGCATCACCCTTTATCTTTCTAAAAATCACCTCATAGCCAAAGGGAAAAAAAAATATACAGAAATGTAGCTATTAGCTTTGATAACTGTAAAGCACAGACTAGGTAAAAAGGCACAAACCAAACCATGGTGCAAAACCCTGTTTGCAGTGGCAGTAACGGTATGCACAGGCTGAGAATGGGAGCACATATGCAAATCATATCTGAAAGCATTGTTGTGGCCCTATGACTTTAGGAATGAAGGAAATCTTTCATTGCATGCAAAACTACAGTTGCACATCTTCATTGGCTTAAGATACAGATAAACATATATAAATACAGCCCTAAGTCATTAAAAAAAAATTCTCTTTGGCTGGAAAATTGCCCTGGTTCTCCATAATTTACCAAAAAAAAGAACAGAAAAGCTGCTTCTTTAAAGAGGCTGTAACAAGTATACAAAGATACTGCAAGGAGAAAAAGAACAGTGGCAGATGAAGAAAACGCACTACAAAAAAGTTCCCCAATACATTAGCTTCCTAGGTCTGTCCTAACAATTTACCAGAAAGCAGTTGGCTTAATACAATGTCAATTTATTCTCTCACAGATTTGGAGTCTAAAAGCCTAAAATCAAGTTGTCAGCTGTGCCATGCTCTCTGAAGGCTCTAGAGAAGAATCCTTCCTTGCCTCTAACTTCCAGTGGCTGCCAGCATAGGTAAGCAAAATTTGTCACCCCAAAGTGTGTCTCTTTGGCATATGCATTATTTTAGGTTGAGTTTTTGAGAAACAGAAGGCTCAGGAAGAACCTTTGACCTTTCCCCCACTAATGCCTAAAAGGATTTGGATAGAAGACCTGCTCCAGAAAGGGAGCTAAGACCACAGACAAGTATAGTATAGTATAAACTAGATATGCTAGAGATGGGGAAACCTAGCAAATCTCTTTGTTAAAATTCCTCCATCTCATTGTTTCTGTATGGCCCAACAAACATTTGTTTACCAAACATTTACTCTTTTTCAACCTCCTGTAAATTGTTTTCCTTCTCCTTCAAGCCCCAGACTCCTAATCCATTCTCCTTAGTCCAGAATGACACTTATACCTCAATTGGCCAACCGTTTTCAGAATCACTCACATTTATTTGGATTCCCCATCTGTATGTAATTAAATTTTATTTTCTTCTGTTAATCTGTCTCAAATCAATTTAATTCCTAGACCAGCCAGAATAATCTTGAAGGGCAGAGGAAAATTTTTCCTCCCAATACCAACAATCTTGGCTTGTACCTGAATCACTCCCATTTCTGCCTCCACTGTCAGGTGTATTTTCCCAGTGTGTCTGTGTCTTTATATGGCCTTCTATAAGGACATGAGTTGTTGGATTTAGGACCTGCCCTAATTCCTTATGGCCACATCTTAACTAATTACATATGCAAAACCTGATGTTCCAAACAAAAAAACCCTTCACATTCAGAATACAAGGAATACATGGAAATTTTGTTCAAAAATTTCTCTATGAATTTACAAAACTGAATAAAGATATTACTTTCATGAATTGAGCAAAAGTACAGGAAAAGATGGTGAGAAGACAAGGTATAATGTAAAGTGAGGGAAGATGTGACATTGAGATTAAAACATCACAGAAATTAAGGCAAAATTAAAATAAGCCTGACAGAAACAAAGAACATGCAAACAGGAAATTGCTAAGTTAGAAAATAATAGAACATAATTAGTATTTACAGCTCTACAAATAAGTGAAGTCTTAAGATACAAGTGGATTTAAATCTAAACTTTGGTAGAAAAATTCAATGTTGGGGAAAAACAGCCAAAATGGGCAACATGCAAATACATCATACCTAAAATTATCAGTAAATAAAAGAAAATCATTTGTACAGCTACATAAAAGATCAAACAAAAATAATGGAAAATTTTGAAACAGTCTCAGACATGTTCATATCAAACTTGAACATCGAGAAACAGTGGAATAATTTCCACAAATTCCTAAATGAAACCAAGCACAACCCAAGAATTTGCACCCAGGCAACATGCCAGAGTTTTAAATATGTGAAAGCTTTGAGAATAATGTTCCCATAAACTTTTTCTGAACAATTTGAGTCAACTAAGACATAACTGGGAAAAGTAAAGCAATAGGATTTTTGGTAAACATCAAATCTATTTAACAATATTATGTTCCCATAATACACCTGAAGCAAATTGGTATTCTGATGACAAATGTTACAGAACTTATGAAATTAGAAAGTTAAAAGGGAAGAGTGTAAAAAGATGAAGATAATGTATTAGTTGTATCACTTGTACTTAGTCAAAATATATCAACAAATACATATAAAGTTTACAAATCAAGAACTGTAGTACAAGCTTATTAAAGAATATATAGGCAAATTCTAAGAACAATATAATTGACTATATGTGGATATATACAAAAGGAGGGGTGGGGAGGAAGAAGTATTTTATCATTAATCTTAGTAGAGCATGGGAACATACCATAAATAAAATAAAGTTTATAAATTTGTTTTGATTTTATATAGGACAATAGGTGGCCAACATTTTTTTAAGATTTTATTTATCCATTTGACAGAAAGAGAGAGAGCACAAACAGGGGGAGCGGCAGGCGGAGAGAGAGGGAGAAGCAGGCTCCCCACTGAGCAAGGAGCCTGATGCAGGGCTCAATCCCAGGACCCTGGGATCATGACCTGAGCCCAAGACAAACCTTTAACCAACTGAGCTAACCAGGTGCCCCAGGAGGCCAACATTTATAAAGCAAAAACATAAGTGACATAAGACAAAATATATTAAAACTAATCTACAATATAAAACTGATTCATACCTCTTATTCATTTAGAGATGTATTGAAAGAAATAATTATGAATATGGAAGGCCCAAAAAAAACTAATAAAGAAAACAGGATACATATTTGATAGTGTCAAAGCAGTTGTCACAAAAATAATTAGTATGATTCTACAAAGAAAGACTAAATACTGTACAGGAATGTAGCATCTTTTCAAAGTAAACATTTGAAAACAAATACATCATAGGTTTTATTTCTTATAATTTAAGTATTAGGGATTACCAATCTTATTTTTTGTCTCATGTGATACTATCTATTATGTTGCATTTCTAAAATAGATGCCTTTGATATGGTGGTTATAGGACAAAAGTATTAAAAAATATGGAAAACCAGCATTCCTATTTGACCCTCAAGTAATAATTAGAACTTCGCTCATTTTTATTTGTTTTTCAACAATTTTCCAAGGCCTTTTCACTTCTGCAAAATACTGACAGTATATTACCAATGACTAACAATTTACCTATCACCCAAGAGACAATGAATAGATACGGAATTATCTATTGAAATCTTTCCACTTATTAGTTGACTTGCCTAGGCAAACATGATTTTCCCCATTTTGAAAACTATGATCTAATATATACCTATAACAATTATGTATTTGCATCCCTATACGTCCCAAATTATTAGATCCTCCTGAAAGCAGGGACTATATTAGTTGTTTTCCCATTACCTTGCACAGTACATTATACATAACAGATCTTTATCAATATTTCTTGAGCTTAATTATTTTTACCAATAGGCAAAGATGTTTGCTTGAAGAAGAAACATTTGATGTTTCACTCAAAACAGAGTTTAAAAATAATTTGATGTAGGGAAATAAAAAGCAAAAGTAGAGTACTTAATTTTTGCATAGGCTAACTGCCCAATTCTAATTAGGCCATGGGCACATGGGCTTCTTCTTATTTTCATGCTTCCTTCAAAGCCCTGGAGATAACAGAACAGTGATCATGGCAGCCAAACAAACCATATGGGAACCAACAGACCACAACTTAATTAGCACTGAAAATTTATGCCAGCAGTGTCAGCTTCTATTTTTATCTTACTTCATCTTCAGAACCTCAAAGTTTTAATAAAATTTACAATTTTGTCTTTGCGTTTATCTTTCTTGAAATATAAATGCTAGATAAAATTACAATTTATCAAAGAAGTTTATTTAAAATAAGAGCTCCACTACAATAGATAACAATGAAAAAATTTAAATCCTGCCTTCCAAAAATCTAAATATTGATTACTGAAAGTAACTTTTATATTTAAACAAACCACACTGGTTTTATTTAAGCAAGGCATTTGTAGTATACTCCAATAACAACTATTCAAAACTAAGATGTTAAATAAAGCCTTGACTTTGTAATCTTTGTATCATGTATATCTTTATGAAATTTTAGAGAGATTTAATATCTCTCTGCTTAATAATTTGATAATATACTTGATAAAAGAGTGATTAATTCAGAAGTTGAGTTGGGAGCAAAACTGTGGTCATCTGATTCTCAGTTCAGCACTCTTTCTAGAGTCGGAGGCAAGTGATCAAAAAAAGCTAGATTCTATTTACTTAGCTATCGTTTATATTTAAATTTCATTGGTTTAAAAACACCATGTAAAGTGTGGAGATGAAACTTCTAAAACTCATTTAAATATTATCTTATTTTGTATGGTATAAGTAACAACTTAATTAAAAAAAGATAATCATGAATACTTTAATTTTTCTTACATATTCTAACCTAATCTAATCTAACCTATTGAGTTTTGTTCTTTTTTTTTTTTTAATGGCAATCTGTGGAGATCAGGTTAATTTAATCAGTACTTAACAGTTTGGAATTTGTATTCTTCTAATTAAATTAACAAGAATAAAACAAAAAGTTTGTGTCTGCTGTTGTTTTTTCCCCCTCTAAAATTCTTTGTTGTACCATCTGGCCAAGAAAGCTTGCAAACATTGCTGTCTGGACAGAGATATGACCAAGGACCCAGAGGTGAAATCCTAAAACATTCATAGTCTTTAATAATTCAGTGCCCAAACCACCAGTCTGCCACTGTTATATCTACTAGTTTTAATGAATCAACTATCATATTAGTCATATTGACTGCTTTAAACCTAGCTTAAATATTTTAGGTAACTTTTACATAAAGGTAATGTTTAAAAGGTGTGATAAAAAGATCTATAGAAAAAAACACCATAAACCTAGCTAATATGATAAAAAGAAACTAGATGTTGGCAGCATTGAAATAATGATTTTAGATTTATATAAAAATTTTATTACCAAATAAATTACTTCAAATTGATAAAGCTTGAGTTTATTTTTTTTGCTTTCTTTAAAAATTATAGTAATGATTACAAATTCTTAATGAGTAAATAATTATTATAATTGAGTATTATAATGGGATTTATTGACTTTGGTGTTTGAAATGAAATAATACGAGTAATACAAGTGAAAATTTAGAATATTCACAGGAAAAAAAATTTGATTCTTTTTATTTTTTTAAAGATTTTATTTATTTATTTGACAGAGACACACACAGCGAGAGAGGGAACACAAGCAGGGGGAGTGGGAGAAGGAGAAGCAGACTTCCCACCCAGCAGGGAGCCCCATGCGGAGCTTGATCCCAGGACCCCAGGATCATGACCCGAGCAGAAGGCAGACGCTTAACAACTGAGCCATCCAGGGTTTGGGGAACTAATTTTGAACTTCTCCATTTTGAATTAAAAAAAAATTACCTAAAAGCATGCCGTGATTTTCATTGATCTGGTACTATTGGAGTTCATCACATTTTATCCTGTCACTTAATTTCACTTCTGACATTGGTCCTTCAAGGCACAAATCCCTGGGGTGAATGACACCTGTAATGGCTTCCTTTGCTCAAGGAAGAAATCTCTGGGAATGAGCCCCCACTGGCAATTTGGACAGCTGCCTCCATTCTACAATATTTTCTCGCGGAAAACAATAAAAGTTAAAGGAAGCGAGAAAGACAAATACAGTTCCCAACAGATCCCTACATACTTAAACAGAAGTTTTAATGACCAAATAGCAAACATAAAGTAAACAATTGCTTCTACAAGCAGGCCCTAGTGGGTAATGTACCTTTAGATGTAAACTGATAGTACGACATAGGAATGAGAACTTTGAATTATATTTTCCACTTTTCTCTCATTTCTTTGACTTAACTGTTTTGGCATCACTGGCTTTTTGATTATATAGAGCACATCATGGGAGGAAGGTTTAATAGAAGAGAGCTGAAATGATGAAATTAATAGGTTTCCCCCACATACATAAAATACAAGTAATGAAAGAGGTAGCACCAATATAGCAAGTTTATTATGGTTTCTAAAGTTTACAATAAGCTATTTGAAATCTGGAAAATAAGAAATAACAGGCATATTCAGTCAAGCAATATGAAAGTTCAAAAGAATAGATGTGCTTCTCAGCAGGGAATTACTTGAAACTTGGAATCTTTTCATTAAGAAATGTACTTATTTTTTGGCCTCTTGACATCAGATAAAATTGGGGTGGACTGTTCAACACAAATAATAAGTTAAATTAGCAAACTGGCTTTGATGGTTCTTCTGAAAAAGATTGTTTAGATTCACCCTTCTGTCAATCTAGATAATAAATTTGTGACTCAGGAAGAAATCCACTCTTTGTGAGAGAGACTATTTCAGTCTGTTTCTTACTCTGCTTTTTTTCTGTGGAAAATGTGTTCTTTTCAAATTTTCTTTCATCACCTGTATGCTGATAACACTCAGCTCTGCATCTTCTCCACCCCGTCTCTTGAGAGCTCATCCCAAAGTCAATGATAGTATATAAAAATTAATAATTGTCCTAATTTAATTATTCAATACAATAAAAATAATTATATATATGAATAGAACAGAAGGGGGAGAATATGGTAGTGAATAAAATGAATAATTGATAGTGACAGTGAATAAAATAATTGTTTTTAATTGAACTACTCAACAAATATAATAAAAATAATAAATTGAGAAAATTTTTCCACAACTGTTACCTAAAAACCTAAAAATTAACCCAAAATATTTGAGATATGGATGACAGTATCTTTCTCTTTAGAGGATACTTTGTTTCTTCCAGGGATCTAGGGGGCCAGATATTACAAAGACAAGCTGAGCTTTAGTCTTAGTGATGAATCTATTTCTAGCTCATTTTTATTCCTAGGGAGTGATTCTTCAAGTTCCTGGCTCATAGCTCTCAGCTCTACCAGGGCTCCTCTTTTCTGAAAGCATATCTGCATTCAATATTTGTTTTCATTCATTATATAAATTCTTCCTTTTATCCACATATCATCTTTCTTTCCTTTGTCTTCCATGTTGATCATTTTTCCTTTTCTCTGTTATTCCTTTACAATTTGGGATAAGTTCTCTTTTTTATTTTCATCCTACACATTGATTACTGTCACATCAATTCTACTTTTAACTTCTTTCAGTGTGAATTTTACTTCTTACATTGGGGTTTTGTTTCTTTTGTCTTGACTCTGTCTCTTTTCTTATTCTCATTTTTTGTCATTCCATACACACTTTATGCATTATCATCTCCATTTTAAGAAGGCAAGTTTTATTGTACTCTACTGAAAGTATCAAATCACTCTTTTTCTTATTTAGGCATTTATAATGAAAGTATATGTTTCTTTTGAGATTTTCGAACATCATTCTCCCTCTTTTCTTCTGTTCAGCAGTAATTTGCAAAGCATGCTGTATTATTTTCCTCTCCTTATTCAAATCCCAGAAATGATGCTGGCTCACTCTTATTTGTTAATAGTAAAATGAGTAGATTCTCCTTGACCTATTTCCATTAGTTGTGTTGTGATCCTTAATCAAAATCTATGGCTCCAAATTTGCATGATGCTTGTTTCTACTAGATATCACCTACATATTTCTATCATTCTGAGGCATACACTTTCCTCTTTTCTAAGATCTAATAACCTTACCCCTCCTTGATAATATATCTTGGAAAATATCTATACCACTGATGGGCCTGCTACCTTCTCTAGCTTTACCAGTAAGCCTTTTATTTCTTTTTAAGTTGTTTTCTGAGTGTGGCAGTCTTTGCCCACATACAGAAAGAAAATAACTGAAGAAATGAGGAAAAAACATCAAGAATTCTATTTGCCTCATGAAGTAGTCTCAATAGTTACAAAGGAATAAATGACAAATTCTCTGTTTTATTTGTGCTCTAAGTTTGTGAAACAAGGTACAGATTTTTAAAGGAAGAAATGAGAAAGTATATCCTTCATTTTCTTCAGGTATTTTGTTTCATAAAAAAAGAAACCAAGATACATGACTTTCTGAGTCTGGTTAGATTTTACTTAATTATTTCCATTTATTCATAATAATAATCAACTTTTACCAGAATTTGACATGAAGTTTTCTGTTTAGTCTTTGCTATCAAAGTTATCAGTTCTTCTGTTCTGTATCTTCAAAAGTAATCCAGTGAAAAGCTAAGCAAAACTTCATGGAGTCTGCTTCAATTTAGGTAATTCAGGCAACATTATTTTTATTTTTATTTTTTTTAAATTTTTTATTGTTATGTTAATCACCATACATCATTAGTTTTTGATGTAGTGTTCCATGATTCATTGTTTGTGTATAACACCCAGTGCTCCATGCAATACGTGCCCTCTTTAATACCCATCACCAGGCTAACCCATCCCCCCACCTCCTCCCCTCTAGAACCCTCAGTTTGTTTTTCAGAGTCCATCGTCTCTCATGGTTCGTCTCCCCCTCTGATTTCCCCCCTTCATTCTTCCCCTATCTTTTTTTTTTTTTTTTTAACATATATTGTATTATTTGTTTCAGAGGTACAGATCTGTGATTCAACAGTCTTGCACAATTCACAGCACTCACCATAGCTCATACCCTCCCCAATGTCTATCACCCAGCCACCCCATCCCTCCCACCCCCCACCACTCCAGCAACCCTCAGTTTGTTTCCTGAGATTAAGTATGGAGGTTCCTCAAAAAGTTAAAAATAGAGCTACCATACGACCCAGCAATTGCACTACTGGGTATTTACCCCAAAGATACAAATGTAGGGAACCGAAGGGGTACGTGTACCCTGATGTTTATAGCAGCAATGTCCACAAAGCCAAACTGTGGAAAGAGCCAAGATGTCCATCAACAGATGAATGGATAAAGAAGATGTGGTATATATATACAATGGAATATTATGCAGCCATCAAAAGGAATGTCAGTTGAGCATCTGACTCTTGATTTTGGATCAGGTCATGATCTTGGTGTCATGCAATCGAGCCCTGCATCACGCTCTGTGCTCAGCGCAGAGTCTGCTTCAGATTCTCTCTCTCTCTCCTTCTGCCCCTCCCCCCACTCGCACTTTAAATAAATAAATAAATAAATAAATAAATAAATAAATAAATAAAATCTTTTTTAAAAATGTAGAATTAATCTTGAGAAGATTCATAGAATTAAAAGCATTCATGGAATTTAAAGTATTAATACAAAAGGTACTGCATTGTAAAAGTAGACTAATGTATTAATAATCGAGTGACAAATGCAATCTATGTTAGCTGAAAATTTAATAAAAGGATAAGAGCAAATCTAAAAAAAGACTGATAAATATGTCTTAGTTCAGCGAACTAAGTGAGAAAATGTGGCTGAAAGATCAGATTTTACTCAAGAGAAAAAGAAATTATACTAGAATGAACTAAATAACACTAAGTATGATTTTAAAAAGGGGTAAGAACATACAGACCAACTTGCCCAGTTTTTCTCCAGTTGAGATTTGAAATGAATCAAAATATTTGACAGATTTTTTTTTTTACTATTTTAGTGAGAAACCTAGAAAATTGAAAATTTAATGACACTATCACCTAAAATCACTTCGTGATGGAAAGTACGTTGCTCCTAATAAAACTGGTTCATAAATAAAAGGTAGTTTCTACACAGCAGTTAGCTAAATTTTATATGGAAGTGATAGTAAGAAAGGCCCTATCAGTACACCCTTTGTCCTTATTTGAATAGCAAATAGAGTGAGAAAATCATCAAATGCTTAATCCCAAACTGTCCTTAATCCCAAACTGTATTTTTATTTTATAACAATAAAATGTGGTAATGTATTTCCTTATGGGTGTTTAAATATATTTAATTTTTAAGTCTTCTTAACAACATAGAGATAAAACAAGATATAAGATATGAAACTAGTAATCACTAATTATCAGATATGCCAAAGCAATTGAAAGTTGTTCATAAACCTCTCTGTCACATAATTCACTTGTCAGAAAAATTATTCAGATAGGTAACATGTTTTTTAACTAGACAAATATGAACTATAAAATATGCTGTAGCCACTGAAGAGCTCGATTGTACTTTTATTTTTAATTTTTAAATGATGTAGCAATGACTTTATGCCTAGAATCCAGTAATCCACTAAAAACTTGTGTATGAACACTGATGATAAAAGCCTTTGTTTTAGGACAGACTATTTTCTTTTAACAATGCATTTAAAAATCTGTTGTCAAGTCTTAAACTAATTGAGGTTTCTTTGCGTGCAAACAGCAAAGCAAATCCAAAGTGTCATTAGACCTGAAACAATGTGGGTATTAAGAGGGTAAGGGGAAAAGTGAGTCCCTAACAACAATTTCCATATAACATCAAAAATTTAACACAAAATAATTGGGACTGAGAATCATGTTTCAAGGATTTCATATTCAGATTATAACCCTTTTCTAAATGGGGGATGCCATTTAGGTTAATCAAAGCTCTTTGGCCCAGGGCTTTACAAACTCTCTGTGACAAAAGACTGATCTTTTATTTTCCTATCTATTCCAGACCAAATATATAAATACATATAATCAGCTTGGTTTTAAATCATTTGGAAATGCAATGATTAAAACATGCTCACATGAAACCAGAATTAATGACTACATTGTTATATACTCTAAGAATATTACGAATGCTAAACCTAGAAGGGGATAATAACACTACTGTTACTTTTTGAACCAGGTTTATAATAGGAAGATAGGAAAAGAATAGGCCCACATTTGGGGCAAATAATATAAGGCAGGTTTGACGCATAGGCAACTCCTACCCAAGCCCCTGATAGACATCACTATCTGATTATGCCCCCTTTTAACCATGAAGTAGAGATGTGGTTTCTCTAGTCTTTACCAATACAGTACTCCAGACAGCCACTTCTAACTGACCAAGTCTACCTAAGACAGGTCTACCATGGAGAGAAATGAAAAACTATGACAAGAATAGAAAGACCTATCTGTTACTTTGTTTCTGTCTTTACACTTAAACATATGTACATGACAGCATACAACAAACTTGCTTAAGGGAAAAGATATAATGGAATAACCAAATTGATATGGATGAGCACCTATCTCCAAGCCAAATAAGTCATATTCCATGATAATGTGATAATGTAGAAATGTGATTATGGAAATATAAAGATCAGCTTTAGATGGGAGCAATCAAAGGTTAAACATAGTATGGATCTGGAAACCCTATTTAAATAGATTGAAAAGAGCTAGGTATTCCACATGTCACAAAGCAACAAAAAAGATGTGGAAGGCAAAAAATAAAAATCCTTCAGGGAGATTTCAAGTAGAACAGTGTGTGACAAAAGACAGAAATAGTGAAGTCTTTGGGATGAAAGGCCAAAGTGTAGGTTAGGGACAGGTTCTGAGAATTCCTATCATCCTTGTTCCCTAGTTCTTTTCAGGCCTAGCCTCTACTAATAAACCATTGTTTCTTCTTTTCTGAACACATTTTTTCACTGGCATCATAAACCTTAAAAGCAGCTTTTAAAAAATTATGAAATGCCAGCAACAGGGGGACATAGCTTGCCAATTTGCTTTATATTAAATTTCTGTTAAATTTACTCAACTATTTTCTCAAAATTTTGTTTTAAGAACTTAAGAAGTTCTAAAGAGAGATTGTATATATACAGTATGCTACACACTATAGTATAAACTACATACCACATGCATAATATATACCTATACAATGTAGTGTAGACATTAGACATACAGTATACATATGTATAACGCTTGTGTATACACACCATGTTACCTGAAATTATTAAATATAATTATGTAAATTGCCCACAAATGGATACATATATTTGACACAATCCCATCCAAAAACATAGGCTTGGGTTTTTTGGGGTTTTTTTAGAAATTGAAAGGCTAATTCTAAAATATATATGGAAATAAAAGGATCTAGAGAAGATAAATCAATTCTTTTTAAAAAGAAAGACAAAGAGGTCTTACACTACTTGCTTGCAAAAATGACTATATATCTACACTGTCTGAGATTTGCTAAAGGCTAGACAAAGACTTCAGTGGTATCAAATACAGAGTCCAGAAATGAACTCACATATGCATGCCTATTGGATTTTCAGAAGAGATAACAAAGCAATCAGTGGTAGAAATGATAACCTTTTCAACAAAGATGCTGCAACAACTGGTTTTCCAGTAAGAAAAAAAAATATCGACCCTTAAATTCCACCGGATACAAAAATTAACTCAAAGTGAATTACATAACTAAATATAAAAGCTAAAATTATACAAAGTCCCAAGGAAAACAAATACCTTTGCCACCCTGGTGTAGGCAAAGATTTCTAAGATAGGTAATAAGAAGTACAAACTAAAAACACAAAAGGTGATAAATTGGGTATCAAAATTTAAAACTTCGCTCTTTGAAAAACACTACCAAGAAAATAAAAAGCAATTCACACATAACAGAAAATATTTGTAATGCACTTTCTGTCAAAGAACATACAGCATTACGAACTCTTAGATCTCAAAAATAAATAAATAAACCCATTAAAAATAGGCAAACTATCTGATAAGACCGTTCCCAAAAGAGACATAAATGGCAAGCACATGAAATTTTGCTCAACATCACTGGTCATCAGAAAAATGCAAATGAAACACCAAATGGGATTCTACTACATACTCATTAGAACGGTTAAAATTAAAAAGCCTCAGAATTCCTTAAATTTTTACCTCAGCTGGCAGCAACGTAATCAAACAAACTCCCTAGCCAAACTCAATGTACTCAAAATCCAATACAGGTTTTTTGTGGCTTAAAATAATTGCACGGTTGTTTTCCACATCCTAGTGGAAAATTCAGACAAGAATGCAAAATGATAGACAAAATGCTAAGGAAAAAGAAATCAACAAATATGTGTAAGCTATAAAAAGTAAGGTTTCACCTGAATTAATTTTTTTTTTTTCCTTATTGCAAAGGAAGAGTTTCAAGTAAAATCCTTACTTTGCTCCTTAATTTTACCTAGCTCCGGATGTGAGGGCGATCTGGCTACATCTGTCACCCCATTGATTGCCAAGGTTGATTCGGCTGATCTGGGTGGCTAGGTGGGTGTCCCCTTCCTCCCCCCACTCCATGCACTTTCCGCCCGAAGCTGTGCGCTGGGTAGAAGAGGACTGTTCCTCGGTCAAGGGTATACAAGTAGCTGCGCTTCCTGCTAGAACCTCCAAACAAGCTCCCAATTTTACTTAGCTGCTTGAACATGACTCACTTTCCTCCTTTGATATTAATTAGAGGTCAGAGGATTCTTTTCCTAGCAAACAGGTAGCATCTTCTCCCCCACCTTCACACCAATATAATTGTCCTTTTTTAGTTCCTTTTAAGTGATAGCAGTCTTGGTACTATATTTCTGGGTTTCAGGTTTTTCTTAAGTTCACATTTTTCCCACACTTTTATGCTACTCAGAGACGAGCCATGAGAATTAAATTAGGTGAATATAAAAATATAAGGTAAACCAGGAACTGTCACTACGGTGTTATCACTTAAAATTACCATGAGCTGTGCCAACAACATCTTGGAGCTGAGCTTAGCTGAGTCTGCAAGATGAACTCTGATCATTTCCTGGACCTGCTTAAAATAAGAGAATCTCAGATTTTACAAACATAACTTTTTATACTGCATGGGAAATGCTAACTTCTTACTTTTTATATTAATATAATGGAATCCAGCTCTTGATGGTTGTTAATTTTTCTCTGAAATGTCCATCTAACATTCCTTCAACTTAAAGAAGCCACTGGAAAAAAGATGCAAATATCTCTTCAAAGTGAAAAATGAAAGAATTAAAATTAATGCCCACAATATCACTTTTGAGGCAGATACTGGTTTGTATCTTTGCAATTTTCCTAGAAACTAAATGCTTTTGAGTAGCATTAAAATTACATGACATACTTTTTGTACTAATTGAACACTTTTAAAAACTGTATGACCTTTGGGAATAATGTTACTCAAATACTTCTCTGAAAACGTCAGGAATCCAGTATACATTTATAATAGTTAATAGCATGAAGCAAAACTACTTCTAGGAAGTATCAGATAAAGAGACCAGTAAAACACAGTGAAAAAAGAGACCAAACAGTGAAATGGGACACGAGTAAATAAAACAATTTATTGATTGCAATCATTATGTTCTATTTCTCCAGCTTAGGGTGCGAGTGTCTAAATTTAACTTTTAATTTTGTGATAATTTTAGATTCACGTAGGAGTTTGAAAGTACGACAGATTATAAACCAATGAGATCCGTCACTCAGCTTGTCCTTTTTTACTTAACCACAGAATATTTATCAAAACTAAGAAATTAACTTTACTAGAATACTTCTAACTAATACATTGAACTTCTTCAACATTCATAGTTTTCCTCTATTGTCTAGTATGTTCCATGATCCAATTCAGGATTCCACATGGCATTTGGTTCTCAGGTTTCTTTCATGTTCTATCTATTTCCTCAGTCTTCCCTTGTCTTTCATGACACTGTTATTTTTTAGAATATCCTTCAATTTAGAGTATCTGATGTTTTCTTCTGATTTGGTTTAGATTTTGTATGACTAATGAATCATACAGAGATGATATGTTCTTCTCTGTCTTATCAGGGAGTCTATGAGATTGATATGTATTATTGCCTTGTTAATGTTGACAGCTTGGTTAAAGTGGTATTTGCCAGGACTCTGCATTCCATACTTATTATTTTCTCAATTTAATTACTAAATACATTTTTAGAGGGAGGACACTTGGAGACTATAAGTATTCCATGCCTGTTTATTTTAATATTGCTAGTTCTAGCAGGCATTAGTGAATTTTTTTCCAGGAACAAGATTTATGTATTACTCTAATCATGTAATTCTATTTCCCTCTCTATTGTTCATCCTCTGACAACATCCCAGTGAGGGAAAGGTGGGACACTGCATTCATACTCACCGAGTAAGTCCAAGCCCTTTAAATGGCCTCCATTGAGACCATGGAGGGGTTTAATTACTGGACGGTAGAGATAAAAGTCCTGGTTCTCTACCTGACCTTGTGTGACACCAACGCAATTGGTGTCTGGCTACAGCATGGTCAGAAGAAGAGGTGGGGGAAGGAACCACATTTGTCTTCCTGGTATATGGCTTGTATAAGAGTAGTTATTGTTTGTCTTGCTAGGATACCCTCATCTGGTCCTTTGCCTGGGTAGGGCAAGCTTTTGTTAGGACTTTTTTTCTTTCGTCTGTGCCTATTGGTGTTTCTACATTTCCAACTTTAGGCCCTGCTTTGGGATATAAAAGGCAAAAAGAAAACTCAAGAAATTGACTACCGTGTTGTTTCTTGGGTCCTGAGGTCCCCAGAGTATCTGTGCTCTCTCCACCACTAACAGTTATCTTCTCTCTACACATATTCTATATATAATTTCCAGGATTTTTAGTTTCACTGCATAGAAAGAATAAAAAAAAATTATGTTTCCTCCACCTTTCCAGAAGTGCAAATGTACTCTCGCCCATTTTTAAAATTGTTTTTTGTTTTTTGTTATTGAGTTTTAGAAGTTCTTTATACATCCTAGTTACAAATTGCCAGAAATGTGACTTGCAAATATTTTCTTCCAGTCTATGGCTTATATTTTATTCTTCTCAGAGTACCAAGAAACTCCTGCCTCACTGCCTTGAGCTGGGAACACCAGCTCAAATTGAAACAATGGCTTTGGACTTGAACTGAAAGAATGGCTCTTCCTGGGTCTCAAGGCTGTAGTCCTTCAGAATAGAACTACACATCAGCTCTCCTGGGGCTCCAATTTTCCAACTGCTTATTTGGGGACTTGTCAGCCTTCATAGTTCCTCAATTCCTCATAATAGTTTCTCTCCCTCCCTCCCTCTTTCCCTATCATTATCCCATTCTCTCTCTCTCGCTTCCTACCCCCTACACTCCCTCTCCACCTCTTCCTCTGTTCCTCTCCATAAACTATATACATTTACATATATCTACACATATATATCACATATGTATGTTCTGTTTCTCTGGAAAACACTTATACACCTCTCATAAATATCTTCCTTTCTTCAGGTAATTCCACCCATATAAACAGTAGGAACCCATTTTCAATCCAAAAGCAAGAGTCCGAGGTACAAGATATTTGCTGAAGGCGAGGGTGGATAAAATACCTACTGAATTAGTTGTCTAGCAAAACTCTGTCAAATCTGAAGAAAAATCAAAGATATTTCCTGAAAGGAGCCAAGAACTTTGGAAATGTGTCAAATGTATACATGTAAGAGCTCCAATCACTTTTCTCTATAATTCATCTTATTCAAGCTGGTCAGATTCATTAGGCTTACACACTTACACATTCATTCTCTCTCTCTCTCACACACACACACACAACTTTTATGTTAATAAAGTACTAGGGTAGCTAAAAGTAACACCATGACAGTTACCCATTCTGCCTCGATAGACCCAATTCTCAAAATCTGCAACCTGGCCTTGAGATTGGAAGAAAGACCTTCCCCCATTATTTCCAAAGCCTTCCTCTATTCCCTACCTTGAATGAAGAGTAAAGCCTCATCCTCTTACATGTATGTAATGGAACTGGTTCCTTAACCAATTGTCACTGTTCTCATAGCATTATCTATTGCCTAAAAGATGGAGCACAAGATAAAATTTTGGGGTCATTTTCTTATGTATACAGAACAGGACCCTTAATATCACTAAATGTCTGTAAGGTTGGGGCTAAATGGTACAGCAATGATGTACTACTGCCTTTAGAATTGCTTTAGGATGAATCAGCCTTCTGACCAACTTTAGTGTATTTTCTTAATTGAAAAACTCAAATTGGGATCTTATTTATCTGGTTATTTCCTAGGCCAGGAAAATTTACAAAATCACCAAAATGTGTTATGCCTCATCTGTGCCCTGACCTTTAATTAAAACTCCTATTACCCAAATTCCCCCCTATAGAACATTCTAATAAAATAATTCACATTGTGCTATGAATTACTAATAATATCCCAATATCCATTCAGAAAATATGCCTATAAAAGCAAGGTCAACTTACACCAAATTTTAGGGAAATGGATGAGAATGAGGCATATTTATTGGGAAGAATACTTTGTGTACAGGACAGATTTCTTGGTCCCTTTAAAATATGCTATGAAACAAAGTGCTCACTGTGAGATTTTTTAATACCAGCCTTGTCTCGATCAAATTTAACCTTACTTCAGGCAAATTCCAGAGTTTTATAACTTCAACTGATCTGTAGATCGTGCTGTGGAACTTAGGAAAGTGAATAAAGGGGAGTGGGAGATAAGAGCATCCAGTTATGGAATGTGAAAGTCACTGGAATAAAAGGCACAGAATAGAGAATATAGTTGATGGCATTGTAATAGCCCTCTATGGTGACAGATGGTAGCTACACTAATGGCAGGCATAGCATTACATACAGAGAAGTTAAATCATTATGTTGTACATCTGAAACTAACGTACCCTTGTGTGTCAACTATACTAAAAAAATTTTTTTTAACCCAAAGAAAATCAGTTTCCAATGACAGGCCTATGCAGCATTTATTTACCAAACCTACCAAGGACCAACTTAGATATGACTTATTTTATCCCCATCACTTATTAATTTGGAAAACTTAATGAAATTCTGGAATAGAAGGGATGCTAAAACTTGTTCAATATCTTCTTAGTGCTGTATATATTAGATGCATTATTCAATGTAGTAATCATAATAATTTTATAAAGAAAAGGTAGTATTATTCTCATTTCTACCTGGTAAAACTAAGACTTTAAGTATGGGATAATTTTCCAATATCACAGACAAAGGAATGGTGCTCAGTTTAAAATCTAGGTAGGTCTTTTCCCAAAACCTGAGCTTTTCAACTGCACATACGTCTTCTAAACAAGAAGAAATCTAAACATGAACAAAATAATAAAAAAGTGAAAAATACACACTAGATAAAACCAACCACACAGGAAAATAAAATCTGCTGGGATGCATACCTGAAAGTGCACTGTGCTCTATAAATAAAAGTGTGAAAATAAATCATGCTTATTTGAGGCACCACTACAATAGACACTAAATGAATGAAGAATAGAAAACAAAGCACAAAAACACACTCTGGTTCATGAATTCATCATCATCATGATAACAGTTCTCCCAAATGCCAACTATTCTCGGTGTGTAAATGCAACATTTATGCCAAAACAGCAGGAGCCCATCAGTGCCCAAACAGTAGCAGCAGGTGCATTTGCAGCAACTGTATCCTTCTAGGATGAGAATGGAACTGAGCTTCCAGGGAAGGAAACATGCTTCAGTGATGTAAGGAAGCAAGCTTAAGGACAGAATTTGAGAAACTACCAGCGGATTAAGAATCCTTATATGATCTGGGCCGCCAGGAACTGGTACTTTTGATGCAAAAGACACAGGATGGGCAATAAAACATGGTTTTCTGTTTCATTCACAATGATTTATGAGAGATGAGGGATCATGAGGAAATTATCTTAGTATTTCTTTTTCAAACTAGAATTTATAAGCCAGTAGGGAGTTTTAATACATCAAACAGATGGTACAAAATCAGGTACAAATAACTGCTACGTAGGGATACTAACTGAAATAACATTAATTTCATTTTTTTGTTTAGTAGGCCATTTAAAACTTTAGGTTGTTTGTATACTTCCCATAAAAAAAAAAAGTGCTTTCAATTTTACTTGTATAATGCATACCTTAATAAAATTTGAGCCTAAAAAACATAAAATACAGTAGCTATTAAAATTGATGGTATTTCATGCATTAGTAAATCAGATAAGTTGGCATTTTAACTTTTCTTTATATGATGTGAACCCTATCAATAGTTGAGTAATTAAATATGTTATCTTTTATAACTTTTTTAATGCCTTTCAATTATTTTCTACATGTTACTCACTTAACTGAATTAAAGAGCACTAGGGAAGATACTCCAAAATGTTGTAACCTACTCTAGTATTCCTAGCTGCAAGTAAGATCTTAGTCCTGAACACTGAAAGATGAAATAATGAGAACCATATAAATATATAAAGCAATAGTCTTTGGGGATGCAATGAAAGCGAGATATGAAATTCATAACTTCTGCTCTTCTTACTGCCCCTTCCTTTTAAATTCTTATTTTTATATCAATGCTTAATAAATTGTCTCATTCAATTAGCAAATATATATTAGAGTGCCAATAAAAGAGAAATGTGGAAGACAGCTAATGGGTATTTAAGAGTGGTTCAATGTTAGTTTCTTAGTAGTCCCAACTGTTCTAAGTCCAACTCTCTTTGAAATAAGACCTTATCAACTGGCATTTAAGATTTATCAGTAATATAGGAAGTTCAAATGGATAGTAGGGAATTCCCAGAGAATAAGGAAGAATAAATATCTGCCAGCCTTTTCAAGCTATTCTGCCAAATAAGGGATTTTTCTATAAAATATACTTACTAAGACTCTGCCAAGCTTGAAGTGTAATATAATTTCTACTCCTTGCCTTGGAAAAAATTCCAGAATAAAATGATTTATATAATGGTATTCATGCTAAATAGCTCCTAGAAAACCAGTTAATATCATGTTTGAGGTATTTAGTTAGTGTTAAAGGGCATTATATATAATTCCAAAATATGTTTCTACTTTTTCTTAACAAAAAACATACTTAGGAGGAAATAAAATTTTACAAAAGGGTAGAAGTCCAAAGACCCTTGCTATTCACTTCACTTTTGCACTCTTTTTAAGAATATTTAAAATATATGACAGGAGCCTAGTCTTCATAATTAGAATGAGCTGAAATTATAATGTAAGTGAAAATATTAATTATATCAGAATATATCATCTACTGGAACAGGTTGTAACAAACACCAAATACTAAAATCCAATATCTGAAAACTGAGGCATTTATCCAATTAATAAATTTCACCAAAGCATTTTTGTGAAAGATACCATTTCCCTGTTTTAAAATGAAGAGTCAATGAAATAAAATACTTCAGGATTTTATTTTCCAAGATTATTACATTTGAGAGTTCTAAGAAAAGTCAGGAAGCCTCATTCTCAATCCTGTCCCTATGAAAGCTATGATTCAAACCCAGAAATTGCCAATGTCCATTTTGATCTTAAATTGTGAACAACTGATTTTCTCTTAAACCATGTTCATTATAAAACTTTAACCTAGAGCTGACAGATCTTTCATTATTAAATGTACAAAATAAAATCTTAGCCATCTGTTAAAATCACTTTCTACCTTTAATGAAAAAAATGTATTAGTTTGTGGAATTTCTCCATTTTCCAGGAATAAAGGACACAAGAAACTTCCATTGTTCAAGCTGACCGGACTGTCAAAAAGAAGCCTCATCAGTCACTGAATTGCCCTTGAGCAGCACAGTTTTATGATATTTCTAAAGAGTCTGTTTGTATCTGAAAATGTTCTTCCACTTAAGAAATGCACTCTGGAAGTAGACAGATTTTCTATTCCATTCTCAGGCAAAAAAAAGAAAGAAAACAATGAAAGAAAAGAAAAAGGTATTTTTCTTTACTGCCTTTGTTTTCCACACACACATTCAATAAGCTGTTCTGTCAAGAGAAAGAGCAAAGGGCTCGATTCAATAAAAAATTGCAGTGATTATGCTTTGCAATTTTGCTCCTGCTACTTTATCACAATTTGCCATTCAAGTGGACACTGCTGTGCTCCCGGCTTTAGAGGAGGGGGAAAAGTCTATCAACTGTGCTGCAAGGTCATTTATACCAGAAAGACACAAGTCCAATTTCAGAGTGTGTCTATGTCAGATTGTCCACATTCCTTGCATCATAAACCAAAGCCACGACTTCATGCAACACAAAGCAACCAAAATGGATCATTATCAGGTAACACTTGTTTACCTAGATAATCTTGCGGTCTCAGTTAATTCCTGGCTGTTATGTAAGGAGCTGCACAGTTATTTCAGGCCTCAAAAATATGATTTAACCAGTCACTGCTCTTAAATTCTGCTCCACCTCAAGGCCATCCTAAGGATTATGAAAAACTAGGGAGGATCTCAAGCTTGGAAGGATGCTTCAGTTGGTATGCTGTGCACATAGAATGGAAAACAGTAAAGAGTCTCTATCCTCCAGGATGATCTACATGTTTTTTTTTGTTTTTTTCTTTTTTAGGGAGAGAGAGGGAAGGGAGGGGACAGAGGGTGAGCGGAAGAGAGAATCTTTTTTTTTTTTTTTTATTTTAAATTTTTTTTATTGTTATGTTAATCCCCATACATTACATCATTAGTTTTAGATATAGTGTTCCATGATTCATTGTTTGTGCATAACACCCAGTGCTCCATGCAGAACGTGCCCTCCTCAATACCCATCACCAGGCTAACCCATCCTCCCAACCCCCTCCCCTCTAGAACCCTCAGTTTGTTTTTCAGAGTCCATCGTCTCTCATGGTTCTTCTCCCCCTCCGATTTCCCCCCCTTCATTCTTCCCCTCCTGCTACATTCTTCTTCTTTTTTTCTTTCTTAACATATATTGCATTATTTGTTTCAGAGGTACAGATCTAAGATTCAACAGTCCTGCACAATTCACAGCGCTTACCAGAACACATACCCTCCCCAGTGTCCATCACCCAGTCACCCCATCCCTCCCACCCCACCCCCCACTCCAGCAACCCTCAGTTTGTTTCCTGAGATTAAGAATTCCTCATATCAGTGAGGTCATATGATACATGTCTTTCTCTGTTTGACTTATTTCGCTCAGCATAATACCCTCCAGTTCCATCCACGTCGTTGCAAATGGCAAGATCTTATTCCTTTTGATGGCTGCATAATATTCCATTGTATATATATACCACCTCTTCTTTATCCATTCATCTGTTGATGGACATCGTGGCTCTTTCCACAGTTTGGCTATTGTGGACATTGCTGCTATAAACATCGGGGTGCACGTAGCCTTTCGGGTCCCTACTTTTGTATCTTTGGGGTAAATACCCAGTAGTGCAATTGCTGGATCATATGGTAGCTCTATTTTCAACTTTTTGAGGAACCTACATACTGTTTTCCAGAGTGGCTGCACCAGCTTGCATTCCCACCAACAGTGTAGGAGGGCTCCCCTTTCTCCGCATCCCCGCCAACATCTGTCATTTCCTGACTTGTTAATTTTAGCCATTCTGACTGGTGTGAGGTGGTATCTCATTGAGGTTTTGATTTGGATTTCCCTGATGCCGAGCGATATTGAACACTTTTTCATGTGTCTGTTGGCCATTTGGATGTCTTCTTTGGAAAAATGTCTGTTCATGTCTTCTGCCCATTTCTTGATTGGATTCTTTGTTCTTTTGGTGTTGAGTTTGATGAGTTCTTTATAGATTTTGGATACTAGCCCTTTATCTGATATGTCATTTGCAAATATCTTCTCCCATTCTGTCAGTTGTCTTTTGGTTTTGTTGACTGTTTCCTTTGCTTTGCAAAAGCTTTTTATCTTGATGAAGTCCCAATAGTTCATTTTTGCCCTTGCTTCCCTTGCCTTTGGCGATGTTTCTAGGAAGAAGTTGCTGCGGCTGAGGTCAAAGAGGTTGCTGCCTGTGTTCTCCTTTAGGATTTTGATGGACTCCTGTCTCACATTGAGGTCTTTCAACCATTTGGAGTCTATTTTTGTGTGTGGTGTAAGGAAATGGTCCAGTTTCATTCTTCTGCATGTGGCTGTCCAATTTTCCCAACACCATTTGTTGAAGAGACTGTCTTTTTTCCATTGGACATTCTTTCCTGCTTTGTCAAAGATTAGTTGACCATAGAGTTGAGGGTCCATTTCTGGGCTCTCTATTCTGTTCCATTGATCTATGTGTCTGTTTTTGTGCCAGTACCATACTGTCTTGATGATGACAGCTTTGTAGTAGAGCTGGAAGTCTGGAATTGTGATGCCGCCAGCTTTGCTTTTCTTTCTCAACATTCCTCTGGCTATGCGGGGTCTTTTCTGGTTCCATACAAATTTTAGGATTATTTGTTCCATTTCTTTGAAGAAAGTGGATGGTATTTTGATGGGGATTGCATTGAATGTGTAGATTGCTCTAGGTAGCATTGACATCTTCACAATATTTGTTCTTCCAATCCATGAGCATGGAACGTTTTTCCATTTCTTTGTGTCTTCCTCAATTTCTTTCATGAGTATTTTATAGTTTTCTGAGTACAGATCCTTTGCTTCTTTGGTTAGATTTATTCCTAGGTATCTTATGGTTTTGGGTGCAATTGTAAATGGGATCGACTCCTTAATTTCTCTTTCTTCTGACTTGTTGTTGGTGTATAGGAATGCCACTGACTTCTGTGCATTGATTTTATATCCTGCCACTTGACTGAATTCCTGTATGAGTTCTAGCAATTTTGGGGTGGAGTCTTTGGGATTTTCCACATAAAGTATCATATCATCTGCAAAGAGTGAGAGTTTGACTTCTTCTTTGCCAATTTGGATGCCTTTGATTTCTTTTTGTTGTCTGATTGCTGTGGCTAGGACTTCCAATACTATGTTGAATAGCAGTGGTGATAGTGGACATCCCTGCCGCGTTCCTGACCTTAGGGGGAAAGCTCTCAGTTTTTCCCCATTGAGAATGATATTCGCTGTAGGTTTTTCATAGATGGCTTTTATGATATTGAGGTATGTACCCTCTATCCCTATACTCTGAAGAGTTTTGATCAAGAAAGGATGCTGTACTTTGTCAAATGCTTTTTCTGCATCTATTGAGAGGATCATGTGATTCTTGTTTTTTCTTTTGTTAATGTATTGTATCACGTTGATTGATTTGCGGATGTTGAACCAACCTTGCAGCCCAGGGATAAATCCGACTTGGTCGTGGTGAATAATCCTTTTAATGTACTGTTGGATCCTATTGGCTAGTATTTTGGTGAGAATTTTTGCATCCATGTTCATCAGGGATATTGGTCTGTAATTCTCCTTTTTGATGGGGTCTTTGTCTGGTTTTGGGATCAAGGTAATGCTGGCCTCATAAAATGAGTTTGGAAGTTTTCCTTCCATTTCTATTTTTTGGAACAGTTTCAGAAGGATAGGTATTAATTCTTCTTGAAATGTTTGGTAGAATTCCCCTGGGAAGCCATCTGGCCCTGGGCTTTTGTGTTTTGGGAGATTTTTGATGACTGCTTCAATTTCCTTAGTGGTTATAGGTCTGTTCAGGTGTTCTATTTCTTCCTGGTTCAGTTTTGGTAGGTGATACATCTCTAGGAATGCATCCATTACTTCCAGGTTATCTAATTTGCTGGCATAGAGTTGCTCATAATATGTTCTTATAATTGTTTGTATTTCTTTGGTGTTGGTTGTGATTTCTCCTCTTTCATTCATGATTTTGTTGATTTGGGTCATTTCTCTTTTCTTTTTGATAAGTCTGGCCAGGGGCTTATCAATCTTGTTAATTCTTTCAAAGAACCAGCTCCTAGTTTCGTTGATCTGTTCTACTGTTCTTTTGGTTTCTATTTCATTGATTTCTGCTCTGATCTTTATGATTTCTCTTCTCCTGCTGGGTTTAGGCTTTATTTGCTGTTCTTTCTCCAGCTCCTTTAGGTGTAGGGTTAGGTTGTGTACTTGAGACCTTTCTTGTTTCTTGAGAAAGGCTTGTATTGCTATATACTTTCCTCTTAGGACTGCCTTTGCTGTATCCCAAAGATTTTGAATAGTTGTGTTTTCATTTTCATTGGTTTCCATGAATTTTTTTAATTCTTCTTTAATTTCCTGGTTGACCCATTCATTCTTCAGTAGGATGCTCTTTAGCCTCCATGTATTTGAGTTCTTTCTGACTTTCCTCTTGTGATTGAGTTCTAGTTTCAAAGCATTGTGGTCTGAAAATAGGCAGGGGATGATCCCAATCTTCTGGTACCGGTTGAGACCTGATTTATGACCTAGGATGTGATCTATTCTGGAGAATGTTCCATGGGCACTAGAGAAGAATGTGTATTCCGTTGCTTTGGGATGGAATGTTCTGAATATGTCTGTGAAGTCCATTTGGTCCAGTGTGTCATTTAAAGTCTTTATTTCCTTGTTGATCTTTTGCTTAGACGATCTGTCCATTTCAGTGAGGGGGGTGTTAAAGTCCCCCACTATTATTGTATTGTTGTCGATGTGTTTCTTTGCTTTTGTTATTAATTGCCTTATATAATTGGCTGCTCCCATGTTAGGGGCATAGATATTTACAATTGTTAGATCTTCTTGTTGGATACACCCTTTAAGTAGGATATAGTGTCCTTCCTCATCTCTTATTACAGTCTTTGGTTTAAAATCTAATTTGTCTGATATAAGGATTGCCACCCCAGCTTTCTTTTGGTGTCCATTAGCATGGTAAATGGTTTTCCACCCCCTCACTTTCAATCTGGGGGTGTCTTTGGGTCTAAAATGAGTCTCTTGCAGACAGCATATTGATGGGTCTTGTTTTTTAATCCAATCTGATAGCCTGTGTCTTTTGATTGGGGCATTTAGCCCATTTACATTCAGGGTAACTATTGAAAGATAGGAGTTCAGTGCCATTGTATTGCCTGTAAAGTGACTGTTACTGTATATTGTTTGTGTTCCTTTCTGGTCTATGTTGCTTTTAGGCTCTCTCTTTGCTTAGAGGACCCCTTTCAATATTTGTTGTAGGGCTGGTTTCGTGTTTGCAAATTCCTTTAGTTTTTGTTTGTCCTGGAAGCTTTTTATCTCTCCTTCAATTTTCAATGACAGCCTAGCTGGATATAGTATTCTTGGCTGCATATTTTTCTCATTTAGTGCTCTGAATATGTCCTGCCAGTCCTTTCTGGCCTGCCAGGTCTCTGTGGATAAGTCTGTTGCCAATCTAATGTTTCTACCATTGTAGGTTACAGATCTCTTCTCCCGAGCTGCTTTCAGGATTTTCTCTTTGTCTCTGAGACTCGTAAGTTTTACTATTAGATGTCGGGGTGTTGACCTATTTTTATTGATTTTGAGAGGGGTTCTCTGTGCTTCCTGGATTTTGATGCCTGTTTCCTTCCCCAAATTAGGGAAGTTCTCTGCTATAATTTGCTCCATTATACCTTCTGCACCTCTCTCTCTTTCTTCTTCTTCTGGGATCCCAATTATTCTAATGTTGTTTCGTCTTATGGTATCGTTTATCTCTCGAATTCTGCCCTCGTGATCCAGTAGTTGTTTATCTCTCTTTTTCTCAGCTTCTTTATTTTCCATCATTTGGTCTTCTATCTCACTGATTCTTTCTTCTGCCTCATTTATCCTAGCAGTTAGCGCCCCGATATTTGATTGCACCTCATTAATAGCCTTTTTGATTTCTACTTGGTTCGATTTTAGTTCTTTTACTTCTCCAGAAAGGGTTTCTCTAATAACTTCCATGTTTTTTTCAAGCCCAGCTAGTATCTTTAAAGTGATGATTCTGAACTCTAGATCTGACATCGTACTAATGTCCGTATTGAGTAGGTCCCTGGCAGTCGGTACTACCTCTTGTTCTTTTTGTTGAGGTGATTTTTTCCGTCTTGTCATTTTGTGCAGAGGAGAATAGATTAATGAGAGAACAAAATGCTAGCAGGGTAACAACGTCCCCAGAAAATATACTCTAAACAAATCAGAAAAGACCTGAAGCAGTGGGAAAAGAAAGGGAAAGAGAGAAAAAACAAAAGGAAAGAAAAAAAGAAAAAAGAAAAAGATAAAGATAAAAACAAACAAAAGCAGAACAAAACAAAACAAAACAAAAACAGAATGTGATCAAATATGATCAGGCTGGATTATAGATCAGTGCCACACACTAGATTTTGGGTGTATTTTGGTCTGTTAAAAGAAAGTCCCTCCCAAAATTTTAAAGAAAGAAAAACTTATATATGTACAAAAATAAGGGTTGATATGATGAAGGGATGGAATATGACTGTAAAGATGGAAATTATAAAAAATTTTAAAAAAGGATTTGATAAGTTGTTTGAAAAAAGAAAGAAGAGGATTAAAAAAAAAAAAAAGAAAGAAAAAAGGGAGAGAATGTGATCAGGCAGGGGAGTAGAAAAAAACCATACACTAGAGATTTAGAGTATATTTTGATCTGTTAGAAGAAACTATCTCAAGATTTTAAAGAGAGAACAACTTATATATATATGCCAAAAATACGGGTAACTACTATGAAGGGATAGAATATGACTTTAAAAATGAAAAATAAAAATGTTTTTTTTTTTAAAAAAGGGATTGATAAGATGTTGGTTGAAAAAGGGAAAAAGAAAAATTCAAAAAAAAAAAGAAAAAAGGAAAAAAGAAAAAAAGACAGTTAAAAAAAATAATTAACTTTGAAAGACTAAAGAATCATGGTAAAAAAGCCATGGATTCTATGTGCTGTATTCCCCTAGCGCTGGAGTTCTGCCGTTCTCATTGATCGGTAAACTTGGTCTTGGCTGGCTGTTCTCACTGATCTTCTGGGGGAGGGGCCTGTTGCCGTGGTTCCCAGATGTCTTTGCCGGAGGCAAAATTGCCCCGCCCTTGCCGGTCCGGGCTGAGTAATCTGCTCGGGTTTGCTCTCCGGAGCTTTTGTTCCCTGCAAGCTTTCCGTACAGCTTTGGAGGCGGAGAGTGAAAATGGCGGCCTCCCAGTCTCCAACCCGGAGAAGCCGAGAACTCGGGGTCCCGCTCCTCAGCGAGCCCCCAGAGAAAAGCCGTCAGTCACTCCCGTCTCCCCGGTCTCCGGCCGCACTCCGCGCTCACCCGGCCTGTGACCGCGCCTTTCTATCTGGCACCCGACCCCGGGTGGAGTCTCCAAGCCCAGCAGATCCCCGCGGTGCGCTCCCGCACCTCTCCTCCCGGGGGAAGAAGGTGAGTCTCCCCGGATCTGCCGCTTGTTGGGTCCCTGCAGGAGGAGCAGTGGCCCGACTGTGCCGCGGATCACGGTTTATAGCAACCCCGAGCTGAGAGCCTGCGCCTGGGCTCCGTCTCTGCAGCCGGCTTCCCTGCTCCGATACCTGGGAGCTCTGCCGCACTCAGGCACCCCCGGTCTTTCTGTGACCCCGAGGGTCCTGAGGCCACACTGTCCCGCGAGGGTTCCACCCCCCACTTCGCCACCAGAGTGACGTCCCTCAGCGGAGCAGACTTCTAAAAGTTCTGATTTTGTGCTCCGTGGCTCTATCACTTGCCAGAAGCGGCCGACGGAGGCCCCTCCCCCGCCGTCTATCCTCCCGAATATCGCCTTGGATTCACTTCTCCGCACGTCCTACCTTCCAGAAAGTAGTCGCTTTTCTGTTCAGAGAGTTGTTGCTCTTCTTTTCTTTGATCTCCTGTTGAGTTTGTAGGTGTTCAGAATGGTTTGATCCCTATCCAGCTGAATTCCTGAGAGGAGACGAAATCCAGGTCTCCTACTCCTCCGCCATCTTGCCGGAAGAGAGAATCTTAAGCAGGCTCCATGCCCAGTGCAGAACCCAATGCAGGGCTCAATCTCATAACCCTGAGATCATTACCTGAACCAAAATCAAGAGTAGGACACTTAACTGACTGAGCCACCCAGGCGTCCCTAGCTATCCGTATTTTGCTGGAAACTATGTGACTTCAGAAATGATTCAATATCAACGTGGTAAACATTTCTACAAACATTTTTCTGTATGTGCTACAAGCTATAGCATACTTGATGCTGTTATGGGTCACTGTAAAAGGTTATTAAGATTCTACATTATTTTTTTTCCATACCAAGTCATCAAAATCTGGTACACATTTTACACTTACAGCACATCTGAAGTCAGACTTATATTTCAAGTGCTCAAAAGCCAAATGTGGCAAACTGGACAGCAGTATTCTAGAAACTTACAGGTAAAGCTAGATGCATAAAAAATATACTATATATATAGGCCAAGGTCTCTAAAATGTTCTTGGAATTAAAAAAAAAAGTAGAAGGTGTTCTACCTAGAGGATCAGGAATAGTTCATAACTACATTTGCTGTGCTGTGATTAGTATCTATCTGGCCATGGTTTTAAGAGCAAAGAATGTAAGAAATTGGATTTACTAGGCTAAAGATACATAAACGAAAGTTTGAAGTGGAAAATAAAGTGTATATTAAGAAGAGAATGTGTTTTAGTATGCCTGGAGGTGACTTTAAGGAAACAGTCAGGTATGTGGAAGCTGGCTTGAAGGCTTTTATTCCTTAATACGTTAAATATAATGATGAACTGAATAGCAGTGATGGTTTCTGGAAAGTAGAGTGAGTACAGAAAAAAAGAAGACATTGAAAATACAGAATTAGTAGGCCTTGGAACCCAAACAAAAGTTTACTACAAAACTAATTCTGGTATTTTGACCCTGTGAAAGCAAAATAGTAAGAATACCAAACAGATTGGAAATGGCAAGAAGGAAATTCAAGTGAAATAGACCAAAAAATAAGAGAGTTAGAATGTGAGTATGTTAAAGTTGAGAAACCACAAAATAAGTAGATGTAGATCTTCAACAAAATTCTGGACAGTAAAATTGAAATTCAGAAAAGATATCATGGACAGACTGTAAAACATAGAGTTTTATTCAGAAAGAGGTAGATACTGGAATTTAAAAAGTTAATGGAATGAATAAATGGGAGATTTATGAAGAATGCCATATCCAAAAGTTTGCAAGATTAGAAGAGAGGAAGACAACGAACAAAGATAAAAATCAAAAGGCTATTTATTTTGGAAGCTCCAGTAATATGACGTTTCAGAGGTTATCCACAGAATTTTAGTTTGGAAACTTCCAAGTAACATGGTAAATAGCTGCTCCTTCTACTGCTACATGCCACCACCACATCATGAAAGTATTCAGTGAAATAAAAAGAATGGGAAATATACAAAGGTGGGTCATACTGTTGCACTCTGAATCAGGTTTTATGATTTGGAAAAACGAAACACGGAAGAATGCCATTATTGCCTGAAAGAGGGTGAGTCATATAAATGAAGAATTCTGATAGAATTAAACTCTAGAAATTTTCCTTTCGCATGTATTCCATTCAATAATTTACCAGAAAAAAGAAGAACAGATTAAGGCTGGGGGAGGAAAAAAATACGATTTTAGTTGAGACTGTATGGACCAAAGAAACCTTAAAGCCAGAATGTGACTGAGAGCTGTGTAAAGTAAGCTTATCCCCTCTGGATAGCTGAAAAGATAGGACCTTCACAAAAGTAGCTGAAACTGAGGGATGCAGACAATTAATTAACCCTACTTTCTGAGAAACACTGGGTCTGCACGGCTCTTACCTTGTAGAGAATGGATAAAGCCATTGAAAAAAATGTAACTATGTAAAAGGAAATCCTGCAATACTTACAGAATATAGGCATCAGGAGTAGTACTTAAAAGATACAGAATACACATATTTGAAATCAGGAATGAGGAAAAGAAATGTTGGAGATGCAAGAAAAAATATTGAGAAAAATGTTAAATATATATGCAAACCTAAATCAATTTTTGCCATATGGAACAATGATAATAAAATACTGGACAAAATTATTTGTATCAGGAGAGGGGTGATCAGTGTTACTGCCCTGTATAATACTTGCATTCTTTGGGAAACCAGTAAAGTTGTTAATTGAATATATACCCAGGTTAGTAATACATGTTTCAACAGCAAACATTAAAGAAACAAAAATAAAGTATGCAACTTCAAAGTTAGTTGAGAGGGAAAAATGGAATGAATGGGACAGTATATTCAATTAATAATAATAAAAAAGACTGGGGGAGAAAAAACAACACTTCAAGGTATAAGGGAGGTTGGGAGCAAAATACCGTCTTATACATCTGGTGGGGCCATTAACTGCTTCTGAGTTTCTTGTTTATATACCCAAGTAGTGAGACTGGGGGAGTTCTGATTTTTATGTTTGTGATTTCTATTCTTGAGATACTTTAAAAAAATTTTTATACTGTTAACATACATTTGTTTACTAAAGGAATTATAAAAGTAAACAATAATTTGTGGCTCTCATAAGAGTAAAAACAGGTACAAAAATTCTGGTGAGCACATCAATAGCGGATCAATATCGCTTAAAATGGATCTTCCCTTTGTCCTTTACAGCAACGTATAAGGATTTTATCATGGAATGAGAGATTTTTAACAATGTTTCTACTGAGTTATTTACAATAGCAAGTGTCTATAAACAATGTGAATGTTCCAATACAGGTATCTGGCTAAGTAAACTGAATATTTTTATGATTCAATACTATGCACACATTAGAAATATAGAAAGTTATCAATGGTAAAGGAAAATGCTTAACATATGTTAAATGAAAGTTTTCTTAAGAGCATACAACATGATGTTTTATTAAAGATACATACGTCACAAGACAAAAAGTGACTTTCTGTGTTTTCCCTTAAGAATTCCCTATTTACAAATCTGTAATAATCATGTGTTGCTCTTATGAGATAATTACAAAATAGAGTAATCCATAATTTGACTACACATTATATGCTGTTGAGCAAACAGTATTAATGTTAAAATTTCCCATTTTTTGCATATAATCAGAAATCCATTGTTTAAAAACCTTTATTTTGAGAGAGAGAGAGAGAGAAGAGGGACAAAGGGAGAGGCAGAGAATCTCAAGTGACTCTGCGCTGAGCACGGAGCCTGACGCGGGGCTCAATATCATGACCCTGAGATCATGAACTGAGCTGAAACCAAGAGTTGGATGCTCAACAGACCGAGCCACTCAAGTGCCCCAATATGCACTTAATCTAATAAAATAACCCATAATGTTGGTGTGTGATCCACATATCAACCATCAAAGCCACTGTTTCAGGATCTAAGCTTCAGCTAATTAACAATATAAATAAATGTGCCACAAATAAGTAGGTGTTTATATGACAACACAGTGTAGTGAAAGACTTCACTAGTGCTTTTTGAGTGGTTTGTACTGTGTGTGTGAGTTTTTAGAAGAAATTCTCAGAAGGCTTTTCTCATCCTCTGTGTCTCAGTGAACATCCTGAAAAATTATGCAGCATAGATATGTTCATAAACCACTTTAATAGCAATTTGTTTTTAACATTATCCTTTACTTCATAACAAAGAAAAAAATGACCATTTCAGAAAGAGGAATATATTCCCTTTGAAAAATACTGTTGATTCTAATTCCCAAAATTTTAGGATGTAAAATATGTAGGACTTAAGAATAATTCAGGTTTTGGTAAAATGTGTAAGAACCAATTAAAAAATAATGTTCAAAGCTTACCTGTTAAAATTTTGCTTGCTATTTGGCTATGCATGTTTTTAATATATCAGTTTTAATACTTGTGTAAATAAAAACATTCCAAAGGTTTTCTAATCTTTAGATAATTTAATAAGTGCCTTCCAGAACATAAAACAATGCTATGCCTTTCCTTTATTCAATTTACATTTAGTGTGGATGTCATTGTTTCTCAAATTTCTTACTGTTATTGTTTTAATTATCCAGGTCTTCTTCATAGAGACTTGTATACATAGGAAATCAATTACCAAAAAAGGGAAATATAAAACAAAAAAAAAATCATACTATTACGCCTTTGGAGGGAGAATTTTTAAAGACTTACAAATCAACCAGCTGTTCAAATAAATAATGTATGCTGCAGCTGGCTCTTACATAGGCCTGAGTGTCCAATAGTAGCAGATGTCCCAGTTTTATAAATGTGCTCATAGAGGATGGTCCTAAATTGAGATTGAAACAAATTATGATGCAAGGCTACAAGTGAACATTGGATTATAGAAATAACAGATTTTTTCTAAAAATTTCTGTAGACATCAAAGCAAAATAATGATGAAAGATATGAAAATATCCTATAGCCTCCAAAAGAGTGAACTGATCGCTATGCTGATTTTTTGTTTTATATAAGCTCTTTCATCTTTATCCTTGCAGGAGAATGTGGTTTTTTCAATTTAGAAATGTGTTTAAAATCTAGAGTAAAAGCAATTCAGACAATTGACATTGATCTGCCTACAGTGATTTAGATGAGGACCTGTTTGAATCTAGAACTGCTGGTAAATGCCAAGATGAAAACCTCCAACCGAAAATTTAATGTAAACATAAAAATAGGATACAAGCCCTGTCCTCAAGAATGTTCACCTAGTAAGGAATAGAGATTTGACCAAATAATATTTTAACCCCAACAAGGGAAGTGTACACAAAAAACAACAGGCGCACAGATAATACCATGATGAGCAAGAGAGAAGATCAGAGAAACTCTCCATAAAGATGATGGTGATCAAACTGGTCTCAAGAGACCCTCACTGAGTAAGCAACATACTGGTGGGAGAAAGTAGTCTAGTCAGAAGCAATAACCTGTTCAAGGTCACATATTTGAATAAGCATAGTAAATGGGTTTGGAACGAATGAAATACAAGGTTGGAAGTAGAAGCAATAACGAAAGGGTGAAAGACAAGGGATGTCACAGACACCACACACTATGCTCTGGAGTTTATATTATATCCTATCAGCAAAGGAAATCTACTTAAATTTTTTTGTGAGGTGGAGGAACATGTACTGGATTTTTCACATTAGTAAGGTAAAATTCCTTCATTTCACTGTACTGAGAATGAAAGAGAAGGTGAATTCACTGGAGCTACAGTTGTTAAGACACTGAAGTCAGCCACATGAGGAAAGACAAATATTTGAGGTAATGCAATGAGGATGGAGGTCATTTCCTTACTAAGCCAATCTATACCTCTTCACTGACCCTAAATAAGAGCCAAACTCTTATTCTGAGCACTAAGTTTTTCATAAATTTGAAGCAATCTTCTTCCTTTTTAACTTATTAACCTATTTCTACCTATGTTCCCATACCAACTCCATTTCAGTACACTGGACTAGATCAATGTTCAAAAATAAGATCTGATCTTCCTCATATCTGCTTGTCTCCTAAACTTTTGTCACTCATCTTTATGCAGCAAAATTAATTATAGCTCTTCTTAATGCCTTTCAGAATACTTCTGTTTTATCCCCTGTTAATTCCTAGAACAATATCTTCCACATGGTAGAATCTCAATAAAGGTTTGGTAAATTTATTTTTTAAAAGATTTATTTATTTATTTTAAAGAGAGAGAGAGAGGACAGGGGAGGGGTAGAGGGATAGTGAGAGACAGACTCTCCAGCAGAATCCCTGCTGAGCACAGAGCCCAATACCAGCTTGATCTCCAACCCTGAGTTCATGAACTGAGACAAAATCAAGAATCAGACACATAACCTATTGAACCACCCAGATTCCCCCAAGGTTGGTAAATTTAATCAACTCTCTTGCTTCAGTACATGAAAAAACTGAAACTCAAAATAGTTCACATGCTTATCCAGGATAAAAGAGCTAGTTCAGGGCAAAATCAGATTCAATCCAAGACGAAATTTTTAGGCTACCTCTTTTTCAACCATACTATGAGATTCTTAATTTTATTTTATTACTTTTTTTTTTTAGAGAGAAAGAGTGAGCACAGGTGGGAGGGGAAGAGCACAAGTGGGAGAGGGAGAGAATCTTCAGCAGACTCCATCCTGAGTGTGGAGCTCCAACATAGGGCTCGATCTCATGACCCTGAGATCATGACTTGAACAGAAATCAAGAGTCAGACACTTAACTGACTGCGCCACCCAGGTGCCCCAGAGACTCTTAATTTTAATAGTCAAATTACTTCCCCTAGATGTTCCTCTGGTATTATAAACTCCACAGAGTCATATCCAAATTAATGAACTTCTCAACATTTCCTACCTTCCATGCTCTTGTCAGTATCTGTTAAATCGCCAATGATACAATCGTCTAGATTTAAAAACGCAGAGTCAGTTGAATTTATCTGCCTCCATCCACCTCTGTGTAGGACTTCACTTATTCCCCAGGTTTCATCAATTTTACCTCTGTGGTACCTCTTTGTTCCATTTTAATCTATGCTGAACTTTTGAAATAAGACCCTAACTCTTGTCCCTATTGCCATTAAATTCACTCTTCAACCAATGTATACTATACACCAAGACAAACACATCTTCATAAAGTACAATGTTAGCCAGGTCATTGCAATGGTAAAATAAAGTTTCAATGCCACTGAACACATTTTGAAGTGTTTAGCTAATACATTTAGTCAAGAAAATTAAATATTTGAAAGTATATATTGAAAAAGACACATTATATTTTGGGGACATATTTTTGAAATAAAATACCCCATTCTTAATAGTATAATTTTCAAACTTATTAAGTACCTGAAAATTATAAAAAAATATGACTTTATAATGAAAATAAACTTAAAATGAACTACATAAAATTATATAATAACATGGGAAAATCAAAATCAGTAGAATAAAAATATCTGAGTAAGTGGAAATAAATTCCATTTTCTTGAAATATCATTATAATGATGGCATATAATTATATGAAATTATATGAAAACAAATATATGATGAAATGTTAACACTTAGCATTTTTTATTGCATTTGTTTTGGGAACCAGTAATTTTAAAGTGAGTACAGAATAACATATGTCCAAAAAAAGCTGACAAATGTCTGATTGCTGAGGCTAGGACTTCTAGTACTATGTTTAACAGCAGTGGTGAGAGTGGACATCCCTGCTGTGTTCCTGACCTTAGGGGAAATCTCTCAGTTTTTCCCCACTGAGACTGATATTCGCTGTGGGCTTTTCGTATATGGCTTTCATGACATTGAGGTATGTTCCCTCTATCTATACACTGTGAAGAGTTTTAATCAAGAAAGGATGCTGTAGTTTGTCAAATGCCTCTATTGAGAGGATCATATAGTTCTTGTCCTTTCTTTTATTAATGTAGTGTATCACACTGATTGATTTGCAGATGTTGAACTACCCTTGCAGCCCAGGGATAAAACCCACTTAGTTGTGGTGAATAATCCTTTTGATGTACTGTTGGATCCTACTGGCTAGTATCTTAGTAAAAATTTTGGCATCCATGTTCATCAGGGATACTGTTCTGTAATTCTCCTTTCTGGTGGGATCTTTGTGTGGTTTGGGGATCAAGGTAACGGTGGCCTCATAGAATGAGTTCAGAAGTTTTCCTTCCATTTCTATTTTTTGAAACAGCTTCAGAAGAATAGATATTCATTCTTCTTTAAATATTTGGTAGAATTCCCCTGGGAAGCCATCCAGCCCTGGACTCTTGTTTGTTGGGAGATTTTAGATTACTTCTTCAATTTCCTTACTGGTTATGGGTCTGTTCAGGTTTTCTATTTCTTCCTGGTTCAGTTTTGGTAGTTTATACATCTCTTGGAATGCATTGTTAATTAACTGAATTTAAATTAAAAAAAATAATTTAAAAAATAAAATCTTAAAAAAAAATTCACACTGTCTAAAGAAAAAAGTGGCAGGTCCTTAAAATGGCATTGAACACTTCTAGTATTTGACCCCTCTCAGCTTGTTGGTCAGCTTCAACAGTAAAATTTCTATAACATAATTAGTTCATAATATTCTTCAGAGGATAAAATAATCTAATAGCCATAGAAGGCCTTGGCCATTTCACTGCACATCATTAGATATTATCTATTACCTATTAGATTTATAGTCCTTGTTCACCCTTCTAGAACTCCAGCCAAATTATTTTATTGTCTGATAATGCCTCATTATTTGGAATTTTATACTATCAGTGTTCTTCACTTCATCAGGAAGATGCTCCTCCCATTTTATGATGTCTCTACCCATTTTATGTCCATCCTTTGTGGTCCTGTTCAAATAGTTATATTTCTTTTATGTCACGTATAAGATTTCATTAAAAATTCCTGTTTTAAAATAATGCTTTAGTCCCAAGGCAGTTAGGTTATTGTCTTTGGCTCCTAAGTATAGTTTCCCCATAGACTCAAAGGCAGGGACCATGTTTCTTGTACCTTTGTATTTCCAATATGTTTGGGTAATGGCTGATTACATTTTTATTTTCATTACGGTTACTTAGGACTTGACTTATAGCCCTATTTTGGGCTACAAAGGCCTTAAAAATGAGAATTTTATGCTAGGGTCCAATTGACAAATTAGCTGGGAAATGGTAAATGTTAGCTGAATTAAAACTGAATCACAGTGACAACTTATGTGGCTGCAATTTAAGACTAGGATTTAACAGTTTATAAAAGAAATGTAAAGGGAAAAAGAGGACTGATATTGCTGGGTATTTGTGACCTAGAGCTGGTTTTACAAAGGTGTGTGCCTAGAACTTTACATTGAAAAATAAAAAGATGATACCCATAGAAAGAAAGAAAAGTTTGTCTTCATAAAAGTATTACAAAACGATGAGACTTGGAAAGATTCTTAAAAGCATAGCAGATATTCAGAATCTTTCTTCTGCCTCCTTTATTATTTGCTCAAGAACCCACATGTTCACATTTGCCCTCAAACTGTAAGATTCTTTTTTCTTCATTTGTTTGTCAAGGAGAACAATACACTTCTCCAAGATGTGTGGTCACCATGTATACTCAAGTTGAGAGAAGGTTTTTTTTTTTTTTAAAGATTTTATTTATTTGACAGAGAGAGACACAGCAAGAGAGGGACTACAAACAGGGGGAGTGGGAGTGGGAGAGGGAGAAGCAGGCCTCCCGCCAAGCAGGGAGCCCGATACGGGGCTCGATCCCAGGACCCTGAGATCATGACCTGAGCTGAAGGCAGACGCTTAATGACTGAGCCACCCAGGTGCCCCTCAAGTTAAGAGAAGGTTAGTGCCAGCCAAACAACCTGGACCTGATCCCCAAATTTGCACTGAAATGTGATGGTACAGGGAATAAGACTCAGGTATGCTGCTACTTATCACTGAGAAACACTTTACCCTGGCTCTTTTAACAAGGCTAGATATGGAAATGAATGTTTAGCACAGGCAGAAGTAAAATCTAGCATGGGGAATCATGTCTGGTGCCAGGGCCAGGGCCCAAGCCACTGAATGATAGAAAAGCAAGTATGTAAGTAATAGCCATACTATCAATTTCTTTGTAGGTTTCCTATCCTTGCTTCAATTCTTAAAATATTTGTATAATTTTAATAGTCCTTATGTCACCTTGCTCAGTTTGAAAATATTAAAACATCTCCCCTTCATACAAAAAGAGACTGCCATCTCTGTAGTCCTACCCATTTTGAAGGTATCAGTGGGTTTAGGATACATTATTCTAAGCACATAATTTTCCTCATTGTGATAATTGTCTTTATTCATGCAGTCCAAGGCATTTTCTGAAAAAGGTGCTCTTTGTTGAACCCTATCTTGGGTAGTACCGACATTTTCCTCTAAAAAGAGGAATGTAATATGCATTTCAAATATATTTTAAAATAAATGCAAATATGCTTATGCAATATTTACAATGTACTGTAAGATTTGGTGCTAGTAGATGGCCACATTTTGTAAAGCAACTGTAACACTATGGTTTTAAATTTGAAGAGCAATTACTATTTTGAAGACCTAGAGGAAATCTTACAATGGCTATTGATATAAGAATGGGTAGTTATTACAACTATCTATCTAAAAGACAAATAATTGACAAGTTATCATCTGTAAATAATGCCGTGAAAAATTCGATTTATTAAAAAATTACTAGCTGATGTTATTTCTACTCATATTCAACCAGGGATTGGTTCTCTCATCCCTAAACAGTCAAATCATCTTAGGATTGACAAGAGTATATAGGGATTCCTTTGCAAATCAGATCCTACTTAAAAAGAATTTATCCAACCCATGAACACATTTATGCTGCAGGGTGCTTCCATCTAATCCTTTCCTTCTAATCCATGCCCTTGGAATTAAAATGAGAAGCTTTTGCACTTTAATGAATGCACAAATATAGTATCAATATTTACTCAACAATATTGTTTACATTTCCCAGTACAAAAAGAAAGTGGCCAAACTCATTTCTATTGATAATTACTCAGCATGTACTCAATTAGCTCCCACCTGTGCTTTTACATCCTTGATAAACATAATCAGTTGGATAATTCCATGTATCTGCATATATACATATTATTTTCTGACGCTCTGATAAGAAATAATATATTAAATTGGCTGTTCAAAAAAAATAATCAACTGGCCTGAAACCAGAAAATTCTTAAAATGATAAGAATAAGAACAACAAAATGGTCCTGTGATAGGTAGTACAGAACAGTTTTCTGAATGTCACAGGCAAGAGCAAACTATGGTCACTCAACATTACAGTTAGATGACTTTTGCATACATTTCTTGTGATTGATTTAATAAAATTTTATTAAATAAAGAAATTCTATTAATCTTCTGTTTAACATCGCTAGAACAGGTACAGAATTTAGGTTCTTGTTTTTGTATATTTTTGTTTGCTTGCTTGCCTGAAAAAATAACCCAAGTCTTTCTCTCTTCTGTTCGTCAGGGTATTACTCTACTTGTATAAAAAAAATCATATTAACTTTCCTAGCCTATTATGGGGACCATAGTTCTAATCCCTTACAACTTAAAAAATGAGATCTAGAAATTTAGTTTTTTAAAATATGGAAAAGGCTGAAAAGAGTTCCTAGTAATAAGAAAATCTCTGGTGTTTATCACCTGTTTTCCTGAGTGAAGGAAGCTTCCTTATAATGAACAGACCTATATCTCAGGCCAAAGCTAAACAATGTACCTTCAAAGTTTACTGACTCTAATACTTGCTTGATTTAATATTCTGAGTCTTAATATGTATCTACGGATGGAGGAAAATTTTTATTTTATAACCAATAAATCTGGAGTAAAAGCAGACATTTATTAACTAAATTGGCATTTGGGGGTTTGGGGATAACTAGTGTTATTTTAGTTAAGTCCACCTAACCTTATTCTTTAATCAAAGAATAAGGAGATTGTACCCTTTGATCTCTTCCAACATAAACATTATATAAACTTATACTAAGCTACTGACCCCCAGGCATTTAATAAATATCTACTAAACTAATGGCTGGAAGAATAAATTAATGACTGAATTATTTGATGAGATCAAGTATTACTGCTTCTGGAATTTTCCACATTTTCCCCCTCAGTAGCATTTTCATCAGAATCACTCTGAGAAAAGAGATGTTACTGGTCAGCTTCTTGGGCTCACTTCAGCTAGAACCACTAAAACTGAGTATCCATGAATGAGATTTCCTGGGGTGTCTTTTCAAAAGGTTCTGAAGAAACTCTTATGTGTAACTCTTGTGTAAAAAAATTAGAGACATTTTTCCTGTAAGGTATAAATCCCAGAAAACAACTTTTCCTTCCATCTCTTACTGTCTGAGTCACAGAAGCAAAAGATCTCATAAATAAGATGGACGTTTGACAGTCAAAAAAAATGCACAGTAACAAACTACTCTTCCTGGAGTTCTATGCTATTTTTATCAAGTGTTTCTCTGTGTAAAGAAAAATCAGTACAGCTGACATCATCCCTTCCTAACACACTTGAAAAAAATGTCTACAAATATTAATATGATAAAACAGAGTTCAGTGTCAATACATATTGTAAATTGCAATAAAACTCACCCATCACTTATCTGTTCATCTGGCAAAGTGTTAAGTAGTTTATGTTACATTTGGAAAGATGAATTCCCCATGGTTAGAGCAATACCCTTGATGGTTATAAGTGATGGTTTAAGGCTGTCATTACTCAGGATGCTACTGAGCTTCTTGGGGTTTTAACCTGCCATACTGTGAGAATGGTTTGGATTTTCTACAATCCAGTTGTTAAGGGCACTTGGTAAATGGAAGGAAGCAATTATATAACAGTTCATATTTATTTTCAACTAATTCATCACTTGAAGATAAATAGTACCATGACGATGGGCATCAAAGTAGCCTATAAAAAGGCAAAACACCTTAATACATTGTCCAGAAATTTACAATGTACATTCAGAAGTGATCTGTTGTATTCTGTAACCATGACTTCACTTCCCAGAATGGAATAACTGTATTTAATGCCAATCATGACTCTTTGGTTAATAGATCTCTAAAGCTTAAATTGTATTTTACATTAAAAGCCAGCTGCTGCACATATATGAATCACAACTGCGTTGCAAAACTCAAAAATAAATCATGCTGTCTAAACCCTGTTCCTTCTCCTTGCTCTGATATATGTTCATCCTATAAAGTTAATGGCAAATATACAGCTTAGAATTTGAAGTTATATATTATTTAGAGTCCACAGCAGGTGGAACTGGGAGAAAAACCATGAGTCTGTCAGCAGGGGTTATACCCAGCAGAGCATAAACTTTCCATGGGATGCCATGGATGTGGCAGCCATTTGCAGAAACTATCTAGAAAACTTGAGGGGCATCTTTCTTTAAAAGTCAGTTTTTCCAGTCTAGATAATTGTAACTAAAATGTTTATGTTTGTATCCCCAGAGTCATATTTTCTTGATGGGTTTCCTGAGTTTCAACATTTTCAAAGCAGAATAAATTCTGTACTGCTCCCTCATATCCTCATACAACTGCCTAATGCCTGAGTCATGAGTTATGTCTATTTCAGGATGTCCCTCTCTTATCAACAGATAAAAATAGTAAAGTTAGAAGATTTTGTTTTGCAAGTGGCATATCCTTGCCTGACACCAGGGTCTTCTGAGGTACATACTGAAGTTGGCTGGCAGTTTTCATTACAAAAACACATCCTCAATACAGGTCATTAATCTAAAATAAAGGGAAAAACAGGCTGTAACTTCTTTGAATGTATGCCCTAGACAATTTGTTCCATTAGCAAAAAAGGCCATAAAGAGGGGGGAGAAAAAAACCTATACCAAAGAGGTATTCATGTTATTTTCCATAATATTCTTTTCTATCAAATAAAATTTATTTTGGACAACTGGGGGGAGCAAATGGTACCCCTTTCCACTTTTGTTTCTTTTTTAGAATGAACCTTCTAATTCACATAGTTCGACTTTCTGATTTCATAGATTAGGAAAATAAGGTATACATCTGAAATAATCTCTTACCTACTTGACTTGGTCACCTCTCCTCAAAACAACTGTTGCAAAAAGAAACTTCCTTTGCATATGAAACACACCCATTCTTAATTTCCTAAATTTTATTATTATAGCATATGCTGATTTAAGAGTCGGTTTGGTCTAAAATAGGAAGAAAAAAGAGGTTTTTAACCAACAGTTTCATTTGTGAATATGAAATATTTAAAATCACTAGCAGCATGGATCAGTGGGTCTCAATTTGCATTCAAGTAACAGAACCAACAAAACTATGTTGTTAAACAGTTTGGAATTCAAACCAAAATCAAGGCACTTTGAGAGTGATATTATGTTTAAGTGATGTCATATTTCTGAAGCATTCGTTCTGTAAATACAACTGTCCTGATTATTGTACCAGATTTGGATGAATTTTTAATGAACACAGTTGTTTCAAGACTTGAACAATCATAAAGATTTTGAGTTTCATTTATCTCTCTTCAATAACTCAGTGAGCAAAAATTACAAATTTGTGGACAAGCCTTATTTGGGCCAGATCTTATGTGTATTTTTCACTGAATTGAACTACAAAAGCCTGAGTACCTGCTACACTAACAACCACTGGTGAGTAATTATGAACGGTGATCAGTCATGACCTGTCCCTCCGCCCCCTGACTATAAATGCTGGACTAGAGACTGGCATCAGATTTTTGGGATGATCTGATCTATTTTTTTTAAAGAGGAGGATTAAACTTTAATAAAAATGTTTGATCCAGTATGATGATTTTTCAACCAACTGAATGGATTCTCTCTTGGATTAACTGAATTTGAGACAGACAGGAAGAATTAGCAATCATTAGCAAGGTTTCTTGTCCAGCAATAGTGTTTCAAACAAATCTCCCAAAACATATACATATAGCCAAACATTCAACTACCATTTTACATACCTAGAATGGCAGGTGCACTAGGCCTTTGATGGCAAAATCATTTAAAAGAAATAGACTGTAACTCTGAGTCAAAAGAGACAAGGAGGGAGATAAGACTCGGTTTCAATTTTTTAAATTCATTGGGTAGCCAATATTTATCACCAGGAACACTGTTAGCTTGAAAGGACTCCCGTAACAAAGTATCACAAACTGGGTATCTTTAACAACAGAAATTCACTGGGTCAGAAAAAAAGGCGAGATGTCCAAAATCTAGGTTTTGGCAAGTTTAGTTCCTTCCTTCTGAGGGCTGTGAGGAAGGATTTGTTCCAGGCTTCTCTTCTTGGCTTATAGACAGCCTCTTTGCTTTAGGTCTTTCCACACCATTTTCTAGGTGTCCCTCTATGCCCAAATTTCCCTTCTTATAAGGACACCAATCATATTGGATCTCTGGTCTAATACTTGTCATCTGTAAATTTATGAATATCAACATTTATTGTCAGCCTTTCTGTTCCTTGAAGGATATAATAACTTTTAATTGCTACTGGATCCAACTACGCTGTATGGCAGCAGTTTAATCCAGTATTTGCTGCATCCAGTTATCTCTTCCTTTTGTGTGTGATTATTGGATCAACCATGTAATATGCCTGGACTGACCTCCTATGTAGCCAAAAGCCATTTTGAGTGGCTACTCAAAGTAATAAAATGGATATAAAGAAACTGCTTGAATTCTTAGAATAAAAAATTATGAACCTAGCTTCTCTGTTTCCTTTTTGGCAAAATGGCAGATGTGCAACAACCAGTGGTCAAAGAAGACATTCTAGGGCAATCTGTGATTCTCTATCAAACCCACAAATCAGACTTAATTTTCCCTTGATGGGGACAATATTCAAATCATAATGTGTCCTGTTAAAGTATTGCCTATTCTCTTGTTTAAATGACAGGGCTTCAGACTGTCAAGTCTGATTTTGACTTCCTCTAAAAAGGAAGAGTCAATTCAACACACGTGGCTTGGAAGAGAGGAAATGGGTCAAACTCTTAAACAACTCCCCAATTCCTTAGCATCTGGAACGTATGTCTACCTTTTTGATGAAACACCCTTTCGAGGCTGCCATGGTTAGCAACTGAAAAACTAAACTAAAACCACCAAACACACATATACATTAAAATTAAAAACAGAGCTACCCTATGACCCAGCAATTGCACTACTGGGTATTTACCACAAAGATACAGATGTAGTGAAAGGAAGCGCCATATGCACCCCAATGTTCATAGCAGCAATGTCTGCAATAGCCAAGGATCCTGCTTCTCCCTCTGCCTGCCGTTCCTCATGCTTGTGTGCTCTCTCTCTCTCTCATAAATAAAATCTTAAGAAAAAAAAAGCAAGCAAAATCTCTTTGGAATGGAAGTCACAACACTGATCAGAGAACGTAGAGTCTGATGACAGACTTCGAGAGCTATTGATTTACCCTCTACAGGGATAAAAAAAAGTTCCAGCTCTTCCTGACTCCCCTGTTCCCCAAGGTATCCTTACAATAAAGACCCATTAACTAAAAAGTTTTTAAAAAATTAAGTATGCCTGAGTTCCTTACAACTAAAAAGAAACACACATTATTTACAAACACCTCTCCTGAATGACACTTATATTATAAATAAGATGATGTGATAAATGTAAATATGGCCATTTTTTCTATGTACCAATCAGATTAGCACTACCTTCTCTCTAAATGACAAGAAATAAATATAATTCATCTCATTTCCATCTAATGATGAGCTGCTCACGTGCAATTACAGTGAAAATGCAATTAAATAATTTACTTATTTCCCTACCAATTACATCTCCCAAGAAACTATAACACTGAGAGGACTAAAAATTAAGCTACAGATAAACTACTAGGTCCCAATGAAAAATTCTGAACACAGCAAAAAATACACACACACACCCCATAATTGGGGGTTACTTGGTATATAATTTGGGAATTAATTTTTTTTAAAGTGTAGTCAGACTCACTGCACCATGAATTTGATATTCTAATTTATAATGTTACAGTGCATGGATTTGCAAGCTATGGCTTATGGAATAAATCTGGCTTATGGAATAAATCTGGCTCCTGTCTGTTTTTATATGACTGGTGGGATTAAAGTATTTTTTCACATTTTTATATGATTACATTTTAAATGATGATATAAGGACCAACATAGTATTTTCAGTGTTGCCTCTTGGCATACAAAGCCTAAAATATTTATTATCTGTCTCTTTACAGAAAATGTTTGTCCTAATATTGAGTATACTGTACCCACTAATAAAGTGAAATGATGTTATAATCACTGTCATATTTTGAGCTAAACCCTTCATAGTTCAAAAACCAACTGATCATCACCAAGTTACATCTTCCCCCTTCCCAGGCAAATTTTTTTTTAAAGCTGTGCTCATCTGGTTATATCTTAATTCCTGGCCATCATTCAGAGGGAATATATGAAGTCAGATAAAAACCTGTAAGACTTTATAAAATAGTACCCATGTATTACTTTAGTCAACCAAATGTATTATCCACCTCCTCTGTATGTGAATAAATAAATTAATTAATGTGCTCTAGGTCAACACCCAAGTTAGTGGCTTGGCCAGCTGTGTACTCATCCAGTAAAAGAATATTAAAAAGGCTGTGAGGTAAAGTTCCAAGATGAATTAAGGTTCTAAGATGCTTATGAGGCATGAGGAGATACATGAAAGCAGCTTAAATATAGTGTAGCAACTCAAGGGGAGTACGGCATGAAGAATAATACTGCAGAACCATAAGCATGTATTTGGAAGTTGAAATATATTAGACATCAATCGAAGAGAGATGTACAGAGAATGGAAGATTAATACATGGGGATTACCCACAGCTATAAGATAGCTAAAGAGCTACCAAATCAGTAACAGTATTGGGACAGGTGAAAGAGCTTTGATCTAATTTTAAGAAGGAGGTGATGGTTATCAGTAATCAATAGTTCTGGAGACATCAGTCAATGAAAGGTTTAAAAAACGTGTCTTAAGAGAAAATTTGTAATCTTAGTGAAAAAAAGATAAAGAGAGTTGCTTGGAGAAAAAAATAAATTATACTGCATCAAAATAAAAATCATACTGGACAAAGTTGAACAGATAAGTAAGACTTTATTCAAGTCTATTGCATTAAGGGAAGAAGGGCCACACTCAGTCCAAGTTCAACTCCCCTGAAACTAAGGACTGAATAGTTTTAAGACCTGGGGTGGGGGGGATCTTAGGCCACCTGTGTTTGCCAACTGGCTTTGCCCAAAGAAAAAGTAAATTTTCTCCTATCTTCAAGTTTTACAACTTTTAGCAAGGAGCCTGCCAAAGTTAGTTTCCTATTCTTCTGCAGAAATTGGTGGACAAGAGCTCTACCATCCTTAATGATTAAATTTCAAAGAGATGGTTCCCAGACAATCCTGGGTTGTAAAGTGGGGCTTTAAAAAAAAAAAAAAAAAAAAAAAAAAAAGATTTACATCTCAAAGGGGAGAGAAAGAATGGACAATTACAATTTTTCTGAAGTAAATGTTCTAAGAAAAGGGAAGTTAGGGGCCCAGAGCCAGGAAGAAGCCTGTGTGCAGTTTAATCGAGATGAAAGGCTCTTTAAGGCTCTCCTGGTCAGGAGAGTGAGGAGTAATGTGAGGAGTGAATTCAGATGAAAAAGTAAAGATAATAAATTACATGTTCAAGAAACTAAGGTGTGAAGAGATGCAGGCTGAGAACTAGAGAGAATGTGGGATTAGAGACTGAATATACATTTTTATGATAGAAGAAAAGCATTTTATAATCTAAAAAAAAGTAAGAGGAATAGGATACAGAGATGATGGGGATAACCATAGAAACAAAGTCTTCCAGCAAGAGTCAGAGTATTGGGTTCAGAGTACATTAGAGGTAGATAATGAGAGATTCTCTTCCACTGGGACCATAAGGATAGAGGAATCAACAAACTTTTGTAGCACAGCTTATCAGAATAAATATAAACAAAAGTTCATTAAAATTAATTTCCCCTTGAAAAGAGGCCTGGCATCAGTAGAAACCTGTTTTACAGCTTCATGCTTAAGTGTTTTAAATTACAGTTTTGTTAATATCATTATCCTGTTGACAAGTTACATTTTACTTCATTATTTTGAGACATTCACGAAAAAGACCCACAACTGATAACCTTAGAAATTACATGAACTTTCTTATTGCCCAACAGTGACCCTGCTATTTTTGGAGGAGTGACAAGCTTTAATAATCAATAGCTGTATAGAACAAAAGTGGGATTCTAAACTGAAGGTTAAATACAATCTTCTTTCCAGTCTGCAAGAAAAATGATGTTATAACCTGGAGTTTTTATATGGATGACATAATGCTGGAAAATTTCATATGACAAAATAAAAATATACCTAAATATAAATGGGCTCTGATAAATAAGTAAACCCCTAAATCATACACAAAATTCTATATACCATCTAGAGTAGTGGCTTTTACATTTTGTGGAGTCATGATACTCTGAGAGGGTGATGAAATCCATGGACACATAAATTTTCTCTAGTATAGATGGACTTCATTGCCTTGCTCTCAGTTGGAAATGTTATCCGGGGATAGAACAGATAAAAGAGAGAGCACACATCATAAAAGTTGAGGAGGAATAGAAAAATATTAAAACAGCATATTCTCATAAATCAGAATGGAGTTTCAGGTAAAAAAAAATTACTTCCTTTAGTTATATTTCAATATCATCTAATTCTATGGATTTACTTTGGCAATATATTTCTGTGGAAAAGAGAATACTAAATTTAAGCTCTAAGATCTGAAGAAAACTTTTAAAAGTATCTTCATATGTGGATCAAATTCTTCTACTTTGACACAAAATGAACCCCATTGGAAAATATTTGGTACTTCAAATGCTTCTCAGTAAATTAAAAAGTTTACAAATAAAAATTCATTACTAGTGTTAGGAGACATATATAAGAAACACTTTTCCTACAAAAATCACTAGAGAATCATCATCACAGCATTAATAAAAGGACATCCTTTAAAGAAATAAATTTATACTTAGAATTTTACATCTAATGTGAAAACTTACATTAATTCCAAGTATTGCTTTGATCTTTAAATCAATATAATTAAGAAAAACTGTGTCATTTGACTTAACAAAATTGTTTCACTCTAGATCTTACAGGTAAGTGAGAAAACAAAAAGTACACAACATTTAGTAGTTTTAAAATAAAATGGAAACCAGGCTTGACAATCCTCCAAGCCAACAGAACATTTAAGCCATGTAAGCAAAATTAAATCCAGCTTATTTTAGGAACATAAGGAAGATTTAGGTTATTTCTTGTAAATGCCTCTGATAATCATAAAAGAAACTTAAGGCATCTTCCCAAAATGGTACATGATAATCACTTTTAACCAATACCCTGCTGTCTGGAAACCCCCATTGTAATAACAAATCCGTGTAAAGGTTAAACAACTTCCTCATTTTCACTTTATAAGCCATCCAGTAACATGATGCCTGAGCTTCATACTAGTTTTGAGTTTGAAGTATCCTGGCTCTTGAAGAGATTCTCACTCACTCAATAAAATATTCATATCAAGTAAAGCTCTCTGAATTTTCTTTTAGCAGTAGAAAGCTAACAAAAACTCGAGACTCATGTCATTTGTTTTAAAGTTTTCAAGTTGATTCAAGTTTTCAATATGGTATTGGGAAGATGTCTAGAAAATAAGATTTTTCTTTTTTAATGAAGTGATTCAAGGAATATTAAGACGGGGGAGCATGGCACACAAAACAAGATGCATGACATGTTAACATATGCCACATAAAAAGGAGAGTAAATGCTGAGATGTGGTTCCTTTTATGTAGCAAGGGATAAGGAGATTTCAAATCTACCTATAACTGAGACCAATGTTTATTGCAAATCGGAAAGTACTTTCAACTCCAAATCAGCTCTCAACCTCAGCAAGTGATGAAATATTGTAATTATTTAATACTTACTGCATTAAACCGCAGTAGATAAGTCTAGTGATTGATCCTCACAAATGAAATCTTTATCTCTAGAGAACAACAGAGCTATGGGAACATTGGATGGTAATAATTACCACTGTGGTCTCCAGGCTAATTATTTCAAACCTAATAGCAATGTTAATAATCTATTAGTTGCCAACTTATTAATTCACTATAAAAATGTATTTGCAATGGAACATATCCAGTAAATTTAATAGAAATGGATCTCCATTAATTGTTTCACTAAGGTGCACATTACTACCAATATCACAGTCAGCTTTTGTGGACAGCTATCATGCTGCCTGCTAGTCCTACTAAAGGATACCAGCAATAAAAATCACCCATCATTAATAACTGAGGGGGAAATGCCCATCACAGTACAACTTTTTGTTGCACTATTGACAATTTTTTTGGTTTTTATTGATGTGCAATGAAAATATACAGCAGCTGTATGCCCCACTAGCTTTAATGTAGTGAAATAAGAGACAGCAACCACACACGGAGGTATGTATAACAGAAAAAGATTATATATCTATCTCTATAAATCTGTTTTTTAAAGATGTATGGATAAATAGGTATATATAAGGCAATCTCAAAAGTCAGAGTATATTTATAAGCTTTAGATTCTCTGAAAATAAGATCCAAATACTGAAGGAGTATTTAAGGCTACGGTAAAATACTAGCAACTGATGACCAAGTTGTATAGCTGGAATCTGTCCATCCTTTTCTCCTGTCCTCCCTTTTTTTTTTTTTTTTTTCTTCTTTATTGCTTTCTTTCAACACTTATCATGCACCTTCTTTGTGCTATGCACTGTTCAGAATCCTGGGATACATTTTGAAAAAGGCAGGGGGGTGGCTATTGAATTCTCTACCTTCTAAGGACTCTCTTCTAGGGAGGAAAGAGACCCTCAAAAAGTCCAAAACAAAACAAAAACAATGCCTAAGGTTTAAGAAATATATATGATGCCAGATAAGGATAAGCATTATGAGTAAGATAAAGCAGAGCAAGAGAACAGAGAGTAAAGTGCATGGGTTGGGAGAGGAAAGCTTTAGTTGAATGACAAAGGATGAATTGGCCAAAGAGGTGGCAGTTTAGTAGGGATATAAATCAAGCGAAGAGCAAGTCATGTGACAATCTGGCAGAAAAACATTTCAAAATGAGGAAATCCCAACTAAAACCCCTTTTTAAAGTGGGAATAACTCACTTTAGGTCAGTGTGGCTTACCGGGAGTGGCTGATAGCTGCAGGACAGAAAATGAGTGTGGACAGATGCACACAGGGCTTGGGGGCCATGTATGAAATTTTGATTCTACCCACTTACTATGGCTATTAGGCAGAGAATCACGTGACAGGCAACTGTTGTTTTTAATCAAACTATAAGTTCAGAGACAAGTTTCAAATGGAGATAGAATCAGCATTCCATAAATCACATTTGGATAGACTTTAAGAAGTATGATATGCTTAAGTCCTTTTGGCTACACATGAACACTATTACTTAACACATGCACAGTGCCTTTCGGCCTAAATAATACTTCTATTACATCACCTAATTTCACATTCACAGCCTTTTAAATACACAAAGATATTTTAATCCTCATTTTACATATGAAACAATAAAGGCTTGAAAGTTTAAAACAAATTGACCACAGTCAAAATACTATTAAAAGCAGTCCTGATATATCAAAACATACACAAAGTATTTAGAAATGAGTCACTAGTGGTAAAATTCATTCCACAATAGCCAAACTATGGAAAGAGCCCAGAGTCCATCGACAGATGAATGGATAAAAAAACATGTGGTATATACATACAATGGATTATTATGTAGTCATCAAAAAAATATGAAATCTTGCCATTTACAATGACATGGATGGAACTAGAGGGTATTATGCTAAGCGAAATAAGTCAATCAGAGAAAGACAATGTGTTGGGGTCAGTGTTGTGTGTTGTGTAAGACTGATGAGTCACAGACCTGTACCCCTGAAACAAATAATACATTATATGTTAATTAAAAATAAATTAAAAAATATGAATAGGACATGGTATATATAAAATGAGCAAAACAAGTTCTTTCAACCCCATCTCAGTTAATATTCTCCATTGTTTAATTTGCCTTATTCACTGGGATATCAAATGGGAAAGCCTTTCTCAGGCAGACCTCTTACCTTTCATCTAAAATCAGTTTCTTTAGATTGGGAAGATGCGTCTAACTCCCTATGGGCTTTTCCTCATTGCAGTATCTAACTCCCTTTGGTGAGGCACTAATGTGATTCATTATTGCACTAATTGTTATCTTTTAAAAGAAAGTAACAATCCCAATGCCTAACTTAGACATATGACAACTGCCACACCTTAAAAAGAAACTGAGGATGTTTTTTAAAAAAAATAAAAATAAATAAAAAAATAAACTGAGGATGTTTAATCCCTCCTTGTTTACTTCACTGGGAGCCACTCTAAAGATCATGAATATTAGGAAAATCCTATTTTGTGACAGTATTCTGCAAGCTGCTTTTACCTCTCTCCACTTTCACAATGCCCGCTCACACAAAGGTTAAAAACATGTAATAGACATATTTTCTTTATTAACCATGGAAGTGCCGAAATTAAAAAGAGTATTCAGGCCCAATCACAACAGTAAGTTAGAATGACCTTGAAGTAATTATATGTGTGTACTATATAGGTACCTTTGGAACATGTTCAATTCTTGATCTCATCAGTAAGTACATTCTGGTTTGTGATATCAAGCGAGTTTTTTGTTCGTTTGTTTGTGTGGCTCAATCTTTCTCTCCCTCCTTTTTAGCATGAGGACATCAGAACTCTCTCTTTGTATGAGAGGTCTATTTCAGTGAAAAGGTTATAATATCCTTTCTCTGGAATATTCTAAGAGAGTGGACTTTATCATAAATTGTTAGGTGTGCAAGTCTAAAGCACTAATAAAATTTTGTTTTAATGTCTAAAAGATTTTTTAAAAGTTTAAACAAACATCACGTGTTCATCAACTCTTTTTTTTTTTAGTAGGCTCCATGCTGGGCAAGCCCAGTGCGGGGCTTGAACTCATGACCCTGAGATCAAGATCTGAGCTGAGATCAAGAGTCACAGGCATAACCAACTGAGCTACCCAGGCATCCCAATATTTTAGATATTGTATCATTTTATTAGGTTTCCACTTAAGTAAAATGAACCATCAAAAAGGCATGACTATCTTCACGGATTAGCCAAGGAAATGAAAGCATGGCATAAAAGCTACACCACCACCTGCAAATCTCGAGACAAAATCCACTGATACTGTGTAGACATTTCACTGTTCCTGTGGATCACTTTTATTACATTCAATAGAAAGCTATGGTTCACTGCTTTTGTTTTTATTCCTTTAGAACTCTTAAATTAGGTGCTGTGGGTTTTTTTCCCCAGCTTTATTAGGTATAATTTACAAATAAAAATAAAATATATTTCCGAAGTACAAACATGATGATTTAATATTTGTATACATTTTTAAATGATTACCACAATCAAGCTATTAACACATCCCTCATCTCACATAGTTACTGTGTGTGTGGTAAGAACACTTTGCAACTATTCCCTTACCAAATTTCAATTATACAATGCAGTGTTAATCATAGTCATCATGCTATACCTAAGATGCTCAGAACTAGCTCATCTTATAAATGAAAGATTGTACACTTTGACCAGTATCTCCCCATTTACCCCACCCCCTGGTAACCTAAATTCTACTTTCCATTTCTGTAAGTTCGATTTTTTAAAAATATTTATTTAAGAGAGAGAGGGGGTGAGCAGGGGGAGGGACAGATGGAGAGGGAGACAAGTGGACTCTCCACTGAACGGGGAGCCCAGACTCGCAGCTTAATCCCAGGACCCTGAGATCATGACCTGAACCAAACTCAAAAGTCAGACGCTTAACCAACTGAGCCACCTAGGTGCCCCAAGTTTGATTTTTTTTTTTTACATTCCACATAAGTGAGATCATACAGTATTTGTCTTTCTCTACCTGCTTTACTTCACTTAGCATAATGCCCTCGTTTCATCCATATTGCTGAAAATGGCATGATTTCCCTTTTTTAAAGGCCAAATAACATTAATATATACATTACATATATTTCTTCCATTCATCCATCAATGAACATTTACATTGTTTTCATATCTTGGGCATTATGAATAATGTTGCAATGAACATGTGAGCACAGATACCTCTTCAGGATAATGATTTCATTTATTTTGGATATATACCCAGAAGTGGGACTGCTGGATCATATGGTGGCTCTAGGTACAATTTTTTTTTTTTTAAAGATTTTATTTATTTGAGAGAGCGGGAATGAGAGAGAGAGAGAGCGCATGAGAGGGGGAAGGGTCAGAGGGAGAAGCAGACTTCCTGCTGAGCAGGGAGCCCGATGTGGGACTTCATCCCGGAACTCCAGGATCATGACCTGAGCTGAAGGCAGTCGCTTAACCGACTGAGCCACCCAGGCGCCCTCCTAGGTACAATTTTTTGAGGAAACTCCATTACTGTTTTCCATGACTGCACCAATTTACATTCCCACCAACGGTGCACAATCGTTCCCTCTTCTCCACATCCTTGCCAACAATTGTCCTCTCTGGTCTTATAGATAAATACCAACATAGCAGATGTGAAGTAATATTTCACTGTCATTTTAATTTGCTTTTATATGATAATTAGTGATAGTGAACACTTTTCCTATGCCCATTGGCTGTGTGTCTTCTTTGGAAAACTGCTTATTCATGTTCTTTGACTATTTTTTCATTGGATTATTTGTTTTTGCTGCTACTCAGTTACAGGAGTACCTTATATTTTGAATATTAACCACTTCTCAGACACAGGGTTTGCAAATACTGTCTTCCATTCCATAGGGTGCCTCTTCATTTTGTTCATTATTGCTTTTGCTGTACAGAAGCTTTTCAGTTTGATGTAGTCCCACTTACTTTTGCTTTTGATGCTTATGTTTTTGGTATCTTATCCAAAAAAGCATTGCCAAGATAAATGTCAAGAAGCTTTTTTATGTTTTTTTTTTCTATGAGTTTTATAGTTTTACGTCTTATGTTTAAGTCTTTAATCCATTTCAGGGGTGCCTGGTGGCTCAGTCAGTGAAGCATCTGCCTTCAGCTCAGGTTATGATCCCAGGGTCCTGGGATCAAGCCCTGTGTCAGGCTCCCTGCTCAGTGGAAAGTCTGCTTATCTCTCTCCCTGTGCCACTCCCCCTGCTTGTGCTCGCTCGCTCTAATAAATAAATAAAATCTTTAAAAAAAAAAAAGTCTTTAATCCATTTTAAGTTCATTTTCGTGAGTGAAGATGGTCTAATTTCATTCATGTGTGAATATCCAGTTCTATAAATACCACTTAATCAAGAAACTCTTCTTTCCCCCATTGTGTATTCTTAGTGCACTTATCAAAGATTATTTGAACTATTCATGCATGAGTTTATTTCTAAGCTTTCAATTCTGTTTGGTCTTTATATGTCTATGTTTCTGCTAGAACCATACTACTGTATTATAATTTTGTAATATAGTTTGAAATCAGTAGTGTGGTGCCTCCAGCTTTGTTCTTCTTTCACAAGATTGTTTTGGCTACTCATAGTCTTTTGTGGTTACGTACCAATTTTAGGATTGATTTCCTATTTCTGTGAAAAATGCCACTGGAATTTTGATACTGATTGCATTGTTTCTGCAGCTCATTTTGGGTACTGTGGACATTTTAATACTAATTCTTCTGATTCCATGAACATGAGATAAATTTGTGTCTTCTTCAGTTTCTTTCATCATTGTATTATAATTTTCAGTGTATAGATATTTTACCTCCTTGGTTAAATTTCTAAGTATTTCATTCTTTTTGATGCTATTGTAAATGGGATCACATTATTTCTTTTTCAAATAGTCCATAGTATACAGAAATGCAACTGATTTTTGTATGCTGCAACTTCACTGAATTCATTCATTAGTATGAACAGTTTTTTCATAGGATCTTAGGGTTTTCTATATATAAGATCACACCATCTGGAAACAGAGACAATTTTACTTCTTCGTTTCAGATTTGGATGCCTTTTTTTTTCTTTTTCTTGTCTAACTGCTCTGGTTAAGACTATTTCGTTGAAGGGCGCCTGGGTGGCTCAGTTGGTTAAGCGACTGCCTTCGGCTCAGGTCATGATCCTGGAGTCCTGGGATCGAGTCCCACATCGGGCTCCCTGCTTGGCAGGGAGTCTGCTTCTCCCTCTGACCCTCCCCCCTCTCATGTGCTCTCTCTCATTCTCTAATAAATAAATAAAATCTTTAAAAAAAAAAAAAGACTATTTCGTTGAATAGAAGTGTTGAGTGTGGGCACACTTGTCTTGTTTCTGATCTTAAAGAAAAAGCCTGAGTGTGATTATTACTTGTGGTTTTATATCACATATGCTCTTTATTATTTTGAGATACATTCCTTCTGTACCTAATTTGTTGAGAGTTTTATGTTGAATATTGAACTTTGTCAAATGTTTTTCCTGCATCTATTGAGATGATCATATAATTTTCATCCTTCATTCTCTTAATGTAGTATATCCCTTTATTGATAAATATATGATAAACCTTGAATCTCAGAAATAAGTACCATTTGATGTACACATTGATGGTGTATTTTCCTTTTAATGTGCCATTTAATTTTTTTTGTTTTGTTTTGTTTTTAAGATTTTTGCATCTATGTTTATCTAAGACATTAGCTTGAAATGTTTTTTCTTCTTCTTCTTCTAGTGCCCTTATCTGGCTTTGGTATGAGGGTAATCCTGAACTCATAAGATTAGTGTGGAAATGTTCCCTCCATTTTTTTTAATTTGTTTTTTTAAAAGAGTCTCAGAAAAATTGGCATTAATTCTTTAAATGTTTGGTAGAACTTACCTGGTCATGGACTTCTGTTGGGAGGATTTTGGATACTGATTCAATCTCCTTACTCTTTATTGGTTTGTTCAGATTTTCTGTTCCTTCATGATTCAATCTTGGTATGTTGTGTTTTTTTTTTTTTAATATATACAATTTTATACATTTTTTTGGCATATAATTTTTCAAAGTAGTCTTTTTATGATCATTTGAATTTCTCTGGTATCGGTTGTAACACCTCCTCTTTCATTTATACTTAGGTGTACTTAATTTTTTCTTAGTCTAGCAAAAGGTTTTTAATTTTTAAAAATCATTTCAAAAAACTAACTCAGTTTTGTTGATTTTTTTTCTTTTTTTTTCTAGTGTTTGTTCATTTATTTCTGCAGGAATCTTTCTTATTTCCTTCCTTGTTCTAACTTTGGGCTTAGGTTATTTTTCTTCTTCTAGTTCCTTGAGGTGTAAAGTTAGGTTATTTGAGATTCTTTCTTCTTAATGTAGGCATTTATTACTACAAATTTCCTTCTTAGAACTGCCTTTGTGTGATGTTAGCAAGATGGCTGTATAGAACTTTCTAGCGCTCACCCCTCCCAGAAACCTCAATTTGAATACCTATCCAAAAACAAAAATACCTTCAGAGGAGTTAAGGATTCCAGGTAAGGGTTTACAGTACCTGGGTGAAGAACAGAAATAATAAAAAACAGAAATAATAAAAGACACTTTGAAGAGGATAGAAAACATAGTTTTACATTATCCCTGTCACATCTCCGCAAGCCTGGGCAGGCCAGTGTGGAAAGAGACACACTCCCAATGGGGGAGGAAAAATGAAGTGAGCACCTAAATTCACCATGGACCCCAGCACTGGCCCTCACTTGTACCAGGCTATCTCCAGTGTCCTTGTCTCCTGGCCTACCCCAGTACTGGTCTGGCCCCCCAAAACCCTGATTGCAGAGGCTCTAGCTCTACTCCAGCACCAAACCTACCTCTGTGACCCCAGGCAGGCTCCTGGAGACCCAGGCAGCTAGGCCACCCCAACAGCTGGCCTCCACAGACCTAGCATCTAGACTGGTTCTCAGGAGACCAGGCTTCTGTCCTGCCCCAGTGATAGACCAGCTCCCACAGACTGAGGCTTCTGGCCTGCCCAGTACTAGACAAGCCCCTGAAGCCTCTGACTCCAGAAATGCTCCCAAAGACCCAAGCTCCTGCAGCATACCACCATCAGGCTGGACCTTGTGGACCTAGCTTCTAGAGGACAATGCCCAGGCCAGGCATCAGACCTACCTACCTGCTGACCCAGGTACCAGTCTTGCTGCCCAAGGACTCCCTTAAGTTGCTAGCTTAAAATAGACTTTTATATCTATAATAGGTATTATATAAGCTTCATGGTAACTACCAAGCAAAAATCTACAATAAATACACAAAAGATAAAGAAGATCAAAGCATAACCATATGGACAGTTGTCAATTCACAAAAAAAGGCAGCGAGAAAGAAAAAAACAAGGGAACTACAAAACAGTCGGAAATCAATGGGAAGGCATTAGTAAGTCTTTAGCTATCAATAATGACTTTAAATGTAAATAGATTAATTATTCTAATCAAAAGACACATCATGGCTAAGTGGATTAAAAAACAAGACTCAACAATATGCTGCCTGCAAGAGACTCACTTTATATTTAAGGAAACATATAGGCAGATAGTAGAGAGAGAGAAAAAGATACTCCATGCAAATGGAAACCAGAAGACAAAAGAGGTGGTTATTCTTATATGAGACTAAATAGACTAAGTAAAAAACTATAAAAAGAGACAAAGAAAGTCATTACACAATAACAAAAGGATCAACCCAGGAAAAGAAGGTTAACAATTGTAAATACATATGCACCTACATCAGAGACCTAAATTTATTAAGCAAATACAGATCTGAAAGGAGAAATAGACAAGAATACAGTAATAGTAGGAGAGTGCAATTCCCCACTTACAGCAATGGATAGATAATCTGAACAGAATATCAATAGAGAGACACTGAACTTGAACAACACTTTAGACCAAAGGACCCAACAGACATATATATAACATTCTATCCAACACCACCAGAAAACATATTCTTCTCAAATGCACACAGAACATTATCCAGGATAGATCATATGCTAGATCACAAAGCAAGTCTTAGTAAATTTTAAAAGATTCAAATTATATGGGGCGCCTGGGTGGCTCAGTGGTTAAGCGACTGCCTTCGGCTCAGGTCATGATCTTGGAGTCCCTGGATCGAGTCCCGCATCGGGCTCCCTGCTCGGCGAGGAGCTTGCTTCTCCCTCTAACCCTCCCCCCTCTCATGTACTCTCTCTCTCTCTCTCATTCTCGCTCTCTCAAATAAATAAATCTTTAAAAAAAAAAAATAAAAAAATAAAAGATTCAAATTATATCAAGTATATTTTCCAACCACAAAGATACGAAACAAGAATTCAGTAACAGGAGGAAAACTGAAAAAATCACAAATATGTGGAAATTAAACAATACACTCCTGAACAGCCATGTGTCAAAGAAGAAATCAAAAGAGAAATTTAAAAGTACCTTCAGACAAATGAAATGGAAACTTGGGAGAAGGTGCTCATGAGAGGACCCAGTCCAAAATGGGCTGTAGTTGAGTCCACAAGGGAACAAGGCCATGTTCAGGTTGGTAACTAGGACCTGGTTATCAAGCATACCACCTGGGTGAAGGCCTGCCTTCTCAAAATGGCCCTTCTCAATCCTGGGGCCTACTGGAGTTTCCCTAGCTCCTACCTGGATCCCAAAGTTCACAAAAAGGCACTTTTGTCATGGATAGCTGCCAAATGATTGTTTTTATGAGAGGATAAAAGTTTGAGACCTCCAGTTTTACCATTTTGCTGACAGCATGCCCAGGTGCTAAGGGCTTTTAAGTGAGAATTCAAATACCCTATGTTAAGTTTTTCTTTTCTCGAAAATCTAACTCTGCCTTTTTAAATTGCTCTGCAGGGGCACCTGGGTGGCTCAGTCATTAAGCGTCTGCCTTCAGCTCAGGTCATGATCCCAGGGTCCTGGGATCGAGCCCCGCACCGGGTTCCCTGCTCGGCAGGAAGCCTGCTTCCCCCTCTCCCATTCCCCCTGCTTGTGTTCCCTCTCTCGCTGTGTCTCTCTCTGTCAAATAAATAAATAAAATCTTTAAAAAAAGGGGCACCTGGGTGGCTCAGCCCTTAAGCGTCTGCCTTCGGCTCAGGTCATGATCCCAGGGTCCTGCGATCGAGCTCCGCATTGGGCTCCCTGCTCAGAGGGAAACCTGCTTCTCCCTTTCCCACCCCCCTGCTTGTGTTCCCTCTCTCACTGTCTCTCTCTCTGTCAAATAAATAAAATCTTTAAAAAAATTAAAAAAGAATTAAATTGCTCTGCAGCCCCAAATTTTGTGACAAATAAACCAGGTGGAATCTGATTTTTTAAAGAAATACCCTTGTATAATCACTGCCAACTACTATAATTAAGCAAACCGATACAGTTTTTATTCTCAATAAAGAACAGATATTGGTCCTATAAAATGGTTTAGTTATATAAAAGAGTTTATCATCAATAAGCCTGCTTTTGAATCAAGTGCATAGATAACATAAGTGAAAATATCCATAAACCACAGTTTATCATATTAGTTTTTGAATAACTATCACCAATAGTAATGTTAGTGGTAATCAATAGCAGCATTAGCAATAAGTCTTATGATTACCATAGGGGGTAGGCAACCAATGACAATGACAATGACACCAGTCTGCAGTGAAATAAGGATAAGCAATACACAGCAACACCACTGAGCTGTGTAGTCTACCCAAAATCTTTTTTTTTTTTTTTTAATGGTCCTTTCCTTTTGGAATCACCTCCAGCTTAGTGGGTTTCTTATGTTTCTTAGTATTTACTCAGTCCTCACATGGTGGTTGTTTTTGAATGGCATCTTCTGCATTTTTAAGTCAATATGATTCAACTTTTAACATGATTTTGAGCAAGTGGTGGCTCTGGTTGTTCACCTCACAAAATCTTCTTTTTCTTTTTTTTTCTTTTTTCTTCAATTTTTTATTCATATTTTAGTTAGTTATAATATTGGTTTCAGGAATAAAATTTAGTGATTCATCACTTACATATAACACCCAGTGCTCATCACACGTGCCTTCCTTAATACCCATCACCATTTAGCCCATCTCCCACCTACTCCAACAACCCTCAGTTTGTTCTATATAATTAATAGTCTCTTATAGTTTGCCTCCCCACCTTCTTTTTTCCTTCCATAAATAAGATTTTCTTTGGGCTGTATATAAAATATTTACATGTCACTATTGAGACATTTGGTGAAATAATCATGCTAAATTATTTGTTTCTCTGGAAATTCTTCTAAAAATTTTTGTCAGGCAGGGTTCAAGATGGTGACATAAAGACCCACAACTCATTGCTTCCCAGGACATACCAAATCTATACCTACATATAGAGAAATTTCCTCTGAAGAACAACAGAGGGCTGATTAAACAGTTTCTACACAAAAAAAGGATAGAGGACCACAGAGAGAATGGCAGGTGAGATGGAGACAGAGTAGCAACAGGAACTCCATGTCACAAGCTACAAACTGCAGTAGGGAAGGATATCACTGAGGGACTCAAGTTCAGATTTGCCCACTCTGGGGCACAGAAAAAAACACATACACAAACCCAAACACATGTAGTTTAAAGGGCAAACAAACTATACATGAAGGAAATCCATTTACTAACCCTCGATAATCCACCAAACAGGATATAGTAACTCTTAAAAGTCTCCATAGTCAGAGATGCTGGAAAGCACCACTGTTAATGTTCTCCCACCACTGTGATAGCACAAAAGGGTGCTCTAGCCAGCCTGCTACCTCGCTGAGCCTGGGGCTCCTAAACTGTACCAATTCCAGCTGTCACAAAATGGCCTTCCACCCTTGCCCACCCAAGCTCCAGATGTCCTACAAAGGCAGTATCAGTGCAGTTTACAAGGACACCCCAGTACTGTACCCACTTCAGTTCCAGCCATCTCACCAAGAATACCTGAGCATGAGCCACCCCAGGAAGCCCCAGCCCAAGTCCACTTCAGCTCTAGCCATCCTTCCAGAGAGGCCCTGGCACAGAGCACACCAGAAACCAAGTCCCACATCTGCTTCAGCCCCAGCTGTCCTGAAAGTGTACCCCCTGCATGGAGTGCCTCAGGGTCCCCCAGCCCACACCTCTTTAGCTCCAGCCATCCCACCAGGGCTGTTGCAGTGTGGAGCACCACAGAGTACCTGGGAAGACACAGGCTACAGCTCCAACTGTCCAGCCAGGGCAATTCCCATGCTGGCAACCTGGGACCACCCAGAGTTTTCCCATTCCAATTCCAGCAGCCCCACCAGGGTAGCTACACGCAGAGTGCCCCAGAAACCCAGCCTATGGCTACTATAGCTCCAGCCAGCCAGCCAAAGCCACCAGGCCCATGTAGTCTATAGAGGGAACATTCCTGAACAAAGCCATTCTATCAAGACTGCGGAGGTAGCTGTTTCACTGAATTCATAGGAAAAAATACAGACAATCAAACATAACGAACAGAGTAATATGCTTCAAACAAAAGAACAAGACAGAACTTCAGAAAAAGAACTAAATGAAATGGAGATAAGCAATCTATGTGATAAAGAGTTCAGAGTAATAGTCATTAAGATGTTCACCAGATTTGAGGGAAGGTAGATGAATTCAGTTAGAATTCAATAAAGATATAGACTATATCTATAAATAAAAGAAATAATCAAAGTTAAAGAAGACAACAAATGCAATGAAAAATATATAAGAGGGAATCAAAAGCAGATTAGAGGATACAGAAGTCAACAAGCTGGAAAACAGGGTAATGGAAAGTACCTAAGCTGAATGGCAAAAAGAGGGGAAAAAATTAGGATAGGTTAGGGACCTCTGTGACAATTTAAGCATACTAACATTCACATTTCTAAGAAAAAAGAGAGAGAAAGGGAAAGAAAACTTACTTAAAGAAATAATAGTTGAAAACCTCCCTAACCTGAAGGAAGAAATAGACATCCAGGACCAGGAAGCAGAGAGAGCCCCAAATAAAATGAATCCAAGGACACATAATCATTAAAATGACAAAAATTAAAGACAGAATCTTAAAAATCAGCAAAAGAAAAGTAACTACTTAGGCACAATGGAAATTCCCTATGACTACAAGCTGATTTCTCAGAAGAAATTATGCAGACCAAAAGGGCATAGAACATATACAAAGGGATGAAAGGAAAAACTGTACAACCAAAATACTCTATCTAGAAACATTATCAGTCAGAATTGAAAGAGATGTAAAGAATCTCTCAGACAAAATTAAAGGAGTTATCACCGCTAAACCACCCTTACGAGATATGTTAATGGGACTTCCTTATGCAGAAAAGTAAAGGACATAACTAGAAGAAAATTATGAAAAAGAAAAAATTTCACTGGTAAAGGCAAACACATTACAAAGGCAGTAGATCAATTACTTATAAAGCTAGCATAAAGGTTAAGACAAAGGTAGTAAAATCAATTATATCTAAAAAATTACTTAAGGTATTCATAAAAAGATGTAAAATACGGCATCATAAAATACAGAGAACAAATTGATAGTTGCCAGAGGGGTGGGGATGGAGAGTTGGGCAAAATGGGTGAAGGGGAGTGGGAGATACAGACTTTCAGTTATGGGATAAATAAGCCACGAGAATAAAATGTATTACATAGGGAATATAGTTAATGATATTATAATAGCACTGTACAGTGACATATGGTAACTATACTTATGGTGAGCCTAGCATAATGTATAAATTTGAATCACTATGTGATATATCTGAAACTAATGTAACATTGTGTGTCAACTACACTCAAAAAGAACAAAAAAAAGACATCATATCTACAAAACGTGGAGTGGGGAAAAGATATAATGCTTCCAGAATGTGTTTGAACTTAAACGACCATCTACTTAATAGAGACTGCTATATACTTAGGATGTTATATATGAACCTCATGGTAACCACAAAACAAAAACCTATAATAGATACACACAAAAAAAGAGAGAGAGAGAAGAGAATCCAAGAATACTACTAAAGGAAATTATTAGTCAGAAGAGAACAAGAGAAAAAGGAACAGATAACAACAACCACAAAACAACAGAATGGCAATAAGTACATACCTATCAATAATTACTTTTTGTGTATGTGTTTTTTTCCAAACAAAAAAACATAAAGTGAGACCCACCTATACGTTGCCTTTAAAAGACTTACTTCAGACCTAAAGACATATAGACCACAAGTAAAGAGATGGAAAAAAAATTCCCTGAAAATAGAAGAAAAAAAAGCTTGAGCACCAGTACTTACATTAGACAAAACAAACTCTAACACAAAATAGATTGTAATAGGAGACAAAGAAGGGCACTACATAATGATAAAGGAATCAATCCAACAAGTAGAACAATTACAAACATCTATAAACCCAACATGGAAGCACTTAAATATATAAAGCAAATATTAGCAAACATAAAGGGAGAAACTGTCAATAATACAATAATAGGGGACTTTAACACCCCCACTTGAATCAATGCGTAAGTCATCCAGACAGAAACTCAAGAAAACATTGGCTTTGAATGACACATTAGACCACGCTAATTTAACATACTTACAGAACACTCCACCCAAAAAAGCAGAATCCCACATTCTTTCCAAGCATACATGGAACATTCTCCAATACAGATTACATGTTGGGCCACAAAAATCAGTCTCAATATATTTAAGATTGAAATCTTATCAAGAATTTTTCCAACCACAATGGTATGAAATTATAAATCAATTATAAGAAAAAAAAACAGAAAAGATCAATCGATCTAAAAGCTGGTTCCTTGAAAAGAAACAAATTGAGAAACCTTTAGCCAGACTTATCATGAAAAGGAGAGGATTCAAGGAAGTAAAATCAGACATGAAAGAAGAGAAGTTACATTTGACATCACAGAACTACAGAGGATTATGAGAAAACTATGAAATAGTATATGTCAAAAAATCAGGCAAGCTAGAAGAAATGGAGTAGAAACATACAATCTTCTAAGACTGAATCAGGAAGAAATAGAAAATGTGAATAGAATGATTACTAATAACAAAACTGTACAGGTAATCAAAAAATTCCCAAATTTAAGTCCAGGACCAGATGGCTTCACAAGTTCCACCAAACATTTAAAGAAGAGTTAAAACTTATTCTCCTCAAACTATTCAAAAAAAAAAAAAAAAGAAAAGAAAAAGAAGGGATGCTATCAAATTCATTCTACAAGGCCAGCATTACCCTGATAGAAAAACTAGACAAAGATGCTATAAAAAGAAGTTACAAGCCATAATTCCTAATGAACATAGGTGCAAAAATCCTCAACAAAACATTAGCAAACTAAACTAAGTAATACATTAAAAGGATCATGAACCATAATCAAGTGGGATTTATTCCAGGGATGCAAGGATGGTTCAATATGCACAAATCAATCAATGTGATAAAGTACATTAACATAATGAAGGATAAAAATCATATAATCATCTTAATAGTTGCAGAAATAGCATCTGATAAAATTCAATATTCTTTCATGATAAAAACTCTCAAGTATATTTAGAAGGAACATATCTCAACATAATAAATGTCATATCTAACAAACCCACAGCTAACATACTCAGTCGTAAAAAGCTGAATGAAACCTTTTCCTCTGAGATCGGGAAAAGACAAAGATGTCTATACTGACCACTTTTATTCAGCATAGTACTAGAAGTCCTAGCCATAACCATCAGACAAGAGAAAGAAATAAAAGACATTCATGTTGGTAAGAAAGAAGTAAAACTATCACTATTTGCAGAGGGCATGATACTATACACAGAAAAACTTAAAGACTTTACTAAAAATATCATTAGAGGTAATAAATGAATTCAGTAAAGTTGCAGGGTATAAGATTAACAGAAATCAGTTGCACTTTTATACACTAACAGCAAAGTAGTAAAAGAGGAATCAAGACAATAATTTCATTTACAATTGCCTCAAAAAAATACCTAGGAAGAAATTTAACCTAGAAGATGAGGGACATATTCTCTGAAAACTGTAGACATTGATGAAAGAAATTGAAGATGACATAAATAAATGGAAAGATTATCATGCTCACATACTAGAAAAGTTAATATTGTTAAATTATTAATACTATCCAAAGTAATCTACAGATTCAATGCAATCCCTGTCAAAATACCAATGGCATTTTTCACAGAAGTAAAACAATCTTAAAGTTTGTTTGGAATCAAATACCCCGAATAGCTTAAGCACTCTCAAGAAAAAAACTGGAGGTATCACAATCCCAGATTTTAAAGTATACTACAAAACTGTAGCAATCAGAATAGTATGGCACTTGCAGAAAAATAAATATATAGATCAATGGAACAGAATAGAGAGTCCAGAAATAAGTCCAGGTTTTTGGTCAGTTAATCTATGACAAAGAAGGCAAGAATACGCAACAGGGAAAAGACAGTCTCTTCAACAAATGGTGCTGGGAAAACTGGACAGCTACATGCAAAAGAAAGAAACTGGATCACATTTTTACACCAGACACAGAATAAATTCAAAATAGGTTAAAGATCTAAATGTTAGACCTGAAACCATAAAATTCCTAAGAGAATACACAGGCAATAATCTTAGACATTGAACTTAGCAATACTTTTCTGGATCTGTCTCCTCAGGCAAGAGAAACAAGAGCACATATAACTACTAAGATTCATCGAATTAAAAAGCATTTGCACAGCAAAGGAATCCACCAACAAAACTAAAAGGTGACCCACTGAATGGGAAAAAATAATTGCACATCATATATTTGATTAGGGGCTTATGTTCAAAATATTTTTAAAAACTCAATACCAACCCCCCCAGATAATCCAATTAAAAATAGAAAGATGACTTGAATAAACATTTTTCCAAAAAAGATATACAGATGGACACATGAAAAGATGCTCAGCATCACTAATCATCAGGGAAATGCAAATCAAAACCACAATGAGGTATCACCTCATATCAGTCAGAATGGCTAGTATCAAAAAAACCAGAAATAACAAATGTTGGCAAGGATGTGGAAAGAAAGAAACTTGTCTATTACTGGTGGGAATGCAAATTGGTAGTCACTATGGAAAATAGTATGGAGGTTCCTCAAAAAATTAAAAATAGAAATAGCAGACAACCCAGTAATTCCACTTTGGGTATTTACATGAAGAAAACAAAACACTGGACCTCCTCGATGGCTTAGTCATTAAGTGTCTGCCTTCGGCTCAGGTCATGATCCTGAAGTCCCAGGATCAAGTCCCGCATTGGGCTCTCTGCTCAGCGGGAAGCCTGCTTCTCCCTCTCCCACTCCCCCTGCTTGTGTTCCCTCTCTCGCTGTCTCTCTCTCTGCCAAATGAATAAATAAAATCTCTAAAAATAAAATAAAAACACTAATTTGTAAAGATATATGCACCCCATGTTTATTCTAGCATTATTTACAATAGCTAACATATAGAAGTAACACAAGTGTCCACTGATAGATGAGTGGATAAAGACAATGTGTACACACATACACAATGGAATATTAGCTACAAAAAAGAATGAAATCTTGCCACTTGTGACAACATGGATGTACCTAGAGGGTATTACACATAGTGAAATAAGTTATACAGAAAAAAACAATTATTATATGATTTTACTTATATGTATTATCTAAAAAAAACAAAACAACAAAAAAAAAAACAAGCCAGAAATAGACTCATAAAAACAGAGAATTAGCAGGTACCAGAGAGGAGGGATGTGGGAGATGGGTGAAATAGGTGAAGGGACAAGTTACACATTTCCAGTTATAAAATAAATAAATCACAGGCATGAAAAGTACAGCATAGGGAATAAATTCATTAATATTATAATTACTTTGTATGGTGACATATGATAACTACACTTATGGTGAGCATTTTGTAATAAATATAATGGTTATCACCATATTGTACACCTAAAACTAATATAGTACTGTATGTCAACTATACTTCAAAAAGCTGGAAAATAAAAATAAGTATGTTTGTCATACACACAACACACTTTTAAGTGCAGTGAGAGAAGAATCATTATTTAAATACTGTCATGGTCATGCTTCACAGAAAATAGTACCTATACAAACTCTATAATGCACTATTTTGGATTAAAAAAAAGAAAAAGAAAAATGTTCCAAAGGAGAGATGATTTCAGGCACAGCAAAGAAATGAGGTTGAAAGTGTTATGAAAATTTCCTTTGGGAACTACTGATTCCCTCATATTTTTCTGAACTGGCTCATATACAAAGGTTTGAGGAAGGCATTGGGCTAAAGCGAAGGCTAATATCAGACCACAGAAGCAGAAATGCACTGTGAATGCACATGAAATCAGTGGGATGACCCAAAATAAGCCTAGAAGATGATCACGTGAACAGATCAAAAAAGGAAAACAAAACAAACAAAAAAAGTTATGTAAGAATGAATTCCAAAAGAATTCCCAGACTAGCTTTTGAGCTCCCTACATAAAGTCAGTTCTGCTAAACAATTTGTTCCAACACCATTTTAGCATTGCAACAATTTTGTGTTTGCTTAAATGTGATTTCATCTGCAAGAAACACCGGACAACAGCAGAAAATTGCACCAAGCTGAACAGAGCTGTGTAGGAATACAACACACACACACACCACCACCACCACCACCACCAGCTCAGTGTGTATTATGAGCCACGCCCATTCACAGATGGTGTTACAGCTTGCCCTCTATGTCAGTTAACCTTCCTTCCACCATTTCAAAATAACTCAGTGCTGCAATGTTTCCAACTCCCATACCACAAGCAAACTTCAGGTCTTTTTAAAAAATGTAAAATGCTACACTGATTGTAGTGTGTGTGTGTGTGTGTGTGTATAATTTAAACATTTAACATGTGAGAAGTATGCTTCAATTTTTTATTAGGTTCCATTTTTGGTGTGTATGTCACTGACCAAGTTTTTGAGGGTTGTGTTCATATCCCCATTTTCCCCATAATCCCTATAGGGGTTGACTACATCATTTTGCCTAGCAGGTAACCATATGACCAGAGCATATGGTCATGTTATATTATATCTGACTGTACTCAAAAACGGCAATTCCAACGCTACATAAACCATTCAAGAAAAATTCACTCAGCCGTGTTTATGTAGTACTTATTATGTAAGAACATGATAAGTTAAGCATTCATTTCATCTAGCCAATATAATCTATATGACCAGCCAATGTGATTTTGATACAGAAATTATCTAGGGGGAAAGCATGGGGTTCTTATTATTTTTACCTAAAGGTGTCTCTTTTGGGTAATGACAAATGTGATTTTTTTTTAAAGCCTACTTTTTTTCAATATACCTTTAAAGTTTTTAAATTGTTTTATATAGTCAAGTCGAGATTTTTTAAGAACCTCAGTTTTAACTTGTAATAAAAGTTTGTTTTTCAAAAAAGTTGAACTGCAAGCACCTGTCAATAAAGTAATAAAAACACATAATAAAACCACAGATCAAACTACTGACCTGTAAATCTGAATTTCATAATGCTAAACAAAATACCAACAAATAAAACATAATTAAATAGAAATTTAATTTCTATTTATTTATTAAAATTTAAAAGCAAACTAGCTCTTTATCATAGTCATGTCAAATTATAGAACACACTAATATTTTAGCATTAAGTATCAGGATCACATTATAAGTACAATTATGTGAACAAGAAAATGAAAAATAAGAGTATGACTTAAATGCTTTTGATAAAGTTCAAAACTATTCCTTATTTAAATAAAAAACTATTAAAGATAATCATTGTTCAAATCAATCTTACACTTAATTAAAAAATAATAGAAATTCCCTGCTAAAGGTGGGAGCATGTTTCAGAGTGTTAATTATAATTTCATTCTACAAGTCCTAAAATACACAAATAATGACGCAAACATAATAGCAATTATTAGCAGAAATTAAATATATTTCAAAAATATTCAGTTTAAAAGTAAAAGCAGAAGAGAACCAACTGAAAAATACTTATATAATTAGTAAGTTTGCTAAATGCCTGCCTGCTTTCAAGTACCAAAGTAATGGATTATTTAATGGATAAGAAAATCATTAACCAAACTATTACCAATAGTAACCAAAGAAAAGCAAATAATAGTTAATTTAACAGAGACAAAAAAAATACCCTGTTGCTGAATGAGAACAAACTGTAAAGATGTTTATTTTTCTGAAAATAACACTCTGGTAGGACTGGGGATTTAAAATAAATCCAGTGAAATTATAGAGACGTTCAACCAGAAAAGTTAACATACATAACCAAGAATATTCTATAAGAATTAATGACAAAGGATTTGTATTATCACATTTAAATTAAGTTGCAAAATTATAATAGTTCAGTAGCATGCAAGCATATCAATACAAACAGAAGGCAAGATATAACTTTGAAATGAAAGTTTTTAAAAATATAACATGTAATAGGTGATAAATAAACCACCAAGTCAATTAAAATATAGGTTGTTTAGTAAACACTAACAGGGAAATAAAGAGTGCTTAAGAAAAGAATCGATTTAGGTGTTCAATGCTGAGAGCACCCTACAATAAAGTCCAGATGGATTAAAGTACTGAACAATTTTTTTTAAATCATAGATATTAAAAGAATAAAATACTGAGGGGGGGGAAAAAGCTAGGAAGAAGTATCCAAGGAACAGTTATGTGTCTGTTCCTTCAATAAAAGATAGGTTTTTTTTAAGGTATATAAATCACAAAAATTTGCCATATTCAAAAAATTAGCAAAGCAGATGACTGAGAAATCATTGAGTGCTTAAAGATGAAAGGCCATTTAGGGCGCCTGGGTGGCTCAGTTGGTTAAGCGACTGCCTTCGGCTCAGGTCATGATCCTGGAGTCCCGGGATCGAGTCCCGCATCAGGCTCCCTGCTCGGCAGGGAGCCTGCTTCTCCCTCTGACCCTCCCCCCTCTCATGCTCTCTGTCTCTCATTCTCTCTCTCAAATAAATAAATAAAATCTTTAATAAAAAAAAAAAAAAAGATGAAAGGCCATTTAAACAGATTTTTATAAACAATATTAAGATCACAAAAGAAAAATGGGCCAGGCATTGACCAGTTTATAAAAAGATAAATATAATGGACAAATACACAATATACAAAACCTTACAACTAATCAATGTATAAAGAAAGCAAAATAATCAAAACCAGATTTTTTTTTACTAAATTAGCAAATACTTTTAAATGTTTAATATTGACTACTGGTGATGTTGTAGTAAGACATGCCCTCTCCTATTCTGCTAAGGGGTACTGTATTATTTTTACGACAGTGACCAAAACCCAGTACCACAGCCTGGGTGGCTTAAACTACAGAAATGTATTTTTTCACAGTTTTAGAGACAAGAAATCTGAAATCAAGGTGTGAGCAAGGTTTGTTTCTTTTAAGGCCTCTCTCCTTGTCTTATAAAGGCCTTCTTTTCCCTACATCTTCACATGGTCTTCCCTCTGTGTCTGTGTCCTAATTTCTTTTTCTCATGCAGACACCAATCATATTGGATTAGGACTTCATTTTACTCTACTTACCTCTTTAAAGGCTCTGTCTCCAAACACAGTCACACTGTGAGGTACTTGGAGTTAAGACTTCAACACAGGATTTTGGGAGATGGAGGCACAATTCAGCCCATAAAGTTACCAGAGTAAACATTATGCTGACCAAGGAAGACTATTCAAGACCTATTACAATATGGGACAGAGACCAGAGTTCAGCATGAGCTCAACTCCACTGAAACCAAGGACTGAAGAGTTTTAAGACCTGAGGGGGGCAGGGGGAGGTAGGAGGATCTTAGGCCTCCAGTGTTTGCTGATTGGCTTTACCAAAAAATATTTATCCTCCCTTACCTTCAAGACAGGTGATAAGGTCCCCATGTTTCTTGATTATAGTTCAAGGGTATGGCTCTCAAGTTTTTGAAACCAACATCCCAGGTAATAACAGTGGCAAGAGGACTTTTAAAAGATTTACATCTCAAAGGACAGAGAACTAATGGACAGTTACAAGTTTTCTCAAGTAAATGCTCTAAGGAAAGGAAATTTAAGGCCATAGAGTTGCGAAGAAGGCTGTTTAAAGTTTAATCAACCTGAGGGAAATGTTAGCCATCTTAGTTGGGGAGGGTGGTGGCCGTGTTGCTTTCTCTAACCTTTCTTGTAAGCATTTTAGCTCTTAACTTTTGAACAATTCATTTTGTCCTGCGGGATGCTACTCCAAGCGGAAAAGAAAACACATGCATATAAAGAAATATATGTTTTCAAAGCATTATTTATAATAATAAATTATAAACCTTGTATTTTTCCAAAATACACAAATAATTGATTCTGATATTTCCCAGAACATATGATCTAACTACTACCAATAGGGTTTACTAGAAATTTTATCATATAAAAAATACACACAATTAACTTTTAAAGAAAAAAATACAAACTTGTGCAGTATGATCCGAACAGCAAAATATTTTCCATGTATATATATGTGCATGTGCACACACACACAATCAGTGATCAGATATATTTGAAGAAACCTCACTGAAAATATTTACAGTAGGCATCTGTTAGAGAAATATGGGCTTTTTCAATTATTTTTATACATTTCTAATTTTAAAATATAACATAAATAGGTCAAGAACAAGTAGAAGTAACATGATACATAGATAAATCCAGCTTAATTTAAAGAGCTGGTAGAAAGGCAGGTTCAATGACATTAGTGAAGGGGAGAATTTATAACCATAAAATATGCTTCTTTGACATGAGGATTATTTTAGGCTGATCATGTTTTAAAAAGAAGCAAAGGAAAAGTACTGAAAATTGAGTAAAAGTTACCTTTTTGTAAGAGAAATTTATAATAAAAACCTCCATTTGTAAAGGTACATCTTTTCTGTACCAGGAAGACAAAGATGACTGAATTTCTACAAACTCGTCAAGGGAGAAGATAGTGACTTAAACCTCTGATAATACCTTTGTTGACTATGCTTTGCCTGGTCCTCTACCATCACTGGTCCCCAACCCCAACATCTTCTTTTGTCTTCAGCTGGACATGGTATTGAAGGTGGTGGTCTGAGCCATTTAAAGGGTGATATACAGTTTTCCAGGGTCTCTCTTATGTATATGAGAAGTATGCATTTTATTAAATTTCTGTTTTTCTCCTCTTAATCTATCTTTTATTATGGGTGTGCAGGAGGGTGGGTCTCAGCCAAGAACCTAGAATAATAGAGGGAAAATTATTTTTCTTTCTCTAACTAGCATTTTAGAAGTATTTCTCTGATGGGCCTTTGTGGATAGATGTCAAAACTGAAAGGTTAATAAAGAGCCAACTACGATTTTATTCTCAGCTTCTAAAACCAGGAAATGAAGGAACACTGCTAACATTCTAAAATTGAAAGGGAGAATTATTTTTGAAGTCCATTTCCTCTTGGGTCATTTTACTTTCTTTGCTTCATTTCATTCATCTGAAGCATGAGGAGGTTTGAGATCTCTGCCCCTCCACGCTTTTTTTGTCCCTCTCAATTGCCTCACGTAGTGGGAAGGGAATATTTCAGGGGTGTGCTACAGCTAGTTTGTATCAGCTTGCAAGAGTCGATTGTGCATATCTTTTTCTCTATACTACATGTAGTGATGTCAAGTTGGTAGTGTGAAATGTGCAATGATGGAATTATTTACACTAGGGACAGTGGCTACAAATCATGGCACTTTTTTTTTTTCCTTACGGGCCAGATGTTATACATTTATCAGCACACCCTAGTTTTAGTATGATTATAGATCATAGCAATGCAATGGAAAGCGATCAGTAATTAGAAAAAATACATTTGTCTTATAGATGTTATTAAGACTATGAAGAAGCAAGGCAACTGGGACTTGTAGACATAAATTCAAAAAGATAGCTGTACGAAACTGGATTTTCTTGGAAAAACCCAGGGTTGCCATCAGATTAAAGCTTGGTGGGACAGAGGTAGAAAAGAAAGAAGAGAGGGAGACCAGGAGGGTCATTTCAAAGTACTTGTGTCAAGAGATCCAGCACTGTTTGGGAAAAAAAAAAAAATGGAGGGCAACAGTAAACAAATGATTGCACAATCCTGTAAATCAAGAAAATGGGGAGATTACAGGTCTTCCTCAGAAGACCTGTTAACACTCTCAGAACCGGAACAACCCTAGGTGATCTCAAGGAGTCTTATACTTCATAGAGCCTAGCAAGTTACAATATGTCTAATAGGTGCACAATTGATAACTGTCAAACAGAAATGAACAAGACCAAGTTTCTCCTGTCTCTACAGTAATATCTGATAAGCCTGTACTGACATAGAGCTACGTCAAAAATTAGAAGGATTAAATCTTGCCTGAAAAGAATCCGAATTGGCAAATCAGTTTAAACAATGATGGTTCTAAAATGCAAACTGGTCCACTCACTTCTCTCCCCATTAAAACCAACTGATGATTTTCCATTGTTGATGGAATGAATTTCAGAATTCTTAGCATAGTTTATTAGATAATTCATAATCCAGTTCTGCCAATTCTCCATGTTTTGCAAATGCAGCCTCACATATCTCTCCTTTGACTCCTACATATCCCCCACTCCTCCCACAACAGACAAAATTCTGTCTAGAACATATTAAAAGTTCCCATCCCACAGCCTGAATCCCCTTGATTTATAAATCATAAATCTGCATTTCTTAAAGAATTAAATCAAAGACAAGACTGTGTTCATTCTATCCAACATTTGCCCCATGCACTGTACATAGATGTACAGGAAATATTTTAAATGAGTGGATGAATTATATAAGGATTACTTATAGTCTCCAGGGGAAGAAAACTAGCGGTTAATCACAGAGTAAGTATAATTTCCATAATATTTATTCTTTACAGGTTATGAAGTCATGTGCCACTAAGAAAATGCCCTAAGAATCTCAGATAGCTGGTGGAGTTTAAATCTAGTTCTTTGCATTTATCTTAAATACTCCACCAATTCAAATAAAAATTCCTTTATGCTTTGGTGAGAATGCATTGCTGCCATCTTACAGTAACCTTATAACCATTCTCTTTTCCTTATTCAAAGAAAATCTGGGCAAAGGATTTTTCAGTGAAATTTTTACTAAATTAGACCCAATATATACTATTGCTTAACTCTTTGAGGAAACGTGACTGTGTAAATACGTATACACATGTGGAGAGATGTAGATTCCCAATCCAAATTGAAAGCAACATAAAGAGAAAAAAAATTGAGAAGGATAAAGACTTGTGTCAATTTTTTTTTAATTAACCCAATCAATTCCCTTCACCACGTGCCCCCCTCTCCCCACCCCAATCCAAACCACACCATTCTGCCTAGCTTGACCAAGTGATGTTCTCTTGGATTAAAAATGAAACCTGTGGCTGAATCTCTGCCCTTCAATCAAGGCCCATTTTTCTTGAGAATGACTAACATTTAGTTCCGTATAAATTTGTCTAGCAGGCACTTCCATAATATAGTTTTTAATAGTGTTAATGTCTATTGTCAGACATCTGTTTTAAACCTATCTTCTTTATTGTACTTACTCCATCTAATTACATTATTTTGGTAAACAGAAGAAAGTAATTTAAAATGACATCTATCTGAATCAGTCCCAAACTAATTAGTTTTTTCCCTCCCCAAAAGACGTAAAAACAGATGTTTTGTTACTCTGCCCTGATACTGCATTATCTTTTTATTGTGGAATCAATTTGTTTAATCTTTTCCATTGTCTGCTTTTAACTGATGCTACTGCTTCCAGTCTTATACAGAAGTAGTCTTACGACATTTACTCCTGAAATCTTTACGTTTTAACTACTACTACTATTAGCTTTCAAATCTGACATCCTTTGACATGAAAGAAAGAAAGAAGATGCAGAAATGCCTCCCATTGAATCAGCCCAGCATTTGGAGTGGAGGGACTTCAAACTAGGCAGTGGAATCCATGAACAAATACCATCTTTAACAAAATTAACCTGTGCCATCAAGTAACTACTAACAATTTGTTTCCTTTTCTGTAAGATGAAGTCAGACTAGGTGACATCTAAATTCTCCAGTGTCAAGGATAGAATCCTGGCTTTTACTCTGTGTGTGTGTGGGTGTGTGTGTTGAGTGGAGGGGAAAGTATTAAAAGAAAGTATTTTTAAAAAGTATTAAAAGAAAAGGAATAATTAGAAAAGCTGGAGAGAAGCTAAAGTGGATCACTGTCATAAAGCCAGGAAAAAAAAAAAGTAAAGAAGGAGGTTGTCAATAGTGCAAAGTGGTAATGATAGTAATTCTTCACATAGTATTTTGTAGTTTCCAATATTTTTCATACATTAAAATTTGTTACCAATGACAATTCCATGATGGAGTCAGGATAAATATTAGTTTTCCTTTTTTATAGATTAAAAAAATCAAGGTTAAGAAAGATAAAGACAGATCAACATGAACATAGGAAAAACTAAATCATAAAATATTCTTGCTCCACAGACATGACTTATCACAAGCCTAGTTTATGATCTGCACTGCCTGGGTTCCAATCTCAAACCACTGCGTGTTTCTGACCCTTTGACCTTCCTGGGCCCCAGGACACTCATCCATAAAACAAAGACCCTGAAACAAACTTAACATAAAGACTATGAAGAATTAAAAAGCTGGATATATGTAGAGCACTAGGACAACTGCTTTGTACTCAATAAATGTTAGTTGCTATTACTACAGTCAATGCGGTGACCAGAAGACCAGCTATAGTATCCCTGCCTCAGTTTACCTTCCTTTTATGGAGCTTGGTAGAACTAAGGAAGCAAACGGAATGTATCAAGAGAATCTTCAATAAGCAGTGGCCAACCAGCCAATTAAGCAGGATGACAAAGTTGAAGACCTGAGTCCCTGCCACAAATGCTAAGAATGGTTAACCCCGGCCTAGGCAGTCTCCTGCGAGGAGGAGGAGATAGCCAGAATTTTTCCAGTTACAAGGAATTTACATCACTCTAATAAGGGCTTTTGTTTCAAGACAGTGTTATGGAAAGTCATAACATGTGAATTTAATTCCAGTCTAAGAAATTGTACAAGTGTAAGCATGTAAGTTAATTACTTTTAATGTTGAAGACAGAATTAACTCACATAGTAACATCTGGTGGGCCTATTTGCTTTTTAAAATTAGAATCATTAGAACTGACAAACTACCTTCATTCCAATTTCTCTTTCTCATCATCCCTCAGATTATTTGCCAGTTGCTTTTTGTTGTGGCAGGGTTTTCTCTTTCATTTTACTCAGCATCACTCAATTTGTTTTCCATGACGCTGTAGCACCTGTCGTCATTACCACACCACTGTCCGTAATACAAATTTATATTATGTTGAAAGAGTCCTAATATGAAAGAAGTACATAGAATTTAAATGGTCAGTACTCATCATCATTATATAGTATTCATGAAACTATACAAGTTGCAAGACAAGTTTCTAAAAGACTTTCCAAAAGGTATTTACTCTAGTCTTCCCAGCTCTTAGAACAGGGTCTGACATACTGTAGGCATTCAATAAATATTGTGGCCTGAAGGACTGAATGAACCAATCAGCTATGTGTTATTTTACAGTGCTATATGTTTCATAGAACATAATTATTTTGCCTTTATTTTAGAAGTCTTTATTATTGCTATTTTAATTCATGAAACTCTTTGTTACATCTATTGAAGCATACATTTATCTACCTTGGATTGGGTCTCTTTCATGCTGTACATCCAAAAAATTCTTTCATTGCTACGAAAAATGCTTGTACATATAAAACTCTATGATCTCACGCTTCATTACAAGTATAAGGATTACTCATTCTTATAATCTTATAATGAATTTTTTGGCCATTCTTTATAACCAACATCATAAAAAGGGCAGTAGTATTCAGAACAGCTGAGTACCCAATTCCAGCACTTTAAAAATTCACTTAATTTTTCTCTATGCCTAATCTCATCTATACAATGTCCATAATTATAAACTCATTTTCCTTAACTCAGAGAATTGTTCTGAAGACCAAGTTATTTCTTAATAAAAAGCCAAATAAAATTATTAAATTAGAAAATATCTTTATGTGTTTCAGGATTTTATCCTATTTGTTTATTAGGGAAAATAATAAAACATTTTAAATATAATACTTTAAAAATATATATTAAGACAAATTTTTTCCCTCAAAGTATTGACATTTTTTTTTTTTTTAAAGATTTTATTTATGGGCACCTGGGTGGCTCAGATGGTTAAACGTCTGCCTTCGGCTCAGGTCATGATCCCAGGGTCCTGGGATCGAGTCCCACATCGGGCTCTCTGCTCCTTGGGAGCCTGCTTCTCCCTCTGCCTCTCTCTCTCTCTCTCTCTCTGTCTCTCATGAATAAATAAATAAAATCTTTAAAAAAAAAAAAAGATTTTATTTATTTATTTGACAGAGAGAGACATAGCGAGAGCAGGAACACAAGCAGGGGGAGTGGGAGAGGGAGAAGCAGGCTTCCCGCAGAGCAGGGAGCCCGATGCGGGACTCGATCCCAGGACCCTGGGATCATGACCTGAGCCGAAGGCAGACGCTTAACGACTGAGCCACCCAGGCGCCCCAAAGTATTGACATTTTTATGTGGCAAAAATATGGTACTGTATTTGAGTAAAATAAAATTAAAAATGAGAGCATCTGCCTTAAAATCCTATTTTTAAAGTTATCTGAATTTATAAAATATAAACTTAGGAGGTCAATAAGACAATTAGTATTTCCTTTAATACACAGTCCAATCAATCAATTCATGTAACAAATATTCTGTAACACTTAACATTTTTTCCATCTTTGTCCAAAAGTGAGGTTATATTTTCATTGGAATACTTGTGAATATGTCTGAAATTGCTACATGGAGATTTTAATACTGTTAAATACTAATCTAAGCCCTGTGGCAAATATTAAAAAAGAGAACTTCAATCAAGTTATATTATACCAAAATGTATTTATCGCATGATGATAATAAAATTTCACAAACTCACTATCAATCATACTTTGTGGGACTAAATTTAAATACAAATATAAAGTTAGATCTTCCTATCTTCTAGTTGTTCTTTAATATTTGTTCATTATATTTCTTAGTAATGCTATTTTTGAAAATTTCCATTAGCATTTAATCTACATTGCATATTGATTCCAAAACATCTAGCATACAGTATAAAATTTTTAAATATTAAAATGAATACAACTAAAAAAGCTTCTAAATTGAGACAACAGTTTCCATAATATTAAATATGAATAAGTATATTGCAGAATCTTGTTCAAACAGTATAGAATCTCCCAAGGATAAATGCACAAAAAACTATAAATGGTACCATTTCAGTGATAATGTTATTGAGATTATTTAAAGTTAGAATTTATTCAGCCTTAGGTGACCTAACAACTGCAGAGTATAACAAGCATTCTCATTTCCAAGACATTAATGAAGCAATTAGCAAAGAGATGAATGTAAATTGCAAGCGGTTATGGAGAAATGTGAAATTAAAAGTAGGAAAATTAAAGCCATTGAATGTATGACTGTTTTCCCTCTTCAGTACCTTTGAGGATAACCTGGCTTGACCATTAAAAATGAGTGTCTATCAAAACTGCTGTATTTAAGATTCTTTCCTATTTTAAACAGGTGTACTAGATGGTAGAATTCACCATAGACCTTTACCTCCACTGTAGTCAATTTTTATACAAAAGCCTCCAACATTTGCAAAATATCTTTTATTCTAGGACCCTAAAGGATGTTTCAGGGAAAAAAAGGTTGGGGGAGGGGATTTATTCCTCCCAAGTGTGTTTCAGTCCCGTGGACTAAGTCAAGAGTCACGTTAACTATGCATAAGATTAAAAATTAGAGGATATGCTCAAGGACAGTCTCAAATCACAAAGAATTAATGCACTTGGCTTCCCTTGATACCTCACCTATTGTCAAAGAGAAGTTTTACAGAAATTTTTTTTTGTTGTGTTAAGAAGAAGAGAGCAGGCTCTAAATGGGGTCACTTGTGTTCAATCCTAAATCAGTAAACCAAGACTTAATACTTAATCTACTTCAGTCTCAGCCATGAATTGTTTAATAAAGCCATTTGATCTTTAAATGTATTCTGATGAAGTTTTGTTATTTAACAGCTGAGTTTATTCTCATTGGCCTATAATGTTAGCTAGGGAAAAAAAAATCCTTTCATTCTTCAATGGAATTAAGTCCTACCGTACAAATGTATAATGATTTAAAAGCAACTAAATTAAGCAAACTGATTCTATTACAAGAATATTTTTATTCAATGTCTCTTTTTTAAAATGACCAAAATAAAAAGCAAGCTAGCAAGCAAGCAATTTAGAGTCCCAGTTCTGCCAAATGTTGTGCCACTTTGGGAAAGTCCCTAAATTTTGTGCTTGAATTTCCCTGTCTACAGAATGGGGAAATCATAGAACCTGCCTTATATACTTGTGAGGTTTAAATTAGTTAAAACAAATAAAGAACTCAGATAAGTATCTGATTCCTATAAGCACTCAAAACATACTAGCTATTATTATCACAAGTTAAGTAATCTAAAAAATGTATAAGGAAAAATAGTTCCTGTTTCCTGCTACACTGAAGACCTTACCTCTGAGGAAATCACTTTTTGTGCATCATTCTACACCACTATTTATGCTCATACAAATAAACCTACACCTAATTTTCCTTTACTAACAAAAAGCTGATCATATTGGATACATTTTATTTAACTTATCTTTTCACTTAGTAGCATAGCAGATAATACAGCAGATAATTTTTGAAGTATTTATGTTCCTCATTACATTTTTCTTAAACAGAGAAAACAAGGACAAAGGAGTAAAACACACCCTTGGCTAGTTTAATAAAAAAAGAAAGATCCTTAAAAGCAAATTCCAAAGCACAGTGTGAGATATACAAGGTAAATACATTTTATGAGAACATAGTCTGGAATGACTATCTCAGGAAGTTGGAGGGAAACATAATTATCTTTATATAATTTCTGCCTTAATTTTTAAGAAAAACAAACAACTGTTAAATGTGATCCAGCAAATGAGACATTAAATCCGCTAAGCATTCTGGAGATAATTTAACTCCAAACTGCCATTCATCAAATAATGAAAAAAGATCTGAGGAGAGCTAACTTTCTAATGCACTATTCCCATTATTACAACAATTGCAATTGAAAATTTTATGACACTGAACTTCAATAAAAAATAAACATTTTGCTTCTGTACCTGGTAATGATAGACTAAGTAATTCAGACAATCTTCCTATTCTGGACAATTACTAATCCGGCAAATACATAAGAATCATCTGCTCAAAGTCACAGAGAGAATAGTGAAAAATTATTTTCGGCCAAGATCTGAGAGAGAGAGGTGAGCCCAGTTTCTCTGTGGATTCAGAAGAAGCTGAGCGACTAAGATGTTTTGATAGTCCTGTTGAGCCTTGGAATAGAAATTGGAGTCCAATACCTATCTAATGCTCCCTACTGAAACTCCTTACTTTGACTGGAACAACAACAAAAAACAGAATACAATCCACTTTTGAATCATTTCAACCCCTAAAACTGAAATAATGTGATTATTGAGATTACAAAAATACACACTTAGAATAATGAAATGTTACTCCTCTTTGAAGAAAGATCATTTTATCTAGGGACTCAAGACATTTGTACAAAAAATTCAGCAAATACAACAAGAAAAAACAAAAACAAAGCAAAAGATAATCCTATAAGGACATAACATAAACAAAACAGACTGTAGGCACTCCAAATAATAATGTTATCAGATCTAAGCTTTAAAATAGCTATAATTACCATTTCTATATAGTTAAGAAACAATTTTGGGAATTTAGGCAGAGAACTATAAAAATATTAACTTAAAAATTGAATAAGAGAAAAGCACTTCTGAAATGGCAAAGTGAGTGCCTCAAAAAAAAAAAAAAAAAAAATCACCCATAGAACCAACAAGTAAACTGACAAAGAATGTCAAAATTAAGTTTTTCTGAACTCTGGAATTTAACCAAAGTTTTGGAATAATCTAAAGAATGTTTATTCAAGCAAAGTGGCTGAATCTCATTAAAATCATCAGATTTTATAGTGCTTTAACTTTCCCTTTCGTCCTTGTTTTTTGGTAACCCTGAAAACCAACAGCCTTGCACTATAGTAGCTGTGAAAATAAGCAAACCAGCAACCATCAGAGTGGCAGGATAGGTTTGGAGCTTTGCAAATGCCCCCTCTGCAGATTATCATTATCTGACCTACCTGATAGCTGACATACTCAGGGCTTGTCTCTATTTGACCTGAAGAAGACTTCATTCTTGTGTGAACAGCCCAATCCCTATAGCATTTGTTGAAAACCAATGGAGGCAAGTGTTTAACATTGTAGCTGACTCACTTTGGGGGATAGGAGGTAGAGTATGATACCAACTAGGGCTAAAAGAGACTCATGAAAAATTTTTAAAGAAAAATTGGAAAATAACATGTTCATATAGGTCTTTGAAAATCTCTGACATATCCTTGGAAATCCAGAAGGCCATGCACATACAGAACTCTCAGCATGTCCAAAAAAGAGCTGAGAAGGTCATAATCTCTTATCTCTGGCTGCCCTTGAGGGTCTATGTAAGCAGGAAGTGAATGCTATGACAGAAATGTAAATTCTCTGATGAAAACTTGAAGAAATACTCCAAAACAAACACAACCTCCTGGCAGAGTCTGAAAGACTCTGACTCGCAGTATTTAAAACAAAACATCTTTTGCCTGATCATTAGCTGACCGTTAAGCTAATATAGCAGACACTTCCGTGGCCAAACATAATGAAGGACATAAGCTTGTACGGTTAGTCCTGGAACATCACTAAATAAACCAACAGTGGCAGCAGCAACAAACAGCAAAAACAAAAGACCCTGGGGAGGGAGATTCATAAAAAAAACAGGAATGCGTGGCACGTTAGAGGGATAAAAAGGAAGAGAGGGAAACTGTTTCTGAGGAAGTCTTGATGTTGGACTCGGAAGACAGCTGTTATAAGCAAGTAAAAGAATTAAAAGAAACCATGCCTAAAGAATTAAAGTATGAGAACAATGTATCATCAAATATAGAGTATCAATAACAGAGAAATTATTTAAAAGAGCCAAATATAACTTAGGTTGAGAAGTATATTAACTGAAATCAAAGATTCCTTACAGGAGTTCAAAAGATTTGAAGGGCACTGTCAGTGAACTTGAAAATACGTCAATTTAGATTTTCCTGTCTGATGAACAGAAAAAAAAAATAGACCCTCAGAGACATAATGACAGTCTCAGAAATACAAAGTATATATGCATTTAAAAGTCAAAAAATCACCCAAATGTGATGAAAACCATTGATCTACACATACAAGAAACTCAGTAAATCCAAGTAGGATAATCTCCAAAGAATCTTGAATGTAGTGAGAAACAACTACAAGGGATACTCAATAAAATTAATAGCTGAGTGCTCAAGAAAAACTAGGGAGTTCAGAAGGCAATGTGTATGACATATGCAAGGTGCTGAAAAAGACTAGCCATCTAAGAATGCTATATCCTTCGAAATTTTCCTTCAAAAGCAAAGGAGAAATTAAGACATCTCCAGGGAAACAAAAAATGAAAGAATTCACCATTAAGAGATTTGCCTTATAAAATGCTAAATGGAATCATTCAACCTAAAATGAAAGGACACTAAGGAGTAACTCAGACCCACACAAAAATAAACACCATTAGTAAAACTAACTACATAAACACAAAAAGCGTGTATTTTTTGTAATTCTTTTATTCTAATTTAAAAAACTGCATAATATGTAATGGTTATATATTTCCTGATAGCTTATAATGAAAGAAACATAATTTCATGGCAATAGTAGCAGAAAAGAGGAGGAGGAAATGAAGCTATATTGGAGCTTTTATATATTTAAAAAATTATTTTGCTATTAATATGAACTAGATTATTCTAAATAAAATTGTTAATCATAATTCCTGGGACAACCACTAAGGAGGCAACTAAAAACATAGTAAAAGGAACAAGAGAAATGGAATACTATGAAATATTTAACCAAAAAAATGCAATAATGGAGAATACAGGAACAAGAAAAACATAAGACATGTAGAAAATTGCAAAATGGCAGACATCAATCCTATTAATTACATTAAATATGAATTCAACATTCCAATCAAAATCATACATTAGCTGAATGGTTAACAAAACAAAAAGATCCAATTACGTGTTGCCTACAAGACACTTCAGATTTCGAAACACAAATAGGTTGAAAGTAAAAGGAAGCAAAAAGATATACCTTGGAAAGAATAAACAAGAGCTGGAATGGCTACAGTAATATCAGGAAAAATTATTTCAAGAAATTGTTACTAGAAACAAAGAAGGACATTCTATAATGGTAAGAGTCAATCCATCAGGAAGACATAACCATTATAAACAAATGCACTTAATGACAGCCTCAAAATACATGAAACAAAAATTGACAGCATTCAAAGGGGAAATAAACAATTCAACAACAACAGTTGGAAACTTTAATACCCTATTTTCAACACTGGATGGAACCTGGCAGGAGAGCAACAAAGAAATAGAACACTTGAACAAAAAAATAGAATACTTGAACAACCAGTGCTAATAAACATCTACAGAATACTCATCCAAAACAGAATACAGATAGACCATGTCACACCATTAAAAAAAATAAATAATTAAAAGCCTCAATACATTTTAAAGGCTTTAATTCATATAAAGAGTATGGACTGAATTGTGTACCCCTAAATTAATGTTGAAACCCCAACCCCAAATACCTTAGAATGTGACTGTATTTGGAGATAGGCCCTTTATTTATTTTTTAAGATTTTATTTATTTATTTGTCAGAGAGAGAGGGAGAGAGAGCACAAGCAGGGGGAGTGGCAGAGGGAGAAGCAGGCTCCCAGCCGAGCAAGGAGCCCAATGCGGGACTTGATCCCAGGACCCTGGGATCAGGGCCTGAGCTGAAGGCAGACGCTTAACTGACTGAGCCACCCAGGCATCCCAAGATAGGGCCCTTAGAGTGGCGCTTCAGTTAAAATGAGGCCACTAGAGTGGGCTCCAATCCAATCTGATTGGTATCCTGAAACAAGAGACTAGGACCTACAGAGAGGCACCAGTGGCATGCATGTACAGAGAGGTGACCATGTGAAGATGTGGCAAGGGAGAAACCATCTGCAAACCAAGGAGAGGCCTCAGAGAAAACAAGCCCTGACAGCAATTCACAAATATACAGAACTTAAATAACACACTCCTAAATAACCAATGAGCCAAAGAAATAAAATGGGAAATAATATTTTGAAATGAATGAAAATGAAAACATAACATACCAAAACTCACAGGATGCAGCTAAAGCAGTAGTTAAAGGGAAATTTATAGCTATAAATGCCTATATTAAAAAAGAGGAAATGTCTTAAATCAATAACATAATTTAACCCCTTAGTAAACCAGAAAATAAGAGAATATTAAACCAATTATAAGCAGAAGAATGGAAATAATAATAATCAAAGTGGAAATACTAACAGAGGAAACAAGTGAAAAACCAACAAAATCAAAAGTTGGTTCTTTGAAAAGATTAACAAAATTCCATTTACCATAACATAAAAAAGAATAAAAAATAAAAAATACAGGAATAAACTTTACCCTTCTTCAGAGACAATTTAGCCTACTTTATCAGAACTGTGTAATTCTATTCAAGGAATCTGTCCAACTCGAGACACACAAAATGCCTTCTATTATAATAAATGGTACTTATCTACCCAATATTATATTCCTCCACCAGGACGCTATTTCTCAAATGGCAATCAGGACCATTGCTGTTGGCCATACCCTCGCTTATCTTGGATATTTGGAATAATCATTAAAAATCTCCCGATACTACATACTATCATCCCATCAGTAGTCATATTTCCTTCAAAATAATACCTATAAGTCTCTAAAATAAAATAAACACAAGTATTTAAAAAATTTATGCGATAATTGAATGCCTTTTCATGCTAACTCTTCAAACACAATTTTTATATGGAGAATAAAACAACTAGAGAAGATGGTTCAAAAATTTTTTTTTTAAAGTTTTTATTTATTTATTTGTCAGAGAGAGAGAGAGAGCGTGCACAAGCAGGGGGAGTAACAGGCAGAGAGAGAAGCAGGCTCCCCGCTGAGCAAGGAGCCCGATGCGAGACACCCATCACAGGATGCTGGAATCATGACCCGAGCCGCAGGCAGACACTTAACCAACTGAGCCACGCAGGCGTCCCTCAAAACTGCTCTCTAACCTTGGAAAAAAGTAATAAACACCTCTGCTCTGGAAATCCCCCCAAAATTAATCTAAATAAATATACTAGAGTTGTCACTGACAATTGTATAGTACTTAATTTCCTCCTAGTCAACCAAAGGGGAATTTATATAGCTATAGCTAATACCTTTTGTTATTCCTTTATAAATACTACAGGACAAATAGAACAGTGTGTAACTAAATAAAACAAAGCTACCTTACTATCTAAGGCAGAACCAAATGGACTCTGGGATGTATTATCAGTATCTGGGTTTAATAATCTAGCAACTTGACTTCAAAACCTATTTAAAAAACTAATTTTTTATTTTTATTTATTTATTTTTAATTAATTCATTTATTTATTTATTTTTGCTTTTGAGGTAAGCCTGTATTGCTTTAATCTTTCCTGTTAGAACAGCTTTTAATGCATCTCAAAGATTTTGGATCATGTGTTTCCATTTTTGTCTCCATATATTTTTGAATTTCCTTTTTAATTTCTTGGCTGACCCATTCATTGTTTAGTAGCATGTTATTTAGCCTCCACGTATTTGTTTTCTTCCAGATATTTTCTTATGATTGATTTCACAGAACTTAAATAGTTCAAAATTGTATGGAACCACACTAGACTCTGAATAGCCAAAGCGATCTTGAAAAAGAGGAACAAAGCTAGAGATATCACAATCCCAGATTTCAAGATATATTACAAAGTTGTAGTAATCACAACAATATGGTACTTGCACAAAAATAGACACAGAGATCAATAGAATAGAATAGAGAGCCCAGAAATACACCCAGATTTTAAGGTCAATTCATCTATTATAAAGGAGTCAAGAATATACAATGGAAAAAAGACAATCTCTTCAACTAAGAGTCTTGGGAAAATGAGACTGCTACGTGCAAAATAATGAAACTGGGCCCTTTCTTACATCACATACAAAAATAAACTCAAACGGATTAAAGACCTAAAGTGAGATGTGAAGCCATAAAAATCCTAGAAGAAAACACAGGCAGTAATTTCTTTGACATCAGCCATAAAAACATTTTTCTAGATAGGTCTCCTCAGGCAAGGGAAACAAAAGCAAAAATAAACTATTAGGAGTATATCAAAATAAAAAGCTTTTGCACAGCAAAGGAAACCATCAACAAAACAAAAAGGCAACCAAAGGGATGGGAGAAGATATTTGCAAATGACATAGCTGATAAAGGGTTAATATCCAAGATATATAAAGAACTCATACAACACCAAAAAACCACAAATAATCTGAATAAAAATGGACAGAGGACCTAAAATGGTATTTTTCCAAAGAAGACATACAGATGACCAACAGACACATGAAAAGACGCTCAACGTCACTAATCATAAGGAAAATGCAAATTAAAGCCACAATGAAGTATCATTTAAACCTGTTCAGAATGGCTAAAATCAAAACCACGAGAAATAACAAGTGTTGGTGAGGATGTGGAGAAAAAGTAAACTCTCGTGCTACGTGGGTGGGAACGCAAATTGGTACAGCCATATGGGAAACATTATGGAGGTTCCTCAAAAAATTAAAAAGAGAATTGCCATATGATCCAATAATCTACTGGGTATTCACCCAAAGTAAATGAAAATGCTAATTCAAAAAGATACATGTAACTACTGCAACATTATTTACAATAGCCCAATATGGAAACAACCTAAGTGTCCATCAAGAGATGAATAAAGAAAGAAATGGCATATATGTAGGGGTGTGTGTGTGTGTGTGTGTGTGTAGACATCCATACCCACACACCACACACTGGAATATTACTCACCCATAAAAAAGAATGAGATCTTGCCATTTGCAACAATATGGATGGACCTAGAGGGTATAATGTTAAGTGAAATAAGTGAGACAGAAAAGACTTTCTTGCACAGACTATCAAGAATATTTAACAAGCATGAGAAACTGCCCTCTCCTAGCATAATAGGTCATTCTGGGCTCAAATTTTTTATTTTATTTTATTTTATTTTTAAAGATTTTATTTATTTATTTGACAGAGAGAGAGACAGCAAGAAAGGGAACACAAGTAGGGGGAGTGGGAGAGGGAGAAGCAGGCTTCCCTCTGAGCAGGGAGCCCGATGTGGGGCTCGATCCCAGGACCCTGGGGTCATGACCTGAGCCGAAGACAGATGCTTAATGACTGAGCCACACAGGCGCCCCTCTGGGCTCAAATTTAAATTGTAATGTGGCATATTTGATATACCAAAATAACTGCACTTCAAAATTCCTAGCTTTATCACAAGTTAAATAACTTTTTGTTTGCTCTCAAAAATGTAATCTTCTCAATTAAACACATATGAACTACCAAGAAAAGGTATGGAGTTCCCATTAAGCATTCATGATGTTAATCTGCATTATGTGTTTTCATTTTGTTCAAAGTTGTTATAGTTATAACTCAGGTAAACTGGGTTATGATTTTGAATAAACAGATGGCTGGTAAAAAGGTTATTTCATTTCCCTTATCTCTAATTATAAAACATAAAAAGCACACACCTCTAACATGAAAAATATATACATTTATTTTATTGAAGGAACAAGGGGATTCTTGGATCAATGATTTTCTATCTATTCATCCCACTGGGATGATTCCAGTTAGTTTTGCTCTTTATTAACTCCACGTTCCCTTGAACTGAATTTTTTCCTCTTGCATATGAAGTAATAAATAATACTTATGAGTACTGTTAATGTAAGATTATCAACATTTTTATGTTTGCTTTTAGTTAGAACAGGACCATATTTTTTATTATTTATTTTTGTTTTGTATTTTAATATATATTTCTGTTTGTTTTGTATAATTAAAAGCTAATTGCTAGAAACAGTAAGTCCAGGTACTACCTAAATAACTTGACTATTTAATAAAAGCTATGGGAAAAAAAAATCAAAAGTAAAATGTAGTTTGTCTAGGTTAGATACATATTCTCAATTTTAATATTCTCTTTTACTCCTAACTTTCTAACAGGCTAAGAATTATATAATATTTTGAATAACAGAGACCATCAAAAGTGCCCATTCATAGAATACTTCAGGCTTATACAATGAGTATATAATGTAACAGTTCTCTCATTTACATAGTCAATGAATCTGAGCTTCAGATTTAGTTCACTGCATTTCCCATTCTATGCAATGAAACAGAAAGGACCCAGGCACCACTAGAATCTCTTACCTTAACCTATTAGTCACTTGTGTGACTCCAGGCCTACACTAGCTAACACGATGGCCACCGAGCACATGAAATGCAGCTACTCTGAAATGAGATGCACTGTTGAAGTACAAAATACACAGTGGATTGTGAAGACTTAGAATGGGAAGCAAAAGTGAAATATCTCATTTGTAATTTTAATATTGATTACATCCTGAAACATTTGGGATTTATTAGCAAAATGGAATAGTTTATTAAAATTAATTTTACCTGCCTCTTTTTACTTTCGCATTAGCTACTAGAAAATTAAAAATGATGTATGTCACTTACATTTGAGGCTTACATTATACTTCAAATTAACAATGCTGCTTTAGAGGATTCTCATTCACATTTCTGTTCTTCGCTTGCCCTTTATAAGAACTATGATAGTCCTGCCTGCAACCTTGGCTTCTAAGCACAATTATGGTTTTCCAATTTGTTCCCCTTTCAATATTTCCATCCTATATTTTCCCCAATTATCCTCTGTTCGTGGTGTTGTATCCATAGCTAAGTCTGAAACTCCACTAAAACTGGGAATGGGGTTGTGTCTATTCCCTTACAGTCCTGCAAAATGCAGCATACTCACAGCCTGTAAGGGCATTTAAGATGCCAGCTCGCTGATTATTGCCACAGTTAACTAAAAAGACAAATCCGGGCGCCTGGGTGGTTCAGTCGGTTAAGCGTCTGCCTTTGGCTCAGGTCATGATCCCAGGGTTCTGGGATGGAGCCCCGCGTCAGGCTCCCTGCTCAGCGAGGAGTCTGCTTCTCTCTCTCTCTCTCTCTCTCTACGTTTCCCCCCGCTCATGCTCTCTCTCTACCTCATTATCTCTCTCAAATAAATAAATCTTTTAAAAATAAAAAGACAAATCCTCAACACCAAGAATTTTACAGTTAAAATAACCAGTCAGCCTTTGTGCTAGAATAAAGTATCCTCAGTAGATGGTTTTAAAATGCCACAGGAGTTTTTTCCACCTTATCCAAAGTTAGAAATTCACACACTTAAAAGGAACAAAAGCAGCAAATGAAAACTAGTTTTCTGGGCCTAAAACTAGTTTTAGGAACTGAACATTTTCCTAACTCATTAAAGTCTAGTAAAAATGTACTTACAGTTTTGTATTTAAAAGCTATCTAAAATGATTTTAGAAACACTATGTATAAATACTACAGAATTTATCACACTGATATGAGAGTTTTTTTTTGTTTTTTTTTTTTTTTTTAGTTTGCTTTCTCTTTTGATTTACAATTGCCTCTTAGGATAACAAGAACCAGGTATACATAATCACAGGGGGAAAACACTATCATCAAAAAAAAAAAAAGACTTAAAAGACCAGCAGGGTCCTAATAAAATGATTCTGTTCTATGGCAAAATAAAGTTGTTGTTTTTTTTTAATCCCCATCAGACACAATTAACCCAGGGTCTTTTATGACACCCACTTACAATGGAGGATCCACAAGTGCAATGCTATTTCTATAAGGACAGTGCTGTATCACCCACTCTATGTGGCCATATAGGGTTAGAGCACAAATAAAATGTCTAGTCATTATATTTCAGACACTGGTTTAAAAAAAGCTATCATATGCATACATACATTTAATTTTCTCCTTTTGTGTCACATCTCGAATTTTTTCACTGGGGTGGTATTGTGCAGAATATCCACTTAGTAAGTGGTTTGAAGAAAAAAATAGAGGTAATTTTAAAAAAAATTTTAAGTTCACTTTATCCAAGGAAATTCCTAAAAAAGAATCTTGTGGAAGAAGTTAGTCTATCAGATTTTAATGACTACTGCATAATACTTGGGCTATAACTTGCAACTCATTCAAGATTTAGTCACAATTTGGCACGAATGCATACTAATTTAATGAGATTAGACTGTTTCTCCTCTGTTTTGATATTCTCGAACTCTTAAAAATATGTAAACCACAATATCACTAATTGTTTTTGAAGAAAAACTAATTTGCATGTGACAGCAAAAGTGTCTTAAGGAGACAGGGTCAACTTATTCTCCAAGGAAGAAATGATAAAGTGAAGCCCAGCAGAAGCTAATATACCACATAGCCAATAAGCATAAGTTTCAGGGTCCCTTCGTTTCCATGTCTCTTTCAAAAGCCTGAATGTAATACAGTAGTAATTTTGAATACTTTTTCTTAAAAATAGTCTTGAAATTATTTTAGCCTCAGGCCCTATGAAATCAAGAACCACTCCAGATTCTATGTTAAATCACTTTTTTCCCCCAGAAAACATAAAGCAATCAAATTCCTAACACTAACAAAGCTACTACCCAAGACTGCTATATAATTTTGTGGGACCCAGTACAAAATGAGAATGTGTATTCCTCTGTTAAAAAATTAAGAAGTTTAGGGGCGCCTGGGTGGCTCAGTCGTTAAGCGTCTGCCTTCGGCTCGGGTCATGATTCCAGGGTCCTGGGATCGAGCCCCGCATCGGGCTCCCTGCTCGGCGGGAAGCCTGCTTCTCCCTCTCCCACTCCCCCTGCTTGTGTTCCCTCTCTCGCTGTCTCTCTCTCTGTCAAATAAATAAATAAAATCTTAAAAAAAAAAAAAAAATTAAGAAGTTTAAAAGAGCCACAGGAGGGTATGAAAACAGAGGTGGAGTCTTAAATAACTGTAAAATCACACTTCCATAAAGCCAGCCCTGGAAATCATGGATTCTGCATAGGTATGTGGTATATGGGGTAACAGTGGCCAGAAAAAGCTACCGAACAGAGGAGAAAAGGAAAAAAAGTCCAGTACACTGTACCTACCATACCATTATTTGAAAAGAAAGCCAAGGTTACTTCTGATACTTAACCTTTTTGGAGCTTATACCATCTGTGACATTTCAGAGTCTATGGTATCCTCAAAAATGTTGTCGGACCTCTCCTTCCACATCATTTTTCAAGTAGTTGCAGACTAATATATGTACATATAATAAAACAAATTATTTGAAAAAGGAATACTGCAAGCTCCAAATTTCATTAGATTCGAAAAACATTTCCAGAATATAATAATAAACCTAACAGAATAAGATTTTAAGAAAAAAGGAATTAATATTTGTTAAAAATATACACATGGGTGATTAATATAGACAATCACCATGAGTCTTGCAACCTTTCTTTTTGTTTGGCAATCCTAAATTAAAAAGTGTCAAGCAAAATGTAATTCCCCATACTACATATGCATATGCACAATTTGCACACACACCATGTATAAAAATATGTAATCTTTTTTGCATGACCAATGCCCTTGTGCCTTGTCATTTTTCTATCCTATATTGGATTGATGACAATGCTACTTGTAGACAATAATGTATCTCTAAAATATTACTCCATTTGTTGAATAAAACTCATACAGGTACGCTGATAGGAAAGGATGAACAGCTCTTAAAACAATTTCATCAAGCTCAGGATGTTAATTTTACCTTTTTATCCAAAACAGAGTAAGAAATACTATATTTTCAATGAATCATCTAAATTTTATCAGTAGCCAGTTTCAACAATTTATCTTGTAACTAAATTTACATCTTTAAGTGAGGGGATTCCAAATTTTGTATGAGTTGCAGTTATGACTAATCTTGAAATATGACACGTTATAATACAACTAGAGTGCAATTTACTTGTGCCTTCTGCAACTCGGCACTCAAGTCCAACTATACTCTGAATGGTTTATACCTGATTCAACCAGAGCAGTCACTAGCAACACATGTAGATATCATGACAATGTCAAATCGTCATAAAAGTTTCTAATCTGTATTTATCTTGCTGTAAACAGTAACAGTTTTCTGTCAACCACTATTCTATGGATATTTTCTCAGTGCACCCTTCCTAGTATCCAGTATCTGTGCAACAAAAATCTTATACTAAATAGATGCTCATATACTAGCTAGTGGCATACTACACCAAAAGCAAAGGAGCCGAATAAATGCAGGATGTGGAGCAAAGTGTTCTAAAGCAGTATCTGTAGATAGAGAAAAACCATTGTGAAGACTAGCAATCGAGCTTTTCAAAAAATGTCAGATCCTTGGGTGGAAGGAGCAATCTTAATAGTGGTCTGCTTGCTTTTCTAGTTCACTCCAATTCTGTTAAATATTAGACATTCATAGGGTTAATATTAATGTCTGCTATTTTAACATTTGATAATCCTTATAAACTTAGTAGACCATCTGGCCACTTTGCACTCAAACCTTTTTTACTTCTTGGCTTTTTGGAGCCAAAGGCCGGGTTTCTCCTTAATAACCAACAATGTTACAGTTTTCTCCTGGTGCTTCTGATTGTCTTAAAGTTATAAATGTAAAGTAGAATGGAACATGGACGACACATTTAGAAGAAACGGAAGGATTTCTAAACAAAAATATAAATGGTTTGTTCACAGAAATGTGTTTGTCCACTCTAAGTCCCTCAAGGCCCCCTCAGTCCAATACATAGCCCTGAGGCACCTCCGGGAAAGAATGAAAAATCCCAGGCTTCAGGCAGTTCCTGATAACACCAGCTACCCCAGCTGCACTAGTAATACAGATTAATAATCCCATTTAATTAGAGTTTAAATTCAAAATGTACTGGAGATATTAATGTAGAAGGAATACAAGATCTGGAAGTAGGAAGGCATTCTTTGGGGATGAAATTATCAGTTTCATATTAATTGACATGGTGTTTTACTATCTTCAAAACAGCAACTAATAAAATAAAAACTTTTAATAACTGAGAGCATATTGCAACACTCAAGAAAATCCTTTAAGAGATCTGATACTGAGAATTAATGTGTAATTGGATGTTCCATTAATTCATAGTATTGAAATACAAGCTGTAGTATATTGAAAATAATCTGTTCATCAGAACGACTAATGCTCCAATTCTCCAATGTGCCAGAACAGGAAAAATAATCCTTTGTGAAGCTAGTTCTCTAAGAGAAGGCACTGTCCTCAATTTTTCTCGCTTGGGCTGTTGATACCGGTAAATGCTCGGGCATAGAATTAATTAGGAGGACTTGCCCTCAGTATCAGATCCATACCTGGGCTCATTTACATGTTTTTTTCTTTCTCTTCTACCCATGCTAGCTTAACCTACCGAGTAATGACATCTTTTAACCTATTAAGTTATGATTAGTATTTTCTATTATGAATTAGAGATATATTTTTCTGGTTTCAACAGAAATACATGCACATTGTGTGATATTTGGGAAAAAATATAAAAAATGAATCTCAAGGGGTGTCTGGGTGACTCAGTCATTAAGCGTTTGCCTTCAGCTCAGGTCATGATCCCAGGGTCCTCGGATCCAGCCCTGCATCGGGTTCCCTGCTCCACAGGAGTCTGCTTCTCCCTCTCCCACTCCCCCTGCTTGTGTTCCCTCTCTTGCCGTCTCTCTCTGTCAAATAAATAAACAAATCTTTAAAAAAATAAAATAAAAAATGAGTCTCATTTCTTTGTGTCTTCCTCAATTTCTTTCATATTTTATAGTTTTCTGAGTACAGATTCTTTGCCTCTTTGGTTAGATTTATTCCTAGGTATCTTATGGTTTTGGGTGCAATTGTAAATGGGATCGACTCCTTAATTTCTCTTTCTTCTGTCTGTTGGTGTATGGAACTGGAGGGTATTATGCTGAGCGAAATAAGTCAATCAGAGAAAGACATGTATCATATGATCTCACTGATACGAGGAATTCTTAATCTCAGGATACAAACTGAGGGTTGCTGGAGTGGTGGGGGGTGGGAGGGTTGGGGTGGCTGGATGATGGACATTGGGGAGGGTATGTGCTATGGTGAGCGCTGTGAATTGTGTAAGACTGTTGAATCACAGACCTGTACCTCTGAAACAAATCATACATTATATGCTAAAAAAAAAAAGAAGAAGAAGAAGATAGCAGGAAGGGAAGAATGAAGGGGGGAAATCGGAGGGGGAGAAGAACCATGAGAGACTATGGACTCTGAGAAACAAACTGAGGGTTCTAGAGGGGAGGGGGTGGGGGGATGGGTTAGCCTGGTGATGGGTATTAAGGAGGGCACGTACTGAATGGAGCACTGGGTGTTATACGCAAACAATGAGTCATGGAACACTACAGCAAAAACTAATGATGTATGGTGATTAACATAACATAATAAAAAAAATGAATCTCAAATAATTTAATCTCTTAGAGATAATGACTTTGCATTTTAGTATACTTTTTTTTACATAATTCAAATCAATATTGAATTTGTTTTATCTCCAATTCTAATTTCCACTTCTCCTTTCCAACAAAAGCAAACTATAACATACTTTCTGCACCATACATAATACTAAGTATTTTGCAAGGTCATCTTAAACAAATGTCCCTCAACAAAACTATAAATCTCCCCTCCCATATTCTTGAAATATAAAAACAAATGTGACAGAATCTATTTAAGTATATATCTATTTTTATTGATTTGACTTTATTAATTTATTGGAATGTGGTAGGCTCTTTTGAGCTAAATAATTAGCACTCAAAAACTTCCCCCACTGATGTCATTTGCTATTGCTTCTCTTCTGGTTTCTTCAAGAATTCCAAGACGTACGTAACTTTTCTTAGATCTCTCATTGTTTTCCTTAAGTTGTTCTACTTTTGCTACTGGAAAGACTCTGCATTCATAACATTACTGATCCTCAACATTATTGACCAAATTATAGTAAAACCAATTTGGATTCTAATATGTTAGCCTTTTCCTATTTATTTCCCACACACGCCTCAGATTATTCATTTTTAAAATTTTTTGTTTTGAATTTCAGAAGGAGATCGTTGAATGAATCATACTCTTCAGTTTATGCCATGCATATTATTGGTTGACATGAAACCCCTCACATTTTTCCTCTAAACTTCCAGTTTTAGATCTCAATCCCCTGTCACCATCTACCATAACCATTTAATGTTTATTATGTGTACCTTGATAAATATTTGTCTTTGAAAACACGTGTTACTTGATGCATATCAGAATTTTTTATTTATTAAAAAAAAAGTGTGCCACGATTCCTTACTATTTTCTTCCCTCCACTCACAACTGAGTTTCAAAAATCAATTCATAAAACCAAGGTACATCTAGTTCTTTACAACTGTCTATGCAGTTATTTCTATCCCTTCATACATATCCATCCTTTGGGTGATGGATCCCTATTCTGTCTAACTGTTTCTGATAGCACAAGCAGTGCTATAACTGTACATTTATACAAGCTTCCTTGTGGGTCTATTAAGCTCTCTACCCTCTAAACAGAGTAACATTGCTGGGTTATAAGATTTTGGCATGTTAAATTTTATGAAATGCTGTCAGATTCCTTTCCAGGGAGCCTATATTAGTTTACATATAACCAAAAGTGCATAAAGACTCCCTACTTCCTAACTAAGAACTCAATTTTCTAATGTTTAAAAATCTACTCAGCATAAAGTATATCAGGTATTTTAAACTGCAATTCTTTCATTACTGATGACCTTGCATTAGCCTATGTTTACATATATGTTCATATATTTTATATACTTTGCTCATTTTTCTTTTGGGTTTCCGCCTTTATCTTTTTTGTGTCAAGTAGTTCCCTTGGTACTTCTGGACATTTGTCTCTTGTCTTTCTCAGCTTGGCCTGCTACAACAAAATACCACAGGCTGGGTGGCTTAAACCACAGACGTTTCTTTCTCATAACTGGTCTACTTGAATGCTATTAAGCTGATCAAAAACATTTCTAAAATTTCTAATTCCTACAGAAAATAATTTTCAAAAGTATGTTCTTCCTCCAAATGTTCAAGCTGACTCCAAAAGTTTGTCTATGGTTGAAGTTTTCTGTTCATTCTTCATCAAATGAGGAGAGCTCTACTGATGCCCAGTCATTACTAATAAGTAGGGTGTGTGGTCTGACCTTGGTCTTCTGGTTTTTTTGACATCAAATAATTGAATCCACTTTCCTGGACCAAATCTCAGTGAACAGAGAACTTGGAAGAAGTCTTTGTTAGCCTCAGATGGGACTGTCACAGGCTTATTCAACTACCACTTTGCTTTTTAACAACATATGAGATACATGAAAAACTATAGTACTTAATATGAACTGCTACTATTTTACCTCTTTGATCATACTTTATCTACAAATATGGTAGAATAGTTTATGTTTCATCCCATTCTCTGCCTACTGACAACTGTTTTCTAGAACTTTAATTACAAATGAGTATAAAAGATGGTATGGAGACAGGGGCAGAATGAGGACAGTAGCCCTACTGCTGTTTAAAAAACCCACACCATAAGGCAACCAAATTGGTAAAGAAGTAAAACTCTAATTATTTGCAGATGGCATAATACTATACAGAGAAAATGTTGAGCACTTCACCATGAAACTATTAGAAATAATAAATTTAGTTAAGTTGCAGCATACAAAATTAATATGCAAAACTTTGTTACATTTCTATACCTAACAACAAAGTAACAAAAATAGAAAGAAAACAATTCCATTTACAATTGCACCAAAAAGAATACCTAAGAACTAAAGAAAATGGAAGAGTTGTACGCTGACAACTATATGACACTAATGAATAAATTGAAAATGACACAAACAAATGGAAAAATATTCTATGCTCATGAATTGGGAGAATATTGTTAAAATGTATATATTACCCAAAACAATCTACAGATTTAATGGAATGCCTATCAAAATACCAATAGCATGTTTCACAGAACTAGAATAAACCTAGTTTGTATGGAACCATAAAAGACCCTGACTAGCCAAAGTAATCTTGAGCAAAAACAACAAAGCTGCAAGTATCACAATACCAAATTTCAAGATATACTACAAAGCTATAATAATCAAAGCAGTATGATACTGGCACGAAAACAGACACACAGATCCAACAGAACAAAACAGAGCCCAGAAATAAACTCATACCCATATGGTCAATTAATCTACAACAAAGAAGGCAAGAAGACACAATGGGGGAAAGACAATCTCTTTGATAAATGGTGCTGGGAAAACTGGACAGAAGCATGCAAAAGAATGAAAGTGGACGACATTCTTTTATCATACACAAAAATAAACTCAAAGTGGATTAAAGATCTAAATGTGAGACCTGAAACCATAAAACTCCTAGTAAAAAACACAGGCAGTAGCCTGACATTAGCCTTAGCAACATTTTTCTAGATATGTCTTCTCAGGCAAGAGAAACAAAATCAGAAATAAACAATTGCAAATACACCAAAATAAAAAGCTTTTGTGCAGCGAAAGAAACCACAAACAAAATGAAAATGCATTCTACTGAAAAGGGGAAGATATCTGCAAATGATACAACTGATGAGAAGTTAATATCCAAAACAAACTCAACACACAAAAAAATAATTTAAAAATTATGTACAGTTAAAATATGGGCAGAGAGGGGCACCTGGGTGGCTCAGTCGGTTAAGCGTCTGCCTTCGGCTCAGGTCATGATCCCAGGGTACTGGGATCAAGCCCCGCATTGGGCTCCCTGCTCCGTGGAGAGCCTGCTTCTCCCTCTCCCTCTGCCTGCCACTCTCTGCCTGCTTGTGTGCGCACTCTCTCTCACTCTGTCAAATAAATAAATAAAATCTTAAAAAAAAAAAATGGGCAGACAACCTGAATAGACATGTTTCTAAAGAAAATGTAGAGATGGCCAACAAACACACAAAACCATGCTAGTCATACTACTTAAAACAGCTCCACTAATCATAAGGAAAAAGCAAATCAAAACCACAATGAGATATTACCTTAGATCTGTCAGAATGGCTAGAATCACAAAAACGATAACAAGGGCTGGCAAGGACACAGAGAAAAAGGAACCCTCATGCACTGTTGGCGGGAATATAAATTGGTGCAGCCACTGTGAAAAAGAGTATCTAGATTCCTCAAAAAATTAAAAATTGAAAATACTACATGGTCCAGGAATTCTACTATTGGGTATTTACCCCTCCCCCCAAAAGAACGCAAAATGCTAATTTGAAAAGACATATGCACCCCTATGTTTACTGCAGCATTACTTACAATAGCCAAGATATGGAAGCAACCTGAGATTTCATTGTTAGATGAATGGATAGAGATGTTGTATACACACACACATACACACACAAACAGAATACACACACACACCACACAATGGAATACCACTAAGGCATAAAACAGAATGAGATCTTGCCATTTGGAAAAACATGGATGCATCTAGAGGATATTATGCAAAGTGAAAGAAGTCAGAGAAAGACAAACACCATATAATTTCATTTACATGTGGTATCTAAAAAACAAACAATATAGGCAGAAACAGACCCATGAATAGAGTGAACAAACTGGTGGTTGCCAAAGGGGAGGAGAATAGAGAGATGGGCACAATGGGTGCACAGGAGTGGGAGATACAGGCTCCCAGTTATGTAATGAATAAGACATGAAGATAAAAGGTACAGCATAGGGAATATAGTCAGTGGTACTGTAATAGCGTTGTATGGTGACAGATGGGAACTACACTTGTGTTGAGAACATAATGCATACACTTATCAAATCATTCTGGTGTATACCTAAAACTAATACAACACTGTATGCCAACTACATTTCAATTAAAAAAAATTACTAAGAAAGTAGACAGATGGTTGTCCATCATTTTCTTCTGTCAAAACTTTCATTTCTGAACTGGGAGTAGAGGAAAGAGAAAAGTACATATGATCTTCCTTCACACCAAGATGCATGTTCTATTTCATGCAGTATGGTGTGAGTAGACTTGGCTTATGTTCCAATTTTAGTTAGAAAAGCCTTTCAATTAGAAATTTTTCTACACTCTATTAATAGCTCTTTATTTTTCATCCTTTTTCTTTTTCTATATGTATATTTTTGAGAGAGAGAGAGAGCAGGGGGAGGGGCAGATGGAGAGGGAAAGAGAGAGAGAATACCAAGCATGCTCCACACCCAGTGCAGAGCCAGACATGGGGCTCAATTCCACGATCCTGAGATCATGACCTGAGCCAAAATCAGGAGTTGGACACTTAACCAACTGAGTCACCCAGGTGCCCTTCTTTTTCTATATTTTTATCTTAAGTCTTTAGTGTGAAGCTGGAGAAGGCTAAGAAATAATTGATAGGTGTAGCCCCATTTTAATTAATACTTAACAGTTTATGCTTTATTCATTCTTCTCCAACTAGACATAAGTTCCTTAGACCACAACTTAGTGCAAAATAATGTATATAGGCTACCTCATTTTATTGCACTTACCTTTATTGCACTTAACAGATAATACCTCTTTTTTAAAAAAATTGAAATTCTGAACCCTGCATCAATCAAGTGTACTGGTGCCATTTTACCAATGGCATTAGCTCACTTCATGCCTCTGTCACATTTTGGTAATTCTCACAATATTTTAAACTGTTTAATTATTATTTTATTTGTTACAGTGCTCTGTGATCAGTGATCTTTAATGTTATTACTGTAATTGTTTGGGGATACCACAAACTGTACCCACATGTGACAGTAAACTTAACTGACAACTGTTGTGTGTGATCTGCCGGTTCTACCAACTGACCATTCCCCATCTCTCTCCCTCTCCTTAGGCCCCCCATTCCCTGAAACAACAATATTGAAATGAGGCCAATTAATAATACTACAATGGCTTCTAAGTGTTCAAGTAAAAGAGTCACGTGTTTCTCACTTTAAATCAAAAGCTAGAAAGGATTAAGCTTAATGAGGCAGGCATGCCAAAAGCTAGACCTCCTGTACCAGTTCGAGTTGTGAACACAAAAGTTCTTTTTTTAAAATTTTATTTATTTGAGATAGAGCGAGAGAGGGAGAGAGAGAGACTGCACAAGTGGGGGGAGGGGCAGAGGGAGAGGGAGAAGCAGGGTCCCCACTGAGCAGGGAGCCCAATACGAGACTCGAACCCAGAACCCTGAGATCATGACCTGAGCCAAAGGCAGACGCTTAACCGACTGAGCCAGCCAGGCACCCTAAAAGAAAAGTTCTTGAAGGAAAAGTGTTACTCCAGTGAATACACTAAGAAAATAAAACAGCCTCATTGCTGATACGGAGAAAGTTTCGGTGGTCTGGATAGAAGATCAAACCAGCCTCAACATTCTCTTAATCCAAAGCTTAATCCAGAGCAAGGTCCTAACTCTCTAATACTGTGAAGGCTGACGGAGGTGAGGAAGCTGAAGAAAAGTTTGAAGCTAGCAGACGTTGGTTCATGAGGTTTAAGGAAAAAGGCCACCACTGTAACATAAAAGTGCAAGGTGAAGTAGCAAAGGCTGATGGAGAAGCTGCAGCAAGCTGACCAGAAGATCTAACCAAGATAATAAGTGAAGGTGCTACACTAAACAACAGATTTTCAGTGTAGATGAAACAACCTTATATTGGAAGAAGATGCCATTTAGGAATTTCATTGCTGGAAAGGAAAAGTCAATGCCTGGCTTCAAAGCTTCAGAGGACAAGCTCACTCTCTTGTTAGGGGTTAACGCAGCTAACTGTGACTTTAAGTTGAAGCTAAAGCTCACCATTCAAGACAAAGCTCACCATTAAGACTTATTCTTAATCTACTCTGCCTGTGTTCTAGAAGTGCAACAACAAAGCCTGGATGATAGCACATCTGTTTACAACATGGCTTACTGAATATTTTAAATTCACTGCTGAAAACTACTGCTGAAACAAAAAGATTTCTTTCAAAATATGATAACTCACTGACAATGCACCTAGTCACCCAAGAGCTCTGACAGTGATGTACATTGACAGCAATGTTGTTTTCATGCCTGCTAAAACAGTATCTATTCTGCAGCCCATGTCTTGAGGAGTAATTTCAACTTTTAGGTCTTATGATTTAAGAAACACCTTTCATAAGGCTATAGCTGCCACAGACACTCATTCCTCTGATGGATCTGGTCAGGTAAAGTGAAAACTTTCTGGAGAGAATTTCCATTCCAGACATCATTAAGAACACTTGTGATGCACGGGAAGAAGTCAAAATATCAACATTAACAGGAGTTTGGAAGAGGTGATTCTGATCCTCATGGATGACTTTGAGCGGTTTAAGATTTCAGTGGAGGAAATAACTGCAGATATGGTAGAAATAGTAAGTGAACTAGAATTAGAAGTGAGGCCTGAAGATGTGACTAAACTGTTGCAATCTCATGATAAAATGTGAACGGATGAGAAGTTGCCTCTTACACAGGAACAAAGTGGGTTCTTGAGATGGAATCTACTCCTGGTGAAGATGCTGTGATGATGGCTGAAATGACAAAAGGATTTAAGGTATTCCATAAACTTGGTTAATAAAAGAGCAGCAGGGTTTGAGAGGACTGACTCCAATTTTGAAAGAACTTCTACCCTGAGTAAAATGCTATCAAACAGCACTGCCTGCTACAGAAAAATCATCTGTGAAGGTGAGAGTCAACTGATAGAGCAAACTTCACTGTTGTCTTTCTTTTCTATTTTAATTGCTACAGCCACCCCAACCTTCAGCTACCACAACCCTGATCAGTCAGCAACCTTCAACATCAACCCTCCACGAGCAAAGGGATACAACTTGCTGAAAGGTCAGATGATGGTTAGCATTTTTTAGCAATATTTTAAGATTATGGTATGCACATTTTTTTAGACATGACATTGGACTTTTAATGGACAATGGTATAGTGTAAACAAAACTCTGATATGTACTGGGAAACAAAAAATTAATTTGACCCACTTCATTGCATTTTTACTTTATTGTAGTAGTCTGGAACTGAACCCACAGTATCTCCCAGGTATGCCTGTATTCCTCAAAGCAATTGGTCTAGAGTTATACATGTTACAGGCATTTCCAAATTAGGCAAAAACAAAAATTTCTATCTAAAGTATAAGAAAAAAAGGAGGGAATTAAAATGAATTCAGAGAAAAAAATGAATTCAGAGTACAGTTGAAGTTATAGAGCTTGCTTTTAAATTCTCAGGCTCTTACAGATAGTGCTGTTTTATTAGACTGAGTTGGTGTGGTTTATAAATGGGGCTATGATTTCTACACCTGTTCTCTTGAGAGCCATAAAGCCATTATTTTTAATCAAGTATTTATATAATTCCTCTTTGAGCAGCTTGGGGTCTAAATGAATGGTTGTCTATGATGATGAAACGAAACTGACTTTGCTCTACCAGAAAATGTATAACCGACCAAACACTGAAGTACAAAAACTGCACAATGATGAAAAAAAAAAAGCATCAATGGTAAACAAAATAGCAACACTAAAAGCTCCCATGCTGTGGTCTCAGAAAAGTTTTATTTCCTAGGAGTTCTTAACTCTGGAGTGAAGATATAATTTTATATGCTTTGGATTATTCGAAATGTCCACAAAATCCTTTTGTTGCCAGGAAACACTTCTAGGGCATAGATCACCTGGTCATGGCTCCTGTTTTTGTGAAACTCTTTAAACCAGCTCACCTTAAAAGGAGATACTTTGAAAAACAAGGCACAAGAGCTACGCAGGAACACCAAAGCCAAGTGCAATCAAAAAGAAACAAGAGTTCTTTATTCAGTCTGAGAAAATTTCTACAGACACAACTGAAATATGTCACTGTCAAAGAGTTGGTGTTCCAACTATCACTGCTTATCATAGCCATGCATGGTTACATAGAATGTAAGGACCAATGACTTTTCTTTAATCACTATGTAAAATTTCTTCTTTTACACTTAATCTTTTACAAGAGAATAAAGGAATTCAGTTTTTCTGACTTTCCAAAAATTTGGCATGTACTACTTTTTTTCAAGTTGCAACATAGATAATAAATAGCACAAGTTTCAGCCTAACTAATTTGCTTCACTGGTAGACCATAAAAAAAAAGACAAGTAATGAAAATATGTATAGAGCTTATATTAAGTACAAAATGAATGGTATATCTAATTAAAATAACTTTGGGTATAATAAATAAAAGAGAGCAAGAAGATGACAGAAGGGAACTGACACTGGTAGAAAGAGCTATCTTCAAAGCATAGTGCAGTGTTTTACTCTAATAATTTTACACTAATAATTCTATAAATTAATATGTATTATTCTCATTTTAGAGATAACTACAAAAAGATTCAAAGAGAGTAAGGGAGGGGCGCCTGGGTGGTTCAGATGGTTAAGCGGTCCGCCTTTGGCTCAGGTCCTGTGATAGAGCCCCACGTTGGGCTCCCTGCTCAGCGGGGAGTCTGCGTCTCCCTCTCCCCCTCTTCATGCTCTCTCTGTCTCAAATGAATAAAAAAATCTTTATTTTTTTTTTAAGATTTTTATTTATTTACTTGACAGAGAGAGACACAGCGAGAGAGGGAACACAAGCAGGGGGAGTGGGAGAGGGAGAAGCAGGCCTCCCGTTGAGCAGGGAGCCCGATGTGGGGCTCGATCCCAGGACCCCGGGATCATGACCCGAGCCGAAGGCAGATGCCCAACAACTGAGCCATCCAGGTGCCCCTAAATAAAATCTTAAAAAAAAAAAAAAAATCAAAGAAGGTAAGGGAATGGTTTAAGGTCATATGTATTGCCTGGAGCTGTCTGCCCTGGAGTCTATACAATTTATTATGGAAGATACATCAATCCTATATGGCAAGGGAAGCAGCGTGTTTACTCACTAAGAGATTAATTGCAGAGGGCCTTAAAAATTGAACAATAAAAATCTGGCATTCATCATAAGAAAATAGAGATCCAGCAATTTAGAGAAAAGAATAAAATGAATCAGTATTTAAAAAAATAGAAATATAGCCAAACATTGAATTACCATGGTAAAGGAACAGAGAGTAACAAGTGAAGAAGCTGTTTTAGTCATTAGATGGTATACAATAAGGATGAGAATGACAATAGGGGGAGAATGCCCTATTTGTGATAAAACAAAGCCTATAAAGATGTATTCCCTATTGGCTTGCTTAATCATCTCCATTGCCCCAATCATCTTGATAAGAAAAGGGCTGTTCTGCCCAATGTTGGACACTGGAAGAACTGAAGCCAAGTCTTTACCTCCCTTCCCACCATCGATGCTGGTGGGAGAAGCAGTTGAAGAGGAACTGGATGTCTGTCAGTGGAGATGCACAAGCTTCTATCAGAGTAGCTGGAATATTACACCCATGGTTACTTTACTTCTACAATCAACAGTCTTAGAGGTGGGAGGGCCTTTAAAACAACTAGTATACAAATTACTTCTAGTACATGCTCACTCAGCCTCTTTTTGAGCACTTCCAGCTGTGATTCTCATTTTGTGGTGGGGTCACTTCCATGGTTAGGATAGTCTCTCACAGTTCATGCTCAAATAAGTGGCAACAAAAAAAAGGAAAGGTCATGCCAAGCAAATATACTGTTTGGACCTTGTCTGGATCCAGACTGGAAAAAAACGATTGTAAATAGACATTTTTGAGATGACTGGGGAAAATTATGGGTTTAATATTTTTAAATTATTTTATGTTAAATGGTGTTACGATATGGGGCTATATTTTAAAAAGTCCTCTGGGATGGATATATACTAAGGAATCAATATTTATAGGTACGAAAATATAATCTCTGAGGTTCTCTTTAAAATACATATGTACAAGGTGTTGGGAAGAACTATGGACTTTTCTGCACTTTGTTATTTGAAAATTTCCAGATGTTAAAAAAAGGGACCTAACAATAGTGTGTGTGTATGAATACATATTAATGAAGACCAGGTGTACACTGATTAATCTCACTTATACAGATAGATCCAAAGTGTTACTGAGTGTGCTGTTTGGACGTGTTTGTCTAAATTTGGAAGGTAGCTCTCCAAAATATTTTCAATGACTATCTGTATGTCCTGGAATTCTAAATGATTTTTAAACTTCACTTCTGTCTCTCTTTTATCACATTTCAACAATGTATATGTTTTTATTTTACAATCACAGGATACATAAAAAGAAATGTATAAAAAAATGCATGAAGGGTTCTTTTATTAAACATAGACTGAAAGTCCTGGTCACAACAATCAGACAAGAAATAAAAGGCATCTAAACTGGTAGGGAAGAAGTAAACTGTCACTATTTGCAGATGACATGACATGACATTATAGAAAACCCTAGAGTCTTCACCATAAAACTACTAAATCTAATAAATTTGAATAAAGTTCCAGGACAGATATACAGAATATGTTTCATTTCTATACACTAAAAAAAGTTAAGAAAACAATGTCATTTACAACTGCACAACAAAGAATAAAATACCTAGGAATAAATTTAACCAAGGAGACTCTATGGTCAACTAATCTTCGACAAAGCAGGAAAGAATATCCAATGGAAAAAAGTCTCTTCAACAAATGGTGTTGGGAAAACTGGACGGCAACATGCAGAAGAATAAAAGTGGACCACTTTCTTACACCACACACAAAAAGACTCAAAATGGATGAAAGACCTTAATGTGAGACAGGAAACCATCAAAATCCTAGAGGAGAACATAGGCAGCAACCTCTTTGACCTCGGTCATAGCAACTTCTTACTAGACACATCACCACAGGCAAGGGAAGCAAAAGCAAAAATGAACTATCAGGACCTCATCAAGATAAAAAGCTTCCTGCACAGCAAAGGAAACAATCAACAAAACCAAAATGCAGGTTATGGAATGCAAGAAGATATTTACAAACAACATATCTGAAAAAGGGTCAGTATCCAAAACTACCAAAGAACTTACCAAACTCAACACCCAAAAAACAAATAACCTAGTTGAGAAATGTGTAGACATGAATAGCCACACTTTTCCAAAAAAGACGTCCAGATGACTAACAGACACATGAAAAGTGCTCAACATCACTCATCATCAGGGAAATACAAATCAAAACCACAAAGAGATACCATCTCACACCTGTCAGGATGACTAAAATTAACAACACAAGAAAACAACAGGTATTGGCAAAAGCAAACTATATGGTCTGCAGAGAAAGGGGAAACTTCTTGCACTGTTGGTGGGAATGCACACTGGTACAGCCACTCTGGAGAACAGTATGGAGGTTCCTCAAAATGTTAAAAATAGAACTAAGTGGAGCACCTGGGTGGCTCAGATGGTTGAGCCTCCAACTCTTGGTTTCAGCTCAGGTCATGGTCTTAGGGTCATGGGATCAAGCCCTGCATTGGGCTCCATGCTCCGAGCTCTGTGCTCAGCAGGGATTCTTCTCTCCCTCTCCCTCTGTTCCTCCCCCTGCTCACATGCACTCTAAAATAAATAAATAAATCTTAAAAAAAAAAAGATAGAACTATCCCAGGATCCAGCAATTGAACTACTAGGTATTTACTCAAAGGATACAAAAATACAGATTTGAAGGGGTACACACACCCTGATGTTTATAGCAGCATTATCGACAATAGCCAAATGATGGAGAGAGCCCAAATGTTCCACTGACTGATAAATGGATAAAGCAGATGTTGTGTGTGTGTGGTATATTATACACACACACACACACATACACACACACATATATATATATAAAATAGAATATTAACTCAGCCATCAAAAAGAATGAAATCTTGACATCTGCAGTAACATGAATGGAGCTAGAGTGTATTACACTAAGTGAACTAAGTCAGTCAGAGAAAGACAAATACCATATGATCTCACTCATATGTGGAATTTAAGAAAGGAAACCAGAAGAATATATGGGAAGGGGGGAAAGTCAAAAAGGACAGAGGAAAAGGAGCCGTAAGAGACTCTTAACAATAGAGAACAAACTGAGGGTTGATGGAGGGAGGGGAGTGGGGGATGGGCTATATGGGGGATGGGTATTAAGGAGGGCACTTGTTATGATGAGCACTGGATGTTGTATGTAAGTAATGAATCACTGAATTCTACACCAGAAACCAATACTGCACTGTATGTTAACTACCTAAAATTTAAATTAAAAAAATTTAACCAAGGAGATAAAAGGCCTACCCTAAAAACTGTAATATACTGTTAAAAACAAATTGAAGACACAAGCAGATGGAAAGATATTCCATGCTCCTGGTTTCAAGGAATATCATTAAATGTCCACACTACCCAAAGCAATCTACAGATTCAATGCAATTCCTTTCAAAATATCAATAGTATATTTCACAAAACTACAATAAATAATCCTGAAAGTTGTATGAAACCAAAAAGATCCTAAATAGCCACAGCAATCTTGAGAAAGAAAAACAAAGATGTAGGTATCACAATTCCAGATTTCAAGCTATACTACAAAGCTATAGTAATCAAAACAGTACTGTACTAACCAAAAATAAACAGATCAACGGAACAGAATAGAGGCCTAGAAATAAACCTATGCTTATATGGTCAATTAATCTATGACAAAGGAGGCAAGAAGATAAAATGGAAAAAGCTCTCTTCAATAAATGGTGCTGAAAAAGCTGGTTGGCTACATGCAGAACAATGAAAGTGAACTATTGTCTTACACCATCCACAAAAATAAACGCAATGAATTAAAGACCAAATTGTGAGACGTGAAGTCATACAGTTCCTAAAAGAAAACACAAGCGTTAATCTTTTGCACATGGACCTTAGCAATATTGTTTGGGTCTGTTTCCTCAGGTAAGGGAAACAAAAGCAAAAATAAACTACTGGAATTATATCGAACTAAAAAGTTTTTGCACAGTGAAAGAAACCATCAACAAAACCAAAAGACAATCTACTGAATGGGAGAAGATATTTGCAAATGTTATATCCAATAAAGGGTTAATATCCAAAATATATAAGAAATTCCTACAACTCAACATAAAAAATAATAATAATCTGATTTAAAAATAGGCAGAGGACCTGAACAAACAGGTTTCCACAGAAGAGAAACAAATGGCTAACAGACACATAAAAAGACGTTCAATATTACTAATCATCAGGAAAATGCAAATCGAAACCACTATGAGATATCACCTTAGTCCTATCAGAATGGTTAGTATCGGAAACACAAGAAATAACAAGTGCTGGTGAGGATGTGGAGAAAAAGGAACCCTCAGGCACTGTTGGTGGGAATGCAAGTTGGTGCAGCCATCCTGCAAAACAGTATGGAAGTTGTTCATAAAATTAACATTTGAAAAACCATATGATCCAGAAATTCCATTGCTGTGTATTTACCACCCCCCAAAATGAAAACACTAATTTGAAGAAATATACAGCCCTGTGTTTACTGCAGCACTATTTTCAATAGCCAAGATATGAAAGCAACCTAAATGTCTACTGATAGAGGAATAAAGAACTGGTATATACACATACAATATTACTCACCCATAAAAAAGAATGAGATTTTTGCCATTTGTAACAACATGGATAGACCTAAAGGGTATTATGCTAAGGGAAATAAATCAGACAAAGAGAAATACCATGTGATTTCACTTACATGTGGAATCTAGAAAACAAAATGAACATACACTAACGTAAATAGAGAAAAATGCATTAAAGTTAATTTTTAAGCTTATTTTGCCATATTTGCCTTGTTGGCTACAGCACATTCATTAAAAAAAAAAAAACTTTAATAATTAATGGCCATTTTTCAATGAGAAAAATTTTATCGGAAACCTCAATTACAATGGAGTCAGGAGGCCAGCAGGGAGAGCATTCACCCCCTACCATTCCTAGCCAATTGCAGACCCAAAAAAGAAAAGATGGGCCTTGCATTTGGATACTACTTTACTATTCCAGCAGGAGGAAGAAAGGCTTTCCTCCACCCCCTGGCAACAGTCCAGCCAATGAAAGACTATCACAACTCAGCCAAGGAAGAGCCATTACATTTTGAGCTCCCAGTTTACTTCAGGGAACTTCTTGTGTATAACAGCCTTCCCAACTTCCTCCTTTCCTCTAAAAAGGAACTTTCCTTTGTTCTGTGGTCTTGTGTATGATTTTGCCTTAGCTTGCTTGTCCTAAACTACAGTTCTCTGCTGTTGCTGAATAAACCCATTTTTTGCTAGTGAAATAACCAGTAGTCTTATTTTCAGGTTAACAGAAAAGGCACAGATCAGGAAAGAATTCCCAACTACACCTTTCACATAATCTCATTTGCTACCTGATTACTGACATTTTCTAGTGATACTTTAGTCACGCCTACTGGTATTCAGTTTAGGTGCAGAGAGAATGTATGTCATCGCCGTAAAGCTAGTTGTTTTACCTGTCACAGAAAAATGCGAAATGATACTGTCTGTATATGAATCAAAAAAGAGCGAAGTTTCCCAAATGATCATTTAGAAGGAATTTACTTGGAAACATTGTTTATAGGCATGTTAAAAAAAAAAAAAAAAGAAAGAAAGAAAGAAAAAAGAAAGCAAGGGTTTTTGGCTTCCAATAATCTTCTGGAGATTTGTTCTAATTTCACTTACACAATTTTCATTCAGTTTCCCTTTCTATTCAGTATCTGGCCAGAGTGAAGACTTCAACATTTGCAGATAATTGGTTTTTCTGAAGTGTAAGGCTGAATAATACGTTTCCTTCTGCCTGATAACAATGTTCTTACAGCCACTCTCCTTGGCTATTTTGTTACTCCTAAGTTGTTTCTCAGTAAATGAGGAGTAAATGTTTTCCTTTGTTCTCAGTTTTCTTCCAGTATATTTTACTTTTCTTCTTTTTTCTGTTAAAGCCATTATTATATTCCTGAAGCCTTGGGATCTTTACTTACTAGTTTGCCAGACATTTTAAGCTACTGATGATCTGAGCCTACCAACATAAAAAACTCAAGTCCATCAGTAGTGCTAAGACAGTACAATGGGTAATATCTTTGTATTATAAATGAAGTCTGCTATCCTCTCTTTGGACAAATATGCTAATTCATAGTAGGAGAACTGCAAAAATGTTTCTCCCATGAGTTGTTGCATTTTTAGTCTCTAGGTTATATTGTTGAGGGGGCTGACAGAAGGACAGGCAGATGAGGGTGTCATCTTTAGTTACAGAAAAGTCAAATTACATGACTACAATGAATCACATGGATGAAGCTGAGCTCACTGGTAACTAGCACCAACTATGAAACCAAACTTACCCAATGCTCTTTATCATTCAAATATTGCTTTTGAGGGTCAAGTACTATTGTGACCTTTATTTTTCTATTTCTTCAAAAGTATGCCAGCCTAATTTTTATTTTTTTGAAGACAATGTCATTTGATATTTTGTTTCAGTTACCATGTCTACACTTTTTACATAAAAGAAAAAAGGCATTCTGGGGCAGAACAGAATTGCAAAGCTAAATATTTTATTTCAGTAGTGACTCAGGAAAAAGCCATGATACTTATTTCCTTTTTACTTTATTTTTTTCCACTTAAAATACTGTGAGCCACAGAGCTATGAGTTCTTCTATATTAAAGTGAAATAAAACATCTGATAATGAACGAAAATGTCTACAAAATGGCAACAAGGCTTCCTCACATTCTTAATATATTCTTCTGTCCCTCAGTGATGAGGTATGAATGCTTAAAATTTGACTTCCTGAGGAGACAAGTGAAAAACCTAGAGACACATAAAGAGCAAAATTCCAGGAAATATTATCAAAGCTTCCACATACTTTCCACTTTAAAACAACACAATTTTTACTTTAAACCCTTGTCACTAACATGTCATAGACTAGAACCTGTCTGGAGACAAAACAATAAGAAAATTACGTATCTCAGAGTCTGAATTTAGGCTGTAGCAAAAGTAAAACAAATTCCAACATAAAGATCCTTTTGTACTATACAGTACAGGTCTAAATTTCTACATTAAGGAAAGCTGGTCTTATAATTGATAATTTACAGTCAATTGTGTTATGGCTTCTGCCCTGATGTTTTCTTTTGAGAGATTCAAAAGAAGAAAAGTATAGTATCCATTTATTTAAAAAAAAAAATGTTTAAAAAAAATTTTTTTTTGAGAGGGAGAAAGCATGTGCAAGCCAGGGGGATGGGCAGAGGGAGAGGGTGAGGGAGAGAGAGAATCTTAAGCAGGCTCCACACTTAGCATACGGCCTGACCCGGGGCTCTATCTTATGACCCTGAGATCATGACCTGAGCCAAAATCAAGAGTCAGATGCTCAATTGACTGAGCCACCCAGGCGCTTCACAGTATCCTTCCTTGCATATAATTTCACAAATACAGACCTCTCACAACTAAGTATGGCTGACTTTTTGAATTCCCTTAATGCTGTCCACGTTTCTGGGAAATGGAACTTCTAGATACATGATGAACATCAGGTGAAAAATTCTCCTTGAGAAATTGTAAAAATAATTCATTTCTTCTATCACAAACACAATTCTAATTCCTTACCCAGATTTATAATTAGATATAGCTTAGAATCATTACTCTTCATGAAATTTTCCCAAATAAATGTAGCTGATTGAAATTTCTTAAAATTATGATTGAATGTTTACTTATTTAAAAACAAAACACTTCTAAGCTTTTCTTTTTTAAGATGCTTTCTCTGATCTTCCAAATTAATATTAATAATTTATTTTGAGGCAGAACACAAGAAACACTCAAGTAAATGAAGTTTTTAGGTTGCTTTTGGGGTCTTGGGGTGATGCTGGGTTTTTTTTGTTTTTTTGTTGTTGTTGTTTTTGTTTTTACAATACAAATAGAAATTAAGCAGTTTATCTTTCTTCCTTTTTTGCTTTGACTCGGGACAAAATCTTTTCCAGTGTAAAGTACATAGCCAATTCTAACCACGGTTTTAAATGTCATATGTAAATTTCCAGTTAAGAAATAACTTTTTTTTTTTTTAAGATTTTATTTATTTATTTGACAGAGAGATAGAGAGCACAAGTAGGCAGAGCGGCAGGTAGAGGGAGAGGGAGAAGCAGGCTCTCACTGAGCAGGGAGCCCAATGTGGGGCTCCATCCCAGGAACCTGGGATCATGACCTGAGTTGAAGGCAGACGCTTAACCAACTGAGCCACCCAGGCACCCCAAGAAATAACTTTTTGAACATACTTTTTTTTTTTAAGATTTTATTTATTTATTTGACAGAGACACAGCGAGAGAGGTAACACAAGCAGGGGGAGTGGGAGAGGGAGAAGCAGGCTTCCCGCCGAGCAGGGAGCCCACTGCGGGGCTCGATCCCAGGACCCTGGGATCATGACCTGAGCCGAAGGCAGACGCTTAACGACTGAGCCACCCAGGTGCCCCCCCAAGAAATAACTTTTTAAAATGGAATTCTCAATGGTAACTCCACCACTGACTTTTCATCCAAGTTTTCCATCACTCTGATATTTTTCTTGCTGGATCATTCACACACTTTGCATTAACATTCGCTAAAATAAAACAGTAAACTATCTTCCAATTACTATGTAAGAATAAAATGACTCAAATGTGCTCTAATGGAGTATATTATTTAGTCATTTTAAAAGACTTCCCCTAATTTAGGTATATGTCATGATCAGCAAGAAACAAAACATTATATTACCTTTAACTTGAGCCAAACATTCAAACAACATTTGCAAAACAAATTAATAATCTTCTGGGGCACCTGGGTGGCTCAGTCATTAAGTGTCTGCCTTCGGCTCAGGTCAGGATTCCAGGGTCCTGGGATCAAGCCCCGCATCGGGCTTCCTGCTCGGCGGGAAGCCTGCTTCTCCCTCTCCCTGCTTGTGTTCCCTCTCTCGCTGTCTCTCTCTCTGTCAAATAAATAAGTAAAATCTTTAAAAAAAAATTAATAAGCTTTTTTCTTCCAACTTTTGATTTTATTTTCTTGACGCCAGTGAGATTTAAGAGTTAGAAAATGAGCAGAAAATATTCAGTCAGGAGCATGTTATGTCATAAGAAGTTGTCAAAGAGTAGTTCATATTTTGGATAAGAGAAAAGTAACTCATAATTAATGTCTGAACAACTCTAAAAGCAGTACATGTTCATAACTTACTCTTTTTAAGAAGATACAACCTATAAGGTGTCTTTGTAAAATCATGAAAAGGAACAACTCGGAAAGGTTTTTAACTAGATACACAATAAGCATTAAATAAATTAAATTTGTTTCTTGTCCCACCATTCTTAAACAGTGGTAACACAAAAACATCAACAAAATTGTTTCTAGCATCTAAGTTTTACTATATACAATAGTATTAAAATTATGTATTTATAACATGCCCATAAAACATTTATTTCCTTCTGGTTTATTTCTTTTCCTTTTTGTTACAGAAAGATGTCCTCAGGTACTTATTCAAATGAACTAATTTTCAACTGCCATAAGCTAAAATGTGAAAACATTGACATATTTGAAAAACAGCCTTTACTATACATTCTATTTAAAATCACATTCACTATTCCTAAGATATTAGAAATTTTCTATCTGTGCAAAACTGGAAGATACATTCTGAGAAGCGAGAGAAGCATTTGGGCAAATCAGTCTTATGAAGAATATTAAATATAAACTGTACCAATATAAACTGCATTAGTCAGGCTTAGTTTTACAAGAAAGTTTTCAAAAGATCTGTGCTTTAATTGTCAAAATTTTGCTGACAACTCAAAAGGGAATTCGTATTATAAATGTTGTGTTAAAAAACAAAGGATTCAAAGGTTGTAATAGTGCTAATGAACAGTTTAATTTAGAAGAATGATGTGCGTGGGCAGGCAGGAGGGAAAGGAAGGGTAGGGAAGGTGGAGGATGGCTGAGGGCAACTGAGGTCACAGCCTGTCTTCAATACAAACCTCCTACTCAAGAGTAATAAAGGAGAGAAAATGTATTCTCAGAATTACAGTTTCTCCTCTAGACCTTATTTAATGCTTTATATCTAAATGTTAAAGAGCCAAAAAAATTAATACAGAGAAATACATGAGAACATTAAAATATATGGGACATACATTTCAATTCAGTTGGTACTCAGAATTTTTAAAAACATGTCAACATGAAAATTGCTGGCAAGGTCATAATTAAGCTATTAAATTATCAAATTAAACTCCTTGTTTAGGTAAGACAGGGTTATACAAGCAAACAAAAATGAAACTCACACTAGAGTAACAAGATGTTTTCAAGGAAAAGTACTTGTGGTTCCCATGATGACTGGCACTGACTCTAAAATCATTTACTTTTAAAAAACATTTGAACTGCATTTTACTATAGTTGAATATGTGAAAAGTTCAAACTACACTTTGATTTTCATAATTAAATTCAACTACAATTGGATATATTAAGATCCAATAATCTATACATCAAAGGCTTGTACCATATATAATTATCATGTTCTATAGCTTGTACAATCAGGTTGATACAAAAAAAGTTAAAAAAGAAAAAACTATGTTCAAATTCCTCTTATAATTTAAATACAAACATTATCGTCAGCCTAAAATTAATCACCAGGAAAAATTTAATCCAAGTGATGGCTCTAACATTTATCTACATAGAATTCTCATTTTAGTTTTTTAGTAAGTGTATTTCTTAAAATACAAAGGATTTTGGAATGCTTGAAAAATAAGGATATATGTAGCAGTCATCTTCATAACTCTTCAGAAACCTAGTCGCATTTAATCAATGATTTTCTGATAACTTTATCCAAGTATAACTATATTCTTTAAGGCCATATTGATTTTAAATCTTAGTTAATTCATGGAGAATTCCAAATTAAGAATGCTAGGACTTAAATCTTTTTAAATATGACAGACTTCCATCTGTATACAATATCAAAAAAGAAAGCAAAACACTTAGTACCAAGGAATTAAACCTCAAATTTATTCATAAATAATTCTTTATTTACCAAAAATGCAGAAAAAGTGACTAGGTAGTGTTGGAGATATTAAGGGTTTAAATTTAAGGAGAATAAATTTGAAAAAAATCAATGTCATAGCTTTCTCAACTTCTTCACTCCCTTTTTACAGTAATTCATAGGAAATGTAATTACAAAGAATATTGTCTTTGATTAGATTAAGGCATCCTTCTGTTCCGGATTTGTCACTGACCTGTTGTGTGCTCTTGGAGAAGTCACTTTGCTTTTCTGTGTAATTAGGTAATAATCATTATAAATTTATTCTGACCCTCTCAACTGACCTAACAATAGATGGTTAAGGGAAAGTGGTTTAGAGAAATAACAGACAACTCATTTTTTTAGTATATTTTTATCAGGAAATCAGTCAGTCAAACAGATAACTGGATAAAATTGGGTTAGCTTACATGGTAATGAAGGATTATCACATCCTGAGAGTTTGGTATAGGCTAATTTCATTCTTTCAGGACCCTAGAAATGATCACAGGGAATTGCCTGTAATTTCAGTTTGATTACAGAATCAACCAACCTACACTAAACAAAGTCCAATAGGATTATTTCATTCCAAATTAACTAAAAATCAAGCCAGCAACTTTATTTTTACTTTTAAATAGTATGGGTTTGGGCGCCTGGGTGACTCAGTCAGTTAAGCATCTGCCTTCGGCTCAGGTCAGGATCCCAGGGTCCTGGGATCAAGCCCCGCATTGGGCTCCCTGCTCAATGGGAAGCCTGCTTCTCCCTCTCCCACTCCCCCTGCTTGTGTTCCCTCTCTTGCTGTCTCTAATAAAAAAAAAAATCTTAAAAATAAATAAATAAATAAAAATAAATAAATAGTATGGGTTTACTCTTTATTTAGAAACAATGCTTTTTCTAATTGCTAAGTTATATATATGTACATATTTGTACAATTTTTACAGCAATGTGGAAACAAATGTTAATCAACAGTAATTTATATTTAGCTGTTAGTTTAAACTAGATGGTATGTAAAATCTGCCCCCCAATATTGTTGGTAACAGTTAACTGGAAGAAACATGATATCATATTCACTAAAAAATTCCTTTTACCTTGATTTAGGAATGTGAAGATTTTAGTGTGGGTCTCTGAGTGGAGACTCTTGACATTTGGGAGGGTTTTTTTTCCCCTCCCAGAAGAAATGTGAATTATTCTGGATCACAATGATATCATAAAGGATTTTGTTTTGTACTCTTTAGGAAAGAACACATAGCTAGAGTAAACATATGAGTGAGTTGGCATTCTCAAGGGCCTAAAGAGCAAGGCTTATGTAAAACAATGTTTTGTTTTGTTTTTAAGATTTTATTTATTTATTTGAGAGAGAGAGAATGAGAGAGAGAGGGCAAATGAGGGTGGGAGGGTCATAGGGAGAAGCAGACTCCCCGCCGAGCAGGAGGTCCAATGTGGGACTCGATCCAGGGACTCCAGGATCATGACCTGAACCGAAGGCAGTGGCTTAACCAACTGAGCCACCCAGTGCCCTATGAAAAACAATGTTATAAATATCAACAGTAATGGAACTATATTAAAATTTAATGAACTTGAATTTATAGCAGAGGGAAAAAATTAATGTAGATTTCTGAAAATTCTTTATCTCTCATTACTTACTTTATGCAAATCTATATGACAAAGCATCTTTCATAAGTACTTGAAGGGGGGATGAGAAGAGGAACCTTTATAGTTCTATGGTATGTATAGGAGACATAAATCTATAGAATTTTAAAATTTACTGGTAAAAATATCAGCAGAGAGGGGCTGTCCATAGATACTTCTTCAAGAAAGGCAAATTTACTTTGGTAAGCCATGATATCTGTCTAGCACTGTATTAGATTCATTTACACTTAGTAACTCATTTTCCCTTCCCTATAACCCTGTTGGAAATATTTTTTGGGACATATTTAAACCTCCAGAAACATTTTACACCAGCCTTATCTTATCTGTATGGTTATCAAGCTTTCATATCACGATATCTTAAGAAACACAAACAGATTTGAGAGATTAAGGTGACAAGCTTTCAGCAGGAAAAAAAAAAAGATATTAAGTTGTTCACTCTCTGTAATTTGTTCGCTTAAAAATTTCTTTTTTCATCTTTTCCTGTCTTAGAGCTCACCCATTCTCTAGGGTTCCTTCTTTCTCCCCTATTATAAGGCCACCATTTTGAACTGTATTCTGTAACAAATTCCAAACACCAAGTAATTTGGGCTCAGGGGAAATGATGCATAAAGATGACTGCTAGACATACTTCTAGCATGGCTAAAATACTCCTCAGGTTTTGTGGGGGCTTTTTAAAGATTTTTTTATTTATTTGAGAGAGAGAGGGAGAACACGAGTGGGGTAAGAGGCAGAGGGAGAAGCAAACCCCCCCGCTGAGAAGGGAGCCTGATGCAAGGCTCAATCCCAGGACCCTGAGATCATAACCCAAGATGAAGGCAGATCTAATCAATCAATCAAATCAGGCACTCCAAAAACACTCCTCAGGTTTTTTACAGTGAGCTATACTGTTAGTATGATGTTCGTGATCTGGTTCAAGATCTCACATTTCCTAAAAACTCCAATAGCCGTATGCTGTAAGTTCCCCAAATCTAAAATATAAATAGAGAAGTTTGTTACTCATATATAGTAAATAAAGCTACACTTATAATGAAATCAATTGGAGAGAGAGGTTAAAGAATTGACCTGGCTAACCATTAGAATAACTTCATGATTTTTTTTAAAAAAAGGCAAAGGCCTAGAATTTACCCATGCTAATTAAATCACAATCTCTGAGGGAGATGTTTGGCTATTAGTAATTTTTCTAAAATTCCTAAGGTGACTGCGATGCTTAGCCAAGTTTGAGAGCTACTGATATTGAATCAGAAGAGATTACCTACCCTTTAGGAACTTTAATATTTGAAAACTGTGTTTAAGATGATCAACAAAGTACAGAAATCAAGGGGTAATATGGTTTAATAAGTGGGAATTTGGAAACCGAGACTGAAAATATAACCAATTTCTTGAGTTTCGAAGTAGTGGTGGTTGGTTAAAAATATAGAAAGAGTTTTTAAAGATAAGAGATTTTTAACATATATAAATGCTTATGGGAAAGATCCAACAGACAGGGAGAGATTGAGGTTATGAAACACAAATGAGAAAAATCCATCCTTAAGGTCCAAGACTAAATGAATAGTCGAGATCCACAGGAGAAGAAACGTACACTATAAACAAAGATATCTCCCTTCCTTCCTATAACAGAGAAAAAAGGAGTCCAAAGCAAGTGTACAAAACTCAGAGAAGGTGAGAGCAATCCAATAAAATAATTTCTCCCTTTCCTCTAAAGTTGGATCTAATACTACCTGTGGGGAAAAAAGTAAACCCGCCTGATAAGTAATAAATATTCTCTAGGTATTAACTGACTTAATTCTTAAAACAACTCAATGGCATAGGTACTGTTGCCCTTAGTTACAGATCAGAAAAGAGGCAGAGAGAGGTTAAGCAACATGCCTAAAATGACAGGGGCAAAATGGTCTGTAAATTAGACTCTGAAGCAGGAGCTCTTAGCCTCATATTACTATATAGTTTGTCAGCTAAGGTTCCCACCACTGCACAGACTAGGGTGAAGTGTTTCCCTCTCATATCAGACAAACCTCACTCTGTTTCTACTCTTTAATTTATTCACCTTAACAAAGTTACTTAACCTTTTTTAGATTCATATTATTAGCAAAATGAAGATAATAGAACCTTCCTTAGAGAATTGCTGGGAAGAAAAATTAAATTCCATTGCATGTTATAGATATTTATGTACTTCCAATATTAGCAAGGCACAGCTCTGAGTACTGACTGCTATAGCAATCTGGAAAGAAATTTTTTTAGTAGAGTTTATGTCCTTAAAGAAGAGAAGCGGGGGCGCCTGGGTGGCTCAGTTGGTTAAGCGACTGCCTTCGGCTCAGGTCATGATCCTGGAGTCCCTGGATTGAGTCCCGCATCGGGCTCCCTGCTCGGCAGGGAGCCTGCTTCTCCCTCTGACCCCCCCCCATGTGCTCTCTCTCTCTCTCTCTCTCTCTCTCATTCTCTCTGTCTCAAATAAATAAATAAAATCTTTAAAAAAAAAAAAAAGAAGAGAAGCGGCACAGCAAGTGCACAAATTCCATGGACTGGAAAAGATTTGCCTTAATTCCCAAGGATTTACAACTTCAGAGAAAAATTAACCTCCAATCTCCTTCATCCACAAGTGCTGCTTCTATTTTGCATTGTTAGCCCTTTTGAGAAACATACCCTTAATGATTTTCAACAAAGCAACCAAAAGCACAGAGTAAGCATTTGTGATGCTAAAAGAGAGACATCCTCTCAATAAAAAAAAATAGGTAATATCTTAAGATTTTGTGAAGAGATAATTAACAATAGCCAAAAGAGGGGTTCAGGAAAAGATGGCAGAGGACTAGGGGACCCTATTCCAACCAGTCCCCGGAATTGAGCTGGGTATCTACCAGACCACTCTGAACACCCATGAAATCAGCCTGAGATGTAAGAAGATAGATCTGGATCTCTACAAACAGAATATTGCAGGCGGTTTGTTTCGAGGTATGAGGCCGGGAGCTGTGATTCCATATGCACATATCCAAAGATAAATGGAAGGCAGAGGGAGCTGCCATAAGTGCTGGCGCTGGGAAGGTGAAATAACACAGCGCAAAAGCCTCCAGTGCTGGGGACAGGGCACAGACTCGCAGACCGGTAGTGGCAGGGAAAGGACTTTAGGACAGCCCCCTGGACTGAAACCTGGAGCAGCGGGGCCCAGCGTGCGAACTGGGGGCAGCTGGTGATTTTAGAAGCACAAAGGGCAGAGACATGCCCCCGCACCCCGACCTGGAGGGAGCACTGGGAGTGCTGCTGAAGGGCACACAACCCATGATGCTGCAGTTTATAGCAGCAAAGACAGAAACGGAGATAGTGTGGCCTGGAGAGCTCACTGAAGAACAGACTGTGATATCTCTGCTCTGAGGAAGAGGGTTGGACACAAACTCTTCTGATCTGACTCTCAGAAGAAACGCAGAAAGCTTCCAGGGAAAGACACCAGAGAACAAAAGACCCAAAAAACCGGTTTTCACTGAGCCCATCCACACCCCCCACAGGGGGCAGGGCAACTCTGCCCAAACAGGGTTACCTGAACAGTGCGACAGTCCCCTCTCTCAGAAGACAGGCTGGGAGAACAAGAGGCTGTCAACTCAAAGGTCCCTATAAAACAGGTGCATCTTGCTTGGGTTGTGGTCAATAATTTGGACTCTGTACATTCCATCAACCACCCCTCAACAGAACGACTAGGAGGAGGAACCCCCAAAATAGGAAAGACTCAGAGACTATGACTTCTGCCACAGATTTACAAATGGATACAGATATAACCAAGATGTCGGAAATGGAATTCAGGGTAGCAATTGTGAAGACAATAGCTAGAATGGAGAAGTCGATTAATGGCAACATAGAGTCTCTAAGGGCAGAAATGAAAGCTGAACTGACAGAACTTAAAAATGCTATCAATGAGATCCAATCTAATCTAGATAATCTAACAGCTAGGGTAAGCAAGGCAGAAGAACGAATTAGTGATCTAGAAGACCAACTGATAGAAAAGAAGGAAAAAGAGGAGGCCAGGGAAAAACAACTCAAAATCCATGAAAATAGAATCAGAGAAATAAGTGACACCATGAAACGTTCCAATGTCAGAATTATTGGGATCCCTGAGGGGGTGGAGAAAGAGGACTAGAAGATATATTTGAGCAAATCATAGCTGAGAACCTCCCAAATCTGGAGAACGAAACAAACATTCATGCCCTAGAGGCAGAGGACCCCTCCCAAGATCAAGGAAAACAGGCCAACACCCCGGCATGTAATGTAAATGTAAAACTCGCAAATCTTTGAACCAAAGAAACCATCTTAAGGGCAGTTAGGGGGAAGAGATTCCTTACATACAGAGGGAGGAACATCAGAATAACGTCAGACCTATCCACAGAGACCTGCCAAGCCAGAAAGGGCTGGCAAGACATATTCAGGGTAATAAACAAGAAGAACATGCAGCCAAGAATACTTTATCTGGCAAGGCTGTCATTTAGAATGGATGGAGAGATGCAGAGCTTCCAAGACTGGAAGAAACTGAAAGAATATGTGACCGACCACTAAGCCAGCCTTGCAAGAAATATTAAGGGGGGGGGGGTGTTCTATAAAAGGAGAAAGACCCCAAGAGTGATACAGAACAGAAATTTACAGAGACAATCTATAGAAACAAGGACTTCACAGGCAACATGATGACAATTAGTTCATATCTTTCAATAATCACTCTCAACGTGAATGGTCTAAATGCTCCCATAAAATGGCAAGGGTTGCAGACTGGATAAAAAGACAGGACCCATTCATATGCTGTCTCGAAGAGACTCATTTTGAACCTAAAGATACATCCAGACTGAAAGTGAAGGGATAGAGATCCATCTTCCATGCCAATGGACCTCAAAAGAAAGCTGGGGTAGCAATTCTTGTATCAGACAAATTAGATTTTAAACTAGAGACTGTAGTTAGAAACACAGAAGGACACTATATCATTCTTAAAGGGTCTATCCAACAAGAAGATCTACTATGCCCCCAACATGGGAGCAGCCATCTACATAAGCCAACTGTTAACCAAAATAAAGAGTAATATTGATAATAATACATTAACTGTAGGAGACCTCAATACTCCACTCTCAGCAATAGACAGATCATCTAAGCAGAAAATCAACAAGGAAACAAGAGCTTTGAATGATACATTGGACCAGATGGACCTCATAGATATATAATAGATATATACAGAACATTCCACCCTAAAACCACAGAATACTCATTCTTCTCGGGCACACATGGAACTTTCTCCAGAATAGACCACATACTGGGTCACAAATCAGGTCTCAACTGATACCAAAAGATTGAGATTTCCTGCATATTCTCAGACCATAATGGTTTAAAACTGGAACTCAATCATAAGAAAAAATTTGGAAGAAATTCGAACACTTGGAAGCTAAAGACCACTCTGCTCAAGAATGTTTGGGTCAACCAGGAAATCAAAGCAGAACTTAAACATTTCATGGAAACCAATGAGAACGAAAACACATTGGTCCAAAACCTATGGGATACTTCAAAGGCGGTCCTAAGGGGGAAATACATAGCCATCCAAGCCTCACTCAAAAAAATAGAAAAATCCCGAATTCACCAACTAACTTTACACCTTAAAGAACTAGAGAAAAAGCAACAAATGATGCCCAAGCCACGCATTAGAAGAGAAATAATTAAGATTAGAGCAGAGATCAATGAATTAGAAACCAGAAACACAGTAGATCAGATCAACGAAACTAGAAGCTGGTTCTCTGAAAGAATTAAGATAGAGAAACCACTGGCCAGACTTATCCAAAAGAAAAAAGACCCAAATTAATAAAATTATGAATGAAAGGGGAGAGATCATGACTAACACCAAGGAAATAGAAACAATTATTAGAAATTATTATCAACAACTATATGCCAATAAACTGAGCAACCTGGAAGAAATGGATGCCATCCTGGAAACCTAAAAACTGCCAAGACTGAAACAGGAAGAAATTGACAACCTGAATAGGCCAATAACCAGTAACAAGATTAAAGCAGTGATCAAAAACCTCCCAAAAACAAGAGTCCAGGGCCTGATGGATTCCCTGGGGAATTCTACCAAACATTCAAAGAAGAAATAATATCTATTCTCCTGAAGCTGTTTCAAAAAATAGAAACAGAAGGAAAGCTTCCAGACTTATTCTAAGAGGCCAGTATTACCTTAATCCCCAAACCAGGCAAAGACCCCATCAAAAAGGAGAATTTCAGACCGATATCCCTGATGAATATGGATTCCAAAATCCTCAACAAAATCCTAGCTAATAGGATCCAACAATACATTAAAAGGATCATCCACCACGACCAAGTGGGATTTATTCCCAGGATGCAAGGGTGGGTCACCATTCGCAAATCAATCAATGTGATAAGAGGAGGGAGACACATTAATAAGAGTAGGGAGAAGAACCATATGGTCCTCTCAGTTGATGCAGAAAAAGCATTTGACAAAATACAGCATCCTTTCCTGATTAAAACTCTTCAGAGTATAGGGATAGAGGGAACATTCCTCAAGCTCATAAAATCCATCTATGAAAAACCCACAACGAATATCATCCTCAATGGAGAAAAGCTGAGAGCCTTTCCCTTAAGATCAGGAACACGTCAAGGATGCCCACTCTTGCCACTATTGTTCAACATAGTACAAGTCCTGCCAACAGCAATCAGACAACAAAAAGAAATAACAAGTATTCAAATTGCAAAGAAGTCAAACTCTCTCTCTTCACAGATGATATGATACTTTATGGAAAATCCAAAAGACTCCACCCCCAAATTACTAGAACTCATACAGCAATTCAGTAATGTGGCAGGATACAAAATCAATGCACAGAAATCAGTTGCTTTCTTATACACTAACAACGCAACTGTAGAAAGAGAAAGTAGAGAAACAAATCCATTTACAATAGCACTTTTTTAAAAACCATAAGATACCTCGGAATAAACCTAACCAAAGAGGTAAAGGATCTATACTCTAGGAACTACAGAACACTCATGAAAGAAATCGAAGAAGACACAAAAAGATGGAAAAACATTCCATATTCATGGATTGGAAGAATAAACACTGTTAAAATGTCTATGCTACCCAGAGCAATCTATACCTTCAATGCCATCACAACCAAAATTCCAATGACTTTTTTCAAAGTGCTGGAACAAACAATCCTAAAATTTGTATGGAATCAGAAAAGACCCTGAATCGCCAAGGAAATGTTGAAAAAGAAAAACAAAGCTGGGGGCATCACATTGCTCGATTTCAAGCTGTATTACAAAGCTGTGATCACCAAGACAGCATGGTACTGGCACAAAAACAGACATATAGACCAATGGAACAGAATAGAGAGTCCAGATATGGACCCTCAACTCTGTGGTCAAATAATCTTTGACAAAGCAGGCAAAAATATGCAATGGAAAAAAGACAGTCTGTTCAATAAATGGTGCTGGGAAAATTGGACAGCCACATGCAGAATGAAATTCGACCATTCTCTAACACCATACACAAAGATAAACTCAAAATGGTTGAAAGACCTCAATGTGAGACAGGAATCCATCAAAATCCTAGAGGAGAACATAGGCAGTAACCTCTTCGACATCAGCCACAGCAACTTCTTTCAAGACACATCTCAAAGGCTAGTGAAACAAAGGCAAAAATGAACTTGTGGGACTTCATCAAGATAAAAAGCTTCTGCACAGCAAAGGAAACAGTCAACAAAACAAAGAGGCAACCCACAGAATGGGAGAAGATACTTGCAAATGACACTACAGACAAAGCACTGATTTCTAAGATCTATAAAGAACTTCTCAAACTCAACACCCCAAAAACAAATAATCAAGTCAAAAAATGGGCAGAAGACATGAACAGACACTTCTCCAAAGAAGACATACAAACGGCTGACACACGAAAAAATGTTCATCATCATTAGCCATCAGGGAAATTCAAGTCAAAACCACATTGAGATACCACCTTACACCAGTTAGAATGGCAAAAATGGACAAGGCAAGAAACAACAAATGTTGGAGAGGTTGTGAAGAAAGGGGAACCTTCTTACACTGTTGGTGGGAATGCAAGTTAGTACAGCCACTTTGGAAAACAGTGTGGAGGTTCCTCAAAAAATTAAAAATAGAGCTATCCTATAACCCAGCAATTGCACTACTGGGTATTTACCACAAAGATACAGATGTAGCGAAAGGAAGGGCCATATGCACCTCAATGTTCATAGCAGCAATGTCTGCAATAGCCAAACTGTGGAAAGAGCCGAGATGCCCTTCAACAGATGAATGGATAAAGAAGATGTGGTCCATATATATACAATGGAATATTACTCAGCCATCAGAAAGGATGAATACCCAACTTTTACACCAACATGGATGGGACTGGAAGAGATTATGCTAAGTGAAATAAGTCAAGCAGAGAAAGTCAATTATCATGTGGTTTCACTTATTTGTGGAACATAAGGAATAGCATGGAGGACATTAGGAGAAGGAAGGGAAAAACGAAGGGGGGGAAATCAGAGGGGGAGACAAACCATGAGAGACTATGGACTCCAAGAAACAAACTGAGGGTTTTAGAGGGAAGAGGGGTGGGGGAATGGATTAGCCCAGTGATGGGTATTAAGGAGGGCATGTCCTGCATGGAGCACTGGGTGTTATAGGAAAACAACGAATCGTGGATCATTACATCAAAAACTAACGATGTATTGTATGGTGACTAACATAATAAAATTAAATTTAAAAAAAAATAGCCAAAAGAAACTTAATGTAGCCATATTAATTTCCAAACAAGCAGACTTTAAGAATCATTATTGGAGATATAGAATAATAATTCATAATGATAAAGGAAGCTACCAAAATTTTAAATTTGTTTGAATATATTAACATGATCTCAAAATATATAAAGTAAAAATAGAACTAAAAGAAGAAACAAACTTATAATCACTATGGAAGACTTAAACATAGTACTAGCAATTCATGATAATCAGAAGCTGAAAGAATATGGAAAATCATTAAAGATATTCATTACATAAACAGTAGAATGAACATATTTCACATATTTAGAATACCACATCCAACAATGAAGATTCACATTTAAGTGCGAATTAAATATTACTAACACTGGCAATGTCATAATGCAGGCATCAATAAACTTCAAAGGATTTAAATTATTCAGAGTATGTTTACTAACCACAGTGAAAGTTAGGAATTAATTAAAACAGAAAAAGAGAACATGCACATATATGTTGTGTACATATATCAGGAAATTCCTGATTTCCTGGAAATAAAATATTTCTCTACAAGATGCAAGAAATAGAAAAATGGAAACATTATAAAATTCTTTGAACTCAAAACATTTCAAAATTTGTGAGAAAAAATATGAGATATGGATAAAGCAGCTTTCGAGAGAGATTGGTAGCTTTATTTTATTTTTGAGACTTGAGCAATAATTTGTTGTGCTGTTCTGCAACACTTTAATCTTTAATTTGCTTTTAGCAAATTATTCTTTAAACAATTTATTTAAACTAAAAATAAAATAAACAGTTCATCCATTTCTTCTACCCCAGAACCCCTGCCTCTGTTCTGGCACCCACTAATCTGTTATACCTATGAGCCTTTTTTTTTTTTTTTTTTTTTTAAGATTACATTAAGAGACATCATACAGTATCTGTCTTTCTCTGATTTACTTCATTTAGCCTAATGTCCCTGAAGTTCATCCATGTTGACTCACCAAGAAAATAAGAGAGAATTCAGTAAATAAAAAGAGAAATGAAAGAGATTTATACCCCATACTGCAGAAATACTAAGGACCTTGAGACTACTACAAACAATTCTAAGCCAAAAAATTAGACAACCTAGAAAAAAATGGATAAATTCCTAGAGACATACAGCCTACCAAGACTGAATCATGATGAAATAGAAAATTTGAACAGACTCATTACTAGTAAGGAGATTGAATCAGTAATCAAAAACCTCCCAATAATTTAAAGTCCAGGACCAGAAGGTATCACTGGTAAATTCTACCAAACATTGAAAGAATACATACCAGCCCTTCTCAAACTCTTCCAAAAACAGAGAATAGGAGGGAACTCATCCAAATTCATTTTATGAGGCCTGCATTAACCTGATACCAACATCAGACAAGAACACTAGATGAAGTGAAAATTAAAGGTCATATTCCTTATAAACATAGACACAAAAATCCTCAACAAAATATGAGCAAACTGAATTTAACAATTTATTAAAAAGATCATGTACCCTGGTCAGGTAAAATTTATTGCAGGGATGCAAGGATGATTCACCATTTGCAAATCAGTTATTGTGATACACTGCATTAACAAAATGAGGGATAAAAACTATATATGATCATCTCTATTTTTTTTTTTCTGGCTGTGCCAGAAACCCTTAAGAAAAAACAAAAGAATTTTGCAGAGTTGAAGATCAAGTGTCTGAGAAAGCAATTTGCCCAAAAGGTGCTTTAAAAGGCAGGGAGGAAGCTTATCTATGAAAAAAGGTAAGCATTACCACAAGAAATATAGGCAGATGTACAGAACTGAGATTCGAATGGTGAGGATGGCAAGATTCTGTGTACTTGGGGAACACAAATCGGCACCGGTCATCAGGATCAGAGCTATCAATGGTGTGAGCCCAAAGGTACAAAAGGTGTTGTAGCTTCTTTGCCTTCACCAGATCTTCAGGGGCACATTTGTTAAGTTCAACAAGGCTTCAGTTGACATGCTAAGGATTGTGGAACCATATATATTGAATGGGGGGACCCAAGCCTGAAGTTGGTAAATGAACTGATTTACAAGTGTAGTTATGGCTAAATCAGTAAGAATCGCATTGCCTGACAGATAACACATTGATTGCTCAATCTCTTGGTAAATATGGCAGCATCTGCGGGGAGGAGGATCTGATTCATGAGATCTCTTGACATGAAAACATTTCAAAGATGCAAACAACTTCTGATGGCCCTTCAAGTTATCTTCTCCAAGACAGGGAATGAAGAAGACGACCTCCCATTTTGTAGAAGGTAGAGGTGCTAGCAACAGAGAAGATCAGATCAATAGGCTTATTAGCAGGATGAACTAAGGTATCTACCATGATTCTTTTTGTAATTTGGTCAGTTAATAAATGACTACTTTTAGATTGAAAAAAAAAATTGATATGACCATCTTAATAAAAAAAGAATTTGACAAAATTCAATATCCATTTATGATAAAAATCCTTAGCCAAATGGGTACAGAGGGAACCTATATCAACATAATAAAGGCCATATATGACAGATCCACAGCTGACATCATACTCAGCAGTGCAAAGCTGGGAAAGTTTTTCCTCTAAGATCATGAATACATGTATAACTTTAAATGTGAGTACTAGAAAATAGGAAGCGTGAAGATAAATTATGTATGCTTTTCCTTCAAGAAGTTGGAAAGAGGAAAGTAATTCAAATCTAAAAATATAAAAGGGAAGAAATAATAAAAAGAATAAGTCAATAAAATATAATGCAAACATTCAAAAGAAGCAAACTTTAAACTTTTGAAGACATGAATAAAATTGATTAGCCCCTAGCAAGACAGAGTAAGGAAAAAATTAGAATAAAACAAACAACAAAATCAGGGACAACAAATGGTAATACAGTAGCATTTACACTGTTCCTAGCTGCATCAAAAAAGATCGTAAGAGATTATGAACAACTTTTTAGTAATAAATTAGGTTATTTGAATGAACTGCAAAAATTCCTCAAAATAAAACTATAGGAAGAGAAGAACACATAGAAAACCTGAATTACTTGGTACCAAGTAAAGAAATTAAACCTGCTATTGAAAACATTCTCACAAAAGTGACCTTAAGTCTAGATGTCTTCATCAGTGAATTCTTTGAAATATTAAAGATATAGATAATACTAATGTTACACAACACTCCTTCTGATAATAGAAAGAGAACATACCCTAATATACTTTAAGAAGCCAGAAGAATCTTGCTACCAAAACATGATAAAGACATTATAAGAAAAGCAAAGTACTAAGGAATCTTTCTCAAGAATATAGACAAAAATCCTAAATAAATTATAAGCAAGTCAAATTCAGTGATAATGAAAAAGAAAAATAAATGGTACACCATGACCAAAAGGGACTTATTCCATGAATGAAAACCTGGTTTAATAATCAAATCACTATGAAAGTTCATATCAATGGAAAAATAAGGAAAAAACAAGTATTTTCATAGAGTAAAACAATTTCATAAGAGTCACCACCCATTTATGATTTTTAAAAAACCTTCTTGCCAAACTAGAAATAGAAGGGAATTTACTTTACCTTATAAAGAATATCTCCAAATTCTAACATGAGTGGCAAAGCAAAAAAAATTGAGGCACAAGAGATTATGTACTGTATGATTCCATTTACATAAATATAAAAACAGGTAAAAATGTGGTTTGAAGTCAAGAGATTGATTACACTTCCAAGATGAGGACTTCTAACTTGTTGATAATGTTAAGTTTATTGGATGGATGGTGTTCTGCTTGCAAAAGTTAAGATATACGTTTCTGATATTCACTTTACTGTACGCATATTATACCTCAATAATCAGGAGATAGGAATGAGACAGTGATGTTCATCATCATCACTTATCTTCAATATTTACTGGAAACCCCAGCCAATGTAATAAGGCAAGAAGAAAAAATAGCATTAAGGATTGGAAAATAATAAAACTATTATTAATAGGTGACATAATTGTGCACTTAGAATACATAAAATAATGTTTAGAAAAAATTTAGAACTACTAAGCAAATTAAGAAACTTCACTAGATACAAGACCAATGTACTAAATTGTATTGCTCATAGCAGCAATAGAAATTAAAAATGAAATACTACAGCAGCATTGGAAGTCAAATATTTAGAAGTAAATTTAACAAAGGATGTGTGAAAATGACACTAAAAATTAAATGGCATCATTGAGAAATATTAAAGAAGAGCTAAATAAATGGAGGGATATATTATGTTTTTGGTTATATGACTCAGTAATGTTTGGATACAATTCTTTCGAAATTTATCTATAGATTTAATGAAACCCTGACTGTATATTGATTTCCAATGATCCTTATCTCTTGATATTAATACCCCTTTGTAATGGCCTCCCACATTATACCAGGGTTGGTCTATGTGACCAACAGAATGCTATAGAAATGATTGCATATCACTTCAGAGACTAGTTTATCAAAGATTCCACAGCTTCCATCTTGGTCGCTTTCTCTCACCATTCTCTCTGTTGGATCACTTGCTCTGAGGAAAGCAATCTACCTACCCTGCCTTGAGATCACTCAATCACCCCTGTAGAAAGGCCCAGCTAATAGCAAGGAACTGAGTGAGTTAACAGTGAGCCTTACAGAAAGTGGATAGTCCATGGGGCACCTGGGTGGCTCAGTCATTAAGCGTCTGCATTAGGCTCAGGTCATGATCCCAGGGTCCTGGGACTGAGCCCACATCAGGCTCCCTGTTCAGCGGGAAGCCTGCTTCTCCCTCCCCCACTCCCCGTTTGTGTGCCCTCTCTCGCCGTGTCTTTCTCTGTCAAATAAATAAATAAAATCTTAAAAAAAAAAAGAAAAAAAAAGAAAGTGGATAGTCCAGCCTCAGTCAAGCTTTTGTATGAATGCAGCCCCAACAGGTATCTTGACTACCACCTCCTGAGAGATACTATATCAGAACCACCAGATAGCTAAGTGTTTGAGATAGTATGTGTTGCTGTATGCTCTTTAATTTGGAGGTGATTCATTGTGCAGCAGTAGATCCCAAGTGGTATGAATCCCAATCTAAATCTCAGGAATTCTGGTGGAAACCAGATGATCCTAAAATTAATATAGAACAAATCTTTTGAAGAAAAATCTCGAGTACTAACATTACCAAATATCAAAATTCACTATAAAGCTATATTAAGACAATGTGGGATAGGCACAAGGATAGACTTCCCAATGGAAAAAAAAAATGAAGTGTGCACAAATTTGTCTATACATTCCAGTAACCTAATTTATGACAAAGATAATACTGCTGTACAATGGGAAAAAGGCATCTTTTCTACAAATGGTATGAGATTAATTAGATGTTCTTATGAGACAAATCTACCTAGACCCATCCATCCTTCACAAAACACAAATCTAGATTGACTGCCAATCCAAACACAAAAGTTAAAACCATACATATTTTAAAATAAAATATGAAACATCTTTATGAACGTGGCGCTGGTAAATATTTTTTAAACAAGGGACGAAAAGGGCTGTTTAGTGACTGAAAATTGTTTATCAAAAGACAACAAGAATAAAAATAAATGCATCATATATAAAGATCTCTTACATACCAACTCAACTAAAAACTTGTGCCAAAGACCTGATAGCCCACAAAAGGAAGTATCTTCATGGCCAGAATGCAGGTGAAACAGTGCACAACATTTTTTATTCATAAGGAAATAAAAACCAGAATTCATTTATCATTAGATCTCTATTAGAAAGGCTAAAATCAATTTTTAAAAAGGTAATACCAAGTGTTGGAAAGAATGTGGAATAATGGAAGGTCTCAAAAATTCCTGTTGAGTGGGTAAACTGGGGAAATTTTGGAAAATTTCAGCAGCAGCTGCAATAACAGCATAAGCACACCCTGGGATGCAGCAGTTCTTTAAGTATATATGCATGCATGTAGTTCCATATGGTAGTGAGAGTTAACACTCTACAAACTAGGAAAAAAATATGGTGGACTCCAACGTAACATTGAGCAAAAGAGCTAGACACAAAGATGTGCATGAAGTGTAAGTCCACTTACATAAAATATGAAGACAGGTTAACCTAATCTATTTTAGAAAGCAGAAGAATGGTTACTCTTGCATGATGGAGGCTTCCCAGTTTAATTGAAAATGTTCATTTTATGAAAATTAATTGAACTGTTTATGATATATGCAGTTTTCTGTATGTATATTATACCTCAAGAACAGTTTGTAAAAGTTAAAAAATTGCATATAATTTCCTTTTCACTCAAAACCAAAAGAAAAAAACGCACTGGTACTTCTAACTAAAAATATAGACTCCTACCTTGTATTATTAAAAACATATAAGTGTTTTAGCCTTATTTTTTAGCCAATCTTATAAAGTTAATCTACGTCTTTCTTAATAAAACTAGCTTCAAAACTCTACAGAAAATGTTTTCAAATTCAAAAAATTTTAAAGTAATTATTTCTTCATTAATTATCCTTTCAGCATCAATAAAAAGATAAATGATCAGTTTGAAAAAGAAAGCATGGATTTGGTCTGACAAACAAAAACATAATCAGTGCCAAACAAATTATCATGTCTCCTCTTGGAAATTTTCAGTGGTTCTTTACTACCTACAGAAAAATCTATTTTTTCAATATTTTTCAAATAATAGTTCATAAAATGACCTTCATCTGTGTTTGCAGTATTAATTCACTCTACTCTTTATTTCATTCATTTGTATGTTAAGAAACTACTGATTGAATGAGTATGTCACAGACACTATTTTAGAAGTTATCTCCATCGAGGTAAACAAGGCAGTCAAGTCCCTTCATCCAGTGGAATTACAATCTCATGGAAATGATTTATAATAAGGAAAAATTATGCATATGGGTCTACACTCCTCAACCCCACACCAACCACTCATTCAGCTAGTGGAAGAAATTCAGAAAATGCTCTTGTTTCCCACCCACCCCAATCTATGCAGCTGAAACTGACCCAAAGACATACTCTAAACTGGACTGGATTATAATGATTCTGTTGATAGGTATTGAGTCAAAAGTTACTGCTAGTTGCCTTTATTTATCCTTACTCAAGATGCACTCCAAGGTGTAATGTAAAAAAAAAAAAAAAAAAAGTGTACTATCCAATAAATATAAGCAAAAACTTGTTAAGTTACTAAATGGATTATGGTCTTCATTCACTGAAAATCCACATCAATCCTACTGCAAAGAAAAGTCATTGCGGACCTGAAGTTATCAGATAAGTAACCCTGAAGACTATATGCTTCAGGCTATGTCAACCTATCTTGTACCACATTATTTTAAAGTATGCTATTTCCATTACTGTACTAGTCATCTTGGGTTGCCATGACAAAACACCATAGTCTGGACAGCTTAAACAACAAACGTTTATTTTCTCACAGTTCCAGAGGCTTGAAGTCCAATATTAGGGTGCAAGTATGGTCAGGTTCTAATGATAGTTCTCTTCCTGGCCTGCAAATGGCCACCTTCTCCCTATGTCCTCACATGGAGGATAAAGATATCCTTCTCTTTCTCTTCTTATAAAGCCACCAGTCCTATAGGTTTAAGATCCCACCATCATGACCTCATTTAATTAATTCCTAAAAACCGTATCTCCAAATATAGTATTATTAGCATCGGTCGCATTATGAGTTAAAACTTTAACATATGAATTTCGGTGGGGACAGAGTTTTGTCCCAAAGCAATTATACTTTGTAAATTTAGAATCTGGAGATAAAGCCAGTGATAAATGATAGTAGCAATGTAACTATATTCATATTTTTTATAGACCCAACTGTTAATTAGCTTTGACAACTCCTTGGAAATAAAATAGCCTTTATAAAAAGAATATTAGATAACCTCTGGAAACATGGCCAATTGATCTTGGCTTTAGTTTTGATCAAAACATCCCTCAGCTTGATTAAACTTTAGACAGGTTCCTTTGTGACTCTAGCCCTCTAACATCTCTTTTTTTCTTTAGAAAATAAAAGTTTTCTTACTTTGGAACACAGGAATAAGTTTTTTTTACTTTAGAAAACCTGCCATTGGAAATTCATTCTCTGCCCCTTTGAAATATAAATCTTCCAGCATCTTGCCAGTTTTATAACACAAGAACATCTTTCTCAAAGACCTAGGAGCCAAACCCTTTGAAATATAATCATCCAGAAAGACAGTGTTTCAGGTGGTGGGTAGAGCTTAATTTCCATAAGCCCCAACTGGCAAACACAGTTAACCTAATCACCTTGATGAACCTCCGTACTAATGCATCCTCCATTAGTTTTTCACTAGCTCACCCCAGTGCTTAAAAATTCTCCAGCCTTTTGAGCAGAGTTGAGTTCAGTCTTCTCTCCTACTGCAATAGTCTTGACCTCTATTTCAATAATCTTGAATAATGTTTTCCTTGCCTGTTTAACTTATCCAGTGCAGGTTTTCTTTGAGAGTTCTAAATAAAGAATAATCTGTAAGATAATAATATTCTGTAATAAATATATACACCATACTAAATCCCATATTTTTATCTTGCTGAGCAGTAAATTTTATAGCTGTTGGAAGTATACAAACCTCTAACTTATTTTTAACTAAGAAGAAAATGAGGCTAGCAGAATGAGAATGGGATAGATGAAAGAAAGCATGCCACTGAGCTGAAGTTTTCTCCTTCGCTTTGAGAAGGAAGCTGAGCTAATTAACCAATTATGCTAGAAAGGCTAACTAGGTAACTTTACTCAGGGAACAGAAGGAAGAGCCAGAAGACTATGACAACTGTTTTCTAAGACATGATTCTTTATAGGGTCTATTTATTACAACCTAACTATACCTATTGTTCTAATTTTAATACTAGATTTTTAAATGGAATCATTTGTAAAAAGAAAATAAGTCCTCTTACTACATTTTCTATAAAGAATATTTATTAATAAAAAAGACTTCATGCTCTTAATTTTTGTGTTTTTAACCAAAAATTTACAAGTTGTTTGATCTAGTACTATTATTTGTTCAAAAGGGCTTTGTTGACTAAAAAAAAAAAAAGACAATTTCTATTATTTTTTTTTTCCTGCTCTAAGTCTTGTCCCAACACCAGAAGTATATTTACTTATCCAAAAGGGGAAAAAAGGAAAGTAACAAAATAGAGATAGACTTAAAATAATAAAATATTGCTTTAATCTTGTCTCATTATGCACAGCCATGTAACGACAGACAAATAAGCTTCCAAGTTAAACATAAGAAATAAACCAGTAACTTATAATTCTCTTAAGAGATAGAAATTGCTGAGAAGCCTTTTATATTTCAAAGGAAAATATAAATCTGACATGAGTATGATTTTATACATTTTTCTGCAAAATATTCATTAAATTATTCTACACAATCTCACATTTGTCATAAGGTGTGGCTATTTCCTTAACCATGTTTAACTGCCATCTCAACAAACAATCTTGTCTTCCAAACTGCCTTTTTTGGTTCAGGTTTCATTTTGGCAGTGAGGTGTATCTCAGCTGCTTCTCCATGGAAAGCTCTATGTTAGCTCTTTTCGTTGATCTGTAAGCATCTTAGGTCAAATGAATTAATTCATCCACTGTGCTTTTAATTTTTAAATTGCCATTTGGCATATTTTTCCAATTAAATTATTAAAAATTATGGACCCACAATGTCCTTCAATGTGCATCGCACATAATCAATGCATACTTGATTTCCTCATTTTCCATGCTCATTAAGTACAAACTTCTGTATCCTATAAATTATTTTTTGAAGTCCTTCGACTGCCTGACAGAAAGACCAATTGTAATCTAATGTTTATTTCCATTTCGCTTTGCAGAAGGAAGGTACACAGGTATATGTTAGAGTGAATTGACTTTGTTCTATCCTACTTCTCAATTATTTTCTCAGCAGCACTTAAGACTATTCATCAAATGGTTTCCTTTATAGGGATGTTGCTGTTAAATTATTTTCAGAGGAAATTATAAGCAGTAGAAATTGTTAATATAAACTATTCAGAAATGCAAAAAATACTATCATTTGATTAGAAAGGTTCCTAAAGTGGGTTTATTAATGTTATTAGTATTTCAACATTGAAGCTAGGGGCCAGCAATATTAAAGATATATACCCTAAAATGTTCAAAAATGATTTTGACCCTACCTGGAGGGAGGTTTGCGATTGGGACACATCGTAATCTCGGCACCACATCAGTAGATAGGGACGTAGGAAAGCCACATTTAAGAGGTTAAAAGAAGTCTCTTTATTATTTGTACTTAATGAAGCCATAATCTATAATCCAGTTGCACACTGCTGCCTTTTTATAAGTTGTCCTCAATTATATAAAGTGGTGTTCCTGAAGAAAAGAGTTTTAAAATGAATTCCTTACCAGGAGACAAAACTGATGCTAATAGAATTCATTTACTTGGACAGGAGTTTTTCAGATTCAGTAAGACTCCAAAGCAGGTTATTTTATACTCTAAGCTGAATTCCACTGGCATATCTTAAAAAGAGACCTAAACAGGGGCGCCTGAGTGGCTCAGTCGTTAAGCGTCTGCCTTCGGCTCAGGTGACAATCCCAGGGTCCTGGGATCAAGCCCCGCATCGGGCTCCCTGCTCAGCGGGAAGCTTGCTTCCCATCTCACGCTCCCCCTGCTTGTGTTCCCTCTCTTGCTGTCTGTCAAATAAATAAATAAAATCTTTAAAAAAAAAAAAAAAAGAGACCTAAACAGGCTTTTCAAATTGGTGACATATACAACTGTAACAATTCTCTGTAGTGCCATGTATTTAAACACCATAGAACAAGGCTTGGTCCATATAACCTGAACAATACTATGGCACTGTCTTAGGTTTCACTCTCTTTCACGTAAATGTGAAAGAGAAAAAATACCATTAGGCATCAACCTCAGAAATGGGATATGGTCACAAGAGAGGCCAGAGCCCTTAAAAAAAAAATGACCTCTTTAGAATGAACAAGCCAAGTGGTAATTTTGAAGATAATTTACACATAAGTTTGTAGCATATCCACTTAGAGTAAGTTCGTTAAGTCACAAGGCATTGAGAATATTGGATAGAAGAGATAAATATTAGTGAATTGAATATCAAATTAATTTCACAGACAACTTTAATCCCCATTCCAGGTCCTGTGAAGCCCAAATTATTCCCCATGTGGCTGAAAACTCACACATGAGGCTTATTCTCTAATTCTAGTCATTGATGTACCTGGCAACAGGACAACACTGTCTACCACATCAACTCAATTTGATCTGTTCTTCCTCTCATCCTAAATGTTCTTTCTTTCCTTGAACAAGCTAAGCTCTTTACCACAACTTTGTCTTGGCTCACGTTAATCCCTCTGCCTAGTGTAGTGGGTTAAATTGCACAGATGTAACCAAGAATTTCAATGGAGTTCATCCTGGATTCGGGGTGTGCCTGAAATCCAATGACAGTTCCCTTACAAGAGAAAGGCAAAGGGAGACTTGTGACACAGAGACACTCAAGAGCAGAAGACAATGTGAAGACAGAGGCAGAGATCACAGTAATGCAATTATAATCCAAGGCACATCGAGGATTACTGGCTGCCGCCAGAATCTAGGACAGAGGCATGGATCTGTCTCCCCCCCGCCCCCCCCCCCCGACCAGAGCCTCCAGAAGGAACCGCCCTGCTGACACCTGGATTTTTTACTTCTGGCCTCCACAACTGAGAGAAAATACATTTCTGTTGTTTTATGCCACCAAGCTTGTGGTTGTTATGGCAGCCCTTAGAAACTAAAACACAGGGACACCTCCTTTTTCTTGGGTGGTCTCTGCTTCAGGTCTGCCTCAAGGCCTCTTCCTAGAGGGGCTTTCTTGGATGATGTCATTAAAACACATCTCTAAACCTACTAATCTCTATCACTGAATCCTATTCATTCTTATAGCACTCACCAAAAGTTATAATTATATATTTATGTGTTTATTTATTGCCTGACTTCTGCACTAAGCTATCAGCTCCATAAAGGCTCTGTTTTCTGCAGTTGATTAAACACAGTCTGTCCAGCAAGTCATACATGCTTAGCACACAGTTGGGTTCAAAAGTTGTTAATACATAAATGTCTTAAAAGTGAATAATCTACCAATGTAATTGAGCCCTTTAACCAGTTTCTAAAAATAAAATTAAAAGCACACATAAAACATTCATGAGCACAGAATTTACTAAAGAATATAAGGCAAAAGAAATGGATTAGATTTTCTACTGCACAATAAAAAAAAAACTTGAAATCTTAGATATTTGTTTTCAAAATTCCTTCTGGTAATGCCACAGCTTTTGGTTTCTCTTGGCCTCCCCCCATGCAGTGCTCAGTCTCATGTTTTCTCCCAGACTCATGTTCTTTCTGGCCTCTTCTCCATTATCTCATCTCTCCTCCCTCTTGGAAACAAAAAAGAAATTCCTATTTTATACAGATGGGTTTTATACTCTAAGCTTAACCCTGAACATAAGCTCCCAGTGTGTCACCACCTAAACCATTTTCTTATGTTTTAAAAACATTTACAGAGCGCTACTTACACATCAATGACTATTCTGTTAGGGAAAAAAAAATGTTCACAACTTAGAAATAAGGCAAAGAGAAAGCAGCAAATCTTTCTAATTTTACCTTGGAGCACTGTTTAACCAGCCCATCTTAGGATTGTTTAATTACCTATGAGACAGTATCTTTGACTTAGTGTATATTATTAATTAAAAGCCCAGAGAAGGCAAACTTAAAGTTAACTTGTAGATTGTTGTCTGATACAAACATAAATGATTCCTGTCAGGTAGAAAATGTCCCCAAAGTTATAGCCATTGCCCTGTAGAACATTAACCCATTAGGTATCTAACCTAGCCATTCTTGCTCAATAATCCTTCTCTAACACCAACATAGCTCTCTTTCCAATACCAGGTGCATAGATATGGGGCATGTGCTCATCCTACAGAACTCTCATATATAGGATATACAAGATCTAGAATATTCTATATACAAGAGTTCTATGATGGACTTCTGAAAATGGTAGTTTAGCAATCCTAAGTGTTTCAAAAACATTAACTCGCCAATTACTTATCAAGCTTTTTTTTTTTTAAGGAATAAATTTTTCCCTTTTAAATAGAGTTGTACTGCCAGCTCTTAGGATATTAACTTAATCGCACTGTCCCCCTCCACACACACAAGACCGAACACATAGCATGAAAGATGTTAGAGGATTAACACAAAAGATAAAATCCTGTACAGGATTTGCCTTTGCTTTCCCTCTGGGTAACAGACCACATTTTTCCCAACATTTTCACCTTTTTTTTTCTGATTAAACTCAAAGTTATTAAAAAAGCAGTGACACAGAAGTTAGATAATTATTCTCTCATTGAAACTAATAACATATTTCACAGACAGATTATTAGTGTGGCCTGTATTCATCATGACGCTGCTTAACAGTCTCCGAGCATGCACAACTAAAACAATCTCTGGGCAACGGGTCTCTGTGGAAATGGCACTAGGTCAGGTACAAAATGTATGGCAGACCATATTCTTTAAATATCTCCCTCCATTCTGGGGAACATCCCTGAAGCATTAAGTCAAAATAATATCAAGTAAAGCCATTCATAATTTATGATCATCTACTTTAACCATCTTGAATATTTACACTAGAATAGTCCTAAAACCTAAGCTTCTCAGGTTACATGTATAAGCATATACACATGCTTACACATATGAACATACATACGTATGTGCCTACATTTAAATTATCACAATCATATTAAAGAAGTAATTTGTAGTTATATTAACTTACAATAGACTATCAATTTGCTTTTTGTTAAACTTGAAGATTTGACTACAGAAAAGGTACTTTAAATAATAATGTCTTTGATTCTTTAAAATTTTTACTGTGTATATCAAGGTGACACACTGAACATGAAAATATCTATGACCCTTCACTTAGCATTTGTTTTTTAATAGGAACATCAAAAAATATAATCTGATAATATTAGGATATCTGATAAAAAGCTGACATTAACAAATGAGTATGTATGCTTATATGTGTGTATACACATACTATCTACCTACATCTATTCTGCTACATACAGATTACAAAAGGATGAAATTTAAAAATTTATGAAATATGTTTTATAGTACTTTTTTTTTTCTGTTTCTTGAAATAGTGTTTATTTTCCTTTTTCTCTCCATCACTTTCTGCTAATATATTTGGTCATTTGCTCTATGCCGTATTTGTTTTGTGGCATGGCTCAGCAAAAGAGGCTAAGCTCTTTACTGGTCAGAGTGGAGGGAGTCTGGGGTCCACTGTGTGGTTATCTCTTGTGTTTTATTATGACTGTGGTTAATCACTGTAATTACTAATCTGGATGCCTGCTCTCAAGTTGAAGTATTAGGATAGTAGGTTAGTGTTAGGATAGTGGTTACTGGGGTGAGTGATATGAGGTATCTAAGTGGAGATGTCAGGCAGTTGGATGCCCAAGTTCCAGGTTTTATTTTCCAGTTTTTAAAAAATGTTTTGAGTTAGAAGATAAATTATCAGATTTAAGCATGTAGGTTGGTATTTACAACCACAGAAGTAGATAAGAAAAAAGGAGAGAAAGCTCAATGTCCTCCAGTGTTAAGAAATATTTAAATGACAAAACTGGATGTTAATAAAGAGGTTATTTAACTCTTAAATTGTCTTATAGCAAATGCACTATTCAAATAACAGTCCTATCTAGTGATTCCCACCCCTGCCTACAAGTGGGATCAATGGAAATAAAAAAATAATGTCATTCCTCTGTTTTCTAAAAAGAGGAAAGACTGATGGAGGCACTTTTCAATTCAATCCACTTTTCAACTCACTTCTGGCTCTTTGACTTCAGATTATTGCAAGGAAAACTAAAGGATCAAAATCATGGGTTTAACAATAACAAAGACAAAACTGCTAACATTTGTTTCTTATTCAAACAAATATCTTAAAGTGTGAATGGTAAAAATGAACAATGTTAAGAAAACTGAGTCCCAAGATTATGGGCAGAAATATTACAGAATTAATAATGACTAGTGTTTCTGAACATAGGCTTTAGATGGGTATAGGAATGGGTTTCAATCCTGACACCCTTAGATACTCTCTAGCTCATACAAGTTAGGTAGTCTTTCAAAGCTTTTATTTTCTTATTTGTGAAATGCTAATAATTCTTATTTGATGGGATTGATATAAGGATTAATTAGTTGTGATAATATCTATAAAATACAGAGATTCATTAGAGTCCACAGAACAATTTTAACTTTCTTTAAGCTTTGTTCACAAAAATACCAGGACCAAGAGATAACTCAAGTAACATGACGCAAATCAAGACCACACGTAAGTCCTAATTCTCAGTGATTCTACTAAAATTTCTTAATACTCTATTTAGAACAAGACTTTATCTTAATTATCTCTACTATGAAGGAAAAAAGGAGGATACAAAATTACGATAAACTTGTTATAGAAAATGTTTCTTTCACTTAAGGAAAACTATGATTCCTTCCATTTTTATACATAATATCTGACTGTATATGCCACCCTGAAATATACAGAAGAAGAGAAAAACTGAATTTGAAATTGTAAAATATTTACATTATTCTGTTTCTCCATCCATGAATCTCTTTAAATTGTCTCAGCGATCTTCAGAGACAATCACTATCCTGATACTTTGCTTATCTTTAGATCTCCTGGCCCCTGAAGTACAAAAGAACTGACTCTTTCAAGATAGATTTTGATTATTTATGTTCCTTTATAGATAAAACAGATCAGGGCTATCATAACAATTCTGATACAAAATCTAAAATATAAGATATCCATCATCCTAAAGAAATACACTCAACCAAAAATTCCTCAAGGATTCTGAAAATCCCTTATCACATTTATCTTCCCAGATAAGATTTCTAGTTATATCACATACATATTCTAAAAATCAGTGAAGTGACATTTTTATATATTTCATTTTCCAACATGTATTTAAAAGATAAGACATCCAACTAAGATTATGGAATAGGCTGATATATTCAACATATGAATCCTTTTGCATATTTTGGGGCAAAATACTTTATCATTATGATGGCATGCTCTTAGCAATGGAACTACCATAGATTTATCAATAAAATAGATTAAAAAGCAGCTGGAGAAAACTTTTATGTATTCAAAATTCTATACACTGGTTATCCTAATCCAACAAGTTTCTAGAATTCCTGTTTCTGAAATGTGATCTTGGCTAGTTCAAAGAATTATTTGCCATCTCTGATAAAAACCCTTATGTCAACTGACGATATTACCATCTGGCCTGGTTTCAACAAACACTTACATTACTGGGTTTTACCAACTGGATTTCAGAGTGACCAAGTTCACTAAACTTCAAACAGATCAAATCGGTATGAAAAGGGTTCCACGCTCAGTCACTATACCAACCGATAAAGCACCTCTTATACAGACAGAACAGCAGAAATAGGACCCTACAAGAGAAGCATAAAAACTGTTGCCTGTTCCTGAAGGCACAAAATCACCAGTGAACTTGGAAGTTGCTTCCTGTCACTGTTTTTATGGGAGCTATTTGAAAATTGTCATTTGCAAAACTTCCATATAGTCTAACAATTGTAAATGTTCAGTGGTAGTACACTGACCCAAACTGAATTAGAACTTCAAATTAGGCAAATTAAGTCGGATCATCAAAATTGATTTGTGTAAGAGATTAATTTCAGCACAAGTCAATCAAGACTATCCAATTTTAAATTCTGATTTTAGTTTTCTCTAAAAACTAATATCCTTGAATGCCTCTCCTTTGCTGAGTATATCTTAGAACGATTAAGAAAAGGGATCCTGGGAAATTTATTCCTAGTATTTCCCTGGAAGAATACAATACAGGAAGAATGTAGAAGAGGGTAGCAATGATTTCAAGTTTACAACACAAGCCTAGCAAACCAACCAAGTGCTAGTCTATACATTGGATTGTAAGGTTTCTAACCTCTTAAAAACCATTGTTCTGCTTTATTCATAATAAAAGAATGACAAATACCAAAGATTTAAAACATCAGTGAAACTCATTGTTATTTTTCACCATTGTTTAGAACAATGAAAAATGAGAAAAAGCCTTAATATCCATCTACCAGAGGATGATTAATCCAGGCAGTGGAAATCTACACAACAGTGAAAATGAAAACGTTGTAATTGAAAGGAACAAAGTAGACTGAAATTCTTAAAATAGTCAACATAATATTGAGTTTAAAAAGACATATAACAGGAAATACAGGAGTAGCCAGTAGGATCCCATTGAAGTAAAATGTCATTTTTCATAAGAAATCTGGATGGGTATATGCTAAATTTGTAGTAGTGCTCCTCTAGGGAATAACATTTAGGTGGAGGGACTAACTTTCAAATGTTTACACCTTTTATTTGGTTTGCCTTGTTACTAGTATTTCATTTTTATATAATATAGACATATTTTAAATTTTTTATCGAAGTATAATTGATATACATTATATTAGTTTCAGGTGTACAGTATGACTCCATATTTGTATAGATACTTGACCCTTGTAAAACACCAGTTGAATTGCACAGATATGTGCATTTTTTGATACAGTACTGTAAATGTATTTTATCTTCCTTCTGTTTCTCTTAATTTTTTTTCTATAGCTTGCTTTATTGTAAGAATACATTATATAACACCTATAACAAAAAAGAGCGTTAATGGACACTCTTGATTATTGATGAGGCTTCTAGTCAGCAGTAATCTATCAGTAGTTAAGTTTGGGGGGAGTCAAAAATTGTAGGTGGATTGTCACTGCACAGGGGCAGGGCAGGAGGGTTGGCTCACCTAACCCCCATATCGTTCAAGGGTCAACTGTGTGTTAAATGATCACCACAGTAAGTCTGTTTACATCCATCACTGTACATAGAGGGTTTTTTCTTATGATGAGAACTTTTAGGATCTACTCTTAACAACTTTCAAATATGCAATGCGGTATTATTAACGATGGTTGCCATGGTATACATCATATCCCCTTAACTTATAACTGGAAGTTTTCACCTTTTGACTATCTTCAGGTATTTTGCCCTCCTCTTCCAACAGCTCTGGCAAATACCAATGTATTCTATTTATCTAGGAGTTTCTATTTTTTTTTTTTTAAGCTTCCACACATACCTGAGATCATACAGTATTTGTCTTTTTCTGATTTATTTCACTTAACATAATCTCAAGGTCCATCAATGTTGTTACAAATACCAAGAGCTCATTAAGTTTTATACCTGCATAATATTCTATCATATATAAATACATTTTCTTCATCCATGCATGCTTTTTCCCTCAGACTTGTTAGTACCCTAATCTGTACTAGAAGTCTCTGAGATTGTTTAATATACAATTTCCCAAAGTAGATGGGTAGGATACTGAAGCCGTGCCTTGAAGGGTACGTAGAATTTTTTCCCCCAAATAATCCTTGATTTTAAAAAAAATTATTACAGTATAGTAAACAGAGTATTAGTTTCAAGTGTATAATGCAGTGATTCAGCAGTTCTATATATTACTGTGCTCATCAAGATAATTCTATTTCTAATCCCCTTCATCTATTTCACCCATCCCTCTACCCACTTCCCTTCTGGTAACTATTTGTTCTCTAGAGTTAAAAGTCTGTTTTTTAATTTATTTTTTTCTTTGTTCATTTTTTTTTCTTAAATTCCACATGAGTGAAAGTATATCGTATTTGTCTTTCTCTGACTTATTTCACTTGACATTATACTCTCTAGCCCCATTCACGTTGTTGCAAAAGGCAAGATTTTATTCTTTCTTATGGCTGAATAATATTCTGTTGTATGTATGTGTAGGTTTATGCGTGTGTTCTTATCTACTGAAGGACACCTGGGCTGCTTCCATAATTTTCCTATTGTAAATAACGCAACAAACATGGGTGCATTTACCCCTTCAAATTAGTGTTTTTGTATTCTTTGGGTGAATACCCAGTAGTGCAATTTACTGGGTAAGAGGGTAGTTCTTTTTAATTATTTGAGGATCCTCCATACTGTTTTTGACACTGGCTGTACCAGTTTCCATTCCCACCCCAAGTATAGGAGGGTTACTTTTTCTCCACATCCTCACCAACACTTGTTGTTTCTTGTGTTTTGATTTTAGCCACTCTGACAGGTGTAAGGTGATATCTCACTACAGTTTGGATTTGCATTTCCCTCATGAGTGATGTTGAGCATCTTTTCATGCATCTGTTAGCCATCTGGATGTCTTCTTTGGAAAAATGTCTGTTCATGTCTTCTGCCCATTTTTTTTTTTTAATTTTATTATGTTATGTTAGTCACCATACAATACATCATTGGTTTTTGATGTGGTGATCCACGATCCATTGTTTTCGTGTAACACCCAGTGCTCCATGCAGTACGTGCCCTCCTTAATACCCATCACCGGGCCAACCAATCCCCCTCCCCCCTCCCCTCTAAAACCCTGTTTGTTTCTCAGGTCCATAGTCTCTCATGGTTCATCTCTCCCTCCAATTCCCCCCACCCATTTTTCCCTTCCTTCTCCTAATGTCCTCCATGCTATTCCTTATGTTCCACAAATAAGTGAAACCATGTGATAATTGACTTTCTCTGCTTGACTTATTTCACTTAGCATAATCTCCTCCAGTCCCATCCATGTTGATGTAAAAGTTGGGTATTTATCCTTTCTGAGGGCTGAGTAATATTCCATTGTATATATGGACCACATCTTCTTTATCCATTCATCTGTTGAAGGGCATCTCGGCTCTTTCCACAGTTTGGCTATTGCGGACATTGCTGCTATGAACATTGGGGTGCATATGGCCCTTCTTTTCACTACATCTGTGTCTTTGGGGTAAATACCCAGGAGTGCAATTGCTGGGTCATAGGGTAGCTCTATTTTTAAATTTTTGAGGAACCTCCACACTGTTTTCCAAAGTGGCTGTACCAACTTGCATTCCCACCAACAGTGTAAGAGGGTTCCCCTTTCTTCACAACCTCTCTAATATTTGTTGTTTCTCTCCCTGTCCATTTCTGCCATTCTAACTGGTGTAAGGTGGTATCTCAATGTGGTTTTGATTTGAATTTCTCTGATGGCTAATGATGATGAACTTTTTTTCATGTGTCTGTTAGCCATTTGTATGTCTTCTTCAGAGAAGTCTCTGTTCATATCTTCTGCCCACTTTTTGACTTGTTTTTTGGGTGTTGAGTTTGAGAAGTTCTTTATAGATCTTGGATACCAGCCCTTTATCTGCAGTGTCATTTGCAAATATCTTCTCCCATTCTGTGGGTTGCCTCTTTGTTTTGTTGACTGTTTCCTTTGCTGTGTAGAAGCTTTTTATCTTGATGAAGTCCCAAAAGTTCATTTTTGCTTTTGTTTCACTAGCTTTTGGAGATGTGTCTTGAAAGAAGTTGCTGTGGGCGATGTCAAAGAGGTTACTGCCTATGTTCTCCTCTAGGATTTTGATGGATTCCTGTCTCACATTGAGGTCTTTCATCCACTTTGAGTTTATCTTTGTGAATGGTGTTAGAGAATGGTCGAGTTTCATTCTTCTGCATGTGGCTGTCCAATTTTCCCAGCACCATTTATTGAAGAGACTTTTTTCCATTGCATGTTTTTTCCTGCTTTGTCAAAGATTATTTGACCACAGAGTTGAGGGTCCATATCTGGGTTCTCTATTCTGTTCCATTGGTCTGTATGTCTGTTTTTGTGCCAGTACCATGCTGTCTTGGTGATCACAGCTTTGTAATATAGCTTGAAATCGGGCAACGTGATGCCCCCAGCTTTTTCTTTTTCAACATTTCCTTGGCGATTCGGGGTCTTTTCTGATTCCATACAAATTTTAGGATTGTTTGTTCCAGCACTTTGAAAAATGTCATTGGAATTTTGATTGGGATGGCATTGAAGGTATAGATTGCTCTAGGTAGCACAGACATTTTAACAATGTTTATTCTTCCGATCCATGAGCATGGAATATTTTTCCTTCTTTTGGTGTCTTCTTCAATTTCTTTCACGAGTGTTCTGTAGTTCCTAGAGTATAGATGCTTTACTTCTTTGGTTAGGTTTATTCTGAGGTATCTTATGGTTTTTGGTGCTATTGTAAATGGAATCATTTCTTTAATTTCTCTTTCTACAGTTGCGTTGTTAGTGTATAAGAAAGCAACTGATTTCTGTGCATTGATTTTGTATCCTGCCACATTACTGAATTGCTGGATGAGTTCTAGTAATTTGGGGGTGGAGTCTTTTGGGTTTTCCACATAAAATATCATGTTGTCTGCAAAAAGAGAGAGTTTGACTTCTTCTTTGCCAATTTAAATACCTTTTATTTCTTTTTGTTGTCTGATTGCTGTTGCTAGGACTTCCAGTACTATGTTGAACAATAGTGGCGAGAGTGGGCATCCTTGACATGTTCCTGATCTTAATGGAAAGGCTCTCAGCTTTTCCCCATTGAGGATGATATTCGCTGTGGGTTTTTCATAGATGGATTTTATGAACTTGAGGAATGTTCCCTCTATCCCTATACTCTGAAGAGTTTAAATCAGGAAAGGATGTTGTATTTTGTCGAGTGCTTTTTCTGCATCAATTGAGAGGACCATATGATTCTTCTCCCTCCTCTTATTAATGTGTTTTATCACATTGATTGATTTGCGAATGGTGAACCACCCTTGCATCCCCGGGATAAATCCCACTTGGCTGTGGTGGATGATCCTTTTAATGTATTGTTGGATCCTAATAGCTAGGACTATGTTGACTAGAAGTGGTGAGAGTGGACATCCTTTTCTTGTTCCTAACCTTAGGGGAAAGGCTCTGGTTTTATGCCATGAGTTTTTCATAAAAGGCTTTTATTAAGTTGAGGTATGTTCCCACTAATGCTCCTTTGTTGAGGATTTTTATCATGAATGGATGTTATACTTTGTCAAATGCTTTTTCTGCATCTATTAAAGTGATGTGATTTTTATCCTTTCTCTTACTGATATGATGCATCTATTCATGCATTGATCGACATCTGGGTTGTTTCTCTATCTTGATTATTGTAAATAGTGCTGTTACGCACATGGGGTACACATACCTTTTCGAATTAGTGCTTCTGTTCTCTTCAAATACCCAGAAGAGAAATTGCTGGATCATGTAACAGTTCTGTTTTCAATTTTTTGAGGAATTTCTGTAACATTTTCCATATTAGCTGCACAAATTTACATTCTCACCAACAGTGCACAAGAGTTCCCCTTTTTCCACATTCTTGGCAACACTTGTTGTCTATTGTCTGACAGTAGCCATTCTAACAAGTATGAGGGGATATCTCATTGACGTTTTTTCATTTCCCTGATGATTAGTGAGGAGTGTCTTTTCATGTACCTATTGGCCATCTGTATGACTTCTGTGGAAAAATGTCTATTCAGATCTTCTACCCATTTGTAATCAGATTTTTGGAGGGTTCTTTTGCTATTGAGTTGTAGAAGTATTTTATATATTTTGGCTATTAAGCTTTTATCAGATATAGGATTTGCAAATATTTTCTCCCATTCAGTAGGTAGCCTTTTGATTCTGTTGATGATTTCCTTTGCTGTGCAGAAGGTTTTCAGTTTGATGTAGTCCCACTTGTTTTTATTACTTTTGCCTTTGGAGTCCAATCCAAAAAATCACTGCCAAGACTTATGTCAAGGAGCTTATTGCCTATGTTTTTTTCTAGGAATTTTATGGTTTCAGGTCTTATATTCAAGTATTTAATCCATTTCAAGTTAATTGTTGTGTATTGTTTAAGCAATGGTCCAGTTTTCATTCTTTTACATATACCTGTTTAATTTTCCCAACACCATTTATTGAAAAGATTGTCCTTTCCTCATTGTATATTCTTGGCTCCTTTGCTGTAAATTAATCAACTATAAATGCACGGTTTTATTTCTGAGCTTTTATGTTCCACTGATCTATGTGTTTTTTTTTTTTTTTTATGCCAATACTCTACTGTCTGGATTTCTATAGCTTTGTAATATACTTTGAATCCATGGAGCATGTTGCTTCCAGCTTTGTTCTTCTTTGTCAGGATTGCTTTGGCTATTTGGGATCTTCTGTGGTTCCACACATATTTTAGCATTGTTTGTCCTATTTCTGTAAAAAATGCCATTGGAATTTTGGTAAGGAATTTCAAATACATAGATTGCTTTGGGTATTATGGACACTTTAACAGTATTAATTTTTCCAATCCATGAGCAGAAATATCTTTTTTTAAATTAACATATAATGTATTATTTGCTTCAGGGGTACAGGTCTGTGATTCATCAGTCTTACACAATACACATCACTCATCACAACACATACCCTCCCCAATGTCCATCACCCAGCCACCCTCCCACCCCCCCCCCCCACTTCAGCAACCCTCAGTTTGTTTCCTGAGCTCATAAGTCTCTTATGGTTTGTCTCCCTCTCTGGATTCATCTTGTTTCATTTTTTCCTCTCTTCCCCTATGATCCTCTGCCTTGTTTCTCAAATTCCACATATGAGTGAGATCATATGATAATTCTTTCTCTGATTTACTTATTTCACTTAGCATAATACCCTCTAGTTCCAGCCATGTTGCTGCAAATGGTAAGATTTCTTTTTTTTTTTTTTTTGGTAAGATTTCATTTTTTGATGGCTGCTAATATTCCATTGTGTGTGTGTGTGTGTGTGCATGTGTGTATACCACATCTTCTTTACCACTCATCTGTCGATGGACATCTGGGCTTTTTCCATAGTTTGGCTATTGTGGACATTGCTGCTATAAACATTGGGGTGCAGGTGCCCCTTCGAATCACTACATTTGTATCTTTGGGGTAACTACCCAATAGTGCAAATCCTGGTTCAGATGGTAGCTCTATTTTCAACTTTTTGAGAAACCTCCATACTGTTTTCCAGAGTGGCTGCACCAGCTCGTGTTCCCACCAACAGTGTAGGAGGGTTCCCCTTTCTCTGCATCCTTACCAATATCTGCTGTTTCCTGACTTTGTTAATTTTAGCCATTCTGACTGGTGTGAGATGGTATCTCATTGTGCTTTTGATTTGTATTTCCCTGATGCCGAGTGATGTGGAGCATTTTTTCATGTGTCTGTTGGCCATTTGGATGTCTTCTTTGCAGAAATGTCTGTTCATGTCTTCCATGAGCAGGAATATCTTTTCATTATTTAAGATTTTATTTATTTGAGAGTCCGAGAGAGAGCATGAGCATGGGGAGGGGCAGAGGGGGAAGCAGACTCCCCATTGAGCAGGGAGCCCCACATGGGGCTTGATCCCAGGACCATAACCTGAGCCAAAGGCAGATGCTTAACTGACTGAGCCATCCAGGTGCCCCTCATTATTTGTGTCTTCATGTTTTTTCATCATTGTCTCAATAGTTTTCAGTGTAAAGTTTCAATTCATTAGTTAAATTTATTCTTATGCATTTTATTCTTTTTGATGAAATAGTAAATGAGGCTGTTTTCTTAATTTCTCTTTCTGGTAGTTCATTATTAGTGTATAAAAATGAAATAGCTTTCCGTAGGCTGATTTTGTATCCCACAACTTTGCTGTATTATTAGTTCTAACAGTATTTTTGGTTGGAGTATAAGGTTTTCTACATATATTATCATGTCATCTAAAAATAGTGACAGTTTTACTATTTCCTTTCCAATTTGGATGCATTTCTTTTTCTTGCCTGATTGCTCTGGCAAGGACTTCCAATAGTATGTAGAATAAAAGTGTTAAGAGCAGGCATCCTTATCCTGTTTTTGATCTTAGAGGAAAAGCTTTCAGTTTTTCACCATTTAGTAGATCAGCTATGGGCTTGTCAGGCTTGTCATACATGGCCTTTATTATGTTGAGGTAAGCTTCCTCTAAAGTAGAGATATTTTTAGTAGAAGTCATTACAGCAATTTTATCTAGCCACTGAGAGATGTTATCAGGATAAGGATGTTGTTATTAGCAAGTTACCAAAAAAATCTCATAACTTTGTGTGTATGTGGAAGGCAGGGACTGGATATGTACTGATTAGTGCTATACTCTTAACTCATTACCCAGAATAAAGTGTTACTCTATTAAAATTTGTTCATTAATTAAAAACTCTGTCATGACAGAGGATAGAAGGAAAGAAAAACAATAGATGGATCATACTAGGAAAAGAACATGGTTAATTTATCAAGGAAAACTGAGTTGGAGGGGTACCTGGGTGGCTCAGTTATTAAGCGTCTGCCTTCAGCTCAAGTCATGATCCCAGTGTCCTGGGATGGAGCTCCGCATCAGGTTCCCTGCTGGGTGGGAAACCTGCTTCTCCCTCTCCCACTCCCCCTGCTTGTGTTCCCTCTCTCGCTGTGTCTCTGTCAAATAATTAATAAAATCTTTTAAAAAAAAGAAAAAGAAAACTGAGTTGGATGCAATATTAGATAATGGCTAAAATTTTCTGAGGAAATTACTTAAATCATACCTAAGTATTATTTTTAAAATATATCTTTACATTACTTTAAATAGATATCAGTGTTAGTAATCTTGATATAGTTTATACCTATAAACTTAATATAAATTATATAAAAACAAATGATTAATGTATTTATTAGAATTAGTGAAGCTACTGGAGCTGGGGGATAGCATGACCTCTCTAGTTACATGTCTTATGATATATTCTTTGAGAATCTGTTCTTATATATGTCATGATTACTCATGTGCTAACAACCCTAAGGAAATGTGCCTTTTAATATGATTTCCTTGAAACCCAGAAAGCCTCTAAGAAATAATTTTCTAATGGTGAATACATAGGTATGGTGTTAAATAGTGAGACTATGTTTTGGAAGGAGAATCTGTTAAGGACTTTCAAAAACCACGACAAAGCCAGTTAGCTTCAAGAGCACTTCTAAAGCTAGAAATAATGTCATTATTTATTGGACCTCCTGAAAAGTGACCCATGCCTATTTTGTGTTGGTGAATTCTGACACTTGAGGCAAGGGATCCAGCAAGACAACTGAAAACAGAGGTGGACCAGTGAAGCATAAGGAGTGCATTTTTAAGAGCTGAGAGGAAAATATTCATTTTTTAGTAAGACATAGAACATGTCATAGTTTCCTGGTTCCTATCACCCTCCTCTGTCTGTTTAGTAACTGAATTACCTACTTTATTTCCTCTGGCCTAGGAATTGGACTATTTTTTTACCCAGTGTTTTTTTCTTGGTCTACTGCAGAAGTAAACATACTTTTATAGAATTTCCCCCATAATCCTTTCTGTAAATGAAAACCTTTTTCTCAATGTTTTTTAAGATTGGTTACTGCCAACAACAAAGACTCATTTCACTTTCCACCTCATTTGTACCTAAAGGGAAAATACATACATACAAAGGATAATGAATGAGGCAAGTAAACACACTTAAAGAATCACTAAGAAAAGATTTCCCATACACAAAAATACTTATATAAAAACTACAAATTTTAACTGGGTTTTTTATTTCTAACACTTAAGTTACTAATATCATATGGAATATGGAATAGACTGGCTAGGTACTTGACATCAAAGCAATAGCTCAGCTAGGATGTTTAATAAGATAACCAAGCAAGGCAGACCAAATCATTCATAAAAAGCTATGAAGAGAAATGTGTCACACATTTGATTTTCACCAAAAAAAAACTAAAAAAAGTCAAGAAACCACAAATTCCTCAGTTACATGAAAATACTATTCGTACTACCTTCCAGCAAGGCAAAGAACTGGTTAGCATATATGATTAAAATATGGATATGGAGAACTACAGTCATTTGCCATAATAATGGATTCAAGGCCATGTGTTATCTGTCATCATAAACCAAGCAATTACATGAATCAGATATTTCTCTGGAACCTACTTTAAAAGGTTTTTGATTTTACGAACAATGACATGTTTATCTTTATATCCCCAGGGCCTCTGGCACAGCGGCTGGTATATAACATTGTAGGTGATCAATCAGCTACTCACAAAATGGACAATGATACTTCATTTGGAACAGTAGATGCAATTCCTGTTATCTCTACATAACATCATTAGATCACTCTCCTTCCCACTCTAAGACCTTTGGAAAGGAGATAAAAATCAAGCAACAAAATGAAAATATGGTTACATCAGACAATTTCAGAAGAATAGCAGGTAGTAAAGAGAAGGATATTTGGCCATGAAAAGGTCCAGAAAATAAGAAAAAAAAAAACATCTAGAAATAGAAAAATGAAAGGAAAGGGGGATATAGGAATACTAGGTAGTAGGAGTAAGTAGTTCCTATGTTACAACTGTCAAGAGCAGACATTAGTGAAGGATTAGGGTTAAAATGGAAACCTTCAGCTAACCAAAGAAAGAAGCAGCAAAAACCAGAATACCATAGGTTATAGAGAAAAATGTAAGAGCATTCAGACAAATTAGTCTGATACATATTATTTATCGAAATATTGCAAATAGCCTAAGGCCCTGAAGGTTTGTTTTTCATTTTTTTGGTTTTTTTACTAACAGTTTAGTATATAAAGTTTTTTCTTAAAAGAAAAAATGTAGCATTTTTGGTGTAACTTCTAAAAAATGACTAATCATATTGATTTGGGAAAATATTCATTCCTTGAGAATAGCAGCTGTGAGTACTTTTATTTTTTCAATAGTTACCAAAAATAACTTCAAAAGACTCAGATGACTGAGAAGACAATCTTCATTATTCCCAAGGAATACAGAGCACAGACGTTCTAAACTATTTTGTAGATTACCCTGTTGTATGTCCTCTCTCCATAAAAGCATTTCTAATTTTATTTCTAGATTATCTTGAAAGTTTGAAAAAAAAAAAAGAACAGTATTTCATTAAGTTTTTGACATAGAACATAATATCTACAATGATTTTAGTGGGACTAAAGAAAGGAAGGCTGTCTTAGAGGCTGTGTTTCCTGGCTAGTGTCAGGACAACACTGGACAAATTATTTTATAAGAACTGATTTGATGAATTCAATTTCTCCCCTCCCTATTATTCATGAAGAAGTGTAGAAATTGAAGAGAAGCAAATAGGCATAGCACCTTTCATCGTCTGTTAACATAAGACAATTTTTAACATAGCCCAGGGCAGGGAAATGCAGATGCTCTTATGTTATAATAAGGCCAGAGTTATTAGTTATTTGTTTGTTACAAATAAGGTCAAAGTTATGTTAATAGAAGGTATATGAATTTCTTCCAGAGACCAGATGGGGACCTTTAGAAATAAATGAGTCATCACAGTGGGAGGCGTGTTTGATTTCAGATATTTGGGTGAAAACAAGCTACAGCCTGGAGTGAAAACCCCTGCTCCACAATATCATCTATTTCCTGTCTAAATAAAAAACAAAGTCTTCATTACATATCTCTAACACAGCCCAAAGACACAAATCCTAGCACAAAGTGTCGCTCTCTGCAGGGCCAGCCGGAAACTATCAACATAGGGGAGAAAAGCTTTTAGCAACTGCTGTAGGCTGCAAAATTTGAAAGACACAAGGGATAACTGGGAACAGAGGTGTTGAGAAATCCCATGTATATGTGTGGTTGGGGTGGGGTAGGGGGCCATCCAGACCAAAGGGAAAGAGGTTAAAGGGAGAAGACTGAGGGAAAGGGACAGAGAATAGAGAAATTAAAGTTTAATATGTTCAGGTGTGAGATGTACCCATTCCACACCTCAAAACCTCTTCCAACTAAGTGATCCTGATGTGACAAGAAGTCAGGTAGCTAAGCACCTTATCTTCCATCTACACAACTAATTACAACTAAATTTGGTCAACTACCTGAAGCCGAGAGTAAATTCCTTATATTTCTCTTAATGTTCTATATATTCATTTTGGGAATAGGAGCTTACAGCAGAATCTAGAGTACAGAGGTTATAGCTCCTGTGCCATGGTCATCAGTGGACTTTGGCAGCATCCTTGATGTGTTTTACTAGCAATGGGATCTACCCACAAGGCCAAGTTAGGTAGATCAGTCATCCCCTCTTTCCCCCTCTTTCTAAAAAGTGGCTCAGGACAACAGAGGCATGTGGATGGGAGAGAAAAGGAAAGACCACTACATGGATTACAGAGAATGTTATTTCTCTTGAAATAGGGCCGGGCCATCCTCAGTATCAGATTCCTCAAATGTAAAACAGTGATCACCAGAAAATTTCTTCCCTTGCTATAGCCTTTCAAAGACCACATATGTTTTGCAAAAAGAAAAAAAAATGATGATCTACATCGAGAAATGAATTATACTATAAAATCTTAAAGATTCTTAAGGATTGAGAGCAAAAAAATATAAATGTATTAAGAAAAAAAGACAAAATGAAAGTGACAGCTGTAATATTCTCTAGGTTTTCAGGAGGTGATAGTTTTTAATAGTACTTTCAAGTTGCTCCTATGTGTTATTAATATTCTATGAGAGATTATACCTGGTCAGTGGCTCCAAGGCAAAGACCTTAACATAGCGCACACTTTTTAACATCTGATTACTAAAATACCCTAGAATGAAAAGAATATCAAATAGACAAGAAAGAGACTAGCAAATTAAAAAATGTGAACAAGCAGTTTTATAAAGCTCCCCTCAAGTTCACAGAAATCCCAGTGCCTAACAGAAGAAATATTTGGAATTTTTGGTAAAATTAAATATAAATGCAACCTACAGAGTCACTATCTTTTCCTTATATGGAAGGTATAAAGCATTGACATAGAATATACATAGATATATCTATATATGTGTAACATGCAAAAAAAATTCAATCTGGAACTGTATTTTAATGTCTCAGCAGACAAAAACCATTTTAAGTAAAACCTCAGGGTTAAGGTTTCTCTGACTTAACCATGAATCAAGCAGTTAGAATATATGAATGGCGTGCCTATGGTTGTGACAGGATGGAAGCTATTTTTACTGGAGAAAACAGATAAGGGAGAGGGAAACAAAGTTCAAAGTTTCTTAGCTTTTTTTTAAAGACTTAACAGTTAAAAAAATCTAAAATTAAATTTTATATCTATAATTTCTGTTGTCATGAAGTACAGTTTGAAAATAAACAAATTTGACAAAAAATATTTTTAAATCCAGATCATTTAAGAAGCAGTACAGTATGACCCATTTCACACTCTCCACTACTGTAAAATAAATTTTTACTATCTCAGAAAATGTGATTACTTCCAAGGCTGTCATACATACTAACTTCTGAACTGTGCTTTTACTCTTCAGGTGCTAAGGATACCAATAAAAGTAGTCAGAATACCAATAAACGAACGACTGAGGAGCAAACCATAGTTCTCTTAACTACAGAGAACAAAATGAGGATTGCTGGAGGGGAGGTGGGGAGGGTGGGGTGTTGTTAAATGGGTGATGGGTATTGAGAACACGTGTTGTGATGAGCAATGGGTATTGTACGTGACGAATCAATAAATTCTACTCCTGATACCAATATTACACTATACGTTCACTAACTAGAATTTATTTTTTTGTTTTTATTTTTTTAAGATTTTATTTATTTGACAGAGAGAGAGAGACAATGAGAAAGGGAACAGAAGCAGGGGGAGTGGGAGAGGGAGAAGCAGGCTTCCCCCCGAGCAGGGAGCCCGATGCGGGGCTCGATCCCAGGACCCTGGGATCATGACCTGAGCCGAAGGCAGACATGTAACAACTGAGCCACCCAGGCAACCCACGGAATTTAAATAAAAACTTAAAATAAAACAAAAATAAAAAAATAAAAAACTGAGGAACAGTCTCAACCTGATCCCTTAATTTTTCCCATATCTAAGCCATATTTTTCTGAAGAAAAATGGCTGATACCACATAATTACAGCAGAGACAGACTTGAAAATCTGGGTTAATTCCTTTGAAAGAACACTTACTATTTCCTTTTTGTGTCTTTTTCTCTCCCAAAACATTCTAACCATAAAATACAAATAAATCAGGGAGAGCTAGTTCACTTTTATAAAATTTTTTCTTTTAACATTTTTCAAACATTACTTCAATTGGTCCACAACCTTAGTGAAATTTAAATATTTCAATGTACTCTTCTTGTAAATATTATTGCAGTTGAATATTCTACCACTTTCAACATTATAATTTCTTATTTTTCTTTCATTACTAATGGAAAGCTTCTGCAATTTGCCTGGAATTTTGTCGTTTTCATTCCTTTCTGGGAAATGCTTGCTAAATTCATTGTTGACAAAAAACTAAATACTGAAAGCAGAGTGTCCCAGGAGTGGCATGTTAATATTCAGCATTTCTGTTGAGATTCTCAATTTGTCTCTAACAACCATATGCAGACACAGTCCCATACTGGGGGATAATGTATATGTGAAATTTAAAAATAAGAAGTATTTGTTTCTTTTTTTTTTTTTTTTTTTAAAGATTTTATTTATTTATTTGACAGAGAGAGACACAGCGAGAGAGGGAACACAAGCAGGGGGAGTGGGAGAGGGAGAAGCAGGCTTCCCCGCGGAGCAGGGAGCCCGATGTGGGGCTCGATCCCAGGACCCTGGGATCAGGACCTGAGCCGAAGGCAGACGCTTAACGACTGAGCCACCCAGGCGCCCCAGAAGTATTTGTTTCTATAAGCAATTACCTAATTCAACATGGGAGCGTGTGAATCTTTACATCCATCATACTCGTCAGTAAAAACAAAAAAAACCTGATAAGATACTCCCATTTTTTTTTTTTTTTACTGAAGAGTATGATGGATGTAAAGATTCACATGCTCCCTTGTTGTAGATGTTGTTGAAGGAAGTGTAGGTATTAAGACTGAGGAGGCATAACAGCCTGGAGGTGAGAGATGACAGACTTTAATAAAATAATCTAATAAGTAATGGCATATAATTATTTTCTGAAAAAAACATCATGTTGGATAAATGAAGCAGACTCCAAAACTGTATGGATATTACAGTTTTAAGTAATCAACTCCCATAAGCATGCATATTACACAGATGGACACTATTATTTTTTAGTGTAAGAGGCATTCAGCTTTTCTCTTATTTTTTTTTTTTCTTTTCAGGTCAACTTTTTATTGACATATCTTTAAGACTCTTTACAATCTACTGATGAGCCCACTCAAGATAGTCTTCATTTCTGTTAATGTTTTCTGATTTCTAGCATTTCCTTTTGATTCTCTTAGAGTTTTCACCTCTCTGCTTAAGTTATCCATCCATTCTTGTATGTTGCCCACTTTTTCTATTAGGACCCTTAGCATATTTATCAGTTATTTTAAATTCCCAGTCTGGTCATTCCAAAATCTCAGCCATATCTAAGCCTGGTTCTGATACTTGCTTTGTCTCTTTAGACTGTATTTTTCTTTTTTTTTTTCTTTTTTGCTTTTTAGCCTGCCTTATAATTTTCTGTTGAAAGCCAGATATGATTTATTAGGTAAAAGGAATGGAAGTAAATAATCCTTTAGTATGAGGTTTTATGCTTATCTGGCTAAGAGGCTGTGTTTGCTCCTTGCTTCAGTGGTAGTGTCACAGGCAAGTTTCCTCTAGTGTCCCTGGTTTTGCTTCCTTTGTTGTCTTTGGGCTTCCCTAGAGATTCCTTCTTAAATAAGGGCTTAGTTATTTGAGCTGTAGTTCCCTATTGTTTTAGAGGAGCCCCAATGATGTGATGGTAGGTATGTGTGGGGTGAGGGGGAAGTCTCTATTCTTATTACTGAGACTATGTCCCTGGACTATGACCTTCACAAGTGCTTCTCAGTTTGGGTTTATGTTTTTCATTCCCCTGAACTGAGACAAGAAGCCTAGAGGGGGCTGAATTTAGGTATTTCCCTTCCCAAAACAAGGTTAGGTTTTGGTAGAATCCAAATCAGACCCTGGTAAAGAGTTTCCCTTGAGGATAGGCCTTTTGTTAGAGAACAAAAGCTCTAAGCTTATTTCAAGAATATTACCTTTCCCTTCTCTCTGCTCTAAATATGGAGGAAATTTTACTCCAGGCTACCTTCCTAAGAACATGTTGGGGATCCTGGAGGTAAAATGCAGGAAAGTGTGGGAGCCTTCCTGTGTTTGTACTCACAAATGTTTCTCTCTCTCAAGCTAGTTCATGCTCAGTGTCCAACAATTAATTATCCTAAATGTTCTTACCAAGTTGCATGAATGGCTTCACCTTCAGGTAAACTATGATTCTTTATGTTTGCCTGTCTCTTCAATTTTAGGGTCAGCAGTTTGCCTTGTGACTTCACTGATCTGATGAATCCATAGGGTTGTTAATTTTTAGTTTGTCCAGCTTTTTTTCTCATTGCAAGAATGGGAGTTAAGACTTCCGAACTCTTTACATGTTGGACTTAAGTTTTATAAATGTTACTTTAAGGAATTATTCATTCCCATTTGCTTATAAGCATTTACAATATCCTTTAATCATTAAAAATTTGATCATCCAGAGATTATAAGCCAGTCACCCATTTATGCTACTGTAGGTGTTATGAAAACTCAGACTTTATTTTCCTAACCTGCTGAGAAATAGTTCTGCTGATCTTCACAGTACATATCCTGACACCTAGTTCAAGCTTTGATCTGAAAAGGCTTATTTGTGGCTTGAGACATGTCTGGTATTCACTCGTATGTAAACACTTTCATTGGAAAGAACTTCTGGGAGCTCAGTGAATGTGATTAGCAAGTCTGTCTGTATTATATTTTGCCAAAGGCAGAATACTAATTGTTAATTGAGAGGTTGCCTTCTCCTCTGGAAATCTATGAAAGAAACAGTAAATCATTAGAAGCCGGAAAGCAAGCCTATTATTTTGTTTAAATGCCATGCCCTGAAAATACTTTTACCTAATTCAGCAGACTTTGGTTATAAGTGCCAAAACACTGCATACCAAAAGTTAAATAAATGACCTTGAGACAATTAATGAATGGATAATTTAAAAGTATTTTAAAAAAAAGTAAATATTTTCATAGTTAAAGTCACCCTTGAAAAACGATCCTGTTGAAAAGTGGTGTGATATAATCACAATTCATGACAGTCAAACTAAAAGATTTTTCTTTTGGCTGCTGATTTTAAGTTACTTACAATATAGTCCATTTGGCACCATTCACACAGCCAACACAGATTATTTTTACTTTTAAAACATTGTTATCAAACAGACTGAGTCACCACATTTTCACATACCCACTTGGAGCCAATACTTTAAATATGTTTAAAATAAAATGACAGAAGAGAATTACACTAAACTGCATGAAATTTCACTCAGTATTTGTCCACAGTAAAAAGAAAATGTCTTCATGGAGAAAATCAGATAAAGGAAAAAATATATAACTAAAACTCTAAGGGAGGTGGGAACTAATGATGTGTGAAAATTTAATCAGCTTCAGTACGCCTACTATGCTGTACTCCATTTGTTAAGGAATGGTAGAAGCAGCAGTTCTCTGGGTAAAGTGAGTAAGGGTTATTAGCAATCATAATGGTTTGCTACCTGATAAATTTGCAGATTAAGCAACCTCTGCCATGGAAGTTAGTAATATTTCAAAGATATTGCTCAAAGAAGAATGGAATGGGTATTTTATTTTTATATCAAGAAAACCGGACTCTTTACCAAAGTGTGTGGCAGCAGAAGTCTTGCTTCTCTCATTTTTCAATTTAATGGGTGGTAAGACTTCTACCCAGTACTGAAAATTTTATGACATTTCACTCATTCAATCATATAATGTTCTATAGTTATACTCCAATCATCTGCTATTCTGCTCTTCTTGTTAAAGATCACATCAGAAAAAGCAACAACCTATTTTATATCCAGGTCAGTTTTATAATAAAAATAATGAAAAATGTATGTAAAGTTTCTCCACTAGGGTTGCATTTTTGTCATTTTTGTAATGAAAATAAATAGCTAGGGGGCGGAGCAAGATGGCGGAGGAGTAGGAGACCTGGATTTCGTCTCCTCTCAGGAATTCAGCTGGATAGGGATCAAACCATTCTGAACACCTACAAACTCAACAGGAGATCGAAGAAAAGAATAGCAACAACTCTCTGAACAGAAAAGCGACCACTTTCTGGAAGGTAGGACGTGTGGAGAAGTGAATCCGAGGCAATATTCGGGAGGATAGATGACAGGGGAGGGGGCCTTCCTTGGCAAGTGATAGAGCAGCGGAGCATAAATCAGAACTTTTAGAAGTCTGCTCTGATGAGGGGCGTCGCTCCAGTGGCTAAGCAGGGGGTGGAACCCTCGTGGGACAGTGTGGTCTCGGGACCCTCGGGGTCACAGAAAGACCGGGGGTGCCTGAGTGCAGCAGAGCTCCCAGGTATCGGAGCAGGGAAGCCGGCTGCAGAGACGGAGCCCAGGTGCGGGCTCTCAGCTCGGGGTTGTCATAGACCGTGATCCACGGCACAGTCGGGCCACTGCTCCTCCAGCAGGGACCCAACAAGCGGCAGATCCGGGGAGACTCACCTTCTTCCCCCGGGAGGAGAGGTGCGGGAGCGCACCGCGGGGATCTGCTGGGTTTGGAGACTCCACCCGGGGTCGGGTGCCAGATAGAAAGGCGCGGTCACAGGCCGGGTGAGCGCGGAGTGTGGCCGGAGACCGGGGAGACGGGAGTGACTGACTGCTTTTCTCTGGGGGCTCGCTGAGGAGCAGGATCCCGAGTTCTCGGCTCCTCTGGGGCGGAGACTGGGAGGCCGCCATTTTCACTCTCCGCCTCCAAAGCTGTACGGAAAGCTTGCAGGGAACAAAAGCTCCGGAGAGCAAACCCGAGCAGATTACTTAGCGCGGACCGGCAAGGGCGGGGCAATTTTGCCTCCGGCAAAGACATTTGGGCACCACGGCAACAGGCCCCTCCCCCAGAAGATCAGCAAGAACAGCCAGCCAAGACCAAGTTTACCCATCAATGAGAACGGCAGAACTCCAGCGCTAGGGGAATACTGCACATAGAATTCATGGCTTTTTTACCATGATTCTTTAGTCTTTCAAAGTTAATTATTTTTTTAACTTTTTTTTTTTTCTTTTTTTTTGAATTTTTCTTTTTCCCTTTTTCCAACATCTTATCAATCCCTTTTTAAAAAAAAAAAAAAATTTATTTTTCATTTTTAAAGTCATATTCTATCCCTTCATAGTAGTTACCCGTATTTTTGGCATATATATATAAGTTGTTCTCTCTTTAAAATCTTGAGATAGTTTCTTCTAACAGATCAAAATATACTCTAAATCTCTAGTGTATGGTTTTTTTCTACTCCCCTGCCTGATCACATTCTCTCACTTTTTTCTTTCTTTCTTTTTTTTTTTTAATCCTCTTTCTTTTTTCAAACATCTTATCAAATCCTTTTATAAAATTTTTATAATTTCCATCTTTACAGTCATATTCCATCCCTTCATCATATCAACCCTTATTTTTGTACATATATAAGTTTTTCTTTCTTTAAAATTTTGGGAGGGACTTTCTTTTAACAGACCAAAATACACCCAAAATCTAGTGTGTGGCACTGATCTATACACCAGCCTGATCATATTTGATCACATTCTGTTTTTGTTTTGTTTTGTTCTGCTTTTGTTTGTTTTTATCTTTATCTTTATCTTTTTCTTTTTTCTTTTTTTTTTCTTTTCTTTTTTCTCTCTTTCCCTTTCTTTTCCCACTGCTTCAGGTCTTTTCTGATTTGTTTAGAGTATATTTTCTGGGGACGTTGTTACCCTGCTAGCATTTTGTTCTCTCATTAATCTATTCTCCTCTGCACAAAATGACAAGACGGAAAAAATCACCTCAACAAAAAGAACAAGAGGTAGTACCGACTGCCAGGGACCTACTCAATACGGACATTAGTACGATGTCAGATCTAGAGTTAGAATCATCACTTTAAAGATACTAGCTGGGCTTGAAAAAAGCATGGAAGTTATTAGAGAAACCCTTTCTGGAGAAGTAAAAGAACTAAAATCTAACCAAGTAGAAATGAAAAAGGCTATCAATGAGGTGCAATCAAATATGGGGGCGCTAACTGCTAGGATAAATGAGGCAGAAGAAAGAATCAGTGAGATAGAAGACCAAATGATGGAAAATAAAGAAGCTGAGAAGAAGAGAGATAAACAACTACTGGATCACGAGGGCAGAATTCGAGAGATAAACGATACCATAAGACGAAACAACATTAGAATAATTGGGATCCCAGAAGAAGAAGAAAGAGAGAGAGGGGCAGAAGGTATAATGGAGCAAATTATAGCAGAGAACTTCCCTAATTTGGGGAAGGAAACAGGCATCAAAATCCAGGAAGCACAGAGAACCCCTCTCAAAATCAATAAAAATAGGTCAACACCCCGACATCTAATAGTAAAACTTACGAGTCTCAGAGACAAAGAGAAAATCCTGAAAGCAGCTCGGGAGAAGAGATATGTAACCTACAATGGTAGAAACATTAGATTGGCAACAGACTTATCCACAGAGACCTGGCAGGCCAGAAAGGACTGGCAGGACATATTCAGAGCACTAAATGAGAAAAATATGCAGCCAAGAATACTATATTCAGCTAGGCTGTCATTGAAAATAGAAGGAGAGATAAAAAGCTTCCAGGACAAACAAAAACTAAAGGAATTTGCAAACACGAAACCAGCCCTACAAGAAATCTTGAAAGGGGTCCTCTAAGCAAAGAAAGAGCCTAAAAGCAACATAGACCAGAAAGGAACACAGACAATATACAGTAACAGTCACTTTACAGGCAATACAATGGCACTGAATTCCTATCTTTCAATAGTTACCCTGAATGTAAATGGGCTAAATGCCCCAATCAAAAGACACAGGCTATCAGATTGGATTAAAAAACAAGACCCATCGATATGCTGTCTGCAAGAGACTCATTTTAGACCCAAAGACACCCCCAGATTGAAAGTGAGGGGGTGGAAAACCATTTACCATGCTAATGGACACCAAAAGAAAGCTGGGGTGGCAATCCTTCTATCAGACAAATTAGATTTTAAACCAAAGACTGTAATAAGAGATGAGGAAGGACACTATATCCTACTTAAAGGGTCTATCCAACAAGAAGATCTAACAATTGTAAATATCTATGCCCCTAACATGGGAGCAGCCAATTATATAAGGCAATTAATAACAAAAGCAAAGAAACACATTGACAACAATACAATAATAGTGGGGGACTTTAACACCCCCCTCACTGAAATGGACAGATCATCTAAGCAAAAGATCAACAAGGAAATAAAGACTTTAAATGACACACTGGACCAAATGGACTTCACAGACATATTCAGAACATTCCATCCCAAAGCAACGGAATACACATTCTTCTCTAGTGCCCATGGAACATTCTCCAGAATAGATCACATCCTAGGTCATAAATCAGGTCTCAACCGGGACCAGAAGATTGGGATCATCCCCTGCATATTTTCAGACCACAATGCTTTGAAACTAGAACTCAATCACAAGAGGAAAGTCGGAAAGAACTCAAATCCATGGAGGCTAAAGAGCATCCTACTGAAGAATGAATGGGTCAACCAGGAAATTAAAGAAGAATTAAAAAAATTCATGGAAACCAATGAAAATGAAAACACAACTATTCAAAATCTTTGGGATACAGCAAAGGCAGTCCTAAGAGGAAAGTATATAGCAATACAAGCCTTTCTCAAGAAACAAGAAAGGTCTCAAGTACACAACCTAACCCTACACCTAAAGGAGCTGGAGAAAGAACAGCAAATAAAGCCTAAACCCAGCAGGAGAAGAGAAATCATAAAGATCAGAGCAGAAATCAATGAAATAGAAACCAAAAGAACAGTAGAACAGATCAACGAAACTAGGAGCTGGTTCTTTGAAAGAATTAACAAGATTGATAAGCCCCTGGCCAGACTTATCAAAAAGAAAAGAGAAATGACCCAAATCAACAAAATCATGAATGAAAGAGGAGAAATCACAACCAACACCAAAGAAATACAAACAATTATAAGAACATATTATGAGCAACTCTATGCCAGCAAATTAGATAACCTGGAAGTAATGGATGCATTCCTAGAGATGTATCAACTACCAAAACTGAACCAGGAAGAAATAGAAAACCTGAACAGACCTATAACCACGAAGGAAATTGAAGCAGTCATCAAAAATCTCCCAAAAAACAAAAGCCCAGGGCCAGATGGCTTCCCAGGGGAATTCTACCAAACATTTAAAGAAGAATTAATACCTATCCTTCTGAAACTGTTCCAAAAAATAGAAATGGGGACGCCTGGGTGGCTCAGTCGTTGAGCGTCTGCCTTCAGCTCAGGTCATGATCCCAGGGTCCTGGGATCGAGTCCCGCATCGGGCTCCCTGCTCGGCGGGAAGCCTGCTTCTCCCTCCGTCTCTGCCCCTCCCTCTGCTTGTACTCACACTCTGTCTCAAATAAATAAACAAAATCTTTAAAAAAAAAAAAAAAAAAAAATAGAAATGGAAGGAAAACTTCCAAACTCATTTTATGAGGCCAGCATTACCTTGATCCCAAAACCAGACAAAGACCCCATCAAAAAGGAGAATTACAGACCAATATCCCTGATGAACATGGATGCAAAAATTCTCACCAAAATACTAGCCAATAGGATCCAACAGTACATTAAAAGGATTATTCACCACGACCAAGTAGGATTTATCCCTGGGCTGCAAGGTTGGTTCAACATCCGCAAATCAATCAACGTGATACAATACATTAACAAAAGAAAGAACAAGAATCATATGATCCTCTCAATAGATGCAGAAAAAGCATTTGACAAAGTACAGCATCCTTTCTTGATCAAACTCTTCAGAGTATAGGGATAGAGGGTACATACCTCAATATCATAAAAGCCATCTATGAAAAACCTACAGCGAATATCATTCTCAATGGGGAAAAACTGAGACCTTTCCCCCTAAGGTCAGGAACGCGGCAGGGATGTCCACTGTCACCACTGCTATTCAACATAGTATTGGAAGTCCTAGCCACAGCAATCAGACAACAAAAAGAAATCAAAGGCATCCAAATTGGCAAAGAAGTCGTCAAACTCTCACTCTTTGCAGATGATATGATACTTTATGTGGAAAATCCCAAAGACTCCACCCCAAAATTGCTAGAACTCATACAGGAATTCAGTCAAGTGGCAGGATATAAAATCAATGCACAGAAGTCAGTGGCATTCCTATACACCAACAACAAGTCAGAAGAAAGAGAAATTAAGGAGTCGATCCCATTTACAATTGCACCCAAAACCATAAGATACCTAGGAATAAATCTAACCAAAGAGGCAAAGGATCTGTACTCAGAAAACTATGAAATACTCATGAAAGAAATTGAGGAAGACACAAAGAAATGGAAAAACGTTCCATGCTCATGGATTGGAAGAACAAATATTGTGAAGATGTCAATCCTACCTAGAGCAATCTACACATTCAATGCAATCCCCATCAAAATACCATCCACTTTTTTCAAAGAAATGGAACAAATAATCCTAAAATTTGTATGGAACCAGAAAAGACCCCGCATAGCCAGAGGAATGTTGAAAAAGAAAAGCAAAGCTGGCGGCATCACAATTCCGGACTTCCAGCTCTACTACAAAGCTGTCATCATCAAGACAGTATGGAACTGGCACAAAAACAGACACATAGATCAATGGAACAGAATAGAGAGCCCAGAAATGGACCCTCAACTCTATGGTCAACTAATCTTTGACAAAGCAGGAAAGAATGTCCAATGGAAAAAAGACAGTCTCTTCAACAAATGGTGTTGGGAAAATTGGACAGCCACATGCAGAAGAATGAAACTGGACCATTTCCTTACACCACACACAAAAATAGACTCCAAATGGTTGAAAGACCTCAATGTGAGACAGGAGTCCATCAGAATCCTAAAGGAGAACACAGGCAGCAAGCTCTTCGACCTCAGCCGCAGCAACTTCTTCCTAGAAACATCGCCAAAGGCAAGGGAAGCAAGGGCAAAAATGAACTATTGGGACTTCATCAAGATAAAAAGCTTTTGCAAAGCAAAGGAAACAGTCAACAAAACCAAAAGACAACCGACAGAATGGGAGAAGATATTTGCAAATGACATATCAGATAAAGGGCTAGTATCCAAAATCTATAAAGAACTCATCAAACTCAACACCAAAAGAACAAAGAATCCAATCAAGAAATGGGCAGAAGACATGAACAGACATTTTTCCAAAGAAGACATCCAAACGGCCAACAGACACATGAAAAAGTGTTCAATATCGCTCGGCATCAGGGAAATCCAAATCAAAACCTCAATGAGATACCACCTCACACCAGTCAGAATGGCTAAAATTAACAAGTCAGGAAATGACAGATGTTGGCGGGGATGCGGAGAAAGGGGAACCCTCCTACACTGTTGGTGGGAATGCAAGCTGGTGCAGCCACTCTGCAAAACAGTATGGAGGTTCCTCAAAAAGTTGAAAATAGAGCTACCATATGATCCAGCAATTGCACTCCTGGGTATTTACCCCAAAGATACAAAAGTAGGGACCCGAAAGGGTACGTGCACCCCGATGTTTATAGCAGCAATGTCCACAATAGCCAAACTGTGGAAAGAGCCAAGATGTCCATCGACAGATGAATGGATAAAGAAGAGGTGGTATATATATACAATGGAATATTATGCAGCCATCAAAAGGAATGAGATCTTGCCATTTGCAACGACGTGGATGGAACTGGAGGGTATTATGCTGAGCGAAATAAGTCAAACAGAGAAAGACATGTATCATATGACCTCACTGATATGAGGAATTCTTAATCTCAGGAAACAAACTGAGGGTTGCAGGATTGGGGGGTGGGGTGGGAGGGATGGGGTGACTGGGTGATGGACACTGGGGAGGGTATGTGTTCTGGTAAGCACTGTGAATTGTGCAAGACTGTTGAATCTCAGATCTGTACCTCTGAAACAAATAATGCAATATATGTTAAGAAAGAAAAGAAGAAGAAGAAGAAGGTAGCAGGAGGGGAAGAATGAAGGGGGGGAAATCGGAGGGGGAGAAGAACCATGAGAGACGATGGACTCTGAAAAACAAACTGAGGGTTCTAGAGGGGAGGGGGGTGGGAGGATGGGTTAGCCTGGTGATGGGTATTGAGGAGGGCACGTTCTGCATGGAGCATTGGGTGTTATGCACAAACAATGAATCATGGAACACTATATCTAAAACTAATGATGTAATGTACGGGGATTAACATAACAATAAAAAAATTTAAAAAAAAAAGAAAAAAAGAAAATAAATAGCTAGTGCTAAATTTTCAGAATGACCACTATGTTTTCTACATTTGAGTTTTCATTAGACAAAATGCCTTTAAGAAAAGGCCTTTGGAAATTTCATAACGTAACCCTAGGGAGCCAACTGTTCTAATTAGCTAACCTGATGGTAGAAAACTAGATGTGGACTGGCCCCATGATTGTTTTGTTGATAACACTGGGAATACAAGAAGGTCCTCAAGAACATGGCTCCAGAGGTGAGTGCACTGTGCATGAGGTTTAGTCTCACCTATGCAGCTTTGTGAGTTGTCCATCAAAATGCCTGGTTTCATGATCATTTAATGGAAGCCAGAACCACTCAAATGACATAATTATGAACCTTTTCAATCACAATTACTACTTAGCCTGTGGCAGTTACTACCAATAGTTCCATGAGCACCTAGTGTTAGCAGCAACTCTAGGTACTAATCAATGTGGATAAAATAACAAAATCTGGCAGTAAAACATTCACACAGATCATATCTAAATGACATGGGAGTGTTATTTCCAGATCCTATCATGAAAGGCACAAGCAAAACTATTTAGGGGAGAGGAAGGACTACACTTTGACAATAGCTTGACTGAGGCTGTGTCCAGAGAGCCAGGAGCGATCTAGGCCAGGGATTCTGAGTATCTGAACCAGAGTCCCTCTACATCAGGGGCAATTTAGGAAGCATAAGGCCAATGCCTGAGACTAGAGGACAAAGAACTCCAGTCAATTTGGAGGCTTTCTCATAAATGTTATGATCACGATTTATGATATAACCCTGGCAGAGTAAAGATAAGAATCACAACCAGGTTTTGAAGTTGAAGATGATGACGGTGAAAATGGAAATACCCAGACCACAGAAAACTCCTGGACCACTGGTTCTTAAACTTTGCTGTAGACTCAATCCACATAAATGTTCTTTATATAAAACTGTTGGGGAAAATTATTCAAGGGGCAGGTATTAAGCAGTTTCCTTCAAGATACAGAGCAGAGGTTCTTCAAGTGTATTTTACAACAGTTTATATCCAAGCCCCGTTCCCTTTCAATTCTCTACCTAAAAAGAGAGTCTGGCAGGCATAAACATTTCTCTTCCCTTCCCCTTTCAGGTCTGGCCTGTAAGAGAGCCAACGGTGTGTCTAATTTGCCATGTAAAGGAGACCAGCAGATTGCAGAAGAGCCAGTCAGGAGCACCTGGTTTCCATCCCTGAAATATGGAGTTTGCCCATATAAATGAACAGTCTTCTCCAGTGGTTTTCAAAGTGTGGTCCCAGAACAGGAACTTAAAAGATCACCTGAGAATATTTTAGAAATGCAAATTTACCCAGACCTATTGAATCAGTACCCTTGGGGATGAAGCCTGGCTACCTAGATGATTCAGATGCATTCCAAAGTTTGAGAAGCACTGATCTTTACAATAATTTATGTGAACTCTTCACTATTTTTCTTTTTCTTTTTTTTAAATTTTATTTATTTATTTGATAGAGAGAGGCACAGCGAGAGAGGGAACACAAGCAGGGGGAGTGGGAGAGGGAGAAGCAGGCCTCCCGCCAAGCAGGGAGCCCGAGGTGGGGCTCGATCCCAGGACCCTGAGATCATGACCTGAGCCGAAGGCAGACGCTTAACGACTGAGCCACCCAGGTGCCCCCACTATTTTTCTTCTGAATTGGTGAGCAGCCCTATAATAAATATGTAGATTAAAAAAAATCAGATTCAATTATCTGTGTTCTAAATTTTTATCCAAATACAAACTCTGCCCTGTCTTGTCTGCAGATTTTACTCACAGTTTTCTAAGTCAGAGGGAACATTTGTTCTGATTCTCACTAAAAGTAATCTTTTAAGGACCTGAACAAATAGCCCACATTCCTAGAGGTTTTCTGAACCAGGCACTAGGTGTAATTTTGTAGGACACCCCCTTTCTGTATGCAACCTTGTAAACCATCTGCAATAGCCATAGGAGAAAAGACTCTTGAATCAGAGAGCCCAACTGAGTTGTTGGCTCTCCCCATAACTAGAAGCATGACTAATGATAATTTTATGAGCTTCAATTTCACATGAAGTGGAATAATAAAAAATAAAGTAAAATGAAAATACAAGTAACCTCCCATGGTGGGAATTGAAAAAGATGATTTATGTGGGGAAAAAGTCATACCAAAAATGTGCACATTTTATCTAATAATTCTGTTGTCTTAACCTATTCTGTAGTGTGTAGAACAACGTCTGCCCTCCCCTCAATGGCTGCCCACATCCTAATCCCCAGACCTGTGAGGTATCACCCGACATGGCAAAAGGGACTTGGCAGATGTGATTAAGGTTAAGGACCTTAACATGGGGAGAGGATCCTGGATTACCCAGGTGGGCCCAATCTAATTATATGAATTCTTATAAGCAGAGAATTGTTCCCAACTGTGATCAGAGGTTATGAACAGAAGAGAGCTGGATCTTGCTGGCTTTCAAGGTGGAAAAAGGGGGCCATGTGCCAAGGAATGCAGGCAGCTTCTCGAAGTTGGAAAAGGCCATGAAATAAGTTTTGGACTTGTGACATGTTGGATTTTTGACCTCCAAAACCATAAGATAATAAATTTTTGTCATTTTAAGGCACTAAGGCATAGGTAATTTGCTATGGTAGCAATAGGAAACTAGTGTATAACTCTATGCTTATTCTAAGTTACTTTGAGATGTAAAACTGGGGCATGCCACACCCATACACACTTCAGAGCCAAGGACATCCAGATGGATCCCTGACAATATTAGTGGTTCAGAGCATCATGATTATAATACATAGGCAAGGTAGTCACTAGGGGTAAGCAATATGTATCCTCCGTTCACTCAATCAGAGGATAAACTCACCTGAAGAAAACAGAGGTAAATCACTATTTGGCAATGAAGCTGGACCTTTAAACTTTTCAACTTGCTTTTTGAAAAAGATGTTTCTTTCTTCCCCCCTCTCTTACAAGACTTGAAAAATATATAGCCTTCGCTGCCCTAGCTACCACAAAACAGAGATATACTTACTGTTAAGTTCCCCTTGGAGAAATCAGAAATCACTGGATAGAGAACAACAACGAGTTTTTTAAAGTGCCTAAATGACTTCTGTTTGTCTAACATTGTAAGCAAAGAGTATAAGAAACGGACAACGTGCTTATTGTTCATTAAGCAAAATAGGCATCCACTTGCCTCACCAGCAGAAATATTCTAATAATTTTGAAAAGAAACTGAAGTATACTATAGTGATACTGTTTTGCCAGGGCTGCAAACAACCAGCTCACTTGTAGAATTAAGACTTACAATTTTAATATTTTACATACAAACAGGAACATTAACTGGGCAAAACAGGAGCTTATAAAAAGCTTTAAGTACCTTCTGTTCAGACTATGAGAACTATTTGTGAGACGCTTGCAGATGGCAGTCTTCCCATGGTGTCCCCACGTGACAGAGGAGAGAGAACAAGCTCTCATGTCTCTTTTATAAGGGCACCAAATTTTATTCATGAGGGCTCCACCCTAATGATTACTTCCCAAAGGCCCCCACCTGCTAATATCACCACATTGGGGGTTAGAATTACAACATATGAATGGAGGGTATCTGCCTATCACGTCATCAGTATTAAGTGGAACAATCGAAGAACAAGCCTGGTCCTGCACATACAGTGAATATTCAGTAATACTAACTATTATCAGAACAGGTGAGCTAGATGATGAAATCGGGGGTCTAAAACCTCATCACCAATACACCCAGGCTGAGGAAAAACTAGCTCTATGTGATACCGCTATGCCTCACACAGAAGCAAAATCACAACTTCTTTGTGCACTCCCAGTGAGAGCTGACACTATTTGGTTGTCTATCCAGTTTTTTCCCCTTCCTCATGCATAGGCCCAAGCCCCTAGAGGTCGATGCTCAGTGCTATTAACACCAGGCCATCACCAGTGATACGTGGGTCCCTGAACAAAGCTGAAACAGTCAGATTCTCTATTCCAGAGCCACATGAACTCTGAGTATGGCTAGACCTGCCACATGCAATATAGGAAGATAGCCCTATCCTACTAAGCACCCAGAAGAGAAAACGTGTCAGCAAAAACAGAGAGCAAAACAGACACGAAGGGTGGAATAAAGATGAAGGATGCCAAGCCCCAGTGACTTTTCCTATTTATGTTAGCTACCTGAGGACTGAATGAGTTTCTGTCCCTGGATTCTAGGCTGTGCCCCAGTACCCTGATTATTAATTTGTCTTTTGACTTAAGAAGTCTCTCAAGTTGGTTTCTGTTACTTTGAATCAAATAATTCAAATATAATTGTATAACCTCTGATACTGAGACAGATTTTTGCCTCAATGATTACCTTCTAGTTCAATTTGAAAATATTATTGGATCTTCCCCTTGAATAGTGAACGTAATAGGCAGAAAGTATTATAACTGCAACAGCCTAATCCTGTGAAGTCATTAAAGGTTTTCATGTGTCAATGCTACTTTATAGAGATGACAGTATGACATTCTAGCTGACTCCAAACTATAAACCGGAGCCAACTACAAAGCCACTAAAGTATCCTGAGAAATCTTAATACCATTATTAACGTCATGTAGTATGAAAGTCCAGATTACTGGAACTTCATACACTTACAATTTTGGGGAGATTGTTAACAGTTTGCCAAGTAAAGCACTCTTCATACATATTTAGATAAAAATTGGTATTTTAGTGGTTACTTTGTTTCCATAATAGCTGAAAAATCCAAAAGTGAGGTTAATGCTAGGACATAAATTTTTGCTCTATTTTTAGTGACTATGCATTTTTAAAAAGGCTCTTTCCATAGGGGAAAAAAAAATAAACTCACCATCTAAGACAATCAAAATATAAATAACAGAGCATAAAGATTTCCACTTCCAAACAAAATTTCAACCTATTCATGTATATTGTTTGACAAATTGCCTTTGTTTCCAACCCTTGCTGCTGTATTCCTATCATCAAACATCTTGAAAGGAAAGTAGGTATACTTTTTGTATAAAGAGTATTTATAGGCAACCTAATTAAAATTACTAATACAGGGAAGAAGAAACCATATCACTTAGCTTTAAGTGACATGAATTTTTTTTCTTTTTAGCCAAAGATTTACTTGTTTTGATAACACAGAGTTATATACTAATATGCTAATATATATTCCTTGGGTCTTTGAAGAGGGAGCTAGGTAGAGGGGTTTCAAACATCTTGAACTGGAAGGCACACACTATGAAGAGTAAAATGCAAACAATGTTTCATGAGCCTGTATGTCTAGAATAGTAGGAATTATAATCCGTCTCCCCTCGGCTAGAAGAGCAGCTGGCCTAGAGTTGCAGGTGAAGAAGAAAAGGTGAATTGCTGTCTGAGTCTTACACAGCCACAAGCTAGGAAACCAGAGGAAATATGAACTTTTAAGTACAAGGTAGCAGGAAGAGCACAAGACAAGATTCAGCACCCAAAATTAAGCAAGACTTAGTCAGAAGGTGGGACTTGGCAAGTCCCTCTGGATGTTAAGTATGAAACGGAATGGTCATGTCCATGGAGAAAGTATAAAGGACGTGGAGAGTCACCATGCTTCCCTCTCCCGCCCTGAGTGAAAGGCCCTTGGATTTCCCTAACTCATCTAATGCACTGTTCTCCACCCAGGATGTACACTGAATCACTTGAAGAGCTTTAAAAAAAAAAAAAAAAGTAATAATACCTTTCACCTACAACCAATTTAGTCAAAATCTCTGGGGATTTGAAGGCATGGCCAACATTAAGAACTACCTATAAAATGGAAGGAATTACTCAACTCGAGAAAAAGGTGATGGTGAAATGTGAATTCTTACAAGGAACTTCCCGAATCCAAACCTTCCCCGAGGACTGTGCACAGAGCTGGCAAGGCCTTAGGGCTTGTAAGGTCATGAGCAGTCATGTGAGGACAAAGCTACTGGGCACTAAGCCGTCTCAGAGGACACGCCCAGCTTCCTAGAGCAGAAAAAAGTACACAAACTCAGACATAACTTGAGGTCTATAATAAAGTTTAGTCCAAAGGGGATTATCACAGAAAAAAGGCAAACAATGGGAGGTGCCCTCAATTGTTTCCAGCTTCAGTCCAAAGGCATAATGGGAAGAAAAATATTCATGTTTCCTTTTGTTTAAAATTCATAGAAAGGGTCTTCATTTCTAAAACCTCCTTTTGTTCCAAGTGTTCAGAAATTCATATATGCAAAAACAAAAAAAAACCTCTTAAGAAGCTGATCCTTATAGCTGCAGTATTTTTCTATGCTGAAAAGCAGCATTCTTTTGTGTATTTCTAGACAGGTTTTCTCCTAAAATGTACACCTGACAACCAAAATGAGAGGCCATCCTCCTCTGAGAGTCAGAAAAGGGGCTTCCAGCCTTTGACCTGAGGAGGTAGGAGCCCTCTTGGAATGTGTGCACCATTAAAACTGTGCTTGAGGGAGTTTACCTGCTCGTTTTAATTATTGTTTTGGTCACATTATTTATGTTAACCCTTTCAAAGACAACCCCAAACCCACTGCTAGGCATTATCTTCCTTGTTTATTAAGATATTTGGGTTTACACCAAAACAATACTCTGTTCAAATTCATCACATTCACTAGCATTCCAGTAAAAAACAATCCCTTTACACCACCAGTGCTGGAAAACAAGATAAACACGCCACACGAGTGAAATTTTAGCCTGAGTCAGCATAATTATCGTGCTATTAGGGAATTCTGCTGTGCTGATTAGCATACAAATCAGCTGCAGTGTAAGAACCCAAAACCTCTCTCGAAATTTGAGTGCATTGATGTAATTCCTCATCCATCCCCACTTCCTCTCTGCCAAAGGAAGCTAGGAAACTCAGACCCTAAGGAGGATTTTAAGTAATGTTGCAAAAATAATCAGTTTGGATAAGACAGGGTTTACTTTGTAAATTAACTATTTTCCCGCTTTAAATAAACATAAGGCAAATTTGGGAAAACTGGGGGAGGGGAGCGGGGGGAAGAAGCAGCTAACACATTGGATAATGTGGGGAGGATTCAACATTAAAGATTGGGTCTCCTGTGTGTCCTGCCTAGGGTGAAAGAAGTTAAAGTGATCAGGGGACGGTTTGTTGAAATGTGAGAGAAGATAGGAGTTCATTCTTTTTTTTTTTTTCCTTTCACTGATACTTTCATTTTTTATTTTTTATAGTTTATGTTTTTGTTTAAACTTTGTTGGATAACATATAGTGTAATACTGGTTTCTGGAGTAGAATTCAGTGATTTGTCACAACACCCAGTGTTCATCATAACAAGCGCCCTCTTTAATACTCATCACCTGTTTAACGCCCCCCCCCCCCAGTCAAAACCTCAGTTTGTTCTCTGTCATTAAGGGTCACTTACGGCTTGTTTCCCCTCTCTCCTTTTTTCTTTTCCCCCTTCCCATATGTTCATCTGTTTTCTTTCTTTGGAGGTTCCTCAAAAAGTTAAGAAGAGAGGGACGCCTGGGTGGCTCAGTCAATTAAGCATCTGCCTTCGGCTCAGGTCATAATCCAAGCGTCCTGGGATTGAGCCCCGCATCGGGCTCCCTGCTCAGCGGGGAGCCTGCTTCTCCCTCTCCCTCTGCAGCTCCCCCTGCTTGTGTGCTCTTTTTTTCTGTCAAATAAATAAATAAAAATCTTTTTAAAAAAGTTAAGAGAACTACCCTAAATCCAACAATTGCCCTTCAGTTATTTACCCAAAGGACTTCATTCTCTCCTTAAGGATAGGGATTAATTCTTGAAGGTCCCTGAAATTCAGCACTTTTCTCTAAGAGCATATGCTCTTTAAGAGGCAAATTTTCCTTCCTCAAACCTCCACCCTTTCTATTCTCAACCTGTAATTTAGCTAATTTCATTTTTATCTACCTGTGATTACTATTTACTTCTTTTACATTATATAGGGCTCTGGAAGACAGAAATCACATCTTACCAATTTTTGCATTCCTCATAATGCCTAACACTCAGTGTTTCTATCCATTAAGTGCTTTGTTCTACAAAGGTGTTAAGGGGTCTAATAAAGTATTTGCTCAGGGCATTTCCAAGTGAAGGAAATGAATGGAAGCTCCTATGGCAGCAGGTGTTACCTCCCCGATTCTGCATGTGCAAGTAAGAACCATGCTTACTTATATATATACGGTCAAACTGCATGCCAAAATGGGTAATGAATCTTAGAAAGTCATTTTTCAAAAGTATGAATAGTAATTGCTTAAATGGTAAAGGGCCATGACTTGGAGGCACACATCCTGTAACACACTTGGAGTGAAAGAAACTATGTATTTCTTTTTCAGCCTTGTTCTTTAACATGTCCTGTTTCATTCCAGAAGGTACCCTACTTACTATCATTTCTGGTTTATGAGCTTTGTTGCATAAAACTAACAGATCAGGAACTCAGTTCTTTGAACAGAGACTAGTACTTCCTAAGTTGTCGATATAGCTTAGGTAACATAACTACAATAATAATGATTACAATTATCTTGTCTGAATCATTTTTCCTTGGAACGCCTGGGTGGCTCAGTCAGTTAAGTGTCTGCCTTTTTGGCTCAGGTCATGATCCTGGAGCTCTGGAATTGAGCCTAGCATCAGGCTCCCTACTCAGCGGGGAGTCCACTTCTCCCTCTCCCTCTGCCCCTCCCCACTGCTTGTGCTCTCTCTCTCAAATAAATAAAACATTTAAAAAAAATAATACATCATTTTTCCTTTTCTGCATGTAGAGATTCTTGGTGGCTAGCATGTATTTCTATAATTCTTAGTTCAACAATTTATACACTGTGTTGTATCAATTACGTAGAAACATGTGAAGATCAGAATGTAAAGCATGGTTAAAGTAATCAATCCTCAAATACACCAAATGTATTCATGTGCCTATAAAACATCCTATACATGATAATAGTCACTTAGTAGTAAAAATGAAAAAGTAAAAACCAAAAATTAATTTTACCACAAACGTACTAAAGCCCTTAGAATTTACTCAGCATATGAATAAATTCAAAAGCAAATAACACAAAGATATAGAATAGCATGTTTTCATTCATGGGCTCAGGAGGATAATGATCAGTATGGTGAAATAAAGAATGTTGATGTTCATCCATTCATCAAAAATTGGTCAAAGTAGTAGTTTAACCAATTATTCATACAGGATATTATTGTATATGTCACAAGTGAAAGTCATGTTACTACTGACCTCTCAGTCATTGGAAAAGCTCCAACATCCGAAGTCAAACTCTTCTAGTATGTACATATGCTAATAGTTCATGTTTAGCCATCTTCCCAACCCATCCTTCTGCAGAAAGCCTCTGCACATTAATAGATGGTGGTGGTTTAGAGGTTGTAATGAGGAATATTTTTCTTGTTAAACTAATCTACACTAACCATCAATAAAAGGCATCAATACTTAAATGAATGCCCACAGATTATGCTAGTGACTCACATCTGAGATTTTTGGAACCAGATATTTCAGAGTGTAATTTATAGTCTATTTTTCTCAAATCAATCACTTCATTGTTTCGTTAAGTGTTATGTCAAAGCTGTAAGTTACAAGTGATTCTAAATGATGAAATATCGAAGTTCTTGTGTCTGCCTTTCTCATTTGTTTGCAAAGCTATGTGAAATAGGCTTCTGGGGAAATGGTATATTAATGTGCATTTGTAGTAATTCATAGTGTTGAGTTATGTGAAGTAATAAAATGCCATTTTCTCGAATTTATCAAAGGAAAAGGTTCTCACCACAAACTGAAAAAAAATGACATTTTTATAAGAAATGTGAACTTACACTGAGACTAACAGTCAAGAGCCAGAAATAACTTACACATTTCATGCTTTTATATTTGTCATCATTACTTTTACTATCATTCAACCTCAAGTGCTTTACCTATTACCATTTATTACAAGACAAAAATTAATTGCAATGTTAAAAAATGAAAAAGGCTAAGTTCAGACATGAGCCACAGTGAGAATCCTGTTGACACTTGGTTCCAGCTAAAGCATGGAGTTTCAGGTACAGGCTACATAGTCACTCAACTTTTAGACTATAACCTTATGCCATTCAAAAATATAGACTATTATTTGAACTGGAAAATCTAGACATAACTAATTATTAAACCAAATTATCCATTATATGTTGTCTTTTACATACATTAATATCTATCCCAGGTTAATATCTATTTACTGCACAATAGGATTATTTTTTAGTATACTAGTCAAATGTCCTGAAGTCTGTTATCACACATTCTATAGAGATAAATACTTAAGTGTGCTTTACATTTTGCACCTTCAATGATGCATTATGCTTTCTGCAGAAAAACTTACTGCAAACCAATTCTCCTGGCCAGCACTGGTTTTGGGTAAGCCATCCAAAAATCCAAATTACACCATTTTGAAGGCACTGGAGAATTACCAAAGCTGTGGACTTCAGAGACCATGATCTCAGAAGGGAAATACAAAGGATAGAGCCATTCCTTACTGTTTTCCCCCTTCAATCATTTGCTAATTCACAAGCAAAGGGTAGGGGCTGAGAAACTAAACAGAACTTATGAGGTTGGGGAGACTGGAATTGGGGTGGGAGCCATCAAGGAGAAGGGATCCTAGTGAACACCCCAATTAGGACCCATGAATGTTGATATCAACTATACATAACCAAACAAGATTATGTGTTAAATGTTTGTTTGTATTTGTGTATTTGTGTGTACACATGTGCACACACATTTACTTCGGAGTTGAAACAAAAGTAGAGCAGCCCTAAAACTGAACTGTAATTCTGAACAAGCATCATCCCTGACTGAATTAATATAATCTGTCCTTTCTTTCTGCCTGAAGGAAGCAAAAACATATTTTCTCTTAAAGAAATAATCAGAGACCCAAATTACCCTTAAAATTTCATATACAGTGGAAAGAGAACATGCCATTACAAAATTTTCAGGTATACCAAGAAAAAAAGACCAAATGAGTGAGAGTCAGAAAACAAGTCAGAGAAACAAATCCATGGCAGATACAGATATTAGAGTTTTCAGACATGGATATTAAACATGGTGAGTACAATCATGTGGTTACATAACAAGGTGGAAAACTTCAGGCAAGAGCTGGAAGCAACTTTAAAGATCAAATGGTCAATCTAGAAATGAAGAATTTACAATGACTAAAATTTAAGTAACACACTGTGTGATTCTAGGCATATAACTATAATGAGTATCATGCTAAAGTCTATCCAAAGGAGATCAATACCATGCTTCCTCTAAAAGGTTTAATTTGGAAACTATCTTTGGTTTAAAAAAATATCTTTGGCTAAATTTTCTAAAACTTACTCTATAAATATATGAAGTTCATTATGCTCAAATATGGGAACTCATTTTTATTCTCCATCTATGAAAGTATGTGCGTGTAAATCAGACCACTTGAAAATTTAACTTCTGTAAGTGCATGAAAAATGATTCAATGACCACACGATAGTCAGGTTAGCCAAAGAGTATGCTAAAACACTATATGACCCTAAAGATATTATTTAGTATTTCAACCTGTGTATGTTTTGTCTTTATCATTTATATCTCTAAGCCTGTTGCACTGTTGAAGACCAAGTTAAAGGTAGCCACTTCAATTCTCTTAATTTTTCCTAAGTCTTCAAGAAATTATGCATCAAGTAGAAAAAAATTTCTTAATGTTATATTTACCACTTTTTATACAAGTTTGAAGGTATATCAATATGTACACACACACATACACCAAGTTGTAAAAACTCATTCACTATTGAAAACATTAAGTCAGATACAAACTAAAGATTATCCAAGGGAAGGCTATATATTCTTCAATGAATAAGGTCATCCTGAATACACTATCATGATTTTATCACTGATCTAGGTAATGTGAGGTTATTTTTGAGCCTATATATGCACAAAGGAAATGATGCTTAATATCTAAACTGTCACTTTTAGATTGTATTACATATTTGAATATGCTGTTCTATCTTGTTTTCTATTATTTTGTGTCTAAGTCTTATTTCTCCACTGATAATAATAAAAGTACACCTTATCCTAGGAAACCCCAAACTCAGTTATGTGTTATAATCCAAAAAGCCTTCTCTATGTCAGAAATTTGGAATTAAAAAAAATAAGTATTAAATATATCCACTGCTTCCTTTCTTTAGAAGAACAGCACAGATTAAGAGGGAGATTGCTGGGGTTCAATTTCCACGGCACTGTGCACCAGCTATAGGAGTCTATACAGTGAATTTAATCTCTCTGTGCAGTTTCCTCATTTAAAAAAAAAAAATCATCTACTTCACAGGATTGCTATAAGGATAGAATGAAGTAATATGTATAAAGGCCTTAGAACAATTCTTGGTAAGCTTTGTGAGTTTGCCACTCTTGTTCTCGTGGCCATTGCTATCATTACTATTACTAATATTTTACATATTCAAGTCCCTTCACTCAGTTTGTATTTCCTATTTTCCTTCCCTCAGCAAAATAGTTCTCTTTTTTTAAAACTTGACTCAAAAGGCTACCCTAAACCCCTAAAACAATGTCCCTTTTTCAGTGGTCCCCAGAGCACTCTCTTTATGCTGTCATTATCAACCAAATTATACTGAAATTATCTATTTGAATATCTAGTATCCCTTCATACCTGCATCCCTCCTCCCTACTATGAGCTCCTCAAGGGCTCCATCTTTGTTCCCTAGCATTGACGCTCTATCAAGGGTCCCAGAAACAACCCTCAGGTTCAGTGGTTCACAAGAGGGCTCATAGGATTTAGCATATAGTTGCCTTCATGGTTATGATCAGCAGAAGAATACAAAGCAAAATCAGCAAAGGGAAAAGATGCGTAAGGCAAAGACCAGAGGAAACCAGGTATAAAATTCCAAAGTTTTCTCTCTCTGTGGAGTCACACAGGACATATTTTTTGTGTTGTTTCATTATTCCTCTAGCATGGAATTGTGGTAACACATGCCAAGTGCTATCTACTAGAGAAACTCATTAGACATTCAGTGCCCAAGGTTTATACTGGGTATTGATCACATAGGTACTCTCTGATTTACCAATAGCCAAATGCCAGACTCACAGAAGAAAAGCAGGTATTCAGCATAAACCACAAGTTTGAACAGTCTAGGCAGAGTGAGCCACTTTCTTCATTCAGCTAAAGTTTTATATTTGTAGGGAAATGATTACTATTCAAGTTCCCAGATGCCAGTCAAGGTCCAGCCTCGCACGCAGGCCTTTCTTTTCCACACAAAAGCCTAGCACATAAAACATATTCAGTAACTGTTTGTGTTAACTAAACTAGCTCTCCAATGGAACAATGTTAACAACAGTGAGTAAAATAAACCCAACTCTCAAAATTTCATTTAACTTATATGCAACTACAATATCAGGTAATTATGTACACATTCATCTAATAAACATTTTTCTGGATACTTACCCTGTACACATTCATCTAATAAACATTTTTCTGGATACTTACCCTGTACTTTGCAATGCATCAGGCATTGAGATACAAAGATCAGTAAGACATGTACTCTGTTGTTAAGTGGACTCATTCGGGTAGGAAAGTCAGACAGATAAAGCAATACTTAGACTGGCTCTACCCAGTGTAAAATATGTAATTATAGCAATATCAATGTTGATTAATAAACTATCATACTCTATTTTCCAGAATTAAATATTTCAATATACTTATGAGTTTTACAGTTGAGTGCTTTAATTAACAATATATCATTGTTTCAAAAAGTGTCAACGCATTTCAACTTCATTTATGGTTCTGCTTTTGATAGTATATATTGGATAAGATATCCTGAAGAGTCTTAGTGCTATAAAACAACTGAATTCAGGGGCGCCTGGGTGGCTCAGTTGGTTAAGCGACTGCCTTCGGCTCAGGTCATGATCCTGGAGTCCCTGGATCGAGTCCCACATCGGGCTCCCTGCTCGGCAGGGAGCCTGCTTCTCCCTCTGACCCTCCCCCTTCTCATGTGCTCTCTCTCTCATTCTCTCTGTCTCAAATAAATAAATAAAATCTTTAAAAAAAAAAAAACAACTGAATTCAGTATAAAACATTTTAATATTTTGGTTTTCAGAAATTGAAGGAAAAAAATTAGAGCTTCTCCACAAAAACAAGCAGACATACAAATAAAATCCTGAAACCAGGGCAGAACACTATGAGTTGGAAGCAAATGTGAAAGCTGGGTTTGAACTGGAGGTTAATCCCAGTATCAACCCTGAAGCTATGCCTTGGGGCCACCAAAGAGTAGGAGAGCTGAGTGGGGACTGACAGAAAGTTAGGAGAGGAATGGTCAGTAGGTAGAAGGGGGTGGGGAGAAGGGGAGAGAAGAGAGGAGTCAAAGTTTTCACCAGATTCCCAGTGGAGTCTATTTTCAAAACAAATTAAGATCCATTGAACTAGAAGTTTGTAGTCTATCTAAAGAGACTATTTTAGGAATCTAAGCCTTAGACGCTGATCTTTTAAGCACCAGGGAACTGAAGAAATCACTCCCAAGTTCCAAAAGAAAAATTCGCTACATTTCAAAGGTAGATTAGAAGATTCAGCACTAGGAACTACAGAGGAATAATGGTTTTCGAAAGAAATGATAAACTTATCTGTGTGAATGTAGTAAAAATACACCTCCTCATCCTCTCCAATTAACTTACTGAAAGTGCTGAATAATTTTGAGTAATCATACGTGATTTAATAACTGCCACACTCCTACTCTTACCAGGCTTTCTATAAGTTCAACTCTTAGCAGTTTGTCTTCTTGGAAAATACTAAATATTGAGATGAAAATTAAGATATGGAAAATTATCCTTGATTCGCTGAAGATCTTAAAAAAAATACAGCTAAATTTTGAATAGCAACTTTCTTACAAAAATCTTGACAGAAACTCTCAATACCCTTATGAAAGAGAAATGTAATTTGTATAATAAATATGAAGAGAATGAAGTATTGTGAGAAGCCATGGTCATTTAATCACAATCTAGTGTATCTGCTTTTTAATATTATCTGTAAAGATGCCCTTTGTACCCCTATCCATTATTAAAAGCACATAACTAAATGGATGTAGTCAGTATAAGTATCTAAATAAAAATCAATCTCCAAAAATATTAACAATTAGCTTAAATCCATTTTATCCTAAATGATTCATCTCAGTTTCTCCATGCATAGCCAGTTTGATTTGTCAATCGGCCAGTACAAAGCTCCAATTAAATGGATTAAAAACTATCAGGGTAAAAAAAAAAAAAAAAACCATCAGGGTATTCAAGTCATCATGAATACTATCAAGATTCTGATAGGCTATTTAACTGGTACTTACTTTTACAGATTAGATTGAATGTGACTCTACAAATATAACTTTTGTAATTATTTAAAAATGTTTCTATTCATGCTTGGAGCAAGGGGAAAAACAAAGATATTCAAAGGATACCTTAGATGCTATATTAAGAAATATCGAGGTTTATATGGCTTAACATGATTTAATGATTAATTCAGGTAAGACTGCCTAAATTCAACCCCAAGGCCTGAGTACTCTGCATATTTTATAAACACTGACAATTTTTAACTAGTATTCTGCTTTATTTTGTATCATATTCATGTATCTGTATCTATCCAACCTATATAGACTATATAAATGGATTTACATTGTCTGAATAGGCTAGGTTATGCTGCAGTTACAAACAATCCCCAAATTTCACTGTCTTCAAATGACAATCAATTTCTCACTCATACTATCTATTCACTTTAGTTGGGGGTTCTCCTCTATTTTGTGATCTTCCTGGGACTCAGGCTAAGAGAAGCTACAACTCCATGTTACAACAATTTGCCAAAGGCTAAAGAGACAGAAGGGGAGAGAGGAAAGAGAACAAGGGAAGTAGAGAATAGAGTACAGAATTCTGTACCACTCATGAACTCAAATTTTTACTTCTGCTCAACATTTCATTGACCAAAGCAAATAATAGGACATATCTAATTTGCTCAGCTTTTGAAAAATGTCAGTCCTATCCTGAGCCAGGTAAGTGGTGAGTCAATAAGATTTGGTGAACAGCACTAAGAATTACTCCAACAGTCAAATATATGCCAAGCACTGTGGTTGTTCCTGCAAACATTGATGCTACAAACATAGAAGCAGGGTTTCCTTTCTAAAGTCTATTTTAAGAATATATATCATCAATACTACTCTTCAATTTATATTTTTTATTTTGTTCTCCCAAAAGATAGACTGGAAAGTAAGTTGAAAATGTCAGAGGAAAAAAAATGTCTCATACCGAAGACACATGTATTACTTTTTAAAATATTTAACTGTAGTTGTTCCTAAATTAACCAGTAAATTTGAAATCAAATTATTCTTGCAGCAAGTGATAATTACTCTTAGTAAAATAATTCATTCAATCAACAACATCTATTAAGTTTCCAGGATTCATGAATTCATACCTACTTATGAAAACTTTAAAGATACACGTAAATTTCCCTACCACAAGGTACTTACAATTTTATTACACTGTTACACTCTTATTGAAAAATGACTTAAATGCATCTGTATGAAATATTTTGCATTCTAACACAGTGCTGCAAGTCTAGGTACACAGTTAGGACATGTATAAAAAGACTTTTTTTTTTTTTTTTTTTTACAGTGAACTCTGCAGTATTGCATCAGGTCATCTAGACACACTATTAAAATCTCATAGTAGCAGAATAATAGTTTAAAGAGTCATATATCCAAAGAATATTTTTAAATGGTGTTAGAAGAGCTATCTACTGAGAAATCATAGGACTCTGTTCTATTCAATATGTTTTACTGAAGATTAAGTTCTCTGTATCAAAGCAGTACTCCTCAAATTCATGACAGCAAACAACAAAGCATTAGGGAAACCAGCATCATGTACATTTAATCGGCAATAATTACAGAGCTACCACCTGTAATTTATTCCATTTTTAACTCTATCACCATATCACTATTCCTAACCTGTTTCCTAGAAGAGTTCTGAATTAGCTTTCACTCCAAATGTTTGTTCCCAAGGAATTAATTTGGTCATCTCAGGCTTCAATTCACACAAACTATGAAACACTGTTGATGGAAAATATTATCAGAGAGAAATGTGCCACCAGGTTAATGAAGTATAAGCTTCTAAGGCCCTTGATACCATGAAACTCTTCCAAAGTCCTGAGAGATCATAGAAATATGTTCAGATGGTCTTGCAAAGTTTTTTGTTATTGTTGTTGGGGGGGTTGTTTTTTTCAAATTAGATATTTTAGCTACTTTCAGTTAAAACCACTAGTTTTTTCACTTTGCTTCTGTTCAATATTTCTTACCCATATTTTGGGTTTCACTGGACTGACTACAAAGCATCTTCAGCCAAGGAACGATTGATTTTGGAAACAAGTTTAACAAAATAGATTTATGTGAGTTGAGGTCACATAGTATATGTGTGTAATTATTAGTATGTGGAAATATCAATCATACTCCTAACGACCACTCTTCCAGTGACTTTTTTGTAGAAGGGCCAAAGAGCCTAGTCATATTTTCAAGGTTCCTTCTAGGGCCTAACACCAGAAGTATGTGGATGGAAGACAAATATGCTCAAATGTAGACAGGATCTGGTCATTGGAAAATTACTGCAGCTTTTTTTAACTCCTAAGTAATGAAACTTCAAAGAGGTCATCTCAACTCCTACAATCCTAAAAATTTAAATGACATTACTGATAAAATGTTGTGAGACTAAAAGAAACTTTTCTATTAAAGTAAAATTCCAAAACCGTACTAGAGAAAAACCTTCCCGCTTTTTCTTTTTGCAGAACATATGAAGTTGTTGTCATATGAAGAGGTGATCAGAATATGCAGCCAAAATACAGGAAAACATATATAGAAATGTGTTAGCCCATTAATTAACATTATGGTTTTGAATTGCATTTCCCTGATGATGAGTGATGCTGAACATCTTTTCATGTGTCTTTTGGCCATCTGTATATCTTATTTTAAAAATTGTCTATTCAGGTCCTCTGCCCACTTTTAATAGGATTATTTGGGGGTTTTGCTGTTGAGTTGTAGGACTTCTTTAAATATTTTAGATAATTAACCTCTCATCAGATATATGATTTGCAGTATTTTCTCCCATTCAGTAAGTTGTCTTTTTGTTTTGTTGATGGGTTCCCTTTGCTGTGCAAAAGCTTTTTAGTTTGATGTAGTTCAAAAGATTATTTTTGCTTTTGCTTCCCTTGCCTAAGGAGACCTATCCAGAAAAATGTTGCTAAGGTTGATATCCAAGAGATTACTAGATTTTCTTCTAGGAGTTCTCTGGTGTCAGGTCTCACATTTATGTCTTTAATCCCTAGACTTTATTTTTATGAATGGTGTAAGGAAGTGGTCCAGATTCATTCTTTTCCAGGTAGCTGTCCAGCATTCTCAGCACCATTTGTTGAAGAGACGGTCTTTTCCTCATTGTATATTATTGCCTCTTTTATAGATTAATTGGCCATATAAGCATGGTTTATCTGGACTCTCTATTCTGCTCCATTGATCTATGTGTCTATTTTTGTCCCCATAGATACTGTTTTGATTACTATGGCACTGTAACATAATTTGAAATCTGAGATTATGATACCTCCAGCTTTGTTCTTCTTTCTCAAGATTTTTTTTTGGAGCTGATTTCTAGTTTCATAATATTGTGGTTGGAAAAATGATTGGTCTGATTTTAAACTTAAGTTTCCTGAGATTTGTTTTCTGGCCTAACATGATCTATCCTAGAAAATGTGTGCCATGTGCAATTGAAAGGAATGTGTATTCTGCTGGTTTTGGATTGAAAGTTTGGTACATATCTGTTAGGTTCATCTGGCCTATCATTCAAAGCTACTATTTTCTTACTGAATTTCTATCTGAATGATCTACCCATTGATGTAAGTGGGGTATTAAAGTCCTCTATTACTGTCTATTTCTCCCTTTATGTCTGCTAATACCTGCTTTATACATTTAGGAGCTCCTATGTTGGGTTCCTAAGTATTTACAGGTGTACATCCTCTTGTTGGATTGACACTTTTATCATTATTTAACAACCTTCTCTGTCTCTTGCTACAATCTTTGTTTTAAAGTCTACTGTGTCTAATATAAGTAATAGTACCCTAGTATAATTTTTTTGCCTGCATTTGCATGAAATTTTTTTTCTATCCCGTCACTTTCAGTCTGTATATGTCTTTAGGACTGAAGTCTTTTATAGGCAGCATGTAGGTGGGTCTTTTATTTTTTTAATCCAGTCATGTCTTTTGATTGGAGCACTTGCTTGTCCCTTCCCTCTGCTCCTTACCCCCCCTCATGCTATCCCTAAGATAAATAACTAAAATTTTTTAAAATTCTTACTCTGTAATTCTTATTGTATGCAATCAACTTTAATAACATTTGCTTTCCATTTCAACATTCTCAAAATTATTTTATGAAATTTCATTTTACATGGTCTTATATAAATGCATAGATATGCTAGTCAGGAAGATTTATATTTGTAACAAAAAATATTTTAAGATTTTATTTTTTTTTTAGAGAGAGAACAAGTGTGCAAGCGTGGGCAGGGGTGTGCAGAGGGAGAGGGAGACCCAAGCAGACTCCACGCTGAGCATGGAGCCTGATGCCGGGCTTGATCCCATGACCCTGAAATCATGACCTGAGCTGAAATCAAGAGTCGGATGTTTACCCAACTGACCCACCCAGGTGCCCCCCAAAAAATATTTTTTCAAGAATCTGAATGATTACACATTTTACAATAATACAATAAAATAGGTCTATAGTTGACTTTTTGAGAAATAGAAATTACGGGAAATGTAACTCAATTTCAGTTTTCAATATCACTAATGTATGTCTAATCTGGAACAATGTATTTTCAGGTGCAGTGCTTTTAGAAGATCTCATTGAAATTTATTTCCTAAAAGATTATACTATTACTGAAAAAATAAGTATCCACTTCAATAGAACATGAAGTGAATTAAAAGAAAAAGGTCTCCTTGCTTTATCAACCAACTTAAATCATTCAACTGGCTTACTAATGAAAGTTTTTTTTTAACCACAAATAGCTTTTAGTTGGAAGCAAAATGTTAAATCATTTTTTGTAATTTTTGGTATTAGGAAGAGAAATCAACTATATAGAAATTCAGGTAGAAACAAGAACATAAAACATCCTGAAGCTATTGAAACCAAATCCCAGGCATTGTTATTGCAGTGATTTAGTGAAACAATCATTACCATATCAGAATTGCTATCAGATTGATACTAGACCTAAGAAATGTATGTCTACCTTCTTACATTGTGAGTAGTTAGGCTGAATGGCTACTTCTCTCCTTCTGCCCCTCCCCCTTTCATTCTCCCTTCCTCCCCCTAGTGTTGTAGAAAAACAGTCTGAGAAAAATACCTTTTCATTATTCCCTAATTATGTTTTCATATTTTAAGACCATAATGTTTGGCAAAAATTAAATTTATACTTACGAATCTGCACTTGCTGTGGTATGAGCATTTTTTGATTTACAAACAAAATGTTCCTTAGTGAAATAAAACAGACAAAATAGTACATTTTGGGGGGATAAACAATAAGGGTTAAGTAAGGGAAATTTAGTCATGAGAAATAAGTAAACTGATTTTCCAAGACTGATCAAATTTCTCCACTTCTTCAAATCAACTTCCAATGTAGCAATGCATACCAGTAAAGAGCCCCTTGTGAGGCACTATTTTACTGTTCTGCATTGTAAAATTGCAATAGCCATTAAAAACAACAACAAAAACAAGTTCTAACATACTTGCAGTATTTCTTAATGTCAAACCTCATAGCTGTAATTTGTGACATTAACTTCACTTAAAGAAAATGTATTTCAGGTATTCTTGGGAACTGGGAAATCTGTGTAAATTATACTCTAGCATAGTTCACATAAAGAAATTACAGAAGGTCTTTAAACACCAAAAAATATGTATTACATGGAGCTTTTTTTAAACAGAGCATAATGAATACATTCATGTTTATTTGTCCTAACCTCCAGTTTTAGATGTTTTTAGGGGAAGTGAGAAAGATAGATTTTGGTGAAAATGGAGTAAAAGGAGAATATCTAAGTTTCAACCCCATGACTTACCTGAGTTTGAAGCACAGAGATTTCATTCTTACTTAGAAACTTTGCCTTTGAGAGTTAAACACAACAAAGAATGTAAACTGGGTAAGAGCAAACTCTTTGGGGCTACTTATTTATTCATCAAACCAGCACTTATTAAGTGCCTACCATATGCAGCTCCAAATAAAGACTGGCAACACAAGATGTGCTCTCAAGTAGCTCACTGTCTAAAATGGGGTCAAAAAATACCATTAAGTACAATATAGTCAAAATTCAATACCATGTATTGGCAGTGGTTACTAAAGCAGCACAGGAGTCAGCAACACTGAGGAAGAGAAAAAAAGTATTTAACATACAACAATACAAATACACAGAAGAATATTAAAACAGAAATTGAATTGCAAATACCTTAATATATTTGGAACGCAGAACTATGAGTAATTTTAATAGAATATGACTGAAAAGTAGGCAGGGCTTTTAATGTGTTGTTAAAAAGATAGGTGTTATAAATAATGAGATGCCATTGAAGGATTTTTTCATATAGTAATCACACTTTAAATTATGTTTTTTAAAAAAATATTTTACTGAATTCTAAAAATACTGTTAAAGGCCAAAGAAAACAAAAATTACCTTCTTTTTAAAAATTCTTTTTAACTTTTTAAAAATTCACATTTTTATTTTATTTCTATCCTACACAGAAAATAAGAACTCCTCTTTTTATCATGACCACAATACCAATAGCACTGAAAAAAAAATATAGCAAGAATTCCTTCCTAACTCAAATATCCAGTTGGTGCTACAGAAGAACTTTAAAGTAATATGAGCCTGTTTTCTCTGGTAGAGGTAGGGAAGGGAAAGATGACATGGAGTGGGGGCGAGACTAAAAGACAGGAATCTAACAGAAGCCTACCGCAATAATCCCTGACAAGCAGCTATGCCCAGAAAATGCCTGGCTTCTAGTTCAAAGGCTCCCATGGGGGAGTCTACATTTAATTGACTGCATTCATTCACACAAATATAGTAACTAATTCTACTTTTATTAAAGATGCTTGATTTCAACAAAATTCTAGTTAGAAAGAAATGATTAGGCTTTCCAGAGGGGGACCCTCCATAACTCAAATGTTAGAAAACTCAAATTCCTACCATCTTGGGTCCCCTATATTAAAATATGCAAAATTATAATAGTTAACCCTTAGTTATAATTGAGTCCTCTTTTAAAAGAGTATAATAGCTTTAAGGCCTTGAAACAACGACAAATCATTAAAAGCTAATTCCCGACAATTTTAGCTCGGAAGGGAGTTTTTTCTAAAAGTTGTGGTACAGGGATATGAACAAGGAAAAGGAATTAAGGGATGTCAGTTCAAGAATCACAGATGTGTGATCATTCTTAGAATTGCTCTATACAAACTTGGCTATGTCCCCAACTAATTCTTATCCAACATCCTTACTCAACAGTGTTAGGCATTCTGAAGAATAAAATGAAATCTCCTTTCCTGACTGGATTTAAGGTCAACTTGGAAATTTAGGAAAAGAGGTTTCCTACAGATTCATAAAAAACAAGACAAAACTGTGACCAAGTAGAATTAAGCAGTTATTAAATACCCATTACCATGGTGGGGACTCAAGGGAAAGGATACCCAAAGGGCCATAGGAAGCCTCATATACATCCCCAGGTATCACCCAATCACTTCTATAAATAAAAGCTTCCTAAAATGGGCAACAGGGATAATCCTGGAAATGAAAAGACAGGGGTAACATGTGGCAAGAATGGTTAATGGGCAAAGGAATTACTGTCCCATTCACCCTGCACTAGTGAAAATGCTTCTGGTGCCTAAAGAAAGTGTTTTTGCAACATCTCATTAAATCAGTGCTTCTCAAAGTCAAATCCATAAATGAGTGCTGATTTATGAACTATTTGCCAACCTGCCATGAGTACAAAAATTGTTAGTAAACAGTTGATGTTGCCTCAAAAAGCAAGTGTGTAATTGGCACTGGCAAATGTTTGGGGTTTAAGTTTTTGTGGGAGCAAAATCCAAAATATTCTGGAGTAGTTACACAGATTAATGAGTTTATACCAGAATGTAAATGACATACACTGCTTCTGTCATTGAAAAGAAATCTTGCTAGGAAAAAAAATACAAGGGACAACTGAACAGTGTACTTAGTAATTGATAAAACAAAAGATGGGAATTATGTAAATCATATGGTGTATGTCAAATGAGAGATTCTCTTTATCATAGGATAATATGGAAGATGATTGTAAACAACTAATACTGCATGCTCAAGTAAGAGGTTTATCATGGGGAAAGTTCTGCTGCAAATGTTTGAAGTATGAAACACACACTTAGTTTTTCTGAATAGCAATAAATATTTGATGCCCAAATTGTAAAGGTGAAAATCTGACACCTAGACTTGTTAATTGATCATATATTTTCAGTATTTTTAATTATATTATATTCATACAACAAAGGAATACACTATTTTCAATGGTAGATAAGGTCTGAAGAAAAAAAAAAAACTGTGAAGTGTGGAAGGACAGAGTCTCTACTGATAACAAGATCCACAGCAACAATTTAACAATTATCAACAAAGTAGGTGATTATCTTGACACTTTCTATCTACAAAAGGTTTTAATAAACACTTTACATTCTGACAAAGAATTATCAATTTTATTTTCCATCAAAAAAACCTATACATAGGAAATTCATAGATCTGGAATCAATTTCTTAAATCAAAAGACAACTTAAACTGAAATATATTCTTACAGGGTGTTTAGAATGGCTATTGATGAAGGGCTGAACGTGAGCTTTGAAAATTAAAGATCACTTACTTTATTTTGGATAAGAGTTAAAAAGGATATTCTGAACTTGCTAAAATTGCTTTAAAAGTTCTTCCTCTGTTCCTGTCAACATAGTAATAGGATACCGGGCTTTCTCTGAGCATCATTAAAATTTGGATAAAATAGAAGACATTACCTCTCATATGTAGCGAGTCTGTCAATTCAGTCTAGTTTAGATTCTTTCACAAGAAGTGCATCCATCACATTAAATGACAAAAAGACCATAGTGTGCACAAAGGTTTTGACAATGAGAAATCCTTATTTCCTTCATAACTGTTTCAGTTACAATTGCAGTTATGCATATAATAGTGATTTTCTATATTAATCCCCAAAGCATTGTTTTAATTGTACAACACATATAGATGCATAATTATCTTTTCTGTTTGTTCTTATATTTATTGAAAATTTAGGTATACTGTATCAAATAATAGACTGAATTTGAGATCTTGAGTTTTTTATTTCATACTTCTAGTAAACCATATTTAGTGTATCAACAAAAGTATTGGTCCAGTAGTAATTGGGGGGATGGGAAGCAGTTCATCCCTTGCAAGTTATGAAGCATAGGTTTACTTAAACCATCCATCTCCCCACCGATGTGCATCTCTGCCTCATGTACCCAAGAATATGTAATGTTGTTAGGAGCCAAAAAAAAAAGATGAGGTGGATATTATCATTTCCTCATATGATATACCAAAGATTAAGGGATCACGTATCTGGCTGTGTTCTTTTTTGAGATACTGATTCTTAGTCTGCCTTTTGCTTTTTACCTTTCTCTTTCATTCCAAGTAGAGACTGAGGCCCTTAGCATTTATTTATCTCTGATATTTGTGCTGGGCATACAACCAAAGTTATTTTAAGTCAAGTTTCTCCCTTTTTGGTAAAAATTAAACTAAAAAATATTAGACCAGGTGTCTTCAGTCACAGAAAAGAAAGAGGGAGCACCTTATGTGGAGTGAAAAGAGAAACCCATTAAGCAATGTGGGTTAGGAGAAGAGAATTGAAGGTACAGCCAAAAAAAACAAAACCCTAAAAAGCAGCACTCTGACTAGGCAAAAACTACAATATTAGCCCATTGCATTCTATGGTCTATTCACAGGTAGAGAGTTGCTGACTGGCACAGAAATGACTAGATATGTTAGAAGAGGCCAAGACATGAGTCTGACTTTTTCTTAAAGTCGAAAATGGCTGAATATCAGCAATTTTGTATGACTCAAACTATTAATTTTAAGAATGAATTAATACAGAACAGAGATCTCTTATTTCAACATGTATAGTTGATATCTCAGGATTTACTCATTTACTACATAAAGATGATTTTGGTGCTGTATGGATCTTTGCATTCTATATTTGACACTGTGTGCGCGTGCGTGCACGTCGGGGAGAGCAGGAACACAGAGAACACACACACACAGTTCAAACTTGTAGTTTTCAACAGAAACACACATACCAGGATCGAATGGGCAGTGCCCTGGAGGGGGCAGAAGACGGGTGACACATGCTCTTACAAAATAATTCAATGCTTCCCCAATTTATAATCTCCATCCAACTCCACACTCAAAGAATAAGCCAGCCAAATCACAAGGCAGCTTTTGGTCCTTGATTCCAATGCCAAATTCTCTACTATTACATCTATATAATGGAGTTGATTAAATTCTTAATATCCTCACTTTGAAAGATAAAAATTGGAGGTAAGAATATAATATTTAATGAACCCCTTTATGTGCCAGACATTGTACAGAACATTTTACATATTTTACTTCACTTAATGACCAGATGGCTGATGGTTTAGCCATTGGCATAATTTGATAACAGTAAAAATGTAGTGGAGAATTAAGGTTGGAAGTCTCAAATATCAAGTAATATAAAAAGCTATAAGTTTTTCCCTCACCTCTTAAATTAATTCCATTTATGTTTTGGCACCTAACTAATAGGCATATAATGACTTTGTTTTGGTCAATGTAAAGACTAATTTGCCAGCAAGATTAGTATTGATTCATGTAGGACCATGATCAATATTGGAATTTGAGGATCAGTTATTTTTAAAATGTGTAACATTATTGACCATATAGGTTAAAATTTATGAAATATACAATATATTAAAAATGGATAACTTGAGAAGAAACCATTTGCCATTTTAAAGTTATAATAATATAGGAAAGATAATTATCAACTTAGTCACTTCAGAGACATTTTTTAAACAACCTCTGGATCTATCTTTGAATTTTATCCTCCAAGCTTTCTGTTAGTGTGGGTATTGGCAGGAGGTCTACAGGGGCTGGACGGGGAGAGAACCAGGAAAACCTAAGTCCACCTTCTCCCTCACTGTGACACTCAGTGTGAACACAACCTTCCCGTGGTCTGCATCCCTAGATTTATAAGAGAAAAGCACTCAAGGGAGAAATGAAACACATAAATAGGAAAGTAGATAAGATGCCAGAATATGAGCAACTCTGCGGAATACTTTGTCCCAAAATCACAGCACGTAATGTAAGTCACCAAAGATCAAGACCACCAACTCCTAGTCTGTGAACTTCCAGAACCTCCTCAATGTTAGGGGTCCTAGCAGAGGCCCCTCCGTGAGAGGCAAGTCAGGTAACCACAAACACCAGAACCCCACCAGGAAGTCGCCAGTTATTTCTTTTTGGAAGATCTTTTCAGAGTGGGAGATGTATGTACTGAGAACCATTGTTTTTTCCTAAGGTATAACATTAAACATCCTCAGGGCACCTGGGTGGCTCAGTTGGTTTAAGTGTCTGACTCTTGATTTCAGCTCAGGTCATGATCTCAGTCAAGGTCCTGGGATGGAGCCCCACATTGGCCTCCATGAATGGTGGGGAATCTGCTTGAGGATTTCTCTCCCCCCTCCCCACCTGGTGCCTACCCACCTTTCTTTCTCTCCCTTTAAAAAAAAAAAGATTAAACATCCTCATCAGTAAAGGACATTTTTGAATCTTTTTTCCATACAGTTTGAACTGTGGCCAATACCTCTTAAAATAAAACATCTTGTCAGTTTAAATTCTAGTGTTCTGTGTTTGATTTTTTTGTTAAGTTTCTCAAGCCAGTATGCTAAGGTTGACACAAAGGGTAATCTCAGAATAGAATTATTTTATGCTTTACGTGAAAAATACTGAGAATGGTTTAATTCCTGTTACTGCTAGACAAAGATCAGGATTTGGCCTTTTTTTTTTTTAGCTATTTTTATTTTACAAGAACTAAACCACAGACATATTTACTCACTGCTTTCCATTTCCTAGGCACTGAGAGGCCCTTTATGTATATTAATGCATTTAATCCTCATCTCTACTCTAATGAGGTATGTGCTATTATTATTTGGTTTTTATACATAAGAAAGCAAAGGCACAGACTACTTTAAGAAACCTACCCAATAGAACCGACCAAAAAATAACATGATTCAAACTCCTTCAGTTTGGCTGTATAGTTCTTTGCTCTTAAGCAGCTATGTCACACCATGTTTATTGAGTTTTTCTTCTGTTGGCTGGAGCTTGCCTAAGTTTTCCCAAGTTGTCACTTGTTAGAAAGCAAACAACCTAAGATAAAAATGGATAGGGCCTATGGACTGAATTAAAGATAAAGGAGAAGAGTGATGTAATTTTAAGAGATTTTTAAAGTACGTTCTGGCATAAATCAGTAATTTTCCAGCAATGGAATTATCTAGGCCAGCCTCCCAAAATGCCAATTGAGTTTTCAGAACCACACTCTTAATGTCCACAAGGCTAGTAGCAATAGATATTATTAGACTGCTAATTAAAGAACAGTTACAATGTATTCATTTTTATGTAAATAATTCAACAAAAATTGGCAATTCAGAGTTGTGAACCAGATAAATACAAACTATGCAATTTTGATTAGGATTTGCATAACTGTCTGTTTGTAATGAGTCAATTTTGGAAGTGCTTTCTGTAGAAAAGTAGCTTCGGGAGAAAATAGTGCATAGAAGAGAGCAAATATCCACTATGAGGCTCAAGTTGGAGAAAAGTAGGTCATGCTTTCATACTTACCAATCTAACAGAAACAGTGTAGAAATCTACAAAGTTGTTTATGTACATAATTTATAAGCTAATTTCTTCTGCTATTTTGTAAGAGAGAGCCCTAGTGGGGAGTCAAATAGCTCTCAGGTTCTTACATTTTTTTTAAAAAAGTATCAATTCTTCTCAGGTAAAATATTCAAAATTATCCAGCATATACTATTTGCATCTGATTTATAGCCTTGTCACAAATATGTATCTTCTGTTGTTTTAGTATTTTTGTTGGTCTGGTACTTTTATTTACTTGCCACATATTTAATGACTTTTAATTTGGTGGCATCAGACGAAAATAGGAAAGAGGACATCGAGGGGTCTGGGAATGTCATTCCTTGAGGGATATTTTAGCATAAATAAGACAGATGAATTTTTGAAAAACCTCTGAATATTTGAATAAAAAAATAAGTTCTGAGTTGTTTCTGCTACAAGATGCTTAACTAGGCTTCCAAAGTGAAGGTCTAGACAAGGATTTACTATGAGGACTGAGATCAGTGAAATGACTCCTAAACCCCTCAGTCACACTGGATAAAATTTTAGAGTACTTTTCAAGAATGGAGGGATGGGAAGCAGGATCTCCCAACTCCAAATCAATAGAGAGGAGCTGGAGGAAGGAAGCTAGATCCATTTGACAGGTGTCTGACCTTAACCTCAAAACTGCAAAGGTAAACACCTGGCTATCTTTCTGATGCAAAGAACAAAGGATCACCTAGTACTAAGTTTTAGGGAAGAAGAATATGTCAAGATTTTCCATAGACCAAATGCAGGCCACATAAATGAAGGAGCAGGTATGGATGGGGTCATCTAAGTTCCCTTCCATGAAGACCTAAGGGAGAGGTATAAAGACTTCAGCAACAGAACCATTAAGTGACCAGTCAGAGTGAAGATTCCTCAGGAGAACTGATGTAGGCGAATCTGGAGAGGCTACATATTTTATGATTCCAACTATACAATATCCTGGAAAAGAAAAAAAAAAACTATGAAAACAGAAAATATCAGTGGTTGCCCGGGATTATGGAATAGGCAGGGATGAATAAGCAGTGCACAGATTTTGAAGTCAGTGAAACTATTCTGCATCATATAGTAATCGCCAAGATAAGACATTATGTATTTGTCAAACCCACAGAAGAAACACCAGAGTGAACCCTAATGTAAACTGTGGGATTTAGTTAACATATCAACATTCATTCAGCAATTTTAACAAATGGGTCAAACTAATGAAGATGTTTATAATTGGGAAAATTGTATGTAGACGGGAGAGAGGAATATATGGGAAGCTCTCTGTACACCTACTCAATTCTTCTGAAAACATGAACTGCTCAAATATTAGTCTATTAGTTTCCTTAAAGGTATCTTGAAAAGAAAGCAGCTAGAAGTTTAAGAAACCAATCACAAAAGAGTAGAAGAGGGAGAAGAAGGAAGAAAAAAGGAATGAATAGTGTTTGAAGGTATGAGAGGGAGTGAAAATATTTGAAACATGGTCTCTGTGCACCCAGAGATGAATGCTTTCAGCAATGGGATCATCCACCTTGCAGCTGGCCAAAAGTTCCAAGACTAGAGGTTAGGAAGCTTCCGTGAGTGTCACTCTTGACCTTTAGTCAAATCACAACCTGTCCTTAAGGATACTTTCTCTATACCTCTATTTGTAGGGGTCTTCAATTATCCTAATATTCCTTCTCCAAATCCACAAATGTATAAAGTAGGATAGAAAAGCTAAACACTACTGTCGAAAATCTAAAGGCATAATTGATGATCTATAAAACCCATTACCAGTCAAATCTCCCCCTTTAATATTAGTCACTCACATTTACTGTTCAATTTCTTTATTGTTCAGTCCCTCAGGGAGTGTCAACTGGAATGCTGACAACACAGTGCAAATAAAATTTAAATCAATTACGAAGTAAAATAGAAAACGCGGCAAATTACTGAAAGAGATGTTGGAAAACAGAATTAGAAAGTAACAGACAAACAGGGATGCACTAGAGTTAAATTTAAAAGAAAAGAATCATCCATCCAGCTAAGCTTCAGAAAAGAACAATTTGAAAAGCAAAGCATTAATAAAGATTTTTAGCAAAATGGGTAGCAAAATTTTTTAAAGGGATTCACATATTGACTGTGCTGTAGCACTCAAAGGGAAAGGATAAGGTCACAAGGTCTTACTTTGTTTGGCAAAAACATAGCAAGAAAATACCTAAACTATAAATAAAAATAAATAAATACCTGCATGCTTTCTCTTTTTTACAGATAATATTCTAGCAAGGTCAGCTCCCCACCCCCATTACCTACTATGACATTTTGATCCTTATTTTTAAAAGATTTATTTGGAGTGGACCTTTTCTGATATGAGTGGGTTTTAGTAAGATCACTACAATCACTCCCATTGTGAACACTTGCCCTATTCATAAATTTCTAAGAAGTAGGATAGAGAAAAGAACATACCAAGCATCTTGCCCTGGTTCTGTCCTCCTTGTCAGTCAATGCTATCACTCTCAAACAGCTCTGAGTTTGCCTAGCCTAAGCCTACCTATGGTCAATGGAGTTTCACATTCTGCCTGAAAACAACTATTTTTGAACTATGTATAGTTTTATACATTGACCAAAGTTTGGGACACGTCTATGAAGGGTTTGAGAATTCAGTATCCCACAGCATGGCAGTAGAGTACCATTATATTTAACAAAACAAGTCATTTCTGTAACTACAATATAGTATTGTAACAGAAAAAAATTTCCTACTGATTGACCCTCACCTTTATTTCTAATGCTCTCTTTGTCACTATTATTGGCACTAAAATGAGCATAAGAGAAGTAGAATATGGCATCCATGCCTGAGGGAGGTGCATTCTGGTTGGAGTTACATATTCATGTTTCACACTTATAAAGAAGTATTCAATGTTGTAATCATTTAAATTCTTTAATTAGTCACAATTTAGTGAAAGGGGTGAGGGCTGCAGAAAAATTTAAAGGACATTATCAAAAAATGTAAAGGACTGATCTGGCCCTTTAGAGATGCTTAAAATAACAAGAAAATTGGAAACCTAAATGTCCATGAATGGATGAATAAATCAATAAGATGTAGTATATATACAATGCAATATTACTGAGCCATAAGAAAGAAGGAAATCTTGCTGTTTGCAGCAATACAGATGGACCTTGAAGGCATTACAGTAAGGGAATTAAGTCAGATACAGAAAGACAAATACTGCACTGTATCACTTATATCTGAAATCTAAATAAAAAATCTTAACTCATAGAAACAGAAAGTAGAAAATGGTTGCCAGGGGCTGTGGAGTGGGGGAAAAAGGGAGAAGTTGGTAAAAGGATACAAATTGTCAGCTATCAGACGTCTAAGATCTGAGGATCTTGTGTATAAAATGGTGCCTATAGTTGATAACACTGAATTGTATAAGTGAAATTTGCTAAGAAACAAGAATTTAAATTTTTTCTCACACAAAGATAAATACGTGACGTGATGGACATGTTAGATCCTCTAGATGCACAGAATCCTCTCATAACATGTTAAAATCATCATGAGGTACACTTTACATATCTCACAATTTTATGTCAACTGTAGCACAATAAAACTGAAAAAAGGAAGGGAAGAAAAAAGACTTATGTGCTCAGCCATCTAAAAAGCCATCTGTGAAAAACCCCCAGCGAATATCATTCTCAATGGGGAAAAACTGAGAGCTTTCCCCCTAAGGTCAGGAACAGGGCAGGGATGTCCACTATCACCACTGCTATTCAACATAGTATTAGAAGTCCTAGCCACAGCAATCAGACAACAAAAAGAAATAAAAGGCATCCGAATCAGCAAAGAAAAAGTCAAACTCTCACTCTTTGCAGATGATATGATACTTTATGTGGAAAACCCAAAAGACTCTACCCCAAAACTGCTAGAACTCATACAGGAATTCAGCAAAGTGGCAGGATATAAAATCAATGCACAGAAATCAGTGGCATTCCTATACACCAACAACAAGACAGAAGAAAGAGAAATGAAGGAGTCGATCCCATTTACAATTGCACCCAAAACCATTAGATACCCAGGAATAAATCTAACCAAAGAGGCAAAGAATCTGTACTCAGAAAACTATAAAATACTCATGAAAGAAATTGAGGAAGACACAAAGAAATGGAAAAATGTTCCATTCTCATGGACTGGAAGAACAAATATTGTGAAGATGTCAATGCTACCTAGAGCAATCTACACATTCAATGCAATCCCCATCAAAATACCATCCACTTTTTTCAAAGAAATGGAACAAATAATCCTAAAATTTGTATGGAACCAGAAAAGACTCCGAATAGCCAGAGCAATGTTGAAAAAGAAAAGCAAAGCTGGTGGCATCACAATTCCGGACTTCAAGCTCTATTACAAAGCTGTCATTAAGACAATATGGTACTGGCACAAAAACAGACACATAGATCAATGGAACAGATTAGAGAGCCCAGAAATGGACCCTCAACTCTATGGTCAACTCATCTTCGACAAAGCAGGAAAAAATGTCCAATGGAAAAAAGACAGTCTCTTCAACAAATGGTGTTGGGAAAATTGGACAGCCACATGCAAAAGAATGAAACTGGACCATTTCCTTACACCACACACAACAATAGACTCAAAATGGTTGAAAGACCTCAATGTGAGACAGCAGTCCATCGAAATCCTAAAGGAGAACACAGGCAGCAACCTCTTTGACCTCAGCCACAGCAACTTCTTCCTAGAAACATCACCAAAGGCAAGGGAAGTAAGGGCAAAAATGAACTATTGGGACTTCAACAAGATAAAAAGCTTTTGCACGGCAAAGGAAACAGTCAACAAAACCAAAAGACAACCGACAGAATGGGAGAAGATATTTGCAAATGACATATCAGATAAAGGGCTAGTATCCTAAATCTATAAAAAACTTATCAAACTCAACACCCAGAGAACAAATAATCCAATCAAGAAATGGACAGAAGACATGAACAGACATTTTTCCAGTGAAGACCTCCAAATGGCCAACAGACACATGAAAAAGTGCTCAACATCGCTTGGCATCGGGGAAATACAAATCAAAACCTCAAGGAGGTACCACCTCACACCAGTCAGAATGGCTAAAATTAACAAGTCAGGAAACGACAGATGTTGACGGGGATGCAGAGAAAGGGGAACCCTCCTACACTGTTGGTGGGAATGCAGGCTGGTGCTACCACTCTGGAAAACAGTATGGAGGTTCCTCAAAAAGTTGAAAATAGAGCTACCATACAATCCAGCAATTGCACTACTGGGTATTTACCCCAAAGATACAAATGTAGGGATCCGAAGGGGTACGTGCACCCCGATATTTATAGCAGCAATGTCCACAATAGCCAAACTATGGAAAGAGCCAAGATGTCCATCAACAGATGAATGGACAAAGAAGATGTGGTATATATATACACAATGGAATATTATGCAGCCATCAAAAGGAATGAAATCTTGCCATTTGCAACAATGTGGATGGAACTGGAGGGTATTATTCTGAATGAAATAAGTCAATCAGAGAAAGACATGTATCATATGATCTCACTGATATGAGGAATTCTTAATCTCAGGAAACAATCTCAGGGTTGCTGGAGTGGTGGGGGGTGGGAGGGATGGGGTGCCTGGGTGATAGACATTGGGAAAGGTATGTGCTATGGTGAGTGCTGTGAATTGTGTAAGACTGTTGAAACACAGACCTGTACCTCTGAAACAAATCATTTATATGTTAAAAAAAGAAGAAGAAGAAGAGATAGCAGGAAGGAAAGAATGAAGGGGGGAAATCGGAGGGGGAGAAGAACCATGAGAGACTATGGACTCTGAGAAACAAACTGAGGGTTCTAGAGGGGAGGGGAGTGGGGAGATGGGTTAGCCTGGTGATGGGTATTAAAGAGGGCACCTACTGGTGGCGCCTGAGTGGCTCAGTCATTGAACGTCTGCCTTCGGCTCAGGTCATGATCCCAGGGTCCTAGGATCGAGCCCCACATCGGGCTCCCTGCTCCACAGGAAGCCTGCTTCTCCCTCTCCCACTCCCCCTTCTTGTGTTCCCTCTCTCGCTGTGTCTCTCTGTCAAATAAATAAACAAAATCTTAAAAAAAAAAAAAAAAAAAAGATTGCTTAAAAAAAATAAAAAAATAAAGAGGGCACCTACTGAATGGAGCACTGGGTGTTATACGCAAACAATGAATCATGGAACACTACATCAAAAATTAATGATGTAATGTATGGTGATTAACATAATAAAACTTAAAAAATAAAAAGCAAAAAAATTCATAATTTATGAAACACAATAGAATAGAGATACATTAAAAAAAAAAAAACTGAATAGCCAGAAAAGAGTAGAGAATGTTCTAAAAAGAATTAACACAAAAAAATAAAAAGCCAACAGTAAATGTTGACAGTTTCTAAAAGCAATAAGGCAAAGGCCTGACATGGTTGCTATTTTATTAGGAAGCAAGGGATATAAAGAGAGAGGGAGAATATATGGTAAGTTGAAAGTTTTTATTACTTCTTTGCTAAATCCTTAGTTTAAAATGATGCTGTTATTTAAAAAATTAATGTTTTTCAAACTTGTGATATATGAGAATCTGTTCAAAGAAGTACAGCTATTATCTTTCTGTCTTTGAAATGGTTAACTTATCACTGTCTCTTCCATAGTTTCAAACATAAGGTCTTTTCGAATCTTAACTCTTAAATTATTTAATTTTATAGAGCATTCTTCTTTGAGAGATAAATACCTTGTATACCGTTCTCATCTCTATTTAATCTCAGAATTTGAATTTTCTATTTTCTCCTCTGTCCTCAAGGACAGAAACTTTGATCTCCATGTTCTCTAATCTATACCATTCCCAGCTTACAGATACCCATCTGCCAGGAGATGGTTACTTTTCTTGTTCCTACTCCCTGGCCTTCCACAGTCCGGTGCTAACGCAGAAAAGAAGAAAGCTGACTTTGGGCCATGTTTATTAGGAGAGTATCAATTTTTCTTATTGGCTTTCTCCATTTCCTACCAGCTCACACCTTTGAAGGAAGAATAAAAAATACACCTCTCCTGCCTCAGCTTTTATACTTTCTTGGCAGAATTTGGTTTTAAACACACATACAATAACTTATCTTTTATCTCCATAGGTATTTGCAGTTATAAGCATCCTTATCTATTGCTGTTTTAGCAAGATGATGCCTTACAAAAGATCTCTAAAGGATTTTGTATTCTTAGGACAGCATAATATTTTATAAAACCTTTAACATGTATGCTTTAACTTAAAGGGTTTCAAGATTATCAATACGTGTTAGTTAAAAGTAGGTTCCATAATATTGTTTTCAGACAATAATGCCCATTCTAAGAAATGCTTGATTTTACAATGTACTGTTTGATAAGGTTCTTAGGCAACTTAATTTATGCCTAAAAGAATATGTGATTATTCAGTATATACCATAGATGTTGCTACATTTTTCAGAACTACACACACACACACACACACACACACACACACACACACTGCATATTCTGAAAGTGTTGAGTGACTTAGCATGAGCCTCTAACCCTGCAGCTGTCCCCAGTCACACGGACAAAAGCCTTAATTGCTCATTCAGAATTCTTTATTTCTAGCTCCCAAACACATTTCCTTTCATTTTATGTGAATCTATTATCTAATGTTCTGAAAAATTCTAATATAACATGGACTTGCACATTGGGGCCTAACTTTTATATTTTGTCATCCTTTTATTGAAAAACAAAACTTTCTGGGTTGGGGTTTCATCTGGGGGCTTATTTGCTGAGATTAAAGGCACAAGTCTAAAATAACCATGACCTTTTGTTTTTTCCACATCAACAGATCATCTGAAGTCTCAACTTTTGTAAAAACTGCCACTGGGGAACTCACAAATTGTTTCTGTCTATAATAAGAAAGAACTCCTCTTTCTTTTTAGATCTTGGCAGGATGAGATATGGTTAGGCATATCTGGAAGTGTTACTTCCAAGGTTGAGTATCTTGTACCAAAGCAAAATTAAAAACTAAGGAAGTTTGTCATGACTTTTGAGCTGATGAAGAAATAAGACTGGTCTGCAGGAAAATTCAAAGACAATAACTGACACTTAAGGAACAGACAGATCATTTGACATTAGGGCTTTTACTGCAATTATCAAAAACTATTTCATGTGTGACATACAGTCTAATTTTGTACCTTGACATTAAGAAAATTTTTGATATTTCCAAATTAAAATGAAGATAGCTGTTTTGCAAATGTTACTTTCATTGAAAAAAATCTTATTCAAAAATGAAAATGCTGTACTTGTTCACTACTACAGAGGTTCTAATTCTTCATTTTGGGGGAAATAATTGTGGCATTTCTCTTAGCTCCCTTTATCAACAAAGGTGAATATTTGAGACCTTTGGTAAAGGTTAAATGTAGAACAACTGCTATTCCATTTTTTCCTATTTACACTTTTTTAGCTCCTGTTTTAATTATTTGAACTATGAGAATCATATGAACTCTATGAATGCATTTATATGAATTAGGAGAAATAGATAACTTTCAAACAATTTTAAAGAGGGAGTCCTAGTTAAGTAACCTGTGTAAAATTACACAGCTATTAAGCAACAAAGGGAGTATTTTTACCTGATCTTCATCAATAATCCTAACCACTACACTGGCAACCGCCCACATTGAATTTTTAGGATCTTTGGAGAAAAAAAATTTTTTTTTGACTACCATGTTCAGCTTCACAGCTTTATCATTAAAGCAATCTTCAAAGAAGTTTGGGAACAAGTGACCTAATATACACAATGATAGACATACATGTCCTGTATTGGTCCCTGATTAAGGCTTGTAAATATTGCATTTAAGTGCATACTTAGAACAATCCACACAACTTCATCTAAATAAGAAGGCTCACTGGGGTAAAGAGCAAGCCTATATAAATGCCTCTGATCATCTTCCATCAAAACATTACTTCCCATAGTTTGGCTATTGTGGACATTGCTGCTATAAACATCGGGGCGCATGTACCCCTGTACCTCTGAAACAAATAATATATTATATGTTTAAAAAAAGAAGAAGAAGAAGAAGATGGCAGGAAGGGAAGAATGAAGGGGGGGAAATCAGAGAGGGAGACGAACCATGAGAGACTGTGGACCCTGAGAAACAAACTGAGGGTTCTAGAGGGGAGGGGGGTGGGGGGATGGGTTAGCCTGGTGATGGGTATTAAAGAGGGCACGTACTGCATGGAGCACTGCGTGTTATACGCAAACAATGAATCATGGAACACTACATCAAAAACTAATGATGTAATGTATGGTGATTAAATAAATAAATAAATAAAAATTAAAAGAAAACATTACTTCCCTCTCCCTCATACACACAAACACACAAACATTCGTTGATAATGATATATACTATTTATATGTCCATATATGCATAATTTTATCTTAGAGAAGTTAGATTCCTATCTGTAGAATTTTCAGAATAAACTGGATAAAGCAAGCGGTAAGAATTTAGCACAAGACAACTAGAAAAGATCTAGGGTCTGAAAGAAGGGGTGGTGGGGGAACCTAGCTGGTAGTTAACATTTGTTGTTAATTCTTATGTGCTAGGCAATATTCTAAGTGCTTTATATATACTAAGTCATTTAATCCTCATAGCAATGCTTTGAAAAATGTATAAATATGTTACTTTAAAAGTAAGAAACTGAGCCTCAAGGAAGGTATGTCCAAAATCACATGGCAAAAAATGGTGAAGCCAAGGTTTGCATAGAATCTGTCTAGCTCCAGAGTCCACATTTTCCACCATTAATGGGCTAACGTTTTTGTTTCAAGAGTGCAACATCCTCCCAACTTGTGACAGTATAATTTCTAGTGTGTGATTGAAGACTTTATCATGTTGATAACAACTGATTTATGCTAGCAAGAACATGGTCATTTTGTGATAAACCAATAATAATTACAAGTTAATGACAATATAATTTCAAAAGAACCAAATGTAACTCTGGATTCTTCAACTGTTACTAGAAGATACCACAGTTCAATCATGCCTTAAATATAGGAAGTTTTAGCCACAATGTTTAAAATATTTACATGTAACTCAGATTCCTATACTTAATATTTGATTCTGAACACCTAATTAAGTGCTTAAGTCCCACAATTTTAGTCTGGTAGTCTAAAGCACAATATCAAAGACACTTAGGGACAAAATAGTAAATGGGAGAAGTTCATTTCATGATGCATTTTACAGCCAATTTCAGGAACTGACAGGGATGAACCATCATCTATCCTTAATGACCCAAATCTTTCTTCATACTCCCAGTGATTTTAACATCACTATACATTAAACAGATGAAAATCCTGTGAAAGTACTGAATGTCTTTTATATTTGTCTCTAAGAGCAGTGTTCACTGTTACTTACCTACTTTCATATCAAGTCTGTCACATGGTTGGTTAAATTAAGAACATTTTTTGTCCAATGCAAAAGATATTTTATTTTGAATCATAGTGATTGAAAAAAATTTAAAGGACTTTGAAGACTGGATGAATAGCTGTGCAATTTCTAAATCTTATAGAAATTTCCAATAGCTTATAAAGAAAATAGAATGGTTATTTTATTCACTGTGTGATATCAAAATGTGTTGATTTCAATCACACAAGCGTTAACACAATCATTTGCCTTATAAGGCTCAATCATAAGTTAACAAATTTATTATCTTCTGTAATTTTAATTTAAATATAGCCTAATTAGAGTTGAAATATTTTTTAAATGTTGCATTTTAATTCATCCACAATCTGATTCCTTTCAAATGAGTTGCCAATTTTGCCATTATTTATTAAACACTTCCTTTTCCACCTATAAAAATTCTGTTTAGACTTTCATTAGTAAATGAATTTCTATATATATAGTACTATACACATTATGAATGAATAAACTACATCATTTTTAGTATATACTCCAGTAAACTATCAAGCTATTTAAGAAAAATGGTATGCCATGGAGTTAATAAGTTTGACAAACACCGTATTACTCAAAACTACTTGCGTTTACAGAATTTGACTATTTCAAGTGCACACACCAGTACATAATAAAATAGTATGTCAAGTCCTAAAAATAAAGTTCTAAAATGAACCCTATTAAAAATAATTTAAAGAAGAATGCTGGTTCAAATTCCTTCAAAGTTCTTTTATTCTACTCAACAAAAGTTTGAATCCAGACAATCTTGAAAAAGATTGAGAGTTAAAAAACATTCTGCCAAATTCTACTAATGAAGGAAAGGACTATTAATAAATACTATGGCTTAGTTTTCCCCAGATAACTTTTAAATGTTCTCTCACATTTCTGAAGTAAAATTTTAAAGCTCTAAATAAACTAATTTTTGCAAATTATTTTAAAATATTATTTCCTATTCCTTCTTTAAATAAGACCTATATCATATCAAATTAAGCTATTCTACCAAACCACTTATGTAAAATTGACCAAAATCAATCTTTTAAATAAAACAAACCAAATCGAACAAGTCATTGTCACAGATTCTTAACTTTCCTGGGCTGCTTTTTATCATGAGAATAAAGATGCATACTTAGGTTTTAGCTTCCAACACTGACCCTACTAGTTGATCTAGAACCTGGACCTAAAATTCAATTACAAAATGAGGGAACAGGACCTGGCCTCAGAGTATACTTTCAACTCAAAATTACATTCCAATCTTGTTTAAAACACTTGCTTTTAGAAGATGGTATCTGAAAGAAAGAAGTTAAAAAATATAAAATCCTGTTTATAACATTTTCACTAAAACTCTATTAGTTACTGCTCTTTAAAACTTGGCTTATTTTCTTGAAAACAAATAGCTTATACTATGAAAAGATAATGATACTGTATATCCCAATATGGAAACTTAGTTAAAAATATAAAAATATTCTTCCAAGTTCAGATGGATTTGTACTGATCCTTTGCCTCCCACACTTAGATTTTTTTTAATCTCTGCAAGAGCTAAGAAGCTGTGGAGGGACAATGAACAAGGAGTTGCACCGTTATTCTGTTGGATCCTAGTGATTATATATTAATAAATGTCTTTGAAACCATGTTTAAAAGATAAGAGACTAGAAACAAGAAGATAAAAGTGCTAGGCACCATTTTGGTTTTTTTCTTTTAAAGAACAGAAATGCACGATGAGTATTTGTTTTTCATATATTATAGCTCAATATATATAGTTGAACAAGTCATAGTGAGGTTCTTTGAGCTGGATGCCTTCCCCTTTGTTTTTTTTTTTTTACTAAAATGCAGATACTTGCTTGTATAATTTTACTAAAAGTTAACAAAAAGGTTAGAACCAAGGCTTTATTTTTACAAGGCTATGAAACCTACCCACACATTTTTAACACCTTCCTAAACACAGGTCACTCCTCTGGAATTTAGTATTGGCCCTTCATTTCATAATACATTGCATTATTTTCCTCAGACAAACCTAAGTTATAAAGCCAAAGAAAGCAAAAGCACTGTTACTTCTTAGATGGTCACCATTTGAGCATTAACCTTCCTGGCATTTAAAGCCAAAATAATGGTTCTGAGATTTCAAATATTTACATATTACCCACAACTCCATGTGTCTTTGATGTTGAGTTATTTGAAAAGAATTCACTGGGATTTGAACTTCAATATAATCTGACCTAGAAGTAGTAGTTTCCTTTTTTTTTTTTTTTTAATTTACACAGAGAGAGGAGCAGGTAGAAGGGGCAAAGGAAGGAGAGAAAGCATCTCAAGCAGACTCCATGCCCAGCACGGAGCCCAATGCGGGGCTCCACTTCATGACCCTGAGATCATGACCTGAGTGGAAATCAAGAGTCAGATACTTAACTGACTGAGCCACCCAGGTGCCCCAGCTTCCCTTCTTTTCTAACAACTGGACTCCATTTTGAACTTCATCACTAGAACCTTTCGCTTCCCCCTAAAACTATTTTATAATAATGACCAATAGAATGTCAATCTTCATAACCACATACTTAGTTGTATCTTTAAGAAGCTGTTTTATTGTGTTTACTACTAAAGGAGTTGAAAAAGACTGCCCCAGGAAGCTGCAGCTTCCTTTCTCACATCTGGGATCAACAGTCAGAATCAAAGAATCAGACAAGCTTATGTTTCTGGTCACCACATTCTTCTAACCCAAACTCAGGGCACCTGGGTGGCTCAGTTGGTTAAGCGTCTGCCTTCGGCTCAGGTCATGATCCCAGCGTGCTGGGATGGAGCCCCACATAGGGCTCCCTGCTCAGCTGGGAGCCTTCTCCTCCTTGTCCCTCTGCCCCTATCCCCTGCTCCATGCGTACACACACTCCCTCTCAAATAAAATCTTTAAAGAAAAAAAAAAAGACTGCATCAAAAACTAATGATGTAATGTATGGTGATTAACATAACGTAATAAAAAAAAAAAGAAATCTGTTGGTTTCCATTACCTCAGCCAAGTCATAACAGATGATAAATTAGTACCTAACTGAGCCTAATACTTGAACCAGGAGCTATGGCACTGATGTTTAAAAAAAAAAAAAAACAAAACAATGGTATTAATAGATAATATTTGCTTATGTTGTGTCAGGCACTGTTAATAATTATTTCACACAATAAAATTTGAGATAGGTACCAATATTATGCTCACATATGGTATAGAAACCAAAACTTTGGACAAATTAAGTACATTGGCCAAGATCACACAGCTGAGTTAAAGTCAAAGGAATGTGGAATAATCATTGCATTAAATAAGATAGACTCCTTAATGTGCATGAAGAACTTTCTCCCACTGTCTTTCAACCTTCTTCTGTGGCCTAGTTCTTTCACTGCTCCTAATTAAAACCTCAAGAAAGTATCTGCAGCTTTCTAGTTTACTGTAGTCAAAAGAATAATCTAATTTCACTAGTCAAATGTCCACTTACTGTAATAAAGCCTCAGACCTAATAAAAAAGACATCTGTTTTCCCATCTTGACTCCATTTCGGGCCTAGAACTCTGTAGTAGTGATGGGGTTGGGGGCTTTCTTCTCCTCCCTCTCTCCCTTCCCAGACTGTGTGACTCAATAGCTAGATGGGGCAGTGGGGACAGGGGAAGTATCACTGTTATGTGAAGTCAGGGTCCTCTGGGCGATAGAAGGACAATTCCTGATGGGGGAGAGGCGGGGGAAGGAGAATAAACACATTTGTCAGTTTCTCAAAGCTTCATTCACTGTGAATGCTGAACTTCTTCTAACATGGAATATTCTTGTTTCTGCTGGTGGGTTCCACTAAGTTCCCTTTGCTTCCAGAGTCTATCTTTGGTCTTTTCGGGTAAACTTTCACAATGGCTTCAAGCCAACTCCTTTGCAAGAATCAGTTAAGCATATACATCCTCCCCCGCCCACACGTCAGTGCAGTTGACTCCTCATGCAGCTTTCTACTCCTCTGGGGTCAGGCAGGAGCATCTGTCTCATCTCTTCAGGCACATAAAGTGTTCATCTCCAAAACTCCAGGAAATGTTATCAGGCTCAATGAGTGGACATTTTGAAGTTTCTCCAAATTAATTTCAGGTGAGGGGGGAACATTCCTCTCCTCATAAAGTATCCCTTTCCATTCCTCCATGCAAAAGGGTTGGAAGCACTGATAATTTGACCCAAACAAGCCTTCTCCACAGGCCTCAATGTTTTCATCAAACCTCTAGCTACCCCTAACATATTCTCCTAGTAACTGATAAGCTCAGAATTGAAAACTCAATTTCACTATCTTATTTCCAACTCCCACTGAGTGGTATAGATCTTACTTGGAATGTGCCCAACACACTGGCACACTCTTATATTCCTTGGTTGAAATTTTCTAATTTTAACACCATATTATGGTATCTTAGAAAGTTAAAAAAGAATTTTCCCAACTGTAACCTTGGAAATAGCTGATGAATAGGTTTACAGAACTGATTTGCAAAACTATCCACCCAACCTAAGCAATGCGAAATAACATCTCACAAGGGCTGAAAAATCTTTACTCAAGTTAATATCAACTGGAAAAAGGTGTAGCAAATCCCCAATCCCTCAAAATCCCATAGATATATGTATATTCATGATAAAATCAGAGCAAATATTTTAGTTACCTTCAAATGTATTTACATGGATAGAGTATAGCGATCCATATAAATAAAATGTAGGATAATCTAACCATGGATTACTGATAAGTATTAAGTATTCAACAAAATAAAAATTCATAGATACTAATGATTCAAGGTAAATTCCAGTGCAATCAGGAAAAACAGGGCACATGTTAAGGATAAGAAGTTGCTCAGGTGAGCCTAACTTATATGAAGGCACTCATCCTGTCAGTGAGACACAAGTGAACCAAATTTGAGTTTAAAGGCTTAGCTCATAAAGTTATTTTCCTACAGCCCAATAAGACTGAAACTATTCATTCTTAAAAGTCTAGACCTGCACACAGTGAACTTAGCACGTGTGGTGTGCTATACTCATGTCTAGACAGAAATATTTCAACTGAGTAACATTTCAATTACAACTTAAAGGTCAAGTATTCACCATGCCAACCAGCTTAAAACCCATGTTTTACCACTTATGTGCTTCAGAAGAAAAAAAGGACTAAGGAAAAACTTTGGCAGAAACATCAAATATCCAGTAGTTTATGAAGTCAAATGGTAACTTATCCAGCTTCTAGTGCAGAAAGACTCAAGGATTTCCCGATGAAGGAATGAAGATGCTGATCGGAATCACCTGAGAAATATCCTACCCCACCTCCACCTGCTCTAACAAAAGCTGTTGGGAGTGGGAAAGCTGACGGTGCATGTCCAGTGTGAAAAATCTAGCATTTATGGCATGTACAGCATATTACATATAGCATATATAGAATATTCCCACTAATCAATCCACTGATTACCTTTTAATTTTAAGATTAAGGTAACTGGCTTCAAACTGTTAAGCGACTTGTTTTAGACAACATTAGCATAGCTCCAACAAAAATCTTTAGATTCCTTTTACTCTGTAATGTAACTGAAATTGTATTAAAATAGCTTATAGGTATGGCATTAAATTTGTTTTGTATTCCAAAAAAGTTTCTCTCCCCGCCCCAAATAATTCTTCTAAATAGGTTGCTTTCACAGAACTGTTCCCAAGTATTTTTCAGTGAAATATGCACAGTACCAGGGCTCTGTTTAACAAAATTGGCACTAACCTTAACTTTCGTTTTATATTAAAAACATTATTTCTAGATGAAGAAACAGATAATGGGAATTTATCTTCAAGATTTGAAAGGACTTATTCTGCCATATCGTTAACCAGCCCTGCTTCAGCTGAACAGAACTATTCCATTAAATCGGTCTGTTTATCCAGTGAGAACCCTCTAAATTTTACTCTCAACATGAACTTCATTTTCCACAGTCTAACTTCAGGTCATATTTGTTCAAGGGAATAAAAGAGGACTTTTGGAACCATGAAAAAGCTTAGAATGATAAAAACTATCTCATAAACACGTTAAGTTACTTAACTGTTTCCACTAGGTCAAATCTCACCAATCTTCCCCCAGCCTACTCCATTCTCCTCCCGAAAATGGGGGAAATCAAGAACCATTTGGGAACTTTCAGTTCTTGGGATGTCTAAGCATACAAAACCGACAACCAACAATGTTGACTATGGGTTCTCTGCAAAAAAACAAAACAAAAAAACCCCACAAAAACACACAAAAAAACCCTGGGCAGAGAGCTGAGGTCCTGCGGGGCGCAGAGGTCCGGGATGGGCACTGGTGGGGCTCACCCTGCGCCCGTGCTGTGCTCTGGGTTCCCCCCGCGGCTCCCCCCAAGAAAGGACATGTGGGCTAGAGGTACTCACTCAGCGGGTATGCAGAGGGCGCAGAACGGCGGGGCCAAGGGAGGCAGAGACCTCCTGGGACGCATCCTAGTACCGTGAGCCAGGCAAGCTCTGCACTCAGGACCCAAGCTCGCCGAGAAGGCACCTGCGGATTGCTCCGCCGGCCCCGGGCTCCAGACCCTTGCACCCCGCCTACCCACGAACGCCCCGCCCCACGCCTGCGCTGCGTCAGAAGCGGCTCTAGCCTCAATGTAGCTGAGGCAGGTACTGGACAACTCTCCATCGGGCCTCTCCGTTGTTCATGTGAAGGAGGACCCACGGTGCTCCCGGGCCCCAGCAGCCCCTTTCCTGTCCATGCTTGTCGGAGTCTCAAGACTCCAATTCCCTGTTCAAGGGTTCAAGGGTTTCACAACGGCCAGTGGCCAGGCCCAAACCTAAACCCTGTGTCCCAGCACCCTTGCCGGTCCTGGGACCACGGTCCGCTATACCATCTAAGGTTGAGTTGAGAGATTGGTACATACCTGCCCATTCAGAATTAATCCTGAGTCTAAACATTCTATATTCTCTCCAACTCCTTCACACTGTAACACTTCTCCCCCACCAACCCCCCTGAAAATAAAATGCATGGAACAACATCAAAGGACGCCACTGTATTCCTGTTCCTTTCTCATGCTTACCTTGTCGGATTTTGTGTTCTCTAACTTGAAAATGTCAGAGGTGGAGCCAACGTAAACACCACAGCGCTGCAGTCCTGAAAGCTGAAACCATGGCTTTTTAAAAAAACATTTATTTCAATCTGTATGAAATTTCTCCTTTTCCATCCACAAGCCTCAATGAGTAGATTCTTTTCAAGTAATGATGACATTTGATTGCCGATTGTATCTAAACTAGGGTTTCTCAATATTAACACTACTGACACTTTGGGCAGGGTAATTCTTTGTTGTGGGGCTGTCCTGTGCATTGTAGGATGTTTAGCAGAATCCTTGGCCTCTACTGACTAGGTACCAGTAGTATCCTTTCAGTTGTTACAATGAGAAAGGTCTCCAGATTATGCCAAAGTTTCCTTTGGAGCAAAACCATCTCTTCCCCTTAAAGAACCATCGATCTATACCGTTCAAGTAGTGAATTTTAAAAATAGTTTGGAAAAATCTACTTCTCCACATTATAAGTTACTCCCAGGATGCCTTATGTGGTAGGGAGACAACGCTGAGAGTTTTCCTGGGGCTATCATATACTTTACCTATATTATTCAAAACTGAAAGCAAATGGAGTGCGTGGCAATTCCTTTACGGGCATTTTATGTTCTATTTCCTTTCCCCGATATATTAAAAATAGACTCCAGGGAAAAAATAAGGTTAATTGCCCTGTATGGATGGGAAATGGATGAATACACTAATCAAGGGCATTGTAGATCACCCAAAATGTAAATACATGAAAAATTTACAGATTAAATCTGACAAAAATGGAAAAGAAATGCAACATACTGTTAGACAAGGTTTCAGACCTTATTTCACTTACGAAATCAAGTTAATGAAAAAGATGTTACATACTGAATTAAAATATATATAATTTATTTTTTGATAAAAGGTCTATTGACAGTCCTTAGTTTGCTGATCATGGGAGAAAAACTTCACTAAAATAATTATGTTAAACGTATTCACATAATATCTAAGAAATTAATTCTATCTGTAGCAATGGAAACTTGTTCATGTGGAACAAAGTTAACTAAACTAAAAGGCATTCAATGAAGATTATGGAATTATCACTATTAACTGGAATCTGTGTAGAGCTCTAGTTTAGGATTCTGGTTTTGACTTACTTCTATGGACATCTCGTAAAAACACACACTCTCCTCCCAGTGACTTCACTTTACCATCCACAAATTCTTCCTGTTTTTTTGCACTTTTCAAATTTCAAAAAACATTTGCATCTACTATGTCATTTATTACTCATAAGTATCTGAAATAAATAAAATTTGCCTTCCATCTTAGAGAAAGGGAAACTGAAGCTTCCTGAAACAACAGTGAGTAAACAAGAGCAAGGACTCACACTAGTTTGGGGTCTTATATTCTTTCCACTCTTTCAAATTTACTTTATTAATCAGTATGTCTTTCTCTACTGACCTGAATCACACTTGGTGACTGTTCATGAACTCTGCAAAATAAACTGGCTCAACAGACTTAAAAAAACAAACAAACAAAACAACAACTTTCTATTCCTTATTGAGACTTCAAGACTGAAATTGATAAACCTGAATTCAAGCCTTAGGCTAGGACTAACTTGCTTTGTGATGGGTTCCTCTAGAGTCTCAGTTGTTTCCTAACAACCCATACTTTAAGGATTGATAAGATGTATGGAGGAGCACCTGGGTGGCTCAGTCGGTTAAGCATCTGCCTTCGGCTCGGGTCATGATCCCAGTGTCCTGGGATCGAGCCCCGCATCGGGCTCCCTGCATTGAGCTCCCCGCTCCGCGGGAAGCTTGCTTCTCCCTCTCCCTCTGTCCCTGCTTGTATTCCCTCTCTCGCTGTGTTTCTCTGTCAAATAAAAAAAAAAAAATCTTAAAAAAAACCAATTAGGGATCTGTGACATTTTTAAATAGTTCTTTCAATATGTTTTATGGAAACAGATGGTTGTAAAAGTAGACAGAGATGAATGAATAAACAAGGAAAACCTATCTGTAGGAGGAGGAGAGAAGGAAGTGGAAAATACTGGGTTTCTCCTATTAGGAAAATCAAAAGAATTTATTGAGACCATGGACATGTGGTAGACTCTCGCTTGGAAATTTTTCTGCATTTCTCTTCAGACAACAAAGGGAAATGATAATGGGGACATAAAATGGGAAAAAATATGTTTCACTTGAAACAACTGCAGAGCTGGTTGGTAAGCTTCACAACTAATTAAGAAAGCTAAATAAGAAAATTAACATCTAAGAATTACAGAACTTCATAGCCAGAGCAGAACTAGAGGCCATCTAATTTATCCCTCTTCTTAATCAAATTTTGACAAATTGCAATGGAGATCATTGCTGAAGATGGTGGAAGAGCTGGAGCAGCTAAAGCAGAGAGTTCCTCCAAAACTAAGATAGTATGAGGCATATTATGTTTCAACACTGAACACCTGATAAAAGGTGGCTGAAAATTGAAGTTTTACCTTATGAAAGAGAGGCTTGAGATTTGTATATATGTGTTTTGCGTGCATGTGTATTTCATAATCATCGAGGCGTCTCCAGTAGAGCAAATTCTGTGTGAGCAGAGATGGATGACCTATGTGATGCTCACAGCCATTTCTCAACATTTTCAGCACCCTGCCTTATATTTCAACATATTTCAGAATATTGAATCTCAACACTGGCTGTATACACATACCACCTGTAGAACTTTAAAAAATAAGACTGCCTAGGTTCCAACACCAGAGATTTTGATTTGTATGGGTGAGAACCCGGAATTAGTGTAACAAGTCCCCAGGTGATTCCAATGTACTGCCAGAATTGAAAATGATAGTTTTAGGATTACAGCCATAAACAATAGGGAAAGTGAAAATTTAATAACAATAAAGAGAGTCGTGTTAAAATATTCAATAATAGAAAATTTGGGCAAGTATTTATATACTTTAATTTATACACTTTAAATTTTAATCTTAGGGGCTCCTGGGTGGCTCAGTCAGTTAAACGTTTGCCTTCTGCTCAGGTCATGATCCTGGGATCTTGAGATCCAGCCCCCCCTCTGGCTCCTGGCTCAGCGGGGAGTCAGTTTCTCCCTCTGCCTCTCCTCCCTGCTTGTGCGCTCTCTTTCACTCTCTCAAAGAAATAAAATCTTAAAAAAAATAAAATAAATTTTAATCTTAATTTGGAAACTATTATATTTTTGTTTTCATTTTAGTAAAAAACAGTCTCTCTCCCTCTCTCTCTCCCTCCTTCCCTCCCTCTCTCTCTACATATGCCTAAACTTTTAGCTAGCCAAATACAAAAGTGTGTTCAAAAGAGAATATAATATGATCAAATATGATTCACATTATGAATATATGTAAGTCTAACATCAAAATATATATATATCTCTAAAATTCTTATTGATAGGTCAAAAAGAAAAAATTCAAGATTATGTCCATATACGAAGAAAAGGAATTGATAGTCTATTCCTATATGTTGTAAAAATTATCAGCAAACTAGGAAATTTTCAGTATTTACTAATTAAACAAATGCCTATGCTATGACCCAGGAATCCTGGAATTAGCACATACCCAAGTGAAATTAGTTCATATATACCAAAAGAAAAACAGCAACAACAACACAAACCCTTATACAAGAATATCCAGAGCAGCTTTAGTCATGATAGCTCCAGGTGTATGTTGTAGTCAGCTTGCAGAAGCTCATAAGGAATTCTGTGAGCTTATTGTTAAGCCATGCAACTTGAAATTGGCCATGGTGAAAGCACTTACACCAGGAGAACTGGCAAATGCTGCAAATCAGTGTGTCTCCGTACTTCTCCCCAACCACCGCCAGTTTACCAGCACACCATTGAATAGCTCCAAAATGGAAGCCATCCAAGTGTCATGAAATTAGATAAACACTAGGTGGTATATTCATAAAATGGAATAATATATGACAGTAAAAAGAATAAATTACTGATGCAATAACATGAGTAAATCTCAGAAACGTAATACTGATCGAAGGAAGTCAGACCAAAGGAATATGGTAACCTATAATTATAGAATTCAAAATATTGATTACCTCTGGAGATCAAGTGATATTGAGTATAAAGGGGCATGGAGAGATTCTGGGGATGATGGAAATGTTCTACATTTTGTTCAAGATAGTAGTGACATGGTTATATACATATATGCATTAATTGAGCTACATACTATATGTAAATTATGTCTTAATAAATAAAGATTTAGGTTTATATGAAAGATAAAGAAGTACATAAAGTTAAGGTAATTTTGAGAAAGTTGACCAAAAACCAGGTATATATCCTGTTTGATATTAAAACATGTCATAACCACAGTAAAAAAGCATATGGAATAAGCACAACAGAGAAATAACCAATAGAAAGAATACAGAGCTCAGAAAGACATAAACATAATTTGATACATGATAAATAAGGCTCCACAAAGCAATGAGTTACAAAGAGATTGTTTAATAGATTATGGAGGGAAAACTCCATATGATTACACAGAGGAAAATAAAACTGAATCATTCAACTGACACCACCGTAAGTAAAAAAAAAAAAAAAAAAAATGCAAAAGAATATCTTTGTGACCTTAACATGGGAAAGTACGTATTAAAGAAAACCCTGAAACTGAAAACCATAAGTCAAAAATTGATGTGTCTACACAGATCAAAAATGAAGATTTGTATTGAGTGAAAAAGACTACAGAAAAAGGTAGCAGACAGATAACAGCCAGAAATAAGCTAACTGAAGTATTCAACATTGCCAAGGGAGCAATGACAGGTGCTGCATTCTTTAGCACAGTAGACACTAGCCACAAGTGACTAGTTAGTGGGAATTACATAAAATTAAAAGTTCACTTCCTCAGTGCCACCAGCCATATTTCAAGTGCACAACAGTCATACACCACTAGTACTATTATATTATATGGCACAGATATAAAACATTTCCATCACTGCAGAAAGTTCTTAGAGCAACATTAATCTAGAATATGGAAGCTTCCGCAAATAAACTGGAAATGAATAGCAAAATGATAGAAAAATTGACCAAAAAAATTAAAAGACAAGTCACAAAAGGGGAAACCCATGTAGTTTACATGTAAATGAGTTGCTCAAATTTACTAGCAATTTGAAAGATGCAAATTAAAAAGATGGTATACTTCTACACCTGGTGAACTGAAAAAAAAATTGGATGTGGTGTAATACCAAGCATTGTCAAGGATGCAAAGAACTAGGAATCCTCTTGCACAACTGGTTGGAAAATAACTTGTTCTGGTTTTACCGGGAAATGTTTGCTCAGTATATAGTCAAATTGAATATGTGTATAAATTCTGACCCAGTGGCCCCACACTTAGAGAAATCCTCTTAGAGTTTCACAAAGGTATTTCTACAAGGATATCCATTGTAGTGTTTTACGTAGTTCCAAAAAGTTGAAGACATATGCATACTAGGTATCCATTCCACTACCAGAAGGTAGTGGATGCTCATGGTCAGATATTATGGGGCAATTAGACACAATTCATTAGTTAAATTTACTAAGAGAAATATGAGTGAGAATTTAAATATTTTGAATATATTATGAATATTATAAAAAGTATCAAACAGAATAAAGACTATATATAAAATATTTATGTAAAACATGTTATACAAAATAACTATATTTTAAGATACATACATAGACATAGTATCTATAATATATATAAGATAAATATATCACATATACATAGAGACATATATGTACATGTTATATAGACAATAAGAAGCCTATATCAGGGTGAAGAAAATAGGAGTGGAAATAAGACACAGGGGGAAACAAACAAAAGAACAAGTAAAAAAAGAAATAGTGTCCAAGGTCCAGAAATTCACCTACACATATATTGGTAATTGATATTCAACAAAGATGCAATGTCAGTCCAATGGGAAAATGTAGTCTTTCAACAAATGGGCATCTCTATGCAAAAAAAAAAAAAAAAAAAAAAAAGGAAAGAAAAGAAAAGAAAAGAAAAGAAATAAAGAAGAAAAGAATCTCAACCCATACCTTGTATCACATATAAAAATTAATTCAAAATAGATCTTAAACTAAAATGTAAAACCTAAAAGTATAAAACATCTGGAATAAAACAGTAGAAAACCTCTATGACCTTGAGTTAAGCAAAGATTTCTTAAATATAATACCAAAAGCATGATCCATAAAAGAAAAAAAAAATTGGACTTCATTAATTTAGGAAATTTTGCTTTTCTAAGACACTGTGCCATAAATGTAAAGGCCCATTTCAGAATGAGAGAAAATATCTGCAAAACATATCTGATAAAATACATGTATCTAGAATATACAAAGAACTGTTAAAATTCAATAATAAGAAAATCCAATAGAAAATGGGCAAGTGGCTTAAACAGATACCTCACCAAAGAAGGTACTCACCTGGAAAAAGAAAAGAAAAAAAAACATGAAAAGACATTCAATATCATTAGTCATTAGGAAATGCAAATTAAAGCAATAACGGGACACCACTAAACATGTATTAGAATAGTGACAACTAAAAAATTGACTGGATCAAGTATTGGTGAAAATGTGGGACTCTTGCCCAAATATAGTGACTTTGTAAAAGGGCACTTTGTAAAACATTTTGACACTCTTAAAAAAGTGAACGTCCACTTACCATAGGACCCAGCCATTCCACACCTATTTATACAAGAGAAACGAAACCTACGTCCACACAAAGATATATGTTATTGCTCATAACAACTTTATTTGTAATAGACAAAAACTGGAAATGACCCAAATGCTACTAACAGATGAATTGATAAATTCTGTACTGTGGAATACTACTCAGTAATAAAAGGAAGGACCTATTGATACACACTGCAACATGAATGGATCTCAAAATAATCATGCTGCATGAAAGGAGGCAGACAAAAATTAATGAAAACTGTATCATTCCATTTATAGGAAACTCTAGAAATTGCAAACTAATCAATAGCAACAGAAAACTGATCTGTGGTTCAGAGAGTGGTGAGAAGGAGAGATCACAAAGAGGCAAAAGGAAACTTTTGTGGCTGATGGATATGCTCATTATCTTCATTGTAGTGATTGTTTCATAGGTGTATTCATATGTCAAAACTCATCAAATCGTACCCTTTACATAGGTGCAGTTTGTCTTATGTAAATTATGCCACAATAAAGTGGTGGAAAAATAAGAGAAAGAAATAATGAAAACAAAAAAGGAGCTTAGCATGGAGCAATAACTAACAATATCCCATGAATTGGAAAAGATGAGTTTAACTCATCCATCTGCAGTTAAGGTGCTCTCAAGGTATTTTAAATGAAAAGTCATGCTGGGGCACCTGGGTGGCTCAGATGGTTAAGCGTCTGCCTTCGGCTCGGGTCATGATCCCGGAGTCCTGGGATGGAGTCCTGCATCGGGCTCCCTGCTCAGCAGGGAGCCTGCTTCTCCCTCTGCCTCTCTCTCTCTCTCTCTGTCTCTTATGAATGAATAAATGGAATCTTTAAAAAAAAAAAAGTCATGCTGGACTAAAAGATGCTTTCAATTATGGCTGCTCAGAACCAGAGATAATCTATTCCACAGTCATTCAGTGCTGGCTAACCTTGCTATGGTTATATAGGAGAAGCAACCTTGAATATATTAGCATTAATACTACTAACCTAAAAAAAAAAATAATTAGAAGAAATCATTGGTGTCATGAAGCATGAAGAACTAAGATTTGGGAAAGATTTTAAGTGTTTTAAGAACAAGATGTGGAGGGGCACCTGGGTGGCTCAGTCATTAAGCGTCTGCCTTCGGCTCAGGTCATGATCCCAGGGTCCTGGGATCGAGCCCCACATCAGGCTCCCTGCTCCGCGGGAAGCCTGCTTCTCCCTCTCCCTCTCCCACTCCCCCAGCTTGTGTTCCCTCTCTCGCTGTGTGTCTCTCTGTCAAAAAATAAATAAAAATCTTTAAAAAAAAAAAAAAAAAAGAACAAGATGTGGATTAGGCAAATTTGAATTTTGTTAGTTTTTCTACCATGAACAAGCTGAATGGCTCTGTCAAAGTTAGTCTGGGGACCAGTCCTGTCTCCTCACAATCTACTTCAAGATTTTATTTATTTATTTGAGAGAGAGAGAGAGAGAGAGCACGAGCAGGAGGGACAGAGGGAGAGAAAGAATCTCCATGCTAAGCATGGAGTCTGACTCTGGGCTCGATCCCAGGACCCTGAAATCGTGTCCTGAGCTGAAACCAAGAGTGGAACAGACTGTGCCACCCAAGCACCCCTCCTCATTATCTACTTCAAAGAATTTTTACATCAGTAAGTTAAGATTTCAAGATAGTTTTACTCCCTTTTGGAGTTAAGAAAAAAAAAAAAAAAGGCATGTCTTATCCAGGCCTGTTATTTATTGAATTGTCTGTTACAAACTCATGTCTAAAGGAACCATGCTGCTTTAAGGATATTCACAAAAGAATGATATTCAGATACAGACATCCTTAATGGGTGCACCATATTAGAAGACTTTCCTAATACTCGTAGGATGGGTAAGACTCTGGAAAATAGAAAACTGAACAAAGATGATCTATTTCCACCCTTTTCATCAAATTTGAAGCTAAAATACGACATGCTAAGGATAATCAAGCCTAGGAGGTAACACTGTGAAAGAAAGTAGCAACTGAATTACCCTGCACATATTGAAGCATGTTCAGATGATGCCCCCAAAGAATGAAAGGGGAAATATAGCTCAATTTATGGCGGCACTCAAAATTACTCAGTAAAGCTCTTTAGAGACCCTTTCTTTGAAAGAAAAGGTTATTAATTTCAAGGTAACATTGAGTCTGGGTCAAACAGAAAAATGTCACTATTCCATAGCAGAATATCCTCCTAGAATGTTGTAATCATAGAATACCTAAAATCTTTACAGAGAAGCAAAAAATATCTTGCAGACTGTGGAGTATGCACAACGGTGGTTTTCTTCCTGAAGCAAAAACAATGATCCATCGCTCCTACTCTAATACCTAATAAATACTGGCATTTCAAAGAGAATTACTTTTCATTTCAGCTTTGCCATTAACTTTATATACAACTTTGCTCAAATTTAAGGCCTTCTATATCACTTGCTTTTTATAAAACTGCCATTGTCTGTCTTTCAAGATTAATACAAACTGTAAGCTATTGTCTACAAAAGTATGTTTAAGAGAATTTTAAACTCATAAAAAAGCAATTAGTAACTTTTAAACGATAAAGCTAAAAAGATGTGACTCTGGATGAGCAATATTAAAATGATATATTTTTAGTATTTGTTTGATTGGGGCTGTTTGAAATTTATAACTTGATGTAATAAAATAATCTGGAGTCACTGCAGTCTTGCCCTGGTTGACATGTCAAAAGCTCCATTGAGTAAAGCCTTGTATGGTTGTCATCAAAAGATTGTAAAGTGACATGCTTTTCAAAGATGAGATCAAGCTGTCACACTGAGCATTATATTATGTATATAACACACTGTATATTATATTATGTGGCATTACAGCTTCAGCTTATGAAGTGCCATGTGAAAAATATCATGACTTCAGGTAAGACTAGTCCAAGATTTCCTACAAACTGTACTAAATATAAGTGGATTTTATTGAACAGTAATCCTAATTATCTGTTTTTCATTCTGTAAGAAAAAAAAGGATTGATTCTACAACAGGCCTTTTAAATTTACAGTTAGCTGACTGAAGTGCATGCAAATGGAAATAAAACTGCAGCCCTGGGACACTCTAAAACATGACACACGAGGTTGCCAAGGTAACCCACCAGGAGGCTGTCTTGGCATCTTCTGGAATAAAATGGGAAGAAAACATTACAGTGAAAAGATGGGGGATGGGGATCTTCTGGGTCTGCTTATATAATAAAAGTGTTGCGAAAAACTACAGCTCCATGAAATTGGTTCCAAACAAAAAAGGAAAACGTATCTCTCACAATTCCAATGTTTAAATTGGGCAAGACTTAGGATCCACAAGCGTGTAATTTTAAAAATTATGTTAAATATTATTTAAATGGCATAGTTACTTTGAAACCACCGTGCAACATTTATCAATTTTTGTACTTACCAAAAAAATTCAGCTGCGGTATATGGCTAGTATTCAAGGTGTAAAAGTGATGTTAACTTTCCAATATTTTACTGTTTGGGCAGGTCTTGGGGAAGCAGCAGAACTTGCCTAATAGTCTCAAAATATAACATCCCAAGAGAACAATAAAAGAATAGATGACACTAAGAATCATTTCACTTTAGATCACTGTTAAATTTTACATTTATCTCCTACCTTCTTTTTTTTAGAATTACAGAGCATTCCTTTGATTTAGGAGCTGTTTCCTTATATTTCACAATGCCACTGTTTCTTTTAAACACACACACAGAGCTTTAGGTCCCTCTCTTTGAAGAGCTGATTCTAACAGAAGGTTATTCTATAAATAGTCAGTGAATCTCCTTGGCCTGTCCTTAGGCTTTTTTCAATTCTCCTCTGTCCCTGCAGATTGAACAAGAATTCTGAGATGATGAAGGACAAACATGGGGATAGGCGACTCTGGTGTGGTGCATGACAGCACTTGTGCCTGTCACAGAGGAATTGCATTTAAGAATTCCATGTACAAACAAAAAATTCAAATAGGAAAGAGGAGAACTGAAAAATAGCACCATTTTATTCAGATGTTTATATACTTAAAAATTGCATTTTTTTTTTTACTTTATATAAAAACAGAATTTGTGTCATTTGGAACATTGCCAATAGCAAGATAACTGGAATCTTTGACTGTGTGTCTCGGATAGCAGTTATGCAATCAATTCCATTTAAAAAAATCAAAGCCGATTATTTTACATTGTATATTCATTCATAAAAGCCAATGTTATTTTGCTGTTTTGGTGCAGTGGAGATATTAAGGCAGGCTGCCTTTTAAGAGATTACTTTCCTTTTCATACATAAGCAGCTATAGAACTCCATCTAGTCATATCGCCACTTTCCTCAAAATCTTTCAGTATTTCTCATCATCAATAGATAGTAGAGTATCCTAACTATATTTCACAGAACGTTTCTCAATTAAGACCCTGGATTTCTGTATGCATAGTAGGCTCCAGGAGAACTTCTCATTCTTTCTGAGCACACAGGGATATTTATTTTTCTCTCTCTGAGACATCTGTCTGCTTCTCTGGGAACTTGCTTTAACCCAGCTCACATGTCATATCTTCTGTGAAATAATGTACCCTCCTCTTCTCTCCTAAGGCAATTGGCTATTTTATTTCCTTTGTTCCTATTGCACTTTGAATTTATCTAATGCAATATGTATGACATTGTGATGTGCTTTAGAACTCTATCTCCCATGTATGATATACTTCGTGAAGATAATGCCTTGCTCATTTTGGGTCACTGGTACATAACAGTCTCCAGAACACAATAGACAATCAACAAATGTTTGTTGAAAATTGAATGGATATAACTATCTTCAACTGCAAAGTAAAGAAACGCTGGGGTGTGGAATGGGTCAACAATTAGCTGACTCCTAAGCTTCATATTAGAGCAGAGTCACCTTGTGAAGTCTAGGGTTGGACAAAGGCATCTGCTTTTTAAATAAGCATTGCAGGTGATTCTGACACCAAAGTTTGGGAGTTGAGACATAGACTCTTGAAGAGTATTTCACATGCACCACAGAAGTTTTCTAACATAGAAAAGGTGGGTAAGCAGAGGGATAACTTACAACTGGAGACAATTTCCATTAAATAACTGATATGATTCATTTTAACAAAGTGCAGTATAATGCAGTATAAATGCTTACCATTGAGTCTAAAATGTAATCAGTCTGCAATTTAATCTTTTAAAAGTGGAAGCAAGTTACAAAGTCATAAACCTATAATCTCAATTAAATAGCTTGCTTCATCTTCTAAAAGTCAGAAGAATACCCATTATATCATCCAAATAGCCTCCAAACATGTTAGACCAAGGAACCCTAGAGTTCCCGCAGTGAGAATCTTAGTATTCTTTGCATTTGAAAGAAATCAGAGAGAAGAGTTTACAGAATGAGTGTCAAATATAGAAAACCACTGCAGTTCTCACATCATGGACTGGACTCTGCTGCTTGAAAAACAAACTGGGCACCAAGAGGTTAGCACAATTATTGGCTATTTCTAATTTGAAATAACTTGATTAATTAAATCAAGCTTATTTGAAGAACTATAAATTGATGCTCATATATTTCGGCTATCTTTTCTAAAATTACTCATCTTGCTACTGTGTTACAAGGGTCCCTAAGAATCCCATGGAAGCACAGCAATGAGTGGCATGAAGGAGATGCTGGGTGGGCTTGTCTCCAATTTCCTTGGCCTACCATTCTATGAGAATTATAACTGATTTCTCAGTGTACACACATTGTATGTTGTCCAGCCTAGAATGCATCAACTTCTCAGCAGGAATGAGCTATATATATTTGTTTGTATATAAATATATACAAACTTGTAATTCTAATTCCAATGCTGATTTGAGCACCAGCAGTCAAATAGGGAAGGAACATTTACCCAAATCACACCTTCTTTGCTTGGTATTGATGTCCTGTCTTCCTTAACTTTTGCTGTCACCTTAAAATGCTGAACAGAACCACTGTACACCCCCACCCTAATCCCAATAGTCAGAATTCTTCCACAGTGGACAGATCACCTGGACCAGGATGCCACCAAATCTCACATTGTGCCAGCCAGAATTTTCATATTGCTGAACCTGAGTAAAGCATATATGGCTCTATCATTTGGCCACAATTTATATATCCATAACTTTTCTGAGCCATTCAGATAATATGCAGGTAATTATTCACTGCAAGATATAGCTCTGTAACTGTATTCGTGTTCCTGCCCCCATCAAGCTGCATCTAAACTTCCTCCTTTTTTCAGCAGCCTGAGATGCTAAGGCCTCAGTATGTAGTACTATTAAGCCTATATGTGCTGGACATGATTAAGTCCTGATTAAGTCATGAACTCCCTGGGAAACTAATGCATTATCTGTTACTAATGCATTATCTGTTACTGAGTCTAAAAGCCTTAACTCTTGCTGGGAAATAAACAGTCATATTGTGTAAACACAGAATCATCAAAGACAAAAGAGTTGCCCCGGTTGATCTCTTGGCACATATCCTTTTAAAGGCAATCTTTAAAAACATTCATTCTCTCCTTTAGAAATTCATAGATTATTTACCAAAAAAGAGTACCATAGAAAAGAGTTTCTCCTCCTAGGGGAAGAAGCATCCTACTAAAAGAAAATATACCTAGGAATTGATAGAATATAAGAGGGTAACTGTCCCAGTTTTGGTTGATTTGGGTTGATGATTGTTATCTTATACTTTTCTAAAACTTTGTTTATACCGCCCCCTTAGGATTTTCTAAATTGAACTGGTTGGTTGAAATAAGTTGTAATACTATAAGACTAAATTAGAAACAAGATGAATATAGGGGCAAGAGAAATGGAAGAGAGACAAGAAACAATGTCATAACTAAAAATAAAATTCTTCTAACAACTTTTTCCAAAAGCTTTTAAAATCTGAAAAATAAGATTGCCTAGGGTTAGAGGACACCCAGATACCCAAAAGTGTGATATTTCTTTATTTTATGGATTCAGGAAGTCATGGGAGAAAAGCAGCCCTGAAAACAACACAGAAACTTTATTTGCTTCCCTTCCTTGCTTTATTTCTATAGTCCTCTGAAGACTAATAATGCAAAATGCTATCACCTCCCCGTCTGCTTAGCTTCTAGAGCTATGACGCTAAAGGGTAAGCGTGCATATAAATTAACGCTATAGAACATCAGTTTCTATTTGTAAATTTCACTAGAATTTGACAATTATTCCAGTAATTTACTGAGGCCAGGAAAAAGATCTTGAGTAACTTTGCCTACTCAGAATTAAGTCCAATGTTATAAAATAAACATAGTTTTGATACTATAACCAAATTCTCCATAATAGCTACTTATGTATATATCTAAGTATTTGTTTAGTAATAAAAATATAAACAAAAGAAAATCAGGTATCTTCAGTTCTTAATTAAAAGCACTAAACCAGCCCTGCAAGAAATATTAAAGGGGATCCTTTAAGTGAAGAGAGAACCCAAAAGTAACATAGACCTAAAAGGAACAGAGGCAATATATAGAAACAGTGACTCCACAGGTAATACAGTGGCACTAAATTCATATCTTTCAATAGTTACTCTGAATGTAAATAGGCTAAATGCCCCAATCAAAAGACACTCATACAGGAATTCAGCAAAGTGACAGGATATAAAATCAATGCACAGAAATCAGTTGCATTCCTATAGAGAAGAAAGAAATTAAGGAATCAATTCCATTTACAACTGCACCCAAAACCTAAGATACCTAGGAATAAACCTAACCAAAGAGGCAAAGGATCTGTACTCTGAAAACTATAGAACACTTATGAAAGAAAATGAAAAGGATACAAAGAAATGGAAAAACATTCCACGCTCATGGATCAGAAGAACCAATATTGTTAAAATGTCTATACTCCCCAAAGCATTCTGCACATTCAATGCAATCCCAAAGTAACACCAGCATTTTTCACAGAGCTAAAACAAACACCATTATGCTTTTTTTTTTAAAGATTTTTATTTATTTATTTGACAGAGAGAGAGAGACAGCGAGAGAGGGAACACAAGCAGGGGGAGTGGGAGAAGCAGGCTTCCTCTGAGCAGGGAGCCCGATGTGGGGCTTGATCCCACGACCCTGGGATCATGACCTGAGCCAAAGGCAGATGCCTAATGACTGAGCCACCCAGGCACCCAGAGACTCTTAATCATAGGAAACAAACTGAGGGTTGCTGGAGGGGAGGGGGTTTGGGGGATGGGCTTACTGGGTGATGGACATTAAGGAGGGCATGTAATATAATGAGCACTGGGTATTATATGACTGATGAATCACTGACCTCTACTATAATATAATAATACATTATATACTAATTAATGGAATTTAAATTAAAAATATATTTTAAAAAATAAAAATAAATAGGATAATAAAAATAAAACTCTTAATATAAAGAAAAAGAATGATCTTTTTAAAAATATCAGACGTTTTGTCGATATTGCTTCCTGCCATCTTACCAGTCAAGTTATGGGACTCTCAATTGTTGGTTACTAATGACTTTATCATATTACTGCATTTTGATAGTTGATATACAATCTACTTATATTCTCAATGGATAAAATTCATCACTGTACTACAAGAAATCTCTCTGATATCAAGTGTATCTACCCCATAGCTCTCTCTGACTTATTTCCTTTTACTATTCAAGTTATCACTAAAGTCATATTTTCCTTGAATTTCTCCCTAGGACCATAGGAGAAGTAACAATTTTTTAAACTTATTTAAATATGAATAACTATATTGCTTCTTTCTTCCAAAATGCACCAAAACACCAGTTTATTATTTTTGAGTTTCTTATTTGATATTAGTATTATTTGCCCAAATGCTCTTTATGTGACTGTTCTCATCCCTGTTATCATAAATTACAACTACCTTAAGGGTAGGAATTATGTCTGCTAATATCCTCCTCCATGACCTAGATATCATAGTTGTTGAACAGTAATAAATATTATAATAAAAGATCATTAAAGCACATATGTGGTATGTAGAGCTTTTTTATATAAATATATAGACATTTACTAAACTCAACTTAGATTATCATTTTTATAGAATGTCCAAACAGAAAGCTGAAATTTATGAATCTGGATTTATATTAGAGGGTACATGAAAGAGAAATTTCATCTGAGTTGCAATTTCGTATTAGCCCTAGGTATAGAAAACTTTATTCCCTTTTGCTATTACTTTGAAGGAAGAGATAAATTTTACTACAAAACCTACACAAACTTAATCATGAGAAGAAAAGGAGTTAAATTTCTAACCTAACCTTAAAATAAAAACAGAAAGACCTGGCTCTGCTTTTTATGAAGTCTTATAGGAAAATCCCCACTTTTCATTTTTGCAGGCGCAATTTATAACTGCCCTTTGCATTTTACTGTGTTAACCTTTTAAAATTCTTCTATTCTCCAAATTCCAGAAGCACAATTTTCCCTTGAACATCTCAATGTATCACATCTGGTTTCTATAGGATATATAAGCACGTTGTCAATGATGACAGGATATTTTCTGGAAATACTTATAAATACAGAAAATTTTCAAAAGACATATATTATGGATGATAAAAATTTTCTCCTAACAAAAATTACTATTTTTATTCTAAAAATATGAGGCAATACAGACTCACTAATGTTATATATTATACCCATTAGTTTATCCAATAAAAATATTCACTAAAAATTCCATTGTCTTCCCCTAGTTTATTGCACCATTGTTCTTTTTATATAGCTAATTTTGAATTTATATATTTTATAAATATAACTTAAAATATACATAGTGTGTATATATTATATATTTATATGCATATATACATATATATATTACATATATATATATAATTTTATTTTTTGGTAAACTATGAAAAGTGGTGTCCTAGTCCATTTGGGCTGCTAGCATAAAAGTCCAAGTGACTTAAACAAAGAACATTTATTTCTCACCATTCCGGAGGTTGGGAAGTCCAAGATCAAAATGCTAAAAGATTTGGTATCTAGTGAGAGCATGTTTCCTAGTCCATAGAAACCCATCTTCTTGCTGGGTCCTCATATAGTAGAACCGGCCAGGAACTCTCTGAAGGCACTAACCCAGTTCATGAGGGCTCCACCCTCATAACTTGATCACCTTCCAGAGGCCCCACATCCAAATACCATCACACTGGGGATTAGGTTTCAGCATATGAATTTGAGAGGGACACATTCAGCCTGTAGCAGTAAATTATTGAAAGTATAATTATTCTTTTTAAAGATTTTATTTATTTATTAGAGAGAGAGTGAGAAAGAGAGAGAGCACAAGGGGGGTGGGGTCAGAGGGAGAAGCAGACCCCCCGCTGAGCAGGGAGCCAGATGCAGGACTTGGTCCTGGGACTCAGATCATGACCTGAGCCAAAGGCAGACTCTTAACAGACTGAGCCACCTAGATGCCCAGAAAGTATAATTATTTTTTAAAGTGTTAAAGTTTTCATACCTTGTCAATATGATCTTCTTACAAACCTTGTAAGGAATCTATTATAATTCCACTTTAAGAGAAGATAAAAGTGTGACTCAGAGAAGTTAAGTTAGTGAATATCACAGCATAAATTTGAACCAAGTTCATGTAATTTTAGTGCTTATTACACTTTATTTACAGTATGTAATTTTTAAATTGTTATTATAGGGGCATTGTGTGGCTCAATCTGTTGAGCATCCGACTCTTGGTTTCAGCTCAGGTCATGACCTCAAGTTCATGAGATCAAGCCCTGCTTCAGGGTCCAAACTCAGTATGGAGTCTGCTTGAGACTTTCTCTCTCTCCCTCTCCTTCTGCCCCTCCCCCCGCATGTGCATCTACATGGTGGATCGAGACCTACATCGGGCTCCTTGCTCAGCAGGGAGTCTGCTTCTCCCTCTGCCTGCCACTCCCACTGCTTATGCTCTCTCTCTCTCTAAAATAAAATAAATAAAATCTTTAAAAATAAATAAATTGTTATAAAAAATTTATTATAAAATTATTAATGTCAATAAAACTATCACACAGAGATAACACCTGTTTTTATTTATATAACACCTATTTATATTCAATGACTATAAACTTTTGCAGTTATATTTATACATATACATATATATCCTGGCATAATATATGATACCTAATATTGACATATCTTTTTATTTATATATATTCATAGACAAATGTGTTATAGTCACATATATCTTTACACATTTTTTTATATCCAATATTATATTCTACTTTTCAATTTACAAGTTAGTGAGCTTTTCCTTTTCCTTTTTTTTGTTTTTTTTAATTTAAATTCCACTTGGTTAACATATAGTGTTGTATTGGTTTCAGGAACAGAATTTAGTGAGGGTGTTTGGGTGGCTCAGTCAATTAAGCTTCTGCTTTCAGCTCAGGTCATGATCCCAGGGTCCTGGGATGGAGCCCCGAGTCGAGTTCCCTGCTCAGCGGGGAGCCTGCTTCTCCTTCTCCCTCTGCCTGCCTCTCCCCCTGCTTGTGTTCTCTCTCTCAAATAAATAAATAAAATCTTTAAAAAAAAAAAGAGTAGAATTTAGTGATTCATCATTAACATATAACACGTAGTGTTCATTATAAGTGCCTTCCTTAATACCCATCACCTAGTTACCACATCCCCTCACCCACCTCCCTTCCAGCAACCCTCAGTCTGTTCTCTATAGTTAAGAATCTCTTATGGTTTGCCTTCTTCTCTGTTTTTATTTTATTTTAATTTTCCTTCCCTTCCCTTATGTTCATCTGTTTTGTTTCTTAAATTCCATGTATTAGTGAAATCATAAGATATTTATCTTTCTCTGAGTGACTTATTTTGCTTAACATAATATACTCTAGCTCCACCCATGTTGTTGCAAATGGCAAGATTTCATTATTTTTGATTGCCAAGTAATATTCTATTATGTATATATCATAAATATATATATATATATATATCACTTCTTTATCCATTCATTAGTTGATGTACAATTGGGCTTTTTCCATAATTTGGCTATTGTTGATAGTGCTGCTATAAACAATGGGGTGCATGTGCCCTTTTGAATCAGCATTTTTTATCCTTTGGATAAATCCCTCATAGTGTAATTTTTAACTTTTTGAGGAACCTCCATACTTTCCCAGAGTGGCTGCACCAGTTTGCATTCCCACCAACAGTGCAAAAGGGTTCTCCTTTCTCCACATTCTCACCAATATCTGTTGTTTTCTGAGTTGTTGATTTTAGCCATTCTGACAGGTGTAAGGTGGTATCTCATTGTACTTCTGATTTGCATCTCCCTAATGATGAGTGATGAGCATCTTTTCATGTGTCTGTTAGCCATCTGGATGTCTTCTTTGGAAAAGTGTCTATTCATGTCTTCTGCCCACTTTTTTTTTTTTTTTAAGATTTTATTTGTTTGTGAGAGAGACAGAGAGAGCATGAGTGGGGTGGGGAGAGGCACAGGGAGAGGGAGAGTGAATCCTCAAGCAAACTCCCCGCTTAGCATGGAGCCTGACACAGGGCTCCATCTCAGGATCCTGAGATCATGACCTGAGCCAAAGGCAAACGCTTAACTGACTGAGCCACTCAGGTGTCCCATCTTCTGCCCCTTCTTAACTGGATTATTTGTTTTTTGGGTGTTAAGTTTGATAAGTTCTTCATAGATTTTGGATAATAACCCTTTATCCGATATGTCATTTGAAAATATCTCTCCTGTTCTGTCAGTTGCCTTTTAGTTTCCTTGATTGTTTCCTTTGCTATGCAGAAGCTTTTATCTTCATGAGGTGCCAATAGTTCATTTTTGCTTTTGTTTCCCTTGCCTCCAGAGACATGTCTAGTAAGAAGTTGCTGCAGCTGAGGTCAAAGAGGCTACTGCCTGTGTTCTCCTCTAGGATTTTGATGCTTTCCTGTCTCACATTTAGGTCTTTCATCCATTTTGAATTTATTTTTGTGTACGTTGTAAGAACGTGGTCCAGTTTCATTCTCTTACACGTTGCTGTCCAGTTTTCCCAACACCATTTGTTGAAGACACTGTCTTTTTTCCATTGGATATTCTTTTCTGCTTTGTCAAAAATTAGTTGACCATAGAGTTGAGGGTCCATTCCCAGGTTCTCTATTCTAAGACAATTCCACTGATGTATGTATCTGTTTTTTGCCAGTACCATACTGTCTTGATGATTACAGCTTTGTAATAGAGCTTGAAGTCCAAAATTATGATGCCTCCTGCTTTGCTTTTCTTTTTCAACATTACTATAGCTATTCGGGGTCTTTCCTGATTCCATACAAATTTTAGAATTGTTTGTTTTAACTCTGAAAAATGCTGGTGTTACTTTGGGATTGCATTGAATGTGCAGAATGCTTTGGGGAGTATAGACATTTTAACAATATTTGTTCTTCTGATCCATGAGCATGGAATGTTTTTCCATTTCTTTGAATCCTCTTCATTTTCTTTCATAAGTGTCCTATAGTTTTCAGAGTACAGATCTTTTACCTCATTGGTTAGGTTTATTCCTAGGTATCTTATGGTTTTTGATGTAATTGTAAATGGGATCAATTCTATAACATATCTGATTTCTCTTTCTGCTGATTCATTTTTGGTGTATAGAAAGGCAACAGATTTCTATTTGTTGATTTTATATCTTGTGACTTTGCCAAATTCATCTATCAGTTCTAGCGATTTTTTGGTGGAGTCTTTTGGGTTCTCTACATAGAGTATCATGTTATTTGCAAAGAGTGAAAGTTTGACTTCTTTCCTACTGATCTGGAAGCCTTTTATTTCTTTCTGTTGTCTGATGGCTAAGGCTAGGACTTCCAGTACTATGTTGAACAACAGTGGTGAGAGTGGACATCCCTGTCATGTTCCTGACCTTAGGGGAAAACCTCTGAGTTCGTCCCCACTGAGGATGATATTAGCTGTGGGTATCTCATATATGGCCTTTATTATGTTGAGCTATCCCTACCTTCTTCAGGGTTTTTATCAAGAAAGGATGCTGTATTTTGTCAAATGCTTTTTCTGCATCTATTGAGAGGATCATATAGTTCTTATCTTTTCTTTTATTAATATGATGTATCATGCTGATTGATTTGTGGATATTGAACCACCCCTGCAGCCCAGGAATAAATCCCACTTGATCATTGTAAATAATCTTTTTAATGTACTGTGGGATTTGATTAGCTAGTATCTTGTTGAGAATTTTTGCATCCATGTTCATCAGGGATATTGGTCTGTAATTCTTTGTAGTGGGGTCTTTGGTTTTGGGATCATGGTAATGCTGGCCTTGTAGAATGAGTATGGAAGTTTTCTTTCCATTTCTATTTTTTTGAACAGCTTCAGAAGAATAGGTATTCATTCTTCTTTAAATGTTTGGTAGAATTCCCCAGGAAACCATCTGGCCCTGGACTCTTGTTTGTTGGGAGACTTTTGATTACTGCTTCAATTTCTTTACAGATTATGGGTCTGTTCAAATTTTCTACTTCTTCCTGTTTCAGTAGTAGTAGTTTATATGTTTCTAGGAATTTATCCATTCCCCAATTTTTTGGCATATAATTGATCATAATATTTTCTTATAATTGTTTGTATTTCTGCAGTGTTGGTCATGATCTCTTCTTTCTCATTGTGATTTATCTCTCCTTCTATTTTGAATGACAGCCTTACTGGATATAGTATTCTTGGCTGCATATATTTCCCATTCAGCACACTGAATATATCATGCCACTCTCTTCTGGCCTGCCATGTTTCTGTGGACAGTCTGCTGCTAACCTTATGTGTCTACCCTTATAGTTTAAGGACCTTTTGTCCCTAAGCTGCTTTCAGAATTCTCTCTTTATCTTTGTATTTTGCAAGTTTCACTATGCTATGTCTTGGTTTTGACCTGTTTTCATTTTGAGTGGAGTTCTCTGTGTCTCTTTGACTTGAATGCCTGTTTCCTTCGCCAGATTAGGGAAGTTCATAGCTACAATGTGTTCAAATAGACCTTCTGCCCCTTTTTCCCACTCTTCTTCTTCTGGGACTCCTATGATATGGATATTACTGTGCTTTGTGGAATCACTAAGTTCCCTAAGTCTATATTTGTGATCTAATAGTTTTCTTTCCCTCTACTTTTCAGCTCCATTATTTTCCATAATTTTATCTTCTAAATCACATATTCATTCCTCTGCTTCTTCAATCCTCATTGTGATAATATCCAATCATTTTGATTCTCAGTTACAGCATTTTTTTTTCATCCTGACTAGTTTTTAGGTCTTTTGTCTCTGCATCCAGGGTTTCTCTGGTGTTTTCTATGCTTTTTTCAAGCCCAGCCTAGTATTCTTATGACTGTTGTTCTAAATTCTTGTTTAGATATATATCTGTTTTGAGTAAATTCCTGGAGGTGATTTCTTCTTGATCTTTCTTTTGGGGAGAATTCCTCTGTCTTCTCATTATGTCTAGGTTTCTGTCTTTTGCATTCTATAAAAGCTTGTTATGTCTCCTGCTCCTGAGAGTAATACTATATTAAGAAGGGATCCTACACTGTCTAGGGCCAGGTGCATCAGGAGGTGTTTCTGGTGTATGCTGCATGCACTCTGCTGTTGTGTTTTGGCTACTCTTTCCCACTGGCTGGTCCTTGGCAGAATTCTTCCTTGCTTGCAGTGGGGAGTGTTTGGACCTTTAACTAGGTGTGCTTTGATTTGTTTGTTAAGCTAAACCTGACTTAAAAAAAAAAAATGCCTGATTCAAGAAAAGATAAAAGGAAAAGGAACAAAAAAGCAAACAAACAAACAAAAAACTATAAGCCTGGTTCCAAAGAAAAAAAGAAAGGAAGGAAAAAAGACCTTCATCCAAAAAATGAGAAAAGGAAATAAACAAACCAACCATTGAACAAAAAACTATAAGCCTGATTCCCAAGAAAAAAGAAAAAAAAAGTTTTAAATTAAAAAAATAATAATAAGTAAAATAAAGGATTAAAAAAAAAAAAAAAGCCTGGTCCTATTTCCACCAGAAACTGCAGCTGACATTTTGGAGCACTCTGTGATCAGTAGTGTTGGTGCATGTGGAGGGCCTATGTTGGTCTTCTGAGGGAGAAGCCCGCTGTGCTGGCTTACAGTTAGACCTGCCCTTGTAACAATGCCCCTGAGGATGCAGGGGGTGGGGTTTGGTGTAAGCAACTCCAGCCTCCACTTGAGGTGCTGTGTTTCTCTCTGAAGTCCCATTATGCTTCTGGGTTTGGAGGTGGAAGATGGCGTCACCCCTCCTTCTCCTCCCCGGGGAGGGGAACTCGCAAACACCACTGTTCAGGAGGCTCTCATAGAAAAGTGAACAATTTCCTCTTCTGTGTCCCAGGCTTTCCTCAGATCCCTGCCCTCAACATGTCTGTGCCTGGCTGTCAGCATGCCTGGCACCACAATTCTCCTGTGTTTTTAATCTCTGCTGGCAGCTGGATTCAAAACAACAAATCTAAAGTACCTGCAAGGCTGGGACCCACTCCCCTCCCTCAGAAGAGAGCCTCACATCCCTGAGCCCAGCACCTTTCTGTCCCAGAAAAGCAGTTGCGCACCTGCACAAGTGCCTGGAGTCTATGTTGAAGCACCCCTAAAAGCTGTGACCACGGTATCTGCCTTCTGCACACGCCTCTGTTCCCTGCTGTTGAATGGTTGCTCAATGCCATCCAGCAGATCTTTTGTACTTGGAGAGGCAATATACCCTCTTCCAAATGTACTCCAGGAAGGGAAATGTTCTCTCCTGTGCGACCCAGGGGATCTCCACACCACGACGCCTTGCTTCAACCTTACACGCTGCTCTCTCTCCTGCTCTCTCTCTTCCCCTGACTTCTCTCTACACAAAGGGATCCCACCCCTCCATGGCACTGCAGCTTTTCTCTCCCCCAATTTGTGTCTCCAAATCTCACATCTGACACATTCTCTCCCTGCAATTGTGCAGATTGTTTTCTCAATCCTCAGATTGATTTCCTAGTTGTTCATAATGATTTGATGTTGATCAAGCTGTGTTCCAGGGATGAGGTAAGCCTAGGATCCCCCTACTACTCCACCATCTTAACTCCTCTGGAAAACTTAGTGACCTTTTTCACATATCATTAAATATTCTTCTCTCACATCACTTCTAGTGGTTATGTAATACTCTCTTATGATAATTTACAATGTAATAATATTATCAACTTACAACCGGTGGGGCACCTGGGTGGCTCAGTCAGTTAAGCGTCTGACTCTTGATTTCAGCTCAGGTCATGATCTTGGCATCATGAGATCAAGCCCTGCATTGGGCTCCATACTCAGGGGGGAGTTTGCTTGAGATTCTCCCCCTCTCCCTCTGTACCTCCCCCAGCTCACACACTCTCTCTCTAATAAATAAATAAATCTTACAAAAAGTAAACAATTTACAACTGGTGTTGTCAAGTATTTCCATCATCAAACAACAAGAAATTGGCCAAATAAATTGTTTCTGATATTGGCTATGTTCATGGCTTTCCTTTCACTACCATCAGCCTTCATTCATTTCTCAATTTGATTTTAGTTCTCTACCACTCAGTGGAAACCGCTTTTGCCAAAGCAACTTATACCCTTCCTATTACTAAATCTAAGAACTGTGTGTCATTGTTCTTAACTGACCTGCAAGGGTGACCCTTTAGACAACATCCTTTTTATTCCTCATATGGCTTCATATAAGCCATTTTCAGTTGTTTTCACCTAGCAATTTCTCCATCATATCTTTCAAATCTCAGCATGAAAGTCACCTTCACAAGAAGGCCCTCCAAAAACATCCTCTCTAAATAGTCCGAACACTGTTTTATATCCTGAACACTGTTCATTCACCAACTCGGCACAATTTGTTCTAAAAAAAAAAAAAAATTATTGTTTTGGTAGAGTCGTTTGGGTTTTCTATATAGAGTAACATGTTATGTGCAAATAGTGGAAGTTTGACTTCTTTCTTGCCAATTTAGATGCCTTTTATTTCTTTGTGTTGTCTGATGGCTAAGGCTAGGACTTCCAGTACTATGTTGAACAACAGTGGTGAGAGTGGACATCCCTGTCTTGTTCCTGATCATCGTTTATTCAATAGATGGAAAACACCAAAGTCCAAGAAACCTTCTTATTTTATTTAGCAATATAAACCTGTCATACATCACAATACCTGGCCCTGCACACTGTGCTGAATAGTGAATGAAACTTTCCTTCCCTACATTCCTCCTAGGAGAGAAGGATTTTGTTTGAAAGTTTATCAGTGAAGGGCATACTAGTCCTGTCTGACTCAAAGTAATGCTGTAAACTTTGTATAATTCATGAAAAAATATTTTAAGGTGGTAGCATCAAAAAGAAAAGAATGTGAAAAGAACATGCTCATGAAGTCTTTGTTGCTACAAACCATTTAAATTCTTTGTCACTAACTGTAGGATCATGAGCTAGTCAGTCAACCTGTCTCAGGACAGATTTTGATCAGTTATTATAGACTTCTCACCTAGATTAACAGTTTGAGACTCGTCATTAAAAAATAAAATGATGCTAAGGAAATGTCATAAATTCACACATCTTCTTTGTTTTCACCTTTAAAAGTAGATGATTCTATAATTCTTGAAATTCAATTATATGTCTCAAAAAAAGACAATTGCTATTACAACACTTTCATTCTTGAAGATTAATTACCTTCCTCTAGCTTTGCTCCTTCAGTGAAGAATTTCGTATAGCAGACATGAACTAGAGATACCATTGTCAGCATTTTTAAACTTTGAACTTAATTATATATAATTTTTTTGCATACTTCTTTCAAGCTATCATGTGCTAGTATTAAATGAATGTTTCTATGAATTCCTGCATATTTAAGTATACTTCTGTAAGTTCAAGTTTCAGTCTTTTGTACTGATAAAAAATATGCTTGATTTTAGTCTCAATCTTACAGAATTGATTGAAGCTCATTTCTTGGTTTAAAAATATTTTAAACTATAATTTTTCAATGTTGAATAGCTCCCACATGAATTTAAAAAACAAAACTGCAAGCTCTGTGCAACCCATAATTGATCCAATTCCCCTCCAGATCTCCATTTTCTCTAATCCAGCAGTATAGATTGTACTCCAAACACACACTAACCTCTTTATTAAGCTCATTACCTGGCAGCACTGCACAAGCTAGAAGCAGTCCCCGAATATGTTTACTTAACCAAGGTTCTTTTTTTTTTTTTTAAAGATTTTATTTGACAGAGAGAGAGAGACAGTGAGAGAGGGAACACAAGCAGGGGAAGTGGGAGAGTGAGAAGTAGGCTTCCCGCAGAGCAGGGAGCCCGATGTGGGGCTCGATCCCAGGACCCTGGGATCATGACCTGAGCTGAAGGCAGACGCTTAACGACTGAGCCACCCAGGTGCCCCCTTTTTTTTTTTTTTTAAATGTAGCTATCCCGTTCCTTTCAAAGATAGTGGTAGACTCCTAAAATCATTAAAATTCCTGAGATATTTGCATTAAACCACACATTGATAGTCTTAATCTTAAATGTAGTGTCATGCATGGGTTTCTTTAAGAAGATAAGTAGACTGCAGCTGCAATAGGTTTTTTTCATCATTTTTTTCTGGGAATACATAATCATTTACATTGCCTGAAATATATTTAGTTAGTAACAGTATCACTTGTTTAAAAAATCTTGTTAATCAGTAAATAAGAGGAAATAGTTAATCCATAATTAATTACAGCTCTATAAAAAGTCATTATATATTGACAAGCAGCCAACACATATTCAGCATCAGAAATGATGTTCTCAGGGCATGAGGCTTAGTGGAGACTACTGAAGAATTACAAGTCACAGTACTTGTTAAGATTTTGACAATTTAGATTTATAAAATTTACCAAATCAAACAGATTAAATCCAACTTGGCCACTAGTTTCCATTGAAGTATTTATTATCTTCCTTATGCAGTTTCCCCATCTTTAAGTAAGTTTTCCAGTCGGAGGAAAATATTCTTAAGCTTCATACATCTTAAACATCATTTTATTTATTGTACACACATTTGTTTGTCTGTCTATTCTTCTAGATGGTAAGCTTCTTGGGGGTAGGAACTATTTAGTTCTTTTATGAGCAAAGGTTAAGGTTAAAAAAGCATAGTAATTACTATGAATCCTATATTTGTATAGGCTTTAATTTCAGTCAGACTCTCCATTTAAGTTTGAATATATTTTGCTTTGCCACAAATTTCAATCTATTTCTACCCACCAAAATTCACGCATAAATTTCAACATACTTGCCAACAAGAGAAATAAATAGTAAGGCAAATATCTCTTCACATCTATTTGTTTAATATCTGTCCCTCCCTCTCCTTTATTAAAATGAGAGCAACCACATCATGCATAGGTAAAGGGAAATAAAGATACCAACAAGTAAGTTTAAGTTATTTTTAACAAAGTTAACTATAGATTTGGACCAAGGTTTAATTGGATCATATCAGGCAGTATAATTTATCATAAATTAATCTTTCCTTTTTAGATGTTTTTATCTTGACATCTAAAAGCAGTTATAATTATATATTAGTCTCTTAGCATTACTTTTATAATAAAAGCCTCCAAAAGAGGATTTGCCAAGCAGGAAGAGTCGGCATCATAGTTAATTTACTGTGGCATGTATTTTTATTCACTTGTATATTAGGTAGATTTTTATACTATCTTTAAGTAAGTTTTCCATAAAAAGATAATAAAGGTAATTTGAATATCTATAATTCAACACCTTGGGTTACTTAATATACATGGAATACCAAACTGGCTAATAGTGTGATATTATTTCTTTTAGAGTAGTTTAGTACCTCGTATGTTCTAATTCCAACTGTGCTTAATCAGTACATTGCAAAAAATATGAATACTATAATTATTACAGTAAAGGAGACTTAAAAAATGAATATTAAAGTAAAAATAATATTTCTTAGTCATTTAAAAGTCACTTTCTTCTATTTATATTCCTTTCCTAACATGCCAGAGACATTGTATCTCTATTTTTATTTAACATAAGGAATCATTTTAAAGAATAACATATTTTCTATTTTTATAAATCAAAGAAGTTAGATAATATCACACATCAAATTCTCTTTATCCTCTGAATGAGGAGGAAATAAAGAGCACCAGAAAGAATATTTATTGAGCATCTACTTTATGAAAGACCTTATACTTTAAGTATAAATACCAGATTTTCATTCTCTTGCTTTAATTATTCCCATTCAATATTCTATAACATATTTGAGATGGCCATGTCCTCTACATCTTTCCTACTTGGTGGCATCATCCCACTGTCCCCCCCATCTAGCTCAGATCCCATTACCTATTGTTTCAAATAATCGCATCAATATCTTTCCCTGCAATCTTTGGCTTTTCCTCCCACTCCTCTGCCAAAATCCCAGTAAGTATCCATTATCTTTGAGCTTGCTCCTAGGTTGCTGAGGTCTGCTAGAAAAAATTACCAACAATAGTGAGGCAGACTAGAATTTACCAATTTCACTGATTCCAATAATGCCTAACAAATTTCTGAGGGCATAACAAGTAAAAAAAAAGGGGGGGGGGTAGAAAAAAGAAAACTAAACTGCTACTTAGTATATTTAGCACTATAGAAGTTACAAGGTTGCCAAATCTTGAAAGCAAAATTTAATTTTATCATGAAAGGCTAATGTGCTTACTGGAGTTGAGAAATCAATCTATTGGCAAGTGGCAAGATAATAAGCACAGATAGACTTTATGATGACTCACTCTCTGTTTGAAATGATAACCGTTTGCAGAAACTACTCTTAAGCAACCCTCAATTTATTTTATTGGTATAAATTGAACATGGTTTTCCCTTATGAAACCAATCTGCCAAAAACCAAATCTATGATTTCTCTCACTGTTTTCTTATTTAACCCAAGGGCACCTAATGTCATCATTCTGGCCCTACACATATGTTACATGGTTGAAGATAGACCCTGCCAATTTTTTTCTCATTAACCACTTATTGTTTCATTCACCCTACTGTTATTTGTGAAGCAGTGATAAGATTCAGCTCATCTGTCGGATCCTTGTGCAGTAATTCTTTCCTATCCTTATGTTAGAAAACTGAAGTTTTAAAAATTTATCCCTTCATAATTATAATGAATTCTTAAGCTCTTACAACAGTTGTATCTAAATCTAAATTTCTAAGTACATGTTTTTATCATTCAGAATAATTCTTTCTTTGAATCTATGGTTAAAGGATCTTATTCTGTTTTCAATACATATTTTAAAGTTTATTTAATGTGTAGACCACCAAGCAGAGAATAAAAAGATGTATTTTTATTGGCAAAGAACAGATGACTAGGATGAAAATTAGTAAACTAGTCTTCTACCTGTCATACCCATTGAATGTTTATGGGAAAAAACATAAAGAGCCTGGATTGATGATTAACTTTTCTTTCTGATGACTTAAAAAAAATTATTTAGTAATTCAATTCTATCATCTAATTGCCAAAGTCAAGGTTTAAAGACTTAAATTAATACCTTTTCCACTGCTCATTCATGTTGATCATTTTCCTCTTAATCACACGTCCATTCTCCCTGTTCTCTTTTTAGTTCAAGTTATATTTTTTATATCCTTCCCCCACTCCTCTCTCTCTCCCTCCTTCTCTCCCCCACCCATCCCTCTCTCCCTCTCTGCCTCTCTCTCTCTCTCATTCTGTCTGTAAACACACACATACACACACACAAACATTGACCCATCCTCTAATAACCCCTTAGTCCACCCACAAATATCTTTACCATCAGTCATCTCTTTTTCATGTCAACTACCACAAACATGGTTTGGATGTTCAATGACTCTTAAGTGTAATAACCATTAACTGATTTCCTTGTCTAATCTAGTTATCTTTAGCTATTGGAGAGTTTCTGATTCCTTTCAAAATATGATGACAGCTTTATATCCTCTTGCCTGAAAAATCCTATACACACAAAATTCACCATGCAGTCTCTGATGATTAGCAGTTACAGAAGCCAGACCACAAGTATAAGTTTGAAAATTTGCTCTTCTTTCCCCCACTTTCAATCTACTCCTACCCCACTGCCACTTTAATTCTCTTAATGTATTGATAAGTCATATTAATTTCCCCCCAAAATTTGTTATATCCCACTATTTGTTGAATTAAATCTAAATCTTTATTCTGGACTCAAAGTTCTATAAGCTACAGCTTTTATTCCAGTAAGACTCACCATTCCTGTACTCTGTGAAGCCTACAGTCTAGCTCAAATTGGTATGCACTAAATTTGCTCCCATATTGTTCTTCCTTTACTGATTTTCTCTGCCTAAATTCTCTATATACCAATTAAAATATACTAATTCCTAGGTCCCCAAAAAAGAGATTCTGAATTAGTCAGTTTGGGGTACAGCATGGGCATTAGGGGTTTTAAAGCTTTGCATGTGTCTCCAATGTGTAGTAAAGTTTCAAAACCACCGATACAGATAATGTAATGCCCTGATCCCTCAGTTCTTTTTCCATTCTAATAATTTTAGAAAACACAAAACTAGAAGAAGATATATATAATTGATTTGGCAAAGTACCCACATCCATAATATATCAAAATTCCTGCAAATTAATGGGAAAATGGCAGGAAATTTTTTAAATGTGCAAAAGACTTGAACAGACATTTCACTTAAGAGAATGCATTTATCTAAGTGATCAATGACAAAATAATGGGGTGGTCAAAATCATGAGTCATAGGGGCATGCAAATACAAACTACAAAAAGATACTACACATTTAATATTGAATAAATAGTTTGACCACACGAAGTGGTGGCAAGCAGATATAGAACTGGTATTCTCTTACACTCCTCATACACATGTAAAACCATTTTAGAAAACAATTTGGTAGTATCTATTTTTTTAAAGATTTTATTTATTTATTTATTTGACAGAGAGAGAGTACACACAAGCAGGGGGAGTGGGAGAAGCAGGCTCCCTACTGAGCAGGGAGCCCAATGAGGGTCTCAATCCCAGGACCCTGGGATCATGACCTGAGCCAAAGGCAGATGCTTAACTGACTGAGCCACCCAGGTGCCCCTTTGGCAGTATCTATTAAAGCTGAACAGAGCTATATCATATATAACCTTTATATAACAGGATATATATATATATATATATATATATATATATATATATATATATATATATATCCCTGTTAGCAATTCTACCCTTAGGTATAATCCCCCAAAATGATATTCACGCACACAAGACAGGTAAATTCAGCAGTATTCAAAATAGCCAAAAAGTGGTAAACATATCAAATTTCCTTGTACGTATGTGCAACACCATGGATGAGTCTTTCACACATAATGCTGAATGACAGAAGCCAGAGAAAAGAATGCACTCTGGGGGGTCTTATTTACATAAATTTAAACTGGCCAAATTAAACCGTGGAAGTGGAAGCCAGCATAGTAGCAACTTTTGGATGGAGAGATGGAGGTAATGACTGAATGGGACATAAGAAAGTCTTCTGGAATGTTGGATAGTTTTCTATATCTTGATTTGAATAATGACTACACAAGTGTGTTCACTTTGTAAAAAGTTCATTGAGCTATACATTTAACTAGATGTATGCTACAAAATATACCTCAATTTGATGTTTTTAAAAGGGAAAGACCTATATGTATTTACATGTCACACAGGTAGAACTTTAAGATTTATTACTGTATGAAGAAAAAGACATTTTTATGTAAAAAAGAGAATATTGTTTGGAAAATCATGGGCCATACTAAAGTAGTGAAAAATTATGTATTTTTTTCCTAAATATTTAATAGTGGTATAGAGCCCATATATGGTAATAATGACACCTATGCCACATTGATTCTGGCATATTGAATAATGAAAACTACAGAGATGAGTGCTCAGACAGGAGTTGAAGTAGGAAAATGTAAACCCTTCCTACAGAGTAGAGATACATGATAAGTATTGCCCATTCTTCCATAGTTAGGGATAGTAGTAGCCTGCAATAACTGACTTCCTCTCATACCTGAGATTTCAGTTCAAGGGCATCACATTTGAACTTCCTAACATCCAGGAAATAATTTTTTTCTTAAAACAGCATCTGGATCCTTCAAGTAATTTCACCTTTTTTTCACTTTCTAGAAAATATGAATGTATCACTATTAACAGGAAAACAAATTTGACTCTTCTAATTATACAACTTATTCAATATTTTTCAAATAGAGACAAGGCTAGATTAGTTAGATCATCAAACTTATCATTTCTGTTAAAATAAAGCTTAAATACTGATTAGATAGCAAATACTATAGTTATTATGAATTAAAATTACCAATTCTATGTAATTTACCAACAGAGAAAAATTATTGCCTACTAAAAATTTATTGTGACATATTTAAGGAGTACTTTCAATCACCAAGAAGCTACTCTCTTTTGTAGACACTCTATTAGGCACATCATTTATTAGAGATCTTGTTATTTATGTACTTTCATAAAATAGCTGTTAGCTCCTTATATCTTAGCAACCAAGAGAAATACAAAATCAATTTTTACTCCCCCCACCCCCACTTTATTTCGAATGAAGTGCTTTTAACTGCCAGAAGAAACCTGGCCAATGTATCATCATATAATTCATGTGTTAAGGTGCACAAAATTCTAAAATCTTCAGGCTTATGTACAACATTCAGATTTTTTTTTAGCATCCAAAACTATATTGTTTAATTATGAGCTATAATAACTTTTGTAACTGAAAGTAGATATTTTCAAAATTAATAAAAATTAAAATATGTAAATATATTTCTACTAACTATATTAGAAAGCATTTAAAATAGCCAGAAAGTATATCCAATTGACTAACATTATATGTAATGTCAAAAAAAGCATTCAGGTTTAGAATTTTACATTTTGACTAAAAAAATTTTTAATGAAAAGACTGGATATCTTATAATCAATTTATGTGGCCAATGACCTTAAAGACATCTCACCAAAGAAGATAAACTGATGCCAAATAAGCATCTGTGAAAAGGTGTTCCACGTATCATCAGAGAAATGCAAATTAAAACAACAACGAGATACCACTACACATCTCTTAGAATGGTTAAAATTCAAAACACTGACAACACCAAATGCTGGATAGCATGTGGTGTAACAGGAACACTCATACACTGCTGGTGGGAATGCAAAGCAGTATGGCCACTTTGAAAGACAGCTTGGCAGTTTCTTACAAAACAAAACATACTCTTTGCATATGAACCAACAATCATGCTCCTTGGTATTTACCCATAGGAGCTGGAAACTTATTACCACACAAAAATCTGCACATGGGTGTTTACAACAACTTTATTCATAATTGCCAAAAGTTGGACGCAACCAAAATGTCCATCAGCCGGTGAATGGATAAGTAAACATTCAGACAATGGAATATAATTAAGTGTTAAAAAGAAATGACCTATCAAGCTATGAAAAGACATGGAGGACATTTAAATGTACATTACTAAGTGAAATATGCCAATCCAAAAAGGCTAAGGACTGTATGATTCCAACTATGCAACATTCTGAAAAGTCAAATCTATAGAGACTGGAAAAAGATCAATGGTTGCTAGGGGTTGGGGTCGGAGTGGTGAACAGGATTTTTAGGACAGTGAAAATAGTCTGTATGATGCTATAATTATGGACACATGCTATTATACATTTTTATTATGTATATAAATACATTTGTATAATATATTTGTAGAATGTACAACACCAAGAATGAACTCTAATGTAAATTATGAACTGTGGGTGATAATGATACGTGAATGTAGGTTCATTAATTTTAACAAATGTACCACTGTGGGTGGGGGGATGTTCATAATATGGGAAGCTGTGTATTGGTGGGAGCAAGTGGGTCTATGAGAAATTTCTGTACCTTCCTCTCAATTTTGGTGTGTACCTAAAACTCTTCTTAAATAAAATCTCACAGCAATCAATTTATGCTGGAAAAATGCCTCTCCATTTCACTTTTTCAAAGTGTTTCAACAAATACTTGCTGTGGGAGATATGTGAGTTTCATTGATTTTTTGTGTGTGTGTGCTGACATATTTTGATTCCTGTCACATTTTCTTTTATGTGTGTTGTCATGCTTTGATTCCTGTCACATTTTTTAAATTTTATTTTATTATGTTATGTTAATCACCATATATTACATCATTAGTTTTTGATGTAGTGTTCCATGATTCATTGTCCTGTCACATTTTCTTTCATGTATCTTCTGTAGGTATTTTCTTTATGGTTATATAAACATGGGGCTTATATAAAACATCTTATAAGGTATAATGCTCTATTTTAACCTGATAACAACTTCAATCATATATAAAAACAATTCTTTTATATATCCCACCCCCACTTTATGTTATTGATGTCACAAATCACATATTGTGAATCTATTAACATGATTTTGCCATTATTTTTAATGCTTTTGCCTTTTAAATTCTGTCCAAATGTAAAAGTGCTTTACTTAACACCAATACAGTATTACAGTGATCTGTACTTGCTTATATATTTACCCTTACTGGCAAGCTTTATATTTTCACATGCTTTCATGTTTCTGCATGGCATCCTTTCATTTCAACTTGCAGGATTCCCTCTAGTATTTCTTGTAGGACAGACCTAATGGTGATGAACTCCCTCAGTTTGTTTATCTGTTTATTTCTCCTTCATCTTTGAAGGACACTTTTACCAGGTAGAGTGTTCTTGGTTGGCAGGTTTTCCACCTTTCAGCACTTTGAATATTCATCCCATTCCCTTCTATCCTGAAGGTTTCCCTTAAGAAACATACTGATAATCTAATGGGGGCTCCCTTGTGCATGACAAGTTGCTTTTCTCTTTCTGATTCAAGATTTTCTCTTTGTGTTTGACTTTGACAGTTTAATTACAATGTGTCTTTTGGTCTGGGCCTCTTTGGATTCATCCTAGCTGGAATTCTTTGAGCTTCCTGAACTTAGGTGCCCATTTCCTTCCTTAGACTTGAAAATTTTTCAGCCATTATTTCTTCAAATATTCTCCCCCATCTCCCTTCTTTTCTTTCTCAAATTCCCATAAGCATATATTGGCTGCTTAATGGTGTTTTTTGAGTTCCTTAAGCTTTCTTCACTTTTCTATATTCTTTTTTTTTCCGACTCAATAATTCCAAATTATGTCATTGAGTTCACTATTTTCTTCTATTTAATCAAATTCAACATTAAATTCCTCTAGTGAATTTTCCAATTCAGTTATTGAATTTGTTTGATTCTTCTCTATACTTTCTGTCTCTTTGTTGATATCCTCATTTTATGTATTTTTTTTAAAGATTTTATTTATTTATTTGACAGAGAGAGAGAGAGAGCACAAGTAGGCAGAGCAGCAGGCAGAGGGAGAGGGAGAAGCAGGCTTCCCGCGGAGCAGGCAGCCCGATGCAGGGCTCGATCCCAGGACCCCGGGATCATGACCTGAGCCGAAGGCAGACGCTTAACGACTGAGCCACCCAGGCGCCCCCATTTTATGTATTTTCTTGATTTTGTTTGTTTATCTGTGTTCTTTTGTAGATCATTGACTTCCCTTAAGACAATTATTTTGAATTCTTTGTCAGGTAATTCACAGATCTCCGTTTCTTTAGGTTTATTTTGTTCCTTTGATTAGACAATGTTTTTCTGTTTCTTTGTGTCCCTGTGATTTTTTTTCCTGAGCTTTTGCATTTGAAAAAACAGCACTTCTGTCAGTCCTTTTGGCTGGCTTTGGACAGGGGAAGACTTTCACCAATTAACCCAGCTATTGATTCTGGGGGCCTCTGAAACCTTTTGTGGGGTGGCGATATAACTTCTCTGGTCTTATGAATTTCCCAATTAGAGATTTGTTAGTTTCTTTTTCAGGAGCTCATAATCTCTTGCTCCCTCTAGTGAGTGTACAATACTGCAAGTTCAAAGGTGCTACAGTAGTAAGTTGTTTAGCCCCCTTTTGTTCTCAGCAACCCTAAGGCATCCAAGTATCCTGATTCCCTGTCAGGGCTCCAAGCAAGGACAGAGAGAAACCAGTTTCTCAGGCAGCCCTCTGTAAATCCGGATGAAAGCTCCTCCTTCCTCTCTCCCTCCCAAGAAGCCATGAGTTGGGGGCAGTTTCCCAATAGCACAAGTCACATTGACCTCTGTGCCACCTCAAGTCCTCCAGTGCAAGATTAAACTACTCCCATTTTCCCTTACTTTTAGTGGCCCCCACACAAATTATGCTGGTTCCAACTAGGCCAGTGCTTCAAGTCAGATGAAAAAGAAACAAGTCTCCCAGGCAGCCCTCTAAAAATCTTGCACATCGGACATACGTTCCACTTTTCTATTCTCCCCCCACCCCCCCAGGGAGAAGGCATGAGCCAGAGTTCTTTCCAATGACATTGAGCTGCGCTGGCTTGGGGGTGGGGCAATTGAGAGTACAGTTAAATAATTCTTCCCATTCGTTTCAATGTAGTTGTTCTCAACTTTTCACCTGCCTGGGTTACTACAACTTAAGTGGTTCCTGGAGTTCCCATAAAGATATTTTGGTCCATATATTGCTAAGTCCATGTCTCTGTAGGAGAACAAGGGCTGGGTCTTCTTATTCTGCCATCTTGCTCTTATTCTCATTGATTTCTGCTCTGGTCTTGATTATTTCTTTTCCCACTTACTTTGGTTTTATTTTGCTCTTTTTTTCTTATGGTGGATACTGAAGTTATTGTTTGAAATCGTTCTTCTTTCCTTATATAGGCTTGGGAAAATTGGACAGCCACATGCAGAAGAATGAAACTGGACCACTTTCTTATACGATACACAAAAACAAATCCAAAATGGATGAAAGACTATAATGTGAGACAGGAAACCATCAATATCCTAGAGAACACAGGCAGCAACCTCTTTGACCTCAGCCATAGCAACTTCTTACTAGACACGTCACCACAGGCAAGGAAAACAAAAGTAAAAACGAACTACTGGGACTTCATCAAGATAAAAAAACCTCTGCACAGCAAAGGAAACAATCAACAAAACTAAAAGGCATCCTATGGAATGGGAGAAGATATCTGCAAATGACATATCGGATAAAGGGTTATTATCCAAAATCCATAAAGAACTTATCAAACTCAACACCTAAAAAACAAATAACCCAGTTAAGAAATGGGCAGAAGACATGAATAGACACTTTTCCAAAGAAAACATCTAGATGGGTAACAGACACATGAAAAGATGCTCAACATCACTCATCATCAGGGAAATACAAACCAAACCACAATGAGATACCATCTCACACCTGTCAGGATGGCTAAAATTAACAATATAAAAAAACAACCAGTGTTAGCGAGGATGAAGAGAAAGGAGAACCCTTTTGTACTGTTGGTGGGAATGCAAACTGGTGCAGTCACTCTGGAAAACAGTATGGAGGTCCCTCAAAAATGTTAAAAATAGAACTACCCTCCGATCCAGCAATTGCACTACTAGGTATTTACCCAAAGGATACAAACATAGTGGATTTGAAGGGGCACATGCACCCCAGTGCTTATAGCAGCATTATCAACAATAGCCAAACTATGGAGAGAGCCCAAATGTCCACTGACTGATAAATGGATAAAGAAGATATGGTATATATATATATAATGGAATATTACTCAGCCATCTAAAAGAATGAAACCTTGCCATTTGCAATGACATGGATGGAGCTGGAGTGTATTACGCTAAGTGAAATAAGTCAGTCAGAGAAAGACAAATACCATATGATTTCACTCATATATGGAATTTAAGAAAGAAACCAGATGAACAACATATGGGAAGGGGGAAAAGAAAAAAAGGAGAGAGGGACACAAGCCATAAGAGACTCCTTATGATACAGAACAAACTGAGGTTTGATGGAGGGACGTGGGTAGAGGATGGGCTAGATGAGTGATGGGTATTAAAGAGGGCACTTGTTATGATGAGCACTGGGTATTGTATGTAAGTAATGAATCACTGAATTCTACTCCAGAACACAATATTGCACTGTATGTTAACTACCTAAAATTTAAATTAAAAAAAAATCTTAATTCAATAAACAGTGATGAGATATACCACTGAATGACTTCAGACAATCTTTGTGTCCTAAGATTTTAATGTACACAATATTTTTCAGAGCTTTTGGCTTGCTAGTATGTGTGTGTGTGTGTGTGTGTGTGTGTGTGCGCGCATGTGTGTTATATAATTCTGATTATTTAAGTGCATATGAAAATTTTGTAGAAGCACATTGGGGCAACTGCCTGAATTCACAATAATTTCCCCATCTGTACTAAACTCTCTTTTTTTGATTACCTGGGAATGGGCAGGAAATGCAAGCAGGGCCAATCATAATGCAACCACTTTCTGTCATGTCAGGTCATGGATATTAATTCAGGTCATGTTAGCAAGAATCTCTTCCCAAGATTTGGAAAAGGAGAGTTTTTGCTTTTCTTTCTTGCAAATCTGTAAGGGTGTGAGAAAAGTGTTATCATATACCATGGCTTTGGTTTTGTGAAGAAAGCAATGTGTGAGAAATGAAATGATACCAGCAGGTAAACCGAGATAATCCTGGTGCTCATCACAGCTTCCAACTGGCAGTCACCTTAGCAATTCTGTTTTATTAGCCAATGAATCCTCTCTCATGCTTTAGAGAGTTTGAGTCTATCACTTGCAGTCAAAAACTGTCCTTAAATGTTGATTTGAAAATACTGAAATATATTTTTAGAAGAAAAACTAACTGGAGTTTTAAGAATTCTTTTAATTTCATTTTAATGACGGATAATAAGAAAATAGAATATATTACTGCAGTTATCAGCTTATCTACCTATGAGACTCTAAGTTGGACTGTCAGTTAATAATAAGGTCACCTATAACAATTCTAATATAAAATTTTATCATAATTTTTATTTCTTTTTTTCTTTTGGCAATATTTAGATAAGGAAAATGATTCACATTTTCTTCCATTATTTTCCATGTTTATGTACTAAAAAGAAAAATGTTTACATGGGTTCAATATTCAACCAAAGTTGTTTGACTCAACATGAGTGTTAATTAGGTAATAAAATTTTAGGAAGTAATAGAAATCATCATGGCCCACAAACAGAAGGACTTTTCTTAGATAAAATAGAGAGATGATGCAAAAGGAAATAGAAAAGTGGAATACAACAGCATAACTGAGGACTGAAATCAAACATAAAATCTAAAGATACCCTGGGAAATATGGTTAATCCTGGAATTAATACTATATCAGAAACTCAAAACATCTTCATCAAGTAAAAATATTTTTTTCAGTTTTCATTTTTCTTCTCTAAGGTAACCAGTATTTAATACAATAGATAGTGACTATCTCTTCCACATTTTTATTATTTTCTTTCATAATATAGTCATCCTCCTGTGACTAAATGGAAAGTAAATCAACCTATAGATATCAATTGATTTTAAGGCACTGTGCAAGGTTCTGCAAGCAGCATTGTAAAGACCAGTGATTTTAACACTCTCTAATGTTTGCTTTAAAGTGTTTATACTAAGACTAGTATGACTTAAACATTTCATATCCTCTAATTGGCAGGATATTGTTAAAAGAAATTGTAACAGATTGGGAAGAAGGAAATACAGAGAGCTGAGGGGAAAAAAGAAGACTCATACTCTCAATATAGCCCACATTTCCACTTCCAAATAGTTCCCATATATGAAACCCCTTAAATTATATTGTAACCCTTCCCTCTGGAGTCTTGACCTGCAGTTTGAGAAATACTGGCATTGATATATGAAATACACAGATAATGCAAAAAACTCATTTTACCACATAGTTTCACCTTCTGCCCCCATCAATCATATTACAAACTCTGTCAACAGGAAGCAAATTGCCTCCCTTCCCATGGTCACTTTATAGAGGAAGTGTTAATGACCAACATAAATGCCAAGAGTCAATAGGAATAACCATATGGAAACAATACTCTAGTTAATTAGCTTCTAAATAGTAATATTAAACTATATGTGTTGAAAGGAAAAAATGGAAAAGCCTTCTGGATCTTGTTTTGTTATGTTTAAAGAAGACAATATCATTCTCCAATATCAGTGTTTCTCTCTTACCTTACCTTCTCTTTGCTTTCCCACTCTGCAGTTCTTCATCCAATCTTTTCATCCAACCTTCTCCCTTTACCTCATCTACTACCCTGACAAAGCTCAGCATGGTAAGGGATGCAAATAAACTGGGAAGAAAATATTGTAGGTATATAAAAGTATATATTAAATTCTAAATTACTTTATCTGTCACTTGGCTAATGAATATTTACTGTATGCCTGATACCTACCAGACAATATCATGCATTCAGATGTAGACTGGTTAACAAAATAGTTCCTTTCCTTATGGAGTTTACTCTCAACATTTAACAGTGAAGGAAAACTGCACCAGTATTTACTAGCTATTAAGAAACTGTTATGTGCAAAATGTTGAGAGTAGATTTTCATAGTGCTAGGGAAATGTATAATTTGGGGATCCAGCTTGTTGACATGCATTAGGAAATGTTTACTGGCATAGCAATATTCCTACTGGGATTTGAAGGAGGACTACCATTCAGATAAGTTAAAGAGAAGGGGCAGATTCCAAGAAAATGGAACAGTATGCACAGAAGCAGTTAAACAGGAGAAAGCATCGTCTGCTCAAACAGAAAGCCAGAGTGGCTGGCATGAACTGAGCAAATAGTAGATTTGTGCATATGGAGACTAGAAAGGCAACTAAAGGTCAGGTTGTTGGAATTTGGGGGGCATTATTTGAAGGCCCATTCGAAGCTGTTGAAAGATTTTAAGAGAGAAATGAGATATTCAAATCTGTATTTTAAAAAGGGTATATACTGGAGAATGGAGAAGAGGAGGCAGAGTAAGTTTGGCTATGATGACTGCCGCCTAGTTGAGGACACTGACAATCAATGCAGGTAGAACTGAATGGATTCCAGAGTTATTTTGGTGGTGGAATTAAATTGGGCAGAAGGAGGAGAGAAGAGTCTAGAATTATGCTTATTTTTTGGATTAAATATATAATGGATAGTAGAGAGTTTTATTGAACTTGAGAAAACTAGAAAGCAAATTTCTTAGATGGGAATATATACATATATATAATCACAAAGCTGACCTAAACTAAGCAGGTAAGTGAATATTAAGTATTTAATTATCAAGAATTTTAATTGCCCTTCTTAGAGATTATAAGAATTATAAGAAGGGGCGCCTGGGTGGCTCAGATGGTTAAGCCTCTGCCTTCAGCTCAGGTCATGATCCCAGGGTCCTGGGATCGAGTCCCGCATCGGGCTCCCTGCTCAGCGGGGAGCCTGCTTCTCCCTCTCCCTCTGCCGCTGCCTCTCTCTATCTCTCTCTCTGACTCTCATGAATAAATAAAACATTAAAAAAAACAATAGTTTAAAAAAAAAAAAAAAAGAATTATAAGAATTCTGGGTAGATGATTCAGATGGCCCATTTCTTACTAAAATTCTTCCAATTTTACATGGACATCTAAGGCATCTAAAATAAAACAGAATTATTTTCAAATCTGGATGTGCTCAGTAATTATTTTCTCATGAAGAAAAAAAAATGCCATGTTTAAAGGAAAGGCTGAACAAGTATATCTTACATCTTGCTGAATTCATAATTATAAGAGGAATTTCTAGTTGTGGAAATAATATCATCAGGAAACAATAAGAGCGTTAAGCCATTTTTTCTCATCCATCCCTTTTGCCACTGACTCTGCCACTGTAATTTTCAGTTTGGGCTTATAATTCTGTGTTCTCTATACAATAGGCTCTGACATTATGTCTCTCCCAGACACATAAACCCAAAAACTGCCATCCGCTTGCCCAAAATGGTTTTGAATATCCTTTCTCTACAATAAAGCCCAGGTTTATTACCTCAAAAGATTTTTTCCATACTACAACCATTGATTTGGATTCAGTAATCCAAAAATCAATCATTCATTCAAGTTTAGTATAATATTTTGAGAAAAGCAGTCTGCTAAGTGCTGAGCTGAATCATACAAACATTAACTTACTGTATTTCACAATGGTTGAAATCTTGCTGGATTGGTAGGAGAGTGCTTGTACAATTTTGGAAAGACTAAACAAGTGTAAAATTATTAGCACCAAGTTTTAAATTAACTTACCGATATGTTACTATTAAACAGTTCTAATATAGGCCTATAAGAATCTTACTGGCTTGCACAGTTGTCTCTTCCATTAATAAAGGGGCAAACAATATGATAAAATCTAAGAGATCTTAGCATTTTAATTTAGTAGTAACATTGAAAGCTTACATTAACTAATTAAATACAGAGCCTAATCTCAACATTTTAATGCATTCAAATACTTACAAGTTAATCAATTAATCTATCACTTACACTTGGAATATCTCTTCACCACCATCACTTTCACTCCCTGCCAACCTTGAGGGATCATTAGAGATAAGATGCATGTTAAGATTAGTAACTGTAGTGGTGCCTGGGTGGCTCAGTCGTTAAGCGTCTGCCTTTGGCTCAGGTCATTATCCCAGGGTCCTGGGATCGAGCCCCTCATCAGGCTCCCTGCTCGGCAGGAAGCCTGCTCCTCCCTCTCCCACTCCCCCCTGCTTGTGTTCCTGCTCTCGCTGTCTCTGTCAAATAAATAAATAAAACCTTAAAAAAAAAAAAAAAGATTAGTAACTGTAAAAAAGAGATATGTTATTAACAATTCTCCTACATGAGGACACCATTTTGTCCTGCCTAACCTTTGAAAGTTGTTTTCCAGTGATTATACAATTCTATTTAGATTTTGGGAGCTATACACTAAATCTTACATGCTATATATTATAAATATATAAATATAAAATATTTGTCAACTTTTTAAAGGTGAATAAAAATGGGATAAAATCTTAGGATGCATTCATGGATCACATATACTTTATTGTTTCTTTGATATATTTCCTGGCCTGGTGTTAGCAATTAATTCGAATCATGTAAAATTTTTTTTTTTAAAGATTTTATTTATTTATTTGACAGAGAGAGAGACACAGCGAGAGAGGGAACACAAGCAAGGGAAGTGGGAGAGGGAGAAGCAGGCTTCCCGCGGAGCAGGGAGCCCAATGATGGGCTCGATCCCAGCACCCTGGGATCATGACCTGAGCCAAAGGCAGACACTTAACGACTGAGCCACCCAGGCGCCCCGAATCATGTAAAATTTATAATGCTAACATGGTCTTCTGGTTTCAGATGGCAAACTTGGCACAGATATTCACCTCTTCTTACTCCTAAGTTCAGAATATCTTGCAGGTTTTACAAAAGCACAGAATATCAGAAAAAATAAAAGTAGAATTTTCAGGAAAAATTTTTAAAAGCTATCCAGGAAAGTCATAGTCCAAGTATGATGTGATGTGTTCAAATCAGAGCAAGAAGTCAGCAGGTATGAGGAAGAAGAATGCAACAGATACCATGAAATAGAATAATTAAATAAGATGCTGAAAATAATAAAGATATGGTGAGGAAGGTATCATTCAAAAAGAAAAAATAAAAGATAATAAGCAATTCCAAGCAATTCCAAAGCTATATAAGAAAAGCATGAAAAAAATGTAGAAAATTAAAACATGATATGATTTTGAGAAGTCAACATATAGTGTATATTACTTTTTTCTACATTTCACTGGCTATAACTCAGTTGTGGCAAGCTGCAGCTAGAAATTTGGTTAGTTGTACTAAAAATAGTTTGATGAGCACCTAAGTCATACCTTACACAATTACTGTGAAATGGTTAACAGTTTAAACTCTTATTTTTCATTCCATGATTCTCAGATTTGATTTTTTGATTCCTCACTTTGCAAGATGATAATGTTATCATTTTCCCACCTCTCATCACTCTATCATCCAGTTTCTGCCACCAGTACATTATATTTTAATTGCAAAGTTGGTAATATTTACCTTATATTCAATAATAACAATTAAGCTTGCTGTCTTTTGAATATTAGTTATCATAAAAGCTTATAGTCCATAACAGCATTTATCTCATTATAACTATATAAATACTGTTCATTACAGAGACACACTGTGTTCTATTGTATTTTTTTCAGTCTTATTTGCACCTCACAGGGGAGAATATTTATGGATTTTTCTTATCTAACCCTTTAACCAGTCTGAACAACAAAGAGAATATACACACCAATAAATAGATGATGATGATGATAGATGATAGATAGGTAGATAGATAGATAGATAGATAGATAGATAGATAGACAAACTATCAGGGATTTCTGGGACTATAACAAAAGATTTAACATTCTTGCTATCAGAGTCTCAGGGGAAGAGAAAAAAATTGAAGCTGGAAAAGTACTAAAAGAAATCATGGCTAAATACTTCCTGAATCTGGCAAGGAGCATAAACTTTCATATTCAAGAAGTTGAGTGAACCGTAAACAAGATAAACCCAAAGAAATCTATGCCAAGACATATCATAATGAAAGTTTAAAAACTAAAGACAAATCTTAGAAATGACTAGAGAAAAAGAATACTTTACCATAGAGGGCAGAAGGGAGTGGCAGAGTATTTTTCTAGGGCAACAACAACAACAGAACTCTGTCAACCTAGAGTCCTATACACAATAAAAATATCCTTCAACAATGAAGAAAAATTCAAGATATCATCAGATGAAGGAAAACTAAGAAAATGTGTTGCTAAGGAACACAGTAAGGAAAATTATGGGCAAATAAAATAGACTTTCCTTCTCTTTAGTTTTTAAAATTATTGATGGTTGAAGCAAAAATTCTAACACTGATATGGTTTGAAATATATGTAAAGGAAATATTTTTAAATATTATAAATGGGAGAATAAAAAGAGATAAAGGGAGATGAGTTTTCTACTTTTAACTTAAGCTGCTGAAGAAATAACATCAATAGACTGTGAGACATATCACAGTATAGAGATAGATATAAAGATATAATACAAATATATAGATATCACACACACACACACACACACACACACACATATATATATAATGTAATAGAACAACCACTAAATAGCCATACAGAAAAATACAGTCAAAAACAATATAGACCTCTGCAAGCTGGCAGTCAACACGGTGCCCTTCCCACTTTTCCACTGCTTCATGCCTGGCTTCTGACCAGCCATGGAAGCCAGCAGTATCAGGCCCTCACTGTACCCGAACTCAGCCAGCAGGTCTTTCATGTCAAGAGCAGGATGACTGCCTGTGACCCCAGCCATGGCCATTACCTCACCACGGCTGCTGTCTTTCATGGGCAGATGTCCATGAAGGAGGTAGATGAGCAGATGCTCAATGCACAAAGCAAGAATAGCAGCTATATCATGGAATGGATCCCCAACAACGTCAAGACAGCTGTCTGCAACATCCCACCCCATGGCCTCAAGATGGCAGTCACCTTCATTGGAAATAGCACGGCCTTGCAGGAGCTCTTCAGACACATCTCAGAGCAGTTCGGGGCCACATTCTGGCGCTGGTACACAGATGAGGGCATGGATGAGATGGAATTCACTGAAGCTGAGAGCAACATGAACAACCTTGTTTTCGAGTACCAGCAGTACCAGGATGCCACAGCAGAGGAAGAGGAGGATTAAGGCAGAGACCGTCACCTCAGACTTCTCAGTTCCCTCAGCCTTCTTCCTCAACTGCCCCTGTTCTCTCCCTCAGAATTTGCATTTTCTGCCTCTATCTTGTTTTATTTGTTTGTTTCCTTTTTTAGAGGGTGTGGTCCTAGATTAGTGCTTGGCACATAATAGAAGCTCAATATTTTATTGTTTTTGCAATGTCTGCTCTCCCACCCTTGGGAAACCTAGATTTCTGCCAATCTAGGTAACCCTGTATTTGCTTTTGGTGTCCAATTCTCCCATCTGTCCAGCTGATATTTCCCTTTGCTTTTTTAAGATAATTATCCAAGAAGCTGGGTCTCATCAGATCCCATTTAGAACCATGTGCTGAAAACTCGGATAAATGGCCATCATCCTCAGCCTGTGTGGTAACTCAGGGGAAAGGAAACCAAATTACCTCATAGCAGGTAGAGGTACGTAGGAGGAAGGGGTAGGGTTTTTTAGTCTAGAGCAGTTTTGGAGAGGGATACAGGCTATTGAAGTCCTAATTTCCAGGAATTTACCTGCTCCTCTCTCAGCTTCAGGAAAGCTGTTAACAGTAGTATCTCCATTTTCAGTCTCCTTCCAAGCTCTGTCCTGAGCTGTCTCCTTTGTAGGGGTCCGCCCCACTCTGTTGAGTGGGTTCCTTCCCTTTCTTACTTAACCTCCTTCAAATGTTGAATTCCTTCCTTTTCCCCTGGTCAGAGAAGGGGGCCAAGAGGGGAAGAGGGACTAGCCTTGGTCCCTAAAGCCTCCAGAAAGGCCCTCCCTATCCCCATCTTTTCTTAACAAAAACCCAGCCCTGCTGTGTACATATAGAAAGGTATGTATTACCATGTGAATATTTGGGTCATTCCTCCAGAGAGGGGACAAAGAGACCCTCTGTCTTTTGGCAACATCTCATCTCTTCCTTTGACTATTCCCTCCCCCCCACACCACCCCAACCCTCACCCTTGGTTTTGTCCTATCCTACACTTCAAATTTCTATTTTGAGTTGAACTTGCTTTTTTTATATATATATATATTGAAAAAGATAACATTGCCCCAAGAGCCAAAAATAAATGAGAATTGGAAAAAAAACAATATACTAAATTCAAATGGTAATCTAGAAATGCAAAAATCAATAAAATTTGAAGGACACAGCTAAAGCGTTGCTGAGAGAAAAATTTCTAGCACTAAATAATTCATGTATGTATGTACATATATATATTTTTAAAGACCTAGTGGATTAAAAATCTTAAGGATTATACATTATATTTTGAAACATGTCTTAGTTATATGTATGCATATGTGTTATGTCTATATGTATATGTATTATGTATATACCTATACATACATACAACAGATATGTTTCAAAATATTTTAAAGTTTAACCCTTAAGATTTTTAATCCACTAACTTTCTAAATGACACATTCTATATAAAATAATCTTAGTTTTTGACTGGTTAGGAAAACTAAACCTAATACATTCAGTTCCAAAGGCTGAGTGTGTGGTATTAATTGATGTCCTCGCTCCTGTTGGCTTGTGAATGTTTAAAATGTCCTAGGTATTTTCATGGCATTACAATAATGGACATACCTTGTAAATTGAGATTTCATGCATGAAAAGGATCTATCTACCAAAAACAACTTAACTAAACCTCTTTTTCTACATTCTTTTTGCCATCATCTCTCTTCTACCATCATTATAGTCATTGATGGCTATGAATTCCACCAAGAACATCAATTCAACAATTTGGACACAGAAGTTACTAAGATCAGGGAGTTCAAATGAGTGTGCAATTGACGAGAGCAGCAGGAACACAAGGACCTTCTCAGGACCATTAAGCAAGCCCAATCAGAGCTTAATGGAGGAAGGCAATGAATAAAACTCCAGTGCTTCCAAACTAATATTGGCTATGTTGACTGTGTATCCTGGAATAGAAATTTGATCCTGGAACAAAAAAGGGATATTCATGGAAAAAATTGAAGAATCTGAACAAAGTCTAGTTTGTTTTTTTTAATAGTAAAATACCAATGCTAATTGCTTATTTTAACAAATGTGCCTTGGTTATGTAGGATGTCGACATAAAGGGAAAATGGATGAAGGGTATGCAGGAACTCTCTGCATTTTCTTTGTAACTCTTTTACAAATCTAAAAATATTTCATAATGTAAAGTTTTATTAATAAAAAACTAACACTGAAATCTTGTGTACAAAGACTTGATAGTAAGGGCTTTGAAGCATGAAGTCGTAATTCTAGCAAAAACTCAATACATTGATCAAGAGCAATACAGACTTAAAAGAGATATACCAGAACTGACTGGAACAACTCTTTTAGTCATATTGCTTAAAGTGGTGGTGACCACTTTCTAAGTGGTAATTCTAGAATGAAATCAGAACACATCACATATCTTAAATAATTTCACATAGATAATAGTGTGAAATTTAGTGTCAGAATAGTTATACTACAGCAAGCCAATGCTTGCTGTATGCATTAGAAATGGCATAAAGAACCTTCAAATTTTCCATAAAAAGACATTTATATGCAAATATGAAGGTTAGGGAGAACACTGTAGAATACTTGGACTAAATAAAGACTGTCTTTAATCTCTGAAGTGAAGTATAAAAAGCAAGAAGCCCTTGTAGCAGACTAAGCAGTTTGGATTCTTAAGTTTCACCTGCAATATAAATTTAATTTTCCTCCACAATGAAGAATTAAAGTCCCATAAAGGTGAAATCTCTTCAAGCCACTTTAGTTTTTCCTTTAGACAGATTATAATTCCTTTCAGGAAAAACAATCAGAAAATCAGAAAAAAATTAAAAATTTTCAAAAAAATTCAGAAAGCAAGCTGGGGTTCTTTGCACTGATATTTTCTTACAAAGTACAAAAATGGAAGATGCTGGTCACTGTCCAGCCACTGTTAATAAACCTGTTATTGCTTCTATGTCTTTAGTACATTGTGCGAAAGTACATAGAATTTGATTCAAAAGTTAGAAAACCTGAGAGTGTGGCTTAGTGGTATTTAGTGCCATTCTGTTCCTTCAGGAGATTAGAAGGTGAGAAAATTCATATCAACCTGCAACATCCTGGCCCAAATATAGTGTTGAACCTGTGAAGGATTGTTCCCTGTGTCTTTTGAGGGACCAGCGCTCAAATGCATAGTTCTAAAAATTGAGTTAACTTTTTCTTTTCCTTTTTAGGATTCTGGAACAGTATTGGAAGTAAAAATAAGAAAAAGATGACTATAATTTAAAAAAAAACATAATTAAGCATTCAATCCCATTTTCTTCATAGAACACATAATAAAATGTAAAAGAAATTCTAGAGTAAATGCCATAAATAATAGAACTAATTAAATTAGGCAGATATCATACAAATTGAGATAACAAATTTAGAGATGATAATTTTTCTCCCCTTAATTATAGCAGATTCTTCTCCATAAAGAATGAGTAAAATATCTCAACTATAATGAGATATCACCTCATTGAGACCAATGAATTTGAATTTGCAGTATAAAATACTGTTGATGTGTCTAAACTTCATTATTCTTCAGATAATTCACAATTAAAAGACATTAAAGGGGTGCCTGGGTGGCTCAGCCAGTTAAGCACCTGCCTTTAGCTCAGGTCATGATCCCAGGGTCCTGGAATTGAGCCCAGGTGTCAGGTTCCCTACTCAGTGGGGAGTCTGCTTCTCCCTTTCCTTCTGACCCTCCCCTTGCTCATGCTCTCTCTCTCTCAAATAAATAAAATATTTAAAAAAAAAAAGACATTAAAATTAAAATATTTTAGGGTAATTCATTATCTCATGCTACTGTATTAAGGTAATTTGTAAATTAATAGTCTAAATTATTAGTCAATTTCCATTCAGACACAAGTCTAAGTGAACTTTCTCATTATCAACTCATAATTCTGTGTCAAAATGCAAAATAGTGAAGTGACTCAAAACTGTAGAAGCAATGTAAAGAGATAGTGGATACCACCAAAAAAAAAAAAAAAGAGAGAGAGAGCGAGTTTTTACAGGTTTAAGAGGCTGGTATACTCTTCTCTCATTAGGATATGACCACTTACATGGTCAGGAATCTTTACATGTTTTAGTCACTGCTATATAATAAGATCCAAGACAGAACTCAAAATCCATGCTTTACTCTCCATTTTATGACTAGAATCTAGAAATCAAATAAGGTAAGCATGGACAGAGAAGAGTTAGCTAATTTTTTAAATAAGGCCTCTTTTTCTACTTCTTTTGTCAAGACAAACCATATTAGATTTAAAATAATAATTATTAGGGAAAATGGCAACAAAAAAAGCATGATGATAATTTCAGACGGATTATTTGTAATGCTCTGTCGTAACAGTAATAATTAGATGGCCCCTGAATTCAGACCATGTGGTTTCCAATCTGAGATCTGACAAATTGCTGTGTGACCTTGGGCAAGTCACTTAAACTTTCTGTGCCTCCTTTTCCTCATCTGTATTTTGCAGACAATAATAGTACCTACTTCATAGTGTTGTCATGACAATTAAATGAGAAATAAAAACTGCTATTTAAGTGTTAGCTAGTAGTTGTAGCAGCATATCCTGACAATTGTTCAGTCTTTCTGTATGGACAACCCTAATCAAGGCAGAATGTAATAAGAAGTTCACCTCACAGATGAAATGCATACATTATAACAACTCATTGAATTTCTAATGACTTTCAGAGTTATAAACATTAATAATTTGTCTCTAAACAGTACTATGTAAATATAAAAAGAACATAAAATAAACTTAGAGACTGGGAATTACCTTTTTAACTTTATAATTACCTTTTTAAACCCATGCCTATAGCTAAAATCACATGTAAACTATCCTAACCATAGGTGATTTATTTAATATGTATTTAAATATAAATTAACGTCTAGTATTGCTCATAATTATGGCTCTTCATTTTATTGGTACAGTTTTGTGATACATATTTGTTGCTTATTGCTTATAGCATCTTCTAGATTATTGTTGGGATAATACTATTGATTTCTCTTTGAATCTATATTCTGCCATGTTGAATTATATACAAGGAAAGAAAAAACAATGTATTTTGATAATGTATAGGACTCTGGAACAAGTTCAATTAAAAATAAGTTAAATAATGTGGTTAGTCTGCATGAAGTACCAAACATGAGGACATCAATTTCAATGGCAATCTGCATTCAATATTTCAGCACAAATGTTTCAAAATATGATTTTAAATGTATGGCTTTATACATATGTTATGGGTTGAATGGTGTACCTATAAAAAGTTATGTTGAAATCCTAACCCTCCATACCTCCAAATGTAAGCTTATTTAGAAATAAAGTCTTTATGAGGTAAATAAGTTTAAAGTCATTATGCTCAGCCTTAATTCAGTATGACTGGTGTCCTTGTAAAAAGGGGAAATTTGGACACAAAGACACAAATATAGGGAAGAGAATGCAAAGATACCCAGGGATAATGTCACACGAAGACCAAAGATTGGAGTGATGCATCTACTACAACCCAGGGAACGGCACAGGCTACAAGAAGAAAAGCAGGGAAAGTTCCTTTCCTCGTACCTTCAGGGAGAACATGACCTTGCCAACACCTTGACTTCAGACTTCTGGCCTCCGGAGCTGGGAGACGAAAAACTGCTCGTTGCTTTAAGCCATCCGGCCTATGGGACTTTGCTACAGTAGTCCTAGGTAGACATGACATTTTACTAAAGGTGCTGTTACTTTTCTGGTGTTTACTTACCCATCTTCCATAATCTTAATTTGAGTTCTTTCAAATGGAAACTGATCTATAAGGATGTCACATGCCTTGTAGAAATAATCCTGAATCTGAAGGTGGGACACCACAGGCATAAGTCAGAGTTTTTCATCAGTAGACGTGATTGTGTTCTCATATAGTCTATAAAATGTGTATTTTATTTAGGCAGGAAAAATGGATTAGGGTTTTCCATGAAAAAAAGCTAGTGTAAATTTTGGGGTTTTTTTTAAACATTTAGAATAATTTGTTTTATCTAAGACTGTTTTTTAGTGAGAAAAAGAAATGTGTTCTTGTCCACCTTTATTTGAATATTCAGTAGACACATCTTAATGCTAATGTTGGGTCAAGGATAACAACACTTAGGTAAAAGAGATATACTAAACCACATCCTATATATAATTTGAACCACAGAAATGAATGCATTATATAGTATGCATTAGTTATAACCATTCACCAGGAGCCAAATGCAAAATAAAAAAAATTAAAAAGGGAATCAACTAAAATTTCTACTATAAAGCATTCCACTATAATTGAGAAACACATTTTTATCATCTTTTTTTGTTACTGAGAAAGTAAATTCATTCTTCAAGCCACAATGCCTTGGTTACTCTTATAGGTAAAGAATATAAACTACTTCCATGATAATTGTAAGAATGATGAATATGTTTACTTCTTTCCTACTCAAAAATACTTCTTTCCTCTTGGATTTCCTTTTTCTTCGGGTTCAATATTACAGATTTTTCTCTGAGTCCTTCCTGTGCACTAACTTCATTCAGTTTTAAATTCCTCAGATATTTTAGTCTTTAATGAAAAGACTAATGTTTACAAAAGATTATGTCTATCATGCAATGTTAAAGCAATTGCAGGCTACAAAGACATCAGTTGACAGCTCCCAAGGGAAGGAGGAAGTAAGTTGATATGATCTGGATGGAGGACAAGAGAAAACAAATCAAGAAGAATGACAAACTCATGCCGGCGTAAAGAGTACGAATCAATGATCAGCAGTGGATCTGATCCAGGCAAGTTGGACACAAAGGGAGGCGCTATACAGGACACGGGTAAGTGTACAGACCATGGAGTCACACCACATTGACTGACTGTACCTCTTAGTGGCTGTGAGCTACAGCATTAGTTTTCTAATCAACTTAAAAGAAGTAGTATTATCTATCTCATTAGTTTATTGTAGGGATAAAGTGAGATGACCTTTTCAAAGGTCTTAGCACAGTATTTGTGTGGCACATTCTAAACATCTGATAATAGCCAAGTAGCCCTGTTAAGGCAAACAAGAACTGACCCATTAGGGGCACCTGGGTGGCTCAGTCGGTTAAGCACCTGCCTTCAGCTCAGGTCATGATCCCAAGGTCCTGGGATCAAGTCCCCCTTCAGGCTCCCTGCTCTGCAGGGGGCCTACTTCTCCTTCTCCCTCTTCCTGCTGCTCTCCCTGCTTGTGCTCTCTCTGTCAAATGAATAAATAAAATCTTTAAAAAAAAAAAAAAAACTGACCCAGTAAGTATCAAACTGATCCAAGAATTATTTTCTGCATTCTTTTTTAAAAATCTAGCTAACTAGAATGTTCTATGTGTCTATTGGTATAAAATATCTATCATTTCCATGTCAATATTGATTATATTTTCATCTAGACCCAAGGCTTTAAGATATCAATACCTTGATAACTTAAACTTATATCTCCAGGCCTGGTGCTCCTTCTGGAATGTATATTCAATTTCCAACTCAGTTTATTTACTTTGGTATCTAGAGACTTTTAAGTGGTCCCTATGATCCTTACATCCTGGCTTTCATTCCCCTGTAGAGTCTCCTCCCCTTGAATATGGGTTGGATCTGTGACTTGAATATGGCAAAGATACTGGGATATCACTGTTGTAATTATGTTACATTATACAAATCTCCTTGTATAAGCTAGCTGACTTGCTCTTGAGTCTTGCTTTCCCTGCTGATTTTAAATAAGCAAGATTCCATAAATCCCAAGGCTGTGAGGAAAGGAAGTTTGCAATAACCTGAGTGAGCTTGGAAGCAGAGCCTTCCCCAGATGTTGTCAAGATGAGAACCCAGCTGGCTGACACCTTGTTTGCAGACTTGCAGAGAACCCAGCTAAACCACACCCAGACTCCAACCCCACAAAAACTGTGAAATAATAAATTTGTGTTGTTTTAAGTCACTAAATTTGTGGTGATTTTTTTATATAGCAAAAAAATTAATACAGGGATTTAACAAGCATCTTCTCACAAATTAAGCCTGTCCAAAATAGAGTATTTATCCCCCTAACATTCAAATCTGCCTCTCTTCTAGTGTTCCCTATCTAAGTTAATGGCCCCACCATTTACCCCGCTGATTAGTGTTCATCACTAATGAGTTCAATGCTAATGAACTCAATTAATGAGTTCACCACTAATGGTTCCAAGATCTTGGAACCATTCTTGATGCCTTTGTGCTTCCCAAACTGAAAAAAAAGTGTTACTTTTTATAATCATTTGGTTCTGATCATTTGCCTCGGCTACTGTAATAGCTTTTTTTCTTCAATTCTTGACCCTCTAGAATCTATTTCCATACAACATCCAGAGAGATCCTTTAACAGATAAATCATTTCTCAATTTCCTGCTCTCAAGTCTTCCAAACATTCCCATGAGACTTGGAACAAAATCCAAATCATTTACATGACTTGGGACCCAAATGATCTGGCCCATGAATAACTTTTTTTTTTTATCATATCCTACTTCTTCCTCCCTTATTCATTTTTCTCCAGCCATTCTGATCTTGCCAGTTCTTGAACACTCCAATCAAATTCTCTACTATAGCCCTTCAATTTGGTGTCCTTTCTGCCTTAAATAATTTTCCCTTAAATATTCTCACAACTGGCATTCTTTTTTTCCCAAACTTCTACTCACATGTTATGTTTTCGTACAGGTCTTTTATGAATGACTCATCTAAGGGAGAAAACTGCATGACTCCTATTTCACTTGCCTTATGTTTTATTTTTTTATAGTACTTATTAAAACTATCAGGAAGAACTGCTTTTTTGCTGCCTCTATTCTTGCCAGGACCAGCACCGCTGCCTTACACGTGCCTCACAGCAGAAATAATGTATGTCCTCCTTGAAAGGATCAAGGAATTAATGATTTCTTTGGAGACTTCCAGCACAACAGATAACATCTAAGGAATGACCAGGTGAAAATGACCAGGTGAGGTCATCCTATATGTATTCCAGACCACTGGCACTAGACATCTCAACACTAAGACCCTGTGGCTGCAAGTAATAAGTGACTTATGGAGGACACCTGGACCCTTGTTTTTGTTCTGACCAGTTCTTGGATGCCTGGGAGGACACGTACACCAAACCACAATCCTCAATGAAAACTCCAGACCCCAAGCAAAGATGAGACTCTCTCTCCTTTCCTTTCTAAGTCTCCCAGATGCTCTGTCTGTATCTACACTATATATCTTCAATAAAATCTGCTCTCACTTCTTCTCAGCTTGCATCTGATTTCTATCATGCATGAAGTCAAGGATCCTTTTGGCTGGTCGTGTGGGACCCCCTTTGGATCCTAGGACCAGGCCTGCCTACATCATTATCATTTGTTTATCCATTTATATTCTGTCTTCTCAGTAGAATATGAGTTATATAATGCTAGCAATGTTTGGTTTTGTTCATTTGCTTATCCATTTATATTCTGTCTTCTCAGTGGAATATAAGTTACATAATGCTAGTAATGCTTGGTTTTGTTCATTTCCATATTCTGGAACACTACATGATAAAAAGTAAGTACTTGACCAATTTGGCATAAAATTGCTGTTGAAATCATTCTGGAATCCTTTCAGGAAAAAATATTCTGCCATAGTGCTTTAAGAAGTTCAAAATATCTCATAGAAAAACATAAGAGTACATTTCAAACTTTTATTGAAAATTTAATGCTAACTAATCACAAAACTATATTCTGTCTTCATCTTTTTGTATTCTGTTTTAAGAAATTATTTAAGGGAATTATCCTCATAAAGTAATGAGTATCCCAAACTATAGCTCTTGATTTCTCTGCCCCCTATAGCTAAACTATCATTTTTTACTCTCTAATGTATATTTAATGCAAAGAAATAGAAAATAGTGTGGCAGAAAATAAATAACTTGTTCCCCAAGTATGTTAACAGTGAGTATAAAAGTCAGGTTTGTAATGTTATCCGACAGAAGCCAGAGACTGTGTCCATGGGAGATCTGCTTGTGGTGACACAATCCATCATACTGCCATTGTTTGACAGTCACAGACAAGAAGAAATACCTAGGAATTACAAATGAATTTTCTCACTAACAATTTATAGCAATTTGCAGAACATTGTAATTGGCATATTTTCTTCACATATGTTCCATATGTTACAATAAAAAAAGGGAGCTGTTTTTTGTACAGTTATTTTATTCAAAAAGATTATTTGCCAACAGACTAGTGTAATGTGTTAATGAATTGAGTCAAATAATTCTCCCCTCTCTTGTCTGAGCCAGTGCTTTCTGCTTGAGGAATGGGTAGCTTAGATGATTGATAACAGAATCCACAACCTTTCACCTCCAAGTCACCAATTTGAACCCAACCTAGTTGAGCAATGAGAGACATTTGTTTCCATAGGCAGCACATGAGAGGCTTCCATGAAATGAATGGGTAGTCTCTATTTGCTTACTGGACCTGAAATGATAGTTACTTGAATTAGAAATATATTCTGCTGTGAGTAAAGACCTACATTATCATTATACTAATATTCTTTTTCAAGGGCCTAAAGTTAATATATGATTTTGGTTGGTATTTAGTTTCTGACTAGAATTTTACTCTCTGAGGCAAATTTACCTTCAGTATTTTCAATGTTATTTCAAAGTATTATTTTAGATTTTTAATAATTAAAACTTACACGTGGTATAGTAATGAAGGGGAGCAGAACTGGCTAGCCCAAAATATGGCTCTTTGGCATAAGGATTATTTTAAGCTAATTATTATTTTTTTTTTAACTGCAGACGAAGGAAAAGCTCTGTAAACCAAGAAGAAGTTACCCTTTTGTGAGAGACATTTACATTTATAAGGGAAATATAAGAGGTATACATGCTATTAAGATTGTTTGTTTTTCTCCTGTTAATCTATCAGTTATTACAGGGGGTGGGTAGTCAGGGGATGTCTCAGCCAAGAACCTACAAGGGTAAGGGAAAATTATTTTTTCCTCCCTCACAGAAACAAAGCAACTATGTGTATAATAATTAAGATTTTGCCTCAGATTTATATTTGGTTCTCAGAAGTTAGGGTGTCACCTTTTGTAGAGTTTAAATAGCTTTTATAATATATTTTTTCAAAGATTTATTTATTTATTTTAGAGAGAGAGAGCAGGAAGAGGAGCAGAGGGAGGAGAGAGAGAATCCTCAAGCAGACTCCCTGTTGAGCTTGGAGCCCAACTTGGGGCTCCATCCTAGGACCCTGAGATCATGACCTGAGCCTAAATCCAGAGTCAGTTGGTTAACAGACTGAGCCACCCAGGCACCCCCAGCTTCTATAATATTTTAAATTCATTTATTAATTAAATAATTTAAAAGTAAACTCATAAAAGGATATTTTCTGAAGACATTTCAAAATAAGGGAAATAATATCTTCCTCTATTAGACTAACATGTGATCCAATGGGTGACTTAGTCAGAAGTGAGTTAGGTTAACTGGGATCTTTTTCCTAGAAGCTTTCAAATGTATGTAATGGAAGAAAAAGTTCTTTTCACAGATAACTTTTATTTAGTTATTTATTTTGACAACTTTTTATTTTATTTTTATTAACATATAATGTATTATTTGTTTCAGAGGTACAGGTCTGTGATTCATCAGTCTTACACAATTCACAGCACTCACCATAGCACATACCCTCCCCAATGTCCATCACCCAGCCACCCCATCCCTCCCACCCCCCTCCACTCCAGCAACCCTCAGTTTGTTTCCTGAGATTAAGAGTCTCTTATGGTTTGTCTCCCTCTCCGGTTTCGTCTTGTTCCATTTTTCCCTCCCACTTTGGCATAAGTATTATTGTGAGTTAAAAGCAATCCAAAGCCAACAGATTCAGAAAAAGCTGTTTACCTCCCCATCAACTGCCTGCTTTATCAGAAAAAGAGCTATTAAAAGAGATGCCTCTTTACCTAAGAAACTTATCTATGTAACAGGGCATCTGTGTTTTTCAAACATCTCCTTTCACCTTTCGGCTAATGGTCTTTCACCCCTTTGATCTTCAGACCCCTACTCTTCTCCTTAGCTCATATAAACATCATGTTGCCTGACAGTTTTTGGAATTTCCATTTCTTTGTGGATTACCCATACATATGCTATTAAATTTGATTTTCTCCTGCTAATCTGTCTCATGTCCATTTGATTCTAAGTCCAGCTAGGACCTTGAAAGCTAGAGGAAATTCTTCCTCCCCAACACCTCTAATGGGTCTTTAGTAAAATCTGTTTTTCTCACTACTCTTCTGTGAGTGTATTCTCTTTGAAGGACTGGAAAAGAAATATTTCAAGGTTACCACAAGAGGAAACCAGAAGCTACCAATGAGAGGCAATCAACACAATTTCTTTCCTAGAAGATAAGCCGAAGTTATATTTTATGTGGCTAGAAAATCTACAGCCTTTGTTGTGATTGATATTTAGGTATTGATTCAACCAATGATTGTGAGTATTGGAACTATAGGAACAGGTAAAATGTGTGTGAAGGGAGGGGACGAGCCAAAGAGGAAAAACAAAACCTCAGCTAAGGAGGAATTCAATAGATATCTGCAATTGAAAATCAGGAAATATCACTATGTACTTACTTAGAAATATGGACTAAAGCACTAGAAAAAGCAATGAAATGAGTTAAAGTGCTTGTCTCTGGGTAATGGGATTTGGGAGTGAGAAGCATTGAGAAGTGTATAGAAGAATCAATCAGTCCTTCAAAAAGATATATTTATTATTTGACAAAAATTAAATTGTATAAATAAAATTAAAGAAACAAAAGCTTACTCACACTTTCTCATTTTTAATCATCTAAATTTGTTTTGATGCCTTTAATTTGTCTAATGTTTAATATTATTGTAATTATCAAAGAAAAATAAGTGCTCATTTTAAAAAACTTAGAAATTACAGAAAATTATCATTCTAACTTGGCTATGCTTCCCTAGCCAGTGTCCAGAGTTGTTCTACCTCACACAGGTAGATCTTCATGATCTCAAAAGAATTAAAGAACCACTTACCTAAAGATCACTGTTCTGCTGTAACCCTGAGACTATCTTCCATCTCAGTCTCCACAGGACACAATAAAGTGTCAGCTAAATAACTAATTATAAATGGAAAATTTCCAATTGACAATTGAATGTAAGAAGAGTCGATGCAGGTTATCAGGGCACAGAGCAATGAATATTATTCAGAAAAGACTTGAAATGATCAAGAAAATCATTACCTGTGATGATTTACACAATTATATTCTTGTGACAAGCAAGAATGGGCCATTAATCTATTCCATTGAAGGCTTTTTGATCAACCAACCTAGTAAAGAAAATAAGAAAATAATCAAAGAAGGAAATGGAGAGTGGTAGACTTATTTCCTTCTTTTTTTCCCCTTGCTTTATTTCTCCCTCCATCTCTACTTCCCTCTCTCCCTCCCTCCCTCTTTCCCTCCCCTCGCCCCCCCCCCACCCCTGCCCTTCTATCTTTCCTTCCTTCCTTTTCTGCAAGGAGTAAGTGAAGGAAAAGTAATTCATAGTAAGTAAAAAGGTTTCTCCTCAGGAAACAGTTGTTTCAGGCTCAAGATTCAGCATAGAATCAATCTTAGCTGAGGAGCAGAGGGAGGGAAACAGGATTTACCAAGCACTTTTTCCGATGGCTGCAACCTCCAGGGCTTACCATTCTTGTTGATGTTGTTTTTTGACTTGTAGTTTTCTAATGTTTCCCACTAAATCGATTATTGCCTTTAGAAGTAATTTCATGGCTTTTAGAGTACTATAGCTTTATCTTTCTAACCTTCATGCTCTTGTGAAAGATTGGTCTCATTTCTTGTTAATTCTGATTCTTCTTTGAGGTTATGCTTTCCTTCTCCAAGGGAACCATCAGGTATCATCTTATTAGTCTTACACATCATGCCACCTCTGGGGAATTTGTACTGGCTAATTCATCTTTCCTGACAATTGCCAAAATAAATGGTAGCCAGAGCACTTGTTTCATTTCTGTGAACTTATTTTATTACTCGCTACCTTTCACAGCTGTGAGCAGTCATAAAGACCAAACAGACAAGGATTTTCTTTTTCCAATATTATATCTAATGGTCAGTTTTAAATCATTTTAGTTGCAAAACTTTTTAAAGAATAGTTCAACCCTACATTTTTTATCTGACATATTCATTTCTTCTTGTATTTGGCAACAAAGGGTAATGGAAGAAACAACTCACTAGTATTAAGAGTCTGCATTCTGGTCCTAGACCTATATATGACCTCACACAATTTACTTAAGTAGTTCACCCAACTTAAGTCTTCCAAGCCTCGGTTTTATAATCTATAAAATATAAGAACCGACCTCTGAAGTTGGCTGAAGTTTTAAGATTGTGTTTCCAGTAAGAAAAGATATTGCCCAATTGTCAAATCCTTAAATACCAACAAGTTCACCAAGAGTATATTTGACCTTCCATTTATCAAAGTTAATGTCTAAATGTCTCAGTTTTTTCAAAGATCTGAATTATTATGAAATACTCTTCTGCAGATACATAATTAACTAACAGATACCAGAACCACAGAAGGTTACAAAGTGTGGAATAAGGTCTTAGAGTAAGTTAGTAATTAGATATTTTTTTAATTCTTCCTACAAAATCCAGCCTTCAGAGCCTAAAATATTTACTATCTGGTCCTTAGCAGAAAAAGTTTTCCAGCCCCTACAATTAATAAACAAATGAGAGAGAAAGGACTTATGGGGGAGAAGAGTGCATCACCCCAAAATGTGCCACATTGGCATGTGGATTGCTTTGAAACAAATGCAACTAGGACCCAGCAGACTCAGGAAAGTTGTTTTTGTTGTTGTTGTTGTTTTTAACCTCTCCTTTAACTGCCTAAGAGAATTTATATAGACGGGCCTATACCAGGAAGAGCTATTACCAGAGAAGACTTTTCATATCAGGAAGACTTACCTGCATGGCAAGGCAAACCTTTGTTTACCACACATGTGCATTTCTCATTTTCCTATGAATTGTCTTCCTCCCCTTTGAAGCCCTACACCCCCACCCCCTTCTCCTTAGCTCAGGATAATATATAAGCTTCAATTAGCCTGACTATCTGGGAGCCTCATGTCTTTGGTGCTTTTATACTGCATGAAATTAAATTTGTTTTTCTTCTGTAAATCTGTCTTATGTCAATTTAATTATTAGAGTAGTCAAAGAACCTAAAAGGAAGATGATAAAAGTTTTCTACCACTGCAGGATAAACCTTCCTTATAGAAGAATTCCAAAGATTAAATATAAAAGTGTGAGAAATAGAAAATCACCATCAGAACACAACAGTGATAATTACTGCAAACAAGATTCACTGATGGATGGCAAAATTTTAAGGTAAAACAGGATAGTTGCATAGTGTCAAAATACCCTCTTCCGTACATATTAATTATTATGGTCATTTTAACACATACACAAAATTTTGATAGTCCTCCCTCCAGAGAATTGAGTTCAATTCTTCTACTCTTTAGTGTGGGCAGGATTTAATAACTCGGTTGGAAAGATAGGAAAAGAACATATAAGAAAAGAAAATTGTGACTTCACGGTGGAGAAACGTGGTAGATACAATCTCAAACAAGTAATAAGATTAAGTTAACCAGTCATTGTGCATATTGGTATGTACCTTTGGTAGGATGCAATGAGAAGGGCCTTTCATCTATGTTGTATTCTTCCCCAAGACACAGAATCTCAGTGTAATCATGAGAAAACATGAGATGTGCTCAAATCGGGAAATGTTCTACAAAATATCTAACCAGTAATCTTCAAAACTCTCAAGGTCTTGAAAAATAATACTGAGAAAATGCCATAAACTGGTGGAAACTAAGAAATATGCCTCTTTTGAATGACTCTAAATTATTGGAGCCATTCAAACATGTTTTCTGCAAGGCAGAGTATACAGCAGACATTCATGGGCATCTTACTGCTTACGACTGTGGAAGAATTTATTTAATAGCTAAAATGCATAGACATGAGACTATGTCTTTAACACATTACAGGATTATAAAGGTGTCAGGTTATAATGTGAGTCTGAGTTGAACACAGCATGCTGAAGCCAATGTATATTAATATATAAAACAATGTAGATAAGGCTATTCCTTTTATTTTTTATTTATTTATATTTTATTTATATATTTATATATTTATTTTTAGATTTTATTTATTTATTTGAGAGAGAGAGACAGAGATAGTGAGAGAGAGTACAAGTGGGGAGGAAAGGGAGAAGCAGGCTCCCTACAGAGCAAGGAGCCAGATGCGGAACTCGATCCCGGGACCCTGGGATCACGACCTGAGCCGAAGGCAGACGCCTAACCAACTGAGCCACCCAGGCTCCCTATTTTTTTTTTTTTTTATTTTAAAGATTTTATTTATTTATTTGACAGAGGGAGGGAGAGAGAGAGAGAGCACAAGCAGGGGGAGTGGGAGAGGGAGAAGCAGACTCCCTGCTGAGCAGGGAGCCCAATGCCAGGATCGATCCCAGCACCCTGGGATCATGACCTGAGCTGAAGGCAGACACTTAACTGAGCCACCCAGGCGCCCCATGACTATTCCTTTTTAAATAGGACATAAATTGTGAGTATTAAATGAGTAAAAAGAAACACTGAATTGAGTTCCACCATGAAAATGAGGTAACTATAAAGACTGGAACTCTGTTGTTGTTGTTGTTGTTGTTGTTGTTTTTAAGATTTTATTTTTAAAGTAATCTTTCCATCCAATATGGGGCTCAAACTTACAACCCCAAGATCAAGAGTCTCATGCTCCACTGACGGAGCCAGCCAGGCACACCTAGAACTTGTTTCTAATTTTGCTGATTTAAAAAAACATATCTATTATAAGGAAATGAAAGACAAAGTGTGAATAAAATGTTTTATAATAATCTACTCTTATATGATAATAATTCTTGACAAAGTGATGATGTGCCTCAATGCTAAAAATCCTGTGAAGTTAAAAAATAAACTTTTGAAATATACATGTGTTTCATTATAATTGCATATACCAGTAAAATAATTTTTCCTAACAGCAGAATATGAGGAGGTATCTCTCTCCTTTCTGTTCTGTCTTAAAGAGAAAGTAGCCCAAACATTACTAAAACATATTCAATTTTTTGTTAATTATTTCTTATTGAATTTGAATCATGTAAGAACAAAGGATGCCTTATGCCCTGGACCAAAGACTTTTAAGTGTGAATTGTGCATTCACACTGTAACAGATAAAAGAAGTACCTGGTTACTAGGGCAAATTATGTTTCTTTTAGGAAATTTACCCTAAAGCCCCTACTCAAAAAGCTATAATGACTACCTGACCACTTTCACCCCAGTATGCTCACTTTGTTTACTGACTTGCATGTTTGCTAATGAGTAACATCAACATTCAACAAGAACTTGGCACCAACCTAACTTGATCTCCATGGTTGCTCAGAACTTCAGTCAAGCTAATTGCTGCTCTATCCACACTGTGACCTCCTTGACAAGAGGACACTTGAATACAAGATCCCTCTGCTTCAGGTGGCTAGCACAATACCTGGCTCATTTTCTTTCTTTCTTTTTTGTTTTTGTTTTGTCTTTTTTGATAAGAATATTCAAGTTCTCTCCTTGCAAATTTCAATCATACAATACGGAGTTATCAAATATAGTCACCATGTTTTACATTAAGTCTTCAGACTTTACTCATCTTACAGCTGTAAGTTGTGTAAGTTCTCCCTATTTTCCTCGCTCTCCAAACCCTGGCAACCACTTCTTTTTTATTTTTCTTACAACAACCTGATTGAAAAAATGGGCAGAGGATCTGACTAGATGTTTTTCCAAAGAAGACATACAAATGGCCAACAGGTACATGAAAAGGTATTCAATATCACTAATAATCAGAGGAATGCAAATCAAAACCACGATGAAATTTAACTTCACAAAGGTTATCATCAAAAATACAAGAGATAAAAAGGGTTGGCAAAGATACGGAAAAATGGGAGCCACTGTGCACTCTTGGTGGCAATGTAAATTGGTATAGCCACCATGGAAAACATATAGGGGTTCCTCAAAAAATTAAAAATAGAATTACCATATGACAATTCCATTTCTGGGCATTTATCAAAAAAAAAAAAATGAAAACATTAACTTAAGAACATACACGCATCCCCATGTTCACTGCAGCATTATTTACAATAGCCAAAATATGTAAACAACCTAAGTGTCCATTGATGAATGAATGGATAAAGAAAATGTGATATATTTATAAAGGTAATCTTATTCATCCATAAAAATGAATGGAATCTTGGGGCGCCTGGATGGCTCAGTCGTTAAGCGTCTGCCTTCGGCTCAGGTCATGATCCCAGGGTCCTGGGACTGAGCCCTGCATCAGGCTCCCTGCTCCACGGGAAGCCTGCTTCTCCCTCTCCCACTCCCCCTGCTTGTGTTCCCTCCCTCGTATGTCTCTCTCTGTCAAATAAATAAATAAAATCTTAAAAAACAAAAATGAATGGAATCTTGCAATGTACAACAACATGGATGGACCTTGAGGGCATTATGCTAAGTGAAATAATTCAGAAAAAGATAAATACCATATGATCTCACTTATATGTGGAATCTAAAAAGAAAGAAAGAAAGAAAGAAAGAAAGAAAGAAAGAAAGAAAGAAAGAAAGAAAGAAAGAAAGAAAGAAAAGCTCATAAATACAGAAATAGATTGGTGGTTTGGTTGCCAAGGTGGTGGGTGACGGATGGATAAAATACATAAAAGGAGTCAAAAGGTACAAAATTCCAATTATACAATAAATAAGTCATGGGGATACAATGTATAACATGGTGACTGTAGATAATAATACTTATTGCATATTTGAAAGTTGCTAAGAGTAAATCTTAAAAAGTTCTTATCCCAAGAAAAATAAATTCTTTAGCAACATATGGCAACAGATGTTAACTAAACTTATTGTGGTTATCATTTTGCAATATGTACAAATATTGAATCACTGTGTTGTACACCTGAAACTAACATAATATTGCATGTCAATTATTCCTCAACTTTAAAAAAGTTTAAAAAAGAATTAAATAGGGGCGCATGGGTGGCTCAGTTGGTTAAGTGTCTGACTCTTGATTTCTGCTCTGGTCATGATCTTGGGGTCATGGTATTGAGCCCTGCATCAGGCTCCATGCTCAGCATGGAGTCTGCTTGTCCCTCTTCCTCTGCTCTTCCTGAGGCTCGCTCGCTCTCTCTCAAAGAAAATCTTTAAAAAATTAAATATGAGAATGTTGTATAATTTGCCATTTTTAAATATATAAGAAAAGGTTCACAAACATTTATACTTCAACTAAAAACCTACTTTGATTTTATCAGATTATAAACTAATGCAAATCTTACCATCAAGTATTTTAAAATTCTAGTTCAGACCAATAAGGAAGCAAATTTTGATGGCACAGTAACACCTTATTTTGATTTTTTGTTGTTGCCTCTTAATAAGTAATCTTTAATTCCAAAAAAAATCACAATCCCCCTCAAAAAATGCTAGAAAAGGACAGAGTTGTGAATCTCAATGTTGACAAAATAACAGAACAGGTTAGGGACTCCAAAAGTAGCCCCTGTCAAACGGAATGCAGGAAAATGTGGAGAAAGGATGCCCCCCGCTGTATATCCCTGACACTGCTGATAGAATACACTTCTCCAAGTAAGTGTCTCATTTTGAGATAAAGAAACCAAAAGTTATTTCTTTACAATAAGGGAGAAAGAATAAGTAAGTGTGAAAGCAGTGAGAGCCTTCAAATACTTCATTTGGTAGAAGGCAAGAGTGAATGGGGAAAAAAAAATTGATAAATTATTTTTGAACACTGCTTCTTTTCCTAAATGTGGGTTACCTAGGTATTCATTTCTGATAATTCACTGATCTGTATATTTATGTTTGGTACATTTTTCTAATGATATACCTCCATAAAAATAATTGATAAGGGGAATTCAACTTCTATTTACTGACTTCTGCAACCCAAAGAGAGAGAATGAACTTTCTATTCCTGTTATTATAGCTATGTAACGAATTACTCCAAACAACTACTTATTATCTTCAGAGATTCTGTACATCAGGAATTCAGGCAGAGCATAGCAGAGATGACTCTCTTCTGCTCCACAGTGTTCAGGTCTTCAATGGGAAGGCTCCAAATCTGGGGGCAGGAGTAATCTGAAGACATGTTCACTCACATGTCTGGAAGTTGATGCTGGTTCACAACCAACTAGAGGATATTATAATGGACAGAAGAGCTCCACTTGCCAGAGCAAAGAAGACCAAAAAAGAACAAGGAATATGAAAGACATCTATAAGAAAAATTTAAAGTTCTACTGTGGACATCAATCAAAAGAAAATACATACTACATTTCTGAGTTAAAAAAAAATAGTGAAGAATACAAAGATGTTAATTGTCCCTATGTTAATTTGTAATCTTGATGTGATGTCAACTAAAATAAAAACAGGATTTTTTTTTCTGGTAAAGCAAGCTGATTCGAAGGCAAATTGCATTAGCTGTTCCACAAGTTTTGATTGGATTCAGATCACATTTGCCACCTCCACAACTGGCCCAAGCCACCATCACCTCTCATTTTGGCTACTGAAATAGCCTGCTTCCACTCTTGCCCTCCTCTCCCTCATTCCCCTCCCACCCATTAATCAAGTCTCTAAAACAATGTTCCTTTGATAATATCAGTCAAATCCCAACCTTTCATTTACCTGCTCCAAAGGCCTTCTCACGCACTTAGAACGTAATCTAAAATTCTTGATGGTCTGCAAGGCATTCTAGTACCTGGATCTTTCTCTGATCACATTTCCTACCAGTGCCCTACTTATTCACTCTTCTATTTTTTCTGCTTTTCCACTTTTCTCCAGTCACGTTCCAAAAATAAGCTTTTCAAGCTCCAGCCTATCAGCCTTTGCACTCCTTGTTCTATCTGCCAGCCATGCTCTATGGAATCACGTTCATTCCTCCTCTTTGAAACTCCTATAAAAACCTGGGTATGTATACTGTTCTAGTTTCTTCATATCATAGATAGATTTGTTTGGGGGTTGTTAGTTTTCTCCACTAGGAGGTGCATTTCCACAAAAATAGAAACTCCTGACCACTTAAAATCGCTCAATAAATATTGAAATGAATAAGTAGAGTCAGAATCATGATGAAAATTAGCATATCATAAGAACAACAATGTAACCCTAAGCCAGCATAACATAGGTAAAGAACTCAATCAATGAAATATACTATAAGAATCAGAAATTGATCAAATACAATGCAATTTAGTATAAAAGAGAAAAAATATTCAAATTAGAAGAAAGGTTATTTTATAATTATTGGCACTTCAATAAATGAATATCCATTTGGAACAAGAAAATAAAATTAAGCGTAAGTCTTACCTTATAACTTAAACTCCAGATGAAGTAAGTATTTAAATATAAAAAAGGACACCCAGAAATTCTAAAAAAAAATCCTACCCATGGTAGAATTTAAAAAGTCATCTCAGAAATGGGATGAGTTTTATAACTATGGCAAGAAGCCCAGAAACCATTTTTAAATGTTGAAGACGTTGACTACAAAAAAATTTTTCATGTTTTCATTTTAAAAATCACTTTTAAAAAAGCAAAGGAGGGAAAAACATTTGCAACTGGTATCACACACAAATTGCAAATTTTCTCAATGTATGATTCCTTCCTATAAATAAGAAAATGACAACCCAGTAGAAAAATGAGCAAAATATGTGGATAGTTATCATACTGAATTAAATAATTCTTAAATAGGGGCGCCTGGGTGACTCAGTGGGTTAAACGTCTGCCTTCAGCTCAGGCCATGATCCCAGGGTCCCAGGATTGAGCCCCGCATGGAGCCCGGCATCAGGCATCCTGCTCCATGGGGAGTCTGCTTCTCCCTCAGCCCCTCCACCCCCGCCCGCCCCACCACTTGTGCTCTCTCTCTCAAATGAATAAAAATCTTTTTAAAAAAATAATTCTTAAATACATGAAAATATGCTCAAGAGCATTCAAAGAATGCAATTCAGCTGACAGTGACCTGTTATTATTTACCTTTATCAATGGCAAGCATTTAAAAAAAAAAAGAAAAGATACTACATTGACAGAAAGGGTAGGTATAAGATATCAGACAAACTCATACACTGCTATTGGAAGTATAAATTGTAATAGCTTCCATGAAGAATGTTATCAGTTATCTATTGCTACCTAACAAATTGCCCTAAAACACAGAGGTTTAAAACAACAATAAACAGGGACGCCTGGGTGGCTCAGTTGGTTAAGTGATTGCCTTCGGCTCAGGTCATGATCCCAGGGTCCTGGGATCGAGCCCCACATTGGGCTCCCTGCTTGGCAGTAAGCCTGCTTCTCCCTCTCCCACACCCCCTGCTTGTGTTCCTTCTCTCGCTGTCTCTCTCTTTGTCAAATAAATAAAATCTTAAAAAAAAAAAAAAACCAACAACAATAAACATTTATTTTTTTTTCTGACAATTTCTCTGGGAGCAGTTTAGGCTGGGCAGTTCTGGCTCAGGGTCCCTTGTGAGGCTGCAATCAGGATGTTAGGGCTGCAGTCATTTTAAGGCTGGATTAGGTAGGGCTGGATGATCCACTCCTAAAGTGGTTCACAAAGCTGGCTAGCAAGCTGGTGCTGGTTGTTGGTGGGAATCCTCAGATCTCTATATGTAAGCCTCTCCCTGGGATACTTGAGGGTTCTCATGACATGGCAGCTGGATTCCCCTAGAGCCAGAGATTTAAAAAAAAAAGAAAAAAGGCAGGGTGGTAACTGCTATGTCTTTTACGTCCCGGACTCTGTAGTCACATATCATTTCCCTAATATCCTATTGGTCACATGGGTCAGCACTGTTCAATGTGGGAGGGGGCTACACAGGAGCATATATTTCTGGAGAAAAAGATCACTGAGAATCATTTTGGAGACTGGTTGCCACAGGGAACAAGTTGAAAATATTTTTCAAAATGAAAATTTCACATAAATTCTGAAACCAAAGTCCCACTTCTAGTTATCCTTCAGATATGCACTCCAATGTACAAAAGAATATATTCATCTCACCACTCTTTAGCAGCCACAGAAAAGTGAAATAACCTAAATGTTTAACAATCGGGATCTTATTAAATAAATTATAATGCATCCATACAATGTGATATACATGTATCTTAAAGGAATGGGATGCCATGGATAGGATCCACAAGAAAGAAGGAAGGGGAAAAGGAAGTGGTGATTGGGGTGACCAGAGAGGGAAATTTATTTTTCAGAGTCCTCTTCTTTATCTTTAGTATTTTATGACCAAGTACAAGAATTATCTACTTTGAAAAAGTGGGGGAAAAAAATACATAACTGTTACAGTTTTTGTAAAACTACTTATTCCCCAAACAAATGTGAGTTGGGCTCCACCAAGCCTTCATGGCTTTTTATTTTGTCTTTTTGTGATATATTAATCAATTTGTTATCGCCATCATCTTTATTTGGACTTTCAACCCAATTCTTTGAGATTTCAACTTGAGTGTACTGATTACCTGGCTTATACTGTATCCCCCCAACATTCCTAAGCACAATATGAAACACAGAGAAAGTACTCAATGCATATTTGCTTAAATCAGAGTTTCTTAACCTCAGCACTATTAACATTTTAGGCCAGATAATTCTTTGTTAGAAGGAGCTGTCTAGTGCACTGTGGGATGTTTAGCAGCATCCCTGGCCTCTATCTACTAGATGCCAGTAGCACACTCTAAATTATGACAAAAATGTCTCTGGACATTGCTAAATGGTCCCTGAAAGGGAAGAATCATCCTCAGTTGAGAGCCATTGGTTTAAAGTAATGACATATCCAATCTTGAGGTGTAGTTACAGAATTTGAAAACAGATTTTAAAGCAATATTTACTATATATTTTCTACTACAATATAAAAATTTGATATATACTATTGGTGTAAGTGAATGAAAAGAAGGAATATAATACCTTATATACTATATACTAAACAAAGACTAATATTTAATACTTTTATCATTATTCATTTATTATTCTTAATTATTCCTTATTTTACATCCAGAATTGACCTTGCATAGGAAAGTAAAGAATTCAGAACTCCTCATTTAGTGAATCAGTATGATTTGCAACATGATGAATGATGGCCTATATGTGAAATACATCATTTTCTTTTCCCTTTCTTCTAGATGACTATAATGATAGAAAAAAATGATTATCAGTATACCAAGGGTATGATTTGGAGTAAATACTCCATTCTTTGATGCAGATCATTTCATCAAATAGGGATTAAACTATATAAAGATTAATTATTCTAACCAAAGACTTAGTTCTGGATGATTTCTTTTAATTGATAACCAATGGTTTACAAACTAGAAATTATCATCTGTGAAATTGGATGAAGAGCCTCACAGTGAGAATGATAGACAGAGTAACACTGAGGATATCTAAGATAGATCATTGTCATTTCACAAACAGCATTACTGGGGATAAAAGGCTTCCATAACACATGAGTAAAGGAATTACCAAATTTTTTCCTATCTTTAAGATTGTCATTTTGTCACTGAACGTCTTTGTGGCATTAAGAACATTTCCCATCTCTTCCACTAACTCATTTTCCCCCTTTTGTGTTAATTCTACCAAAAGGAGAAAAAAGAAAAGAAGAAAGGGGTGCTTGGGTGGCTCAGTTGGTTAAGCATTTGACTCTTGATCTCAGCTCAGGTCTTGATCTCAAGGTCATGAGTTCAAGCCCCACGTTGGGCTCCACACTAGGTGTGGAGCCTACTTAAAAAAAAAAAAAAAAAGAAGGAACGGGAGAGGAGAAGGGGAGCAAAAGAATGGAAGGAAATTTTTCTGTGATAGAATAAAATTGCCACAGATCTCTAGTCCACAAGATAAAATTAAACTAGTGGTTTAATTTTGTATTTTCTTTTCTTTTAATTCTACCAAAACACAATTTAGCCAACATCTATAAAGCCCATTTTTGGAAAATACTTAAGAAATTTAGTTCTCTAAAACTACCATTTCCATATTGTAGTTTTAAAAGCTGAAAATACCTTTTAAAAAATATTTCTCAAAATAATCTGACTAGAGCATAAAATATGAACAATAGGTACAGTTTTTAATTCTGACTCCATCTTATTTATACCATCACTGAATAATAGTCCATCTAGTTAAAACAAAACATAAGCAAAGAGTAAGATATCTGGTCATTTGTTATTTTATATGAACATAGAAAATAATTACAGCATATTATTATATATTATTTATTTATTTAAAAGGCTATCAATTTTACATCTTGACTGTTTATAGAGCAAGAAAAAGGCATTATAGAATCATCCTGTCAATGTAGGCCATTTGTATAATAACTAGAAATTTACACAGAATCCACAATTCTTTAGTATGAATGGTCATTTATCAAGCTTTAAAGACAAAATAATTAATCAGGAAGAAATATGCTTTGTGTGCTTTTAGGTAGAAATATTACATCTTCTTTGTGAGATAAATAGTATTTCACAGTAAATAATAATATCTACAACATGATTAACCTCAGAAAAATTGATCTTAGAATCTTGACAGAAGTAAATATGTTTATATTGATGAAGCTAAATCTAAGGTTTATCTAGTAATTTCAATTCATTTTTTTAAGAAAAAAATTGACATATACTATTATTCATTGGATCTTCAAAGACAAATACTCTAAGTATGATAAACATTTATCCATTTTCTGTTATAATTTCTCTTATAATAATTTGAGCCAAATGAAAGAAATTGCAGAAATTGCAATTTCACAGAGTTCAACCTAAGTGTATAAGCAAGAAAACTTAGGAATTGAAATAAGAGAAAGAAATAAAATGTAAAGAAGAAAGCTTGTTTAGTAAAGTCAGACAATACTCTAATTGTGTCATATTCAAATTATTCTAAAAACAACTGAGGAAAATCACAAAAAAATACTAGCATCCAAATGGCTCTTACACTTTGAAAAATTTACACAAAACATTATGAGGTTTAAACAACCACTGCACATGTGACATGTAAATATTATACTTTGACTTTGTGTCATAATCAGGTAGCTAATGGACAAGAGATTAATAAAACATTCTACTCAGCACTGAATAGTTAAGTATAATGAATGGATAATTCTGATTACAATTTATAGAAATTAACAATGCATTTACAAGAAAAGAGATCCTTTATTTTTCTTTAAGAGTTGACAATGGCAGGGCTTTATCACCCTTTCTGGACTTAAATTGTAAAATCATACTGTAGGGACTGCAGATGGTCTATGATACCATACATCTGAAACTGCTTTAGGTAAAAACCCAAGGAGCAATTCAGCATAAGTTACTAACAATGTGAATGTTTATCATGAATTCTAAGTTATGAATCAACTACATAACTGACATATCATGAATTCTAAGTTATGAATCAACTATGTAACTGACATACAACTATTTATAGTAATTTAGGATATTAATACTGATCTGAGAACAAAAATGAGGAAAACACTATTGATCTCAGCTTCAGTTTGATAACTTATAAAATTGGTATAATGTCAAAACCAAGTGAAATGTAATCAGGCGGGGCGCCTGGGTGGCTCAGCCATTAAGCGTCTGCCTTCAGCTCAGGTCATGATCCCAGGGTCCTGGGATCGAGCCCTGCATCAGGCTCTCTGCTCGGCGGGAAGCCTGCTTCTCCCTCTCCCACTCCCCCTGCTTGTGTTCCTTCTCTCGCTGTGTCTCTCTGTCAAATAAATAAAAAAAACTTAAAAAAAAAAAAAAAAAGAAATGTAATCAGGCAATTTGGCAAATACTGTCTAGGTTAAGACATTTATAGTACAGAACTTTAAAGTATTCAAAGCCCTCAGTGTAGGGTGTAAGACGTTATTGCTAATAAGCCTTACATAGAGTCACAGTAATCCTCAAAGAGATGGGGCTGTGATATCAGCCAGTCCTACTGCTAAATAGATTATCCTTTCTTTGACCCCTTAATTTGTTCAGAGTGTTACTGTGTTTTATTAATGCTCACCATTTTGGGGGATCAAATGTATTTTATTAAGGGAACTTGATCATTTTTTATGGGTCAAGGAGAAAGAAACACAAACATTTCCCCTTCTGGCATGCACACTACAGCAAAATAAAAAAATACTACATGTCAAAGAACATCAGGTCTCTGGTATAGATTTTAAAACATGAATGCAAAGTCTCTCCAGTATCCAGTATTATGACAAATGTAGTTTGCTCATTTTATGACTTTGACTTCCTCAAAAAATAACGTCATGTAGTAGAAAACCTGTTATCCAGTATTCTGATTGGTATAGACCTTATGTGAATTAGCTAATAAATTTTAAAAAACAAAAGAGAAAAATATCTTTCTACTTTCTTTCAGGTGGACAGATATGGCTGAAAAATGTGAGGGTGTTTGCTAAGCCCATGGTTTTCTTCTCTGATCACTATATACTCCCTTCCCCTTGCCCACACAGATGTAGCCCTTGCCAATATGTTTCTTCTAGGCACCCTGAATTCTTCCAGGCTACATGTATTTGGTTTATGGGTAGGCATTTGATCTGAGCTTGTCAAATAAGAATTTCTTTCCTGAAAACTTGGGATTTAGACTTAGAGGTAGCAGTTAGATTCTTTATATATATAAAATATATATGTGTATACATATGTATATATGTATATATATGTTTATATACACACATAATGTATATATATGTGTGTATGTGTGTATATGTATGTATATATGTATATACATACTTTTTTTTTTTACTAAGAAGTGATCTATAACTAGTGTTGGATTGTTAGTTGGGCATTATAGTCTAAGTGATTTCATCCAGTTCCATGTACTAAATACCATCTACAGTTGATGACAACTATGTTAGTTATCTGTTGATGCATAACAAATTACCACAAACTTAGCAGCTTAGCAGTTTCTATGTGTCAGCAGTTTAGGTGTAGCTTAGCTGAGTCTTTTGCTTAGTGTCTCACAAGGCTTCAATCAATATGTCTTTCAGGCTGACTGTGTTCTCAGATGGGTTCTTGAGCTATAAATCAACTAGGAAAGTATCTACTTCCAAAACTCTTCCAGGTTTTTGGCAGAATTTCTGTGCAGCTCTGTGTCTTAGGGCCCAGCTTCTTACTGACTGTTGGAGAGAGGCTGCCTTCAGGTCCCAAAGGCCACCTTCAGTTGCCTGCCACGTGGCCCTTATCTGTAGGGAGTTCACAACATGACTTTGCTTATTCAAGGCCAGCAAGAGAATCTCTTAAGGCTGCTAAGACACTTATATAACATAATCATGGGAGTGACATTCCATCATCCTTATCATAGTGTATTTATCATAAGCAAGTCATAGGTTCATAGGTCCTGCCTACAGTCCAAAGGAAGGAGTTTCGGGAGCCTAACTCATTAAAGGCCTCCCCTAACAACCCAATGAATATAGCTTGCTTTGATCTCTCCCCTAGGCTCTAGACTACCCTACATCTCTACTTGGTGTTGAATAGGTATGCCAAAATGAAAATGTTAAAAAATTTTTGTCTTACCCCATATATAACCTCCAGCCAAACCTGTTTCTCCATTTCAGTTGATGATACCACAATATACACTTTTCTCAAGGCAAAATCATTGGAGTCATTATGATTTACCTCCGCAGCCCACCTACTATATTCAATCCATCAGGAAATGTAGTTGGTTCAACCCTCAAATCCCAAATATAACCACATATCATATATCATATGTATTACTCACCATCCTAGTCATGAAAAGTCTTCTTCTAAGTCTCCTAACTCTGGTTCCCTATAATTGATTTTTGGCACAGAAAACATAATTATATTTAAAATAAGAATAAGAGAAAGCAAAAGAGGAAAAAAAAGATAGAAAAGGAAAGATGAGGTAGAAGACAGAGAAGAGCACAAGAAGAGGAGGAATGTGAAGGAGAGAAAAGAAAGTTGAGAATGAGGTGTATGCGAGAAAAAGGAGAAAGAAGAAAGGAGAGGTGGGGGGCTGAGAAGAAGGATAGACAACTAAAGAAAGGAGAGACTTGAGAGAGAACAAGATAAAGACACAATGGAGTTAACCTTCTTTCTCTCTTTACTACCATCCACAAATGATCTATCACTAAATCCTATCAATTCATCTTCATCATATATCTGAAATCTGTCCACCGTTACCTCCACCACCACTACTCTAATACAAGCTATCACCTCTTGCCTGGACTACTTTAAAAGCTTCCTAACTGGACAACCTACTTCTGTTCTTGCTGTATCCCACAATCCATTTGTCACATAGCAAACATAGCAATTCTTTTAAAATGTAAATCACATGCTATCATTTCCCTACCTACTCCTCCTATGGCTTCCCATTATACTGAGCAAATAACGATTCTTGATGAGCTGAACCCAGGCTAGTTCTCTGACCCCCATTCTGATTACTGTCCCCTTTGCTCACTCTTCTGCAGGCACACCGGTCAACCCTCAGGCTGGCATATACCTCACACTCTCCTCTTCAGAGCCATTGCTATTCCTCTGTGAGATGTTCTTCCTACACATAGCTGGCTCCCTCCCTTTAATCAGGTTCCTGCTGGAACACCACCTTTCAGAAAGACCTACATAAACCATCAGCCCTTTGTCCTCTTTTACTCTAATTTATATTTCTCCATTGCACTTACCAGTATTTGACATTTTAGTATATTGATCCCTATTGATTTTTTATCAGTGTTCTCCCACTTCCCCATAGGTACGGTCCCTGAAGACAAGGACTTGTTTTGTTTACTTTTGTATTTCTATTATCTAGAACATAGAACTTCTATGTCTAGCACATAGAAGGCATTCAGTACTATTTGTTGAATGAATACAAGGCAACAATAAATCTAGACTTATTCTTAAACCTCTACCTGTTTGTTAGCATGAGAAAATATAAGTTAAATGTCCCTACTATCCAACTTAATTTTCTTTTTAATTTTTTTTATTTATTCGGCAGAGAGAGAGCAGGTGAGCACAAGCAGTGGGAGTGGCACAGAGAGAGGGAGAAACAGGTCCCCTGTTGAGCAGGGAGCCCGATGTGGGGCTCGATCCTAGGACCCTGGGATCATGACCTGAGCCGAAGGCCGTCGCTTAACCAACTGAGCCACCCAGGCCCCCCCCCCGCCCCCACTTAAACTGAGACTGATTCAATACTTTTAAAAGTCCCTTTAAGTTATAGTTGATCATTTGGACAAAAAATGACTGTCTCCATCTCCACTTCTCTACCTAAAATGGTGATTAGGGACATGGATGACTAGGGAATGAGGCTCCTTGTGGCAGTAAGAGACCCGTAACTCCTAGCTAATAAATTTGTCTTTTGTCTAGAATATTTTCTGCAGTTATTTCCTCTTGTTTGATGTTTGCTTCTTCATGCTACCTATATTTGACTTGTTTTTGCTACAGAAAGTATTGAAATTATATTTTTATTTGTATAGATAATTAGCGATTTTTTTGATACTTTAGAATTTCTGATCATAAGTGGTTGTGTGTTGCACACTGTTTGCTATAAAATATTCAATAGAAACTTGATATTAATTCCTGATCTTAAAAAAGCATGTACTTGAGTTGAATATGATCAAAGACACTGATTCTGCAGAAACCATTCCTTATACTTTTACCTGTGAATGTCTAAACTTGTTTAAGAAAAAGAAAAGGAGTTAGCCTGTATTTTGAAGATTATCAGCTGATGAATACTATTGTTTGAATTTTCTTCTTAAAAAATGGATAGAATATGGTAGTATATCTAGATCACAAACCTGTTTTATGATCAAAAGTATACAGAAAATTTTGTTCTGATCAGCATTGTCTGCCTAAGTAAACGGTTTTATTTCTAATACAATGAAAAGTTATCTTCTTGAGAAAAAATAATTTATCCTTTGAAGATAAGCTTTCTCCCTTATATATTATAAAAAAAAAAAAAATCCAACTTTGCTTTAATGGATGAGAGCTGGGTGATGTGTATTGACTCAGAAACAAGGATTTAGGTTGCTGTAATCCATACCATATTTGCTTAGATGGTGTTTTGAGAACCAACTCAAACCATATCTTTTCCTTCATAACAGCCAGCAAAGCTATAAAGATAGGGGCTCTTCAGCAACTAAATCTTGGCCCAGGAAACATTATCAGTGGCCTTATCCATCCACAGTTTTAAGATTCTTCTACCCTGCAAGCACCCAAAGGAGTGATTGGTGCCATTTCCATGTTTTTGCCTTGTTTCCACTACCTCTAATAAATGGATTTTTGTACTTTCCTTCTAAGTGGTGTTAATGAGTTCTTAATTCACATGAACAATGTTGTTACGTAAAAAGAATTAGAATAGACTTTCTATAATTAACTGCTACAAGTTGCCCACAGCAGATAAATACATAAAAGTAATGCAGGAACCATGAGAAGTCTTAAAGAGTAGGAGAGAAAAGAAGAGGAGTGAGAGAGCAAATTGAGATTAAAGAGATGGAATTCAGGGGGCAGGCCTTGGTTTCCAAAGCTACAAAAAAAGTTGTGATACCTTTTAAGGTTTTAGCAAAACAAACAAACAAAAAGACTTTAGCAAAACAAAGAACCTAGCATAACAGCAGAAACTATAAAGATAATTCTTTTAAGACAGTTGGCACCAAAGAACAAAGACCACCTAAAAAGAGTATTTCTATTTTTTTGCCAATGTCTAAGATAATGTACTAAAAGTCACATGAGTTCTTCACCTTTGTTCTCATCATTAATTCCTAAAGTTGTCAGCAACAACTTTTCATTTGAGTGTTTAAAATTGTGTTTATTACTTGACAGTTATTGAATTCCAAAATAAAGTCATCACTTCATACATAATTCTGTTGTCCAAGTAAGGCTGAATTTAAAATAAATCATATTACAAATAGTCTCCCTTACCATGAATGCACTCAACTTTCTGGTGTATAAAAAATTAAAAATAAAGAGTCAATAACTCTTTTTTTTTTTTTTTTTTAATTTTATTTATTTGACAGAGAGAGACACAGCGAGAGAAGGAAGACAAGCAGGGGGAGTGGGAGAGGGAGAAGCAGGCCTCCCGCGGAGCAGGGAGCCCGATGCGGGGCTCGATCCCAGGACCCTGGGATCATGACCCGAGCTGAAGGCAGACGCTTAACGACTGAGCCACCCAGGCGCCACCAAGAGTCAATAACTCTTAAAATAAATATTTTAAGTGGCTAATGACCCAAGTATATGATTTTCTACCAAATCTATTCATCATTATCTTATTAAGCAAGCCAGTTCTTTAGTAATTTGGAATTTTAATTTTTTTTTTTTAATTCTGGGTTTTTAGCAGATTTACCACAATCTTCAAGTATTCAGGTTAGCAGAGAACTTATTAGGCCAGTTCCCATAAATATCAGTTACATGTACGTATTCACATATTAGATACAAACATATCTCAGGTTCTCAGTTTTACACTAGATGTCTCCTACATATACCACAAACACCCAAGAATTCAGCTCCTATATACAGAATTTTTCCACACTGATCTGAACAGACAATTCCAGATAAATAAGGACTTTAAAAACAGAGGAAACACCCCAAAAAAATGTAGAAAAGTAAATTTCTTTAACATATATTTCGCTTGAAATACATGAGTTTAAGAAGTTTTAGCAGTTCTCCAAGTGACAATGATATGCTTCCTATATCAAAAAAAATTGTATAATACATATAAATGCATGCATTGAATTTCTAAAAATTTAAGGTAGTATTCTTAAATACAATTTTATGTAACTTCAGTTTACCAGTTTCCTTTTTTCCAGTTACAAAGAATTCTTGGAGGTGTACTTTACCTTCAGATAAAAAATATGGCATACCAGTTGCATATTTAATTATTCTTCAATTTCAGCTTTATATTTTTAATATTGAATGGTAACTACTAATCTAAGGGGAGAATGAGTTAACTAAAATTTTATACTGATGGGTACATTATTATCTAACATAATTTACATTTTTAGATTAGGAAACCAAATTCCATTCCACAAATAATTATAAAGAAAAATCCAAGTTATATAATAATACATGATTAAAAATCATGTGAAAACTATCATTATGCTGACTTGACAGACAAATTTTATGTGGTCTCCTCCAGCTTAACGTACATATAAATCATTTAAAAGAATGTCTCAAAATGCACATTCTGACTCTGTAGGTCTAGATGTAGTCTGAGATTCTAACAAGTTCCAGTAATGCTGATGCTTATAGACCATGGAACACACTGAGAAAGCAAGGGAAGATTTTAGGAAATTCCTTACACACTATATTTTAACTATTATAAGTATTACCCTTTTACAAGCCATGCTAACCTCCTAAATATTAATCTAAATTAGTATTTGTACTAGACACAATCTGAAGTGACTATCCAACTCACACGGATCCTTCCAGTGGCTTTAGTACTAATATTATTTCCAATTCACCTCCACCCCTGTCAAAGGATATTGATCCAGTTAGAATCATTTGATCCATCAAGACAATAAGATTCTTCCTGGATGACTGTTAAAGCTTAGTCACTTTAATGGAAGCACCTCAAAAAAAAAAAAAAAAAAATCTCAGGTTCCTGATACTGAGGTCCTTGCAGCTGCCTTTCTGAAGTCTGGTTGATCAATTCATTTTAATTCAAGTTAACTCCAATACCTATCCAATAAATCCTCCTCTTAATTTAAGTTAGTCAAAGCTGACACGTGTCTCTTGCAACCCAATAAATCTCAATAACACAATTTATCAGAGTAAGAATCAAAATATAATTATTATGAATATCCCCTCTACTGAACACCATAAAAAAATAAGTGCCAATGTGCTATTCTATAGCATAGCCACTAGGTGCATATGACTATTTAAATAAATTAAAACTAAAGAAAATTTAAAATTCAATTCCACTATCACACTAGTCACATTTTAGGTGTTCTATAACTATATGTGACTAATGGCTATCATATTAGTGCAGATAAAGGATCATTTCCATCATTGCAGAAAGTTCTATAGGAAAGCTCTATCCAGAGACCGGCATCAAATAAATTAATTGGGGTTTGTGAGTATAGCTAAGTCTGGAAAAAGATTATTTAAACAGGCTAAGAAATCCCTCCATTGGCCATCATACAAAGAACAAATTCATAAACTATATCTCTAAGTTCTAATTTCTCTTTTCAGAAGGAAACTTCATAAACTGTCCACTCCTCTGGGAATGCTATAATATTCTTGACCCTATCTATGACTCTGGTTAGATGCTTATCCTATCCTTAGAGTCATTAATAAACCATATAGAGTTACTATTTGATAAAACAAATTTTCATTAACATGATAAAAATTAAGTCTAAACTGGAAATTATAAATGGAAAAAAGAAAAAGCATTAAATTATTGGATCACAAATACTAATTAATTCATTATGCATATTCATATTATGTACAATATGCTAAAATATTCATATAAGTAAAATATGCTAAATTGAGGCCATTCTCAAAGAATTTAAAACAAATCAGCCTCATAGATTTACTGCAGGCTGATGAGGAGGGCTTCAAAGGCCATTCACTTTCCATTGGTTGGGCAATGATGCCTTTCACTGACTGTATAAGATATCACCTTGGTATTTTATTTTACCTAACTCTAAAGTCATATGTCATCATATATTTCTACATTACACAGTTAAAGTAAAATATTACATTGTTAATGTTAGAGACTAAATATTTACCCTACCATCACCCTAATAGGCACACACTCATTAAAGTGTAACATCAACCTTATAAAGGGAAGATGGGCTACATGCATACATCCATACATATACCCATGAATCTGAATTCAGACACTGTCTGAATCTTCAGTCCTGTGCCTCCCAGCCATTGTTTTCTCCCTATATGATAAGTTATAAGCATGAAAGCGGCCACTTTGTTTTTTGTTTTTTCTTGTTTTCAAACTATACTGAATCTAAGAAGTAATAATTCTAAAAAAATCCCCTTCTTAATAAAATAACCAAATTATAGTTCTGTACCCATGTATAAACATGTCTTTATAAGAAAACCCAGAATATCCTGAAGTAAACTTACTTTGAAGACAACATTTACAAGCTGATGTGTTCTCTAACAAATAAAGCAACTTTTTTTCTGCATGACATTTTAAATGCAAGATGGTACCTATAATCTGAGTGTTATGATGAAAATATATTGACCATTTAATAGATTTTTAAATAGACCATTTAATATCCATACCAAAGTATGGGTAATACTTAGAACACAAAGAATTCTGACTCTGGAATTTAATTATTTAGGCTTTTGAATAATGTAGGAAAGTTTTTAGAGTACAGATGATGAATTAACTAGCTGATAAAAGCAGTATGCTAATGAGACTTTGGTTCCTGTATACATCAGTTAATTTCAGTCTTTTTCATACTTCTTAAATCTTAAAATTGTGTTTGTGTGTGTATATGTATAATGTGTGTGTGTGTGTGTGCGCGTGTGTATGAGAGAGAAAAAGAGAGACTGAATATAAGTGATCCCTATATCAGGAAGAACTGCTATGAGAACATGTGTTACTCACATTGGATCAATATTATTATTTATTTGAAAATCACACTTAATCATATTGCTTGTTAATTAAGTTACAATATCCTCTAAATCTGTAGTCTATTATGGTCTCCATTATATCAAAAGCAATTCTATAACTGATAAAATAATTTCGGTGGGGCTTCCCAGCAGATTTACCAGTACCAATTCCAGGAATTAAATCAACCTATTCAACTGAATGTGATTCAATTCCATATAATTGGCCTGTGCTCTCCTAACTCAAAAAACAACACTCATTAAACTGAAATACATCTGATTACTTTATACAACAAAAGCAATATACATCTAAGTGATAGAGCAGCTGTGGCAAAACAAAATACTCTCTTCCCTTTCAGAGACCATTAGAAAACTAAAGCTGAGAGATGAGTCAAATCCGCGGGGGAAGCTCTAATAGATCAGTAAAACAATATGGATAGTGCTCCTCTGCAGAATTATGATCCTGTTAAAGGAAATTTCTCTCTAGAACTGTCCTCAATGATTCCTACACTCGTTCACATTAGAATACCTATAATGTGTGACAAATGGAAAGTAAACCTGTTTCAAGTATGCATGGTCATATTAAAAGACTCTGACACTTTGCCATTATTTAAGTGTTCCTTTTCTCTCCTCAAAGTTAAAACATATGTCATGATGTTACCATTAGCATTTCATGTTTATACTATTCTGCATTTTCCTAATAAAATTATTTATTACTGACTCTCTATACTTTTGGCTTACCACTAATACAAGTTTTATTTCATACTGATGTTAATGAGTAAGGAAATATTATTTAGCTGTACTATCATTACTACTGCTGATGATGTTTGCAAATATCCAAGGTAAATCAGAGAAAGGACACCTTCAAGGCATTTCTACTGCAACAAAATGTGAGTTTTGTTAATGTAACTTTTAAATTTTTTGATGTAAATTAACATGTGAATATAAATGTGAATGTTTCAAGAGAATATTTCAGTTCAATCTATATAAACATGTTGATTTATAGTTGGTGAGCTACAGAACAAGAAGATGAGGATTTAGAGAGAAGAGGCTTGTGGGGTGGAAGTACATGGAGAGATCACTAGAAAACCAAGAAACTGGGCGCCTGGGTGGCTCAGTTGGTTAAGCGACTGCCTTCAGCTCAGGTCATGATCCTGGAGTCCCTGGATCGAGTCCCTGGATCGAGTCCCGCATCGGGCTCCCTGCTCGGCAGGGAGTCTGCTTCTCCCTCTGACCCTCCCGACCCTCCCCCCCTCTCATGTGCTCTCTCTCTCAGTCTCTCTCTCTCAAATAAATAAATAAATAAAATCTTTAAAAAAAAAAAAAAGAAAACCAAGAAATTTAAATTACAATTACATGAATAAATAAATAAATAAATAACCATTACATGAATCCTTAGCCTTAAGATCTAGGTTTTGTAATAAACACTTTTCCACTGGGAGGTGGAGGAAACAAAGGAGAAAAAATGTTTACCAGATGTTGGGTATTCCAAATAAGAAGAGGAGGATCTCCTTTTAGCTGCCTCTATAGCACTGGTCATATCTATCAACATAGCATTAAGTCAGGCCATGGGGCTCACTTTAATTAGTGTCCTCGTAATTGGCTATTAATTAGCATGTTATTATATAATAAGTCTCATCATCATTGCATAGTTTATGGTTGGTTCCTTACTTTCTTCTTTCTTCAGACTATGCTTCATGAGTCTTATGAAGAAGTTCCAATGCTTACAAGAGCTCAGAGCAGTAACATGTTTTTGTTGGGGTCAAAGTATTGATAACTGGTAGGGAGGGAGTAGACAGTAAATGAGCCAACACAAATGAAGATCATAAGTAATAATGAATGACTAATAATGATGAGTGGAGCTGGTTGGTTAGTTTTCCATATCTTAGGCTTTAGCATCATTTAACTGAGTAAAATATATATGGCTCAAATTATAGTAAGAAATATTCCTCTCTTTGCTATGCATTTATTCATACAACAACTATTTATTGTTCATCTATGATATTTCTGGAAATGTGGTCTCGGATAAAATTACTTTTCACCCAAACTTCCTGGTGAACATGAATTTTAGTTCCCTTGCCTTTTTCACTTACACAAGATAGGTACCTTCTGACTTCAACCTGTGAAAAATTTTCAAAAGGTGAACGAAACACTGTAATAAAAGAAAACATCCACATAACTTAAAAACACATGAAGAAATCTTGAATTCAAACACTAATTTGGAAAACAGCCTTTTATACTTACAAAGCTTATATTTTTGCTTTGAAACAATACATGGTATGCCCATTTGCCACACCTAAAAGATGTCTAGGCTACTTATACATCTTGTTAACAATTTCATAGACCTATGGCCACATGGTGATCAAAAATTCTTTCCTGAGGTATTTTGTCAAAATGAAATTAATTTTACTATTATGTGAGAAAATACTAATTTGGGGTATAGCTGAAAGTATTATTTCTCACCTAGGTTCTATGTTAGGTTCCAATATGGAAAATAGGTCAGTGGAACTTTGGAATGATTTGTGCCAAGAGGGAAAAAGTAATCTTATATAATACCAATTATATAATTAAGTATGCAGGCAATTATTATAAACCATATCATCTATTGGCACCTGGGTCTTAATATTTAAAAAGAAATCCTTCAGGTTATTTTTTCTTTATTTAAGACTATACTTAAACCATCTGTTTTCAGATAATTGTGGACAAAAATTTTGAGGTTCAAAAATCTATATAACTATGTTCAGAATTAGTTGTAGGTAATGTAACTGATATCAGCATGAAATAGTTTAGAATTAATAATCTAAGGGTTATTTTTATTACACAAAAGTATCATGGTTAATATATTTCTGCTATTTTCAGCTACATTCTTTCATTCAAAATCAGTAGAATTCTGTACCCTACTTATGAGTAAAACACTTAGGCAGTTGCCCAGAGAACAAAGAACATCCATAAAAGAAAAAGGTACAATGCATTTTCCCTAAAAAGAAAAATAAGCTGTATCTAGAAATATAAAACTGGCACTAAGCACTTTATAAAAATAAAGAAAAATATCAACCTTCATAAAAATTATAATAAAGACAATGCTGAAAACAGATTTTGAAGACTTGGACTAAGAATTTTAAAAATATATAAGCCAGTAGGGAACATAAGCATTGAGAAACATAGCAGAATATCTAACATACTTGGAAATCACAAGACATGAATCCAGACTTGATTAAAAGGGTGACATTCTGACAAACACCAGGGTGAATTTTATTGCAATTTCTCAGTGAAAAAGGAATATGGAAATCCATTGTCTATTGCACATAATTATGTTCCCAGTTGATTGCATACTAAATTTTATATAGTTCTCATTCTATAGTGAGTTCAGTGATTCTAAACATAAACATAAAGTGTTCATAGAATCCTAATAAAAGAATCCTCCCAGGCATATTTGCAACAATGACCTCTATGTAATTAGCCAAGTTCTGGGGCCAGGAGTACAAGAAAACAAATAAGAACATTCTCACAGATGATTGTTTTTAACAAGGCTTATTTTTTGGGGGGTGTTCCACTTATTACATATACATGCCTCATCTCTTGCAAAACTAAACCTTATAAGAATGTCAAGGTTAAAAGCGAGGTTCTGTAATTTTCCATTAGTCATCAGGTACTAGATTTAAACAGCAGATTGTGTCTTTCAATTGGTTTACTTGGCTGGTGCCAAAGCCTATTCAAATGTTCCCTGCCTGTTATTTACTTTTCTTTTTGTGACTCAAAGTATTGCTGCCAAGTATTCTATGAGCTCTCCAAAATATTTTAATGCAAATAGGTTGGAAATGTCATCAAGACAATTATATTAAGGAAAAAGTTCAAGTAAATCCACAAGCAAATGGGAGGGGGGGCACTTCCATGTAGATCATTAATTCTTAATAATGAGGATAATAAAAGTAAGGCACTGATGATATACTATGTATTTAACATTAGCTGGGAAATAATGATTAAGCAGTAAAAACATAAAACTGTGATTGGAAGGTGATGAGCACATTCCAAGCAGAAAACAGAGCAGAAATGAAACCACAGTGGCAGGAAGAATAAGACAGGAAAGGCAAGAGAGCAAGGACTGCAGAGTCCTGGCAGTGTTTGTACTTGGATTTTTTTTGCAGAAGCCATCAGTATCCCCTTAAATAGCCATCCCAGCCAACAGTCAAGCTCATATGCCCAAGGTCAGATACTGAGGAGCTAAATTTTGCAACAAATGTCACCAGATGAACAAAAGGGCACACTTGTGTGGAATTAATCAGCCAGCTCAGCAGGACCCAATTCTCATTCCTTTTTTCTAGTATCTGACAATGTTCTCTAACTCCTCTAGATTAAAGTGCAAATGGCATGTTGCTATTATCATCTGATATCAACCCCTTTAAGCCAGTCAACTTTGCCTTTCAGTTTATAAGATTCAATCCGTATCTACCGTCTGTTCAAAATTCTGAGTTATCACATGCCTATTTTATATCTCACTGTAGTCTCTTTGTCCAACCAAATCTTAAAACTAAATCAGAAAACAACTAACAGTAAATATGAAAGAGGATATAAGATATATAATAAACAATAATTTTTATGACATTTACTATATGTATTAAATTTAAAAGTTTCATCCAAATTATTTATGATCAGATCAGGCCAGGGACATAGGAGAAAATGTATTCAAATACAGTCAAAGCATCAAATCTCTTTTATTATTCACCCTCATTATTTTACTTTTTATAAAATTGTTTCAAAATTACAGTATGCAACGCTAACATTTATTTCAAAACCAATATATGGTTCCTCTATTTCATGGAGCAGCATTGTGGAGACAGTACAGTGAATGATAAAAATACATAGACACAAGAAGGAACTTTAAAGCTCACATAGGTACTAAAGGTCAGAAGAGGCAATAAGTCCAAAATCCAGGAAAACAGTTTGGGCAACAGAGATAAAAAAAATGAAGCAAAAAGACCGGGCAACACAGGCCAGACAAAGGCAAACCTTCATACAATAGGAATTTAGAGCCAAACTCTGAATATTAACGGGAATTATGGGATACCAACATCAAATAGGGCCCTAAACTAATGAAGTAGGTTTATGAACTTATTGTTTGAGGGAAAAAATATGACGTATTGAGCCTCAGAAATGAAAAGACAAGACAGGGGCACTGGGGTGGCTTAGTCCATTAAGCATCTGATTCTTGATTTCAGCTCAGGTCATGATCTCAGGGTCCTGAGATCAAGCCCCGCCTGGGCTGTGCTCAAAGTCAGCTTGAGATTCTCTTTCTCTGTCCCTCTCCCTCTAACCCTCCCCCCACTTGTGTTCTCTAAATAAATAAATAAATAAATAAAATCTTAAAAAAAAAAAAAAAAGACAAAACAAATAGCAACCTCCAGGCTGGAAGATGAAGAGAAGGAAAAATGCGCCTAATACTTTGACTTTTTTTAAGCATGAATTTTTAATTTTTTATTAAAGTCTAATTTACTTATATTAAAAATGAAGATCCTAAGTGTTTTGTTCAATTAGCTGGGCAATGCATGCAGCCCTTTAACCATCCCCCACAACAATATAAAGAACATTTATATAATCCCAGAAAGTTCCTTTATGCCCACTTTCCTGTCCATTTCTACCTCCACCTGAGGCAACAACTTTCAGATTTCTATAACCATATATTAGTTTTGCCTTTTCTTGGAATTTATGTAAATGAATCATTGTATGCATTTCTTTTTTGCATGTAGATTCTTTTATACAACAAAATGTTTGTGAGATTTATCCATGTTGCTTGTATCAGTGCTTTGTTCCTTTCTGCTGAATAATATTCCATTATATGAATGTACAAATGTACATCATTTGGTTTACGCTGTTGATGGATATTTGTTGTTGTTTTTAATTCAAATATTAGCCTAATAAGAATAGGCTGCTATGAATATTTATGTACAAGTCTTTTTGTGGGTGTATGTTTGATGTTTCTATAGATAGGTGGGTCACAGGATAGATGTATGTTTAACTTTATAAGAAACTGACAGTTGTCCAAAAAATTTATTTTTACATTCCCACTAACAGCTTATGAGCATTTTATTTTTTAAGATTTTTAAATTTATTTTAGAAAGACAGCAAGTGTGCAAATGGGGAGAGGGGCAGAGGGAGAGAATCTTCAAGCAGACTCCCCTTTGAGTGTGGAGCCTGACACAGGGCTCAATCCCACGACCCATGAGATGATGGCCTGAGCCAAAACCAACAGTCAGACGGTCAACCAACTGAGCCGCTCAGGCAACCCACATCTTATAAGCATTTTAGATACTCCACATGCTCCAATAAAGAGTTCCTATGTACCCCAACAATATTAATAGTTTACATTAGTATGGTAACTTTGCTATAATTAATAAACCAATATTGATGAATTTGGTATTTTCAGGTTTTTTTGTTTTTGTTTTTGGCCCTTTAAGTGGATGGACAGCAGCGTATCATCGTAGTTTTAATTTGCATTTCCTGATGACTAATGGTATTCATTACCTTTTCATTTTCCAATTGTCCATTATTATGTATACTTTTGCAAGATGTCTGCCATGTCTTTTGCCCATTTTTTAATTGGATGTTTTGTCTTTTTACTGTTGATTTGTAAGAGCTTCTATATATTCACAGTCTTTTGTCAAATAATTGTATTTCCCGGGCCATAACTTGCCTATTTGATGGTGTACTTGGTAAGAAGAAATACTTAATTTTAATAAAGACCAACCAATACATCATTATTTTTCTTTTATAGTCCTGCCTAATAAATCTTTTAATAAATAATATATTTAATATGTAATTTAATAAATAAATCTTCTAATAAATCTTTTCCTGACCTAACTTGGTAAGAAGATAGTACCGGAGAATTCTCGCGTACCTTATACCTAATATCCAATGGTACATTTGTTATAATTAATGAACCAATATTGATACATTTATCAAACTTTATTCTCATTCCCTTAGTCTTCACCTAAGGTACTTTTTCTGTTTCAACCTCCCATCCAGGACACAACATTGCATTTAGTTTTCACGTTTCCTTAGGCTCCACTTGGCTGTGACAGTTTCTCAGACTTCCATTGTTATCAGAGACCTTCACAGGTTAGGTATTTTGTAAAATGTCCCTCAGTTAAGATTGACTTTTTTTGCCTCATGAGTAGATTGGGTGTGATGGTTAATTTTATGAGCCAACTTGGCTAGGCCACAGTATCAACATTCAGTCAAACATTATTCTGGATATTTCTGTGAGGGCATTTGTGAATGAAATTAATACTTAAATCAGTGGAGTCTGAGTAAAGCAGATTGTCCTCTATAATGTAGATAGGCCTCATTCAATCAGCTGAAGGCCTGAATAGAATAAAAGTTTGATCCCCCCAGAGCAAGAGGGAATTTGGCCGGTAGATAGCCTTCAGATTGAACTGTAACATTGCCTCTTCCTGGGTTCCCAACTCTTTTTCTCTCTTTCTCAATATCAATATAGATACAGACAGAGGGGATACATCCTGTTGGTTTTGTTTTTCTGAAGAATCCTGACCAATACACTGCCTTTATAGGTTTTTGGGACAAAGACTTTAGAAGTAAAGTGCCAATCTCATCCCATTATACCAAGAGTACATACTATCAGCATGACTTACCATTCATGTTAACCTTGATCGCCTGGCTCAGGTAGTGTGGGTCAGATTTCTCACCTGCACAGTTACTATTTTCCCCTCTTTCCATACTGTGCTCTTTGGAAGGAAACCATCATATGCAGCCCACAGTTAAGGAGTAGGGAGTTATGTTCCACCCCCTTGAGAGAAGAATATCTACAAAAATTATTTCAAATTCTTCTACATAGGTCATTTTTCTATTCTCTCCCCCTCCCATTTATTTATTCAGTCATTTATTTATATCTGTATGAACTCAAGGATGTATATTTTATAATTTGGATTATCATCTAACATCACCTTATTTTATATTGTTGCTCGAAGCGTACAAGCTTTGGTCTTTGGGAACTCTTTCCATTGGCTCTTCTGTTCTTTTGATACACTACCTCATTGTGGGGTTCTATGACTTGGGTGCGTGTTTTGTTTGTTTATTTCCTTAAGCAATTTCTTATTTTCTGGTACTATAAGTTTCTCCAGGCTCATCCTGTATAATTCTTGATCCAGTTCTAGAATAATCCATTTCTCCCAGGAGCTCTAGTTCCTTTTATTAAGGAATGGTATTAGAAATCAAGATCTGGCTACTAGGTGTGCTTGTTGCTACTGGGGTGTTATTGCTTCCATGCCCTCTCTACTGATAAGGAAAGGAAATCTATGTGTGTATACTAACCTGTGTATATACAAGAATCTGTAAACATTTCTGTATGTAACTATCTGCATCTGTATTCAGCTAAACAAGAGTTTATACTGACATATCCAATTGTAATCCATATTGCATTGATTATTGTAACCTTTTTCCCTTGCTTATTTGTAACCTTCCAATCCAATATTGAAAACCCTGGCTCCACTTGTCTACCATCCCATCACTTAATTGTTTAATTCCCATATATATGTATCTCATATATATGGTATCTGAATGGTCTTCTGTAGCTCCACCCGAAACAATTTTATGAATACAGTACAGTATCTATGTACATTTTATTTTGCCTTTAGACCCAAAGACTTCATTCATTTCCAAAGTTACTTAGGTCAGTATCTTTTCCTCCCAATACCTTCAGCAAGGTCAGTTCATATATTTATAATAGATTATTTTGTTTGCATCAATCCTGGGCTCTCACACTTGATAAATGATTTTTTTTCAATTTACCTACCTTTAGGCTCATTCTTTGTATTGTAAATTTCTATGGGTTTTGACAATCCATAGCGTCATGTGCCCCCCGTTACAGTATTATACAGAATAGTTTCATCATCCCAAAAAAATACCATGTGCTTTCCCTCTTCAACCCTCTTTCCCTCCTGCTGAAAGCCTGGCAACCACTAATCTTTTTACGTCATGTAAAACCTACCTCACTACTGCCTCATGTAGTTTTGCCTTTTCCAGAATATCATGTAATTGAAATCATATAGTAAGACTTTTCAGATTGGTTTATTTTTTTCTATATAAACATCCAGTGGTTCCAGATTAAAAGATTGTTCCTTTCACTACTGAGTTGACTTTGTGGGAAATTAATCCATGAGTCTAGTTCTGAACTTTCTGTTATGTTCTGTTGATCTTATTTGTCTATCCTTATGGCAATGATACATTATCTTAATTATATTAACTTTATAGCTTGAAATCTGAAATTACAAGTCATTCAATTCTGTTGTTCTTTGGCAAGGTTATTTTGGTACTTCTAAGTACCTCCATTTACATATAAATTATAGAATCTGTTGACTTTATCAAAAAAGACTTCTAGGACTTTGATTTGGATTTAATTGAACCTATAGGCCAATTTGAAGAGAAAATAATATCTTAATATTGAACCTTCTAATTCGTGATAATAGTATCTGTTTTAGTCTTCATTAATTTCTCTCAAATATTTTGTGGTTTTTAGTATAGGTATCTTGCATGAGTTTTACTAGATTTATTTCTATGTATTTAATTTTTTAATGCAATTATAAATGGTATTTTTAGATTTTTATTTGCCAATTGTCATTACTAGCCTATATCATTACAATTGATTTTTGTATATTTACGTTGTTTCCTATGTATTTATTAAAATAATTTATTACTTCTGGTTACCTTTTTTTGGACCCATAAAATATTCTACATACAAAATCCTGTTTCTTTACAGTTTTGTTTATGACTTTGTGCATTTCAATCTTTTTCATGTTTTATTGCACTGGCTAGGAATTATAGAAAAATGCTGATGGAAGTTAATGAGAGCAGACATCCTTGCCTTATTCCTGATCTTAGTGGAAAGTCATTTACTAATTTATCATCATATATGATTCTATCCTCATTTGGTAAAATTTTTATAATGAATGAGTATTGAAAAACTAGTCAACTACTCTTTCTGCATTTATTTAGATGTCACATGATTTTTTTTATTTTGTGAATTATTTTGTGAATAATGTTAGCCACTAGCATTATTCTTTTATGTATTTCTGTATTGAATCTGCTAATATTAAATTTTGAATCTATGATCATGAGAAGGGGTATGGGTCTGTAATTTTCCTTTTAGGTACTGTATATACTTGGTTTTGATATTGGTTTTATTTCTTTATTTAATATTTGATATAATTCAGTGGTAAAGCCATCTGAAATTTGCGCTTTGTGAGGTTTTGATAACAATTTCAATTTCCTTAAAAGACAAAAGGTTGCATGGATTTTTCTATTCCTTTATGTGTCAATTTGGTAAGCTGTATTTTTCAAAAATTCACTCAATTTAAGTTACTGAATTTACGAACATAATGCAGGACTTCTCAACTTCAACATTTAGGGCTATATAGATTTTTGTTATGGGAGGTATTTAGTGCTATATAGATTTTTGTTATGGGAGGATACTCTGTGTTTTGTAGGATGTTTAGCAACATCCCTGGCCTATATCCATAAGGTTCCAGTAGCACCTCTTCCCCCAGGTTGTGACAGCCAAACTATTTTCAGATATTCCCAAATTTCCTCTCTTGGCAAAACTGTCCCCAGCTGAGAACCACTGGCATAAAGTTATTCATAATATCTCTTAATTGTATCTTTAATGTTTGTAAGACATGTAATGATGTCCACTATTTTTTAATGATACTGGTAATTTATATTTTCTCCATTTTTCTTTGTTAGGGGCTTATCAAATTTATTAATCACTTCAAAGAACTGACTTTTTGTTTTCTCAGTTGATTTTTACTTCATTAATTTTTAATTTTATATGTATTATTTCCTTTCTTCTTCTTAAGTTGGGTTTAATTTTCTCTTCTCTTTTGTTTTCTAATGTAAAAGCTATGCCTTCTCCTTCTTTCCTAATATAGGCAGTTAATGTTATAAATTTCCATTTCACAGCAGTTTTGGATGCATTCTACAATTTTGATATATTATGTTCTCATTACCATAGAGTTTAAAATATTTCTCATTTTCCTGATTTCTTCCATGATACATGGGTTATTTAGAAGAGAATTACTTAATTTCTAAATATTTTGCCATTTTCCAGATATTTTTATTACTTATTTTTAATCTATGGTCATAGAACATGTCTTATATGTTCCTGATATTTTGAAATTTATTGAGACTTTTTTATGTGCTAACATATAATTGGTCTATCTTGCTGAATGTTCTTTGTGCAGCTGAAAGGAATTTGTACTTTTAATTGATGGATTTCATATTCTAATACTATACTGGATCAAGTTAGTACACAATGTTATTCAAATCTTCTATACTTTTCTTGATTTCTGTCTATTGTTCTACTATTTATTCTAGATTTGTCTATTTCTCCATTTAATTGTGTCAAATATTGTTTTGTGGCTTTAAGTCTCTGTTAGTAACTGCATACATATTGAGACTTGTTATATCTTCTTAAACAATGACTTTTACCACCATGAATTTGTCTTTGTATCTCTGGTAATACTACTTTTTTCTTGAAGTCTTATTTTTCTGATATTAATATGGTGATATATTCTTTCTCATGCTTACTGTTTTCATAGTATATTCTCCCTTACCTTTTTACTTTAGGTATCTTCAAATTTTACTTTCAAATAATAAAGAAAAATATAAGAACACTGCCACACTATAATTCTATTTATATTTCTTGCTACATTTTGTGCCCTTTTTTTTTTTTAAGATTTTATTTATTTATTTGACAGAGAGAGACACAGTGAGAGAGGGAACACAAGCAGAGGGAGTGAGAGAGGGAGAAGCAGGCTTCCCGCGGAGCAGGGAGCCCGATGTGGGGCTCGATCCCAGGACTCTGGGATCATGACCTGAGCCGAAAGCAGACGCTTAACGACTGAGCCACCCAGGCGCTCCCATTTTGTGCCCTTTTTGACATATATCTTATTTCTACATATGTTATAAACCCAAAATATATCATTACTGTATTTACTTTAGTCATAATCTTTAAAAGCCATATATAGCTATAGATATAACAAATGAAATACATATATAATAAAAATTAAAAAATACTTCTATATGTTTATGCATATAGCATGACTTCCACCTGGTATTATTTCACATTAGCCTGAAAGACTTCTAAAATTTCTGCTACAGATGCTCTGGAGATAAATATGCTCAGCTTTTTTCTCTCTGAAATAGTTTATTTTTCCTAAAATATTTAAGTATTTTTTCCTAAAAGTTGAATTTAAATTGACATAATTTAAAAAAAATATATTCTTAGATCACTTCAAAAATGTCATTCCATTTTCTATGGCATCCATTTTTTCTGATATAAAAGTCACTAGTGATTTTTTTTTTTTATTATCATTCCTCTGTATGCAATGTGTATCTTTTTCCTGTGACTGGTATTAAGATTTTTTCTATGATTCCCTTGGTTTGCTTTCAATTTACGCTTCTAAGATTCACTGGGCTTCTTGAATATGTAAATTGATATCTTCAGTCAGTTTGGAGATTTCTCAATTTTTCTCTCTCCAAATATTTCTTCTGCCCCCTTCTTTTTTCCTCTCCCTGGATTCCAAGTACATGCATGCTAGGTCATTTGATATTGTCCTCCAGATATCAGACACTTTATTCCATCTGTCCCCTTTTTTTTTTTTTTTTGCTCTTTATATTTGGTTTGTATAATTTCTATTAACTTGTCTTTAGCTTATACATTCTTTCCTCTGCTGTATCCAGTTTGCTGGAAATACTATCAAGTGGATTTTTTTTATGTCTGATATTTTACTTAGTTTATTTCTTGCTTTTCCTTCTTTTTTTTTTTTTTTTTTTTAACAGTTCCCATGTTGTCCACTTTCTCTACAGGCCCTTCACCATATTTATCATAGTGATTTTAAAGTCCCTTTCAGATAATTCCAAAAAATGGGCCATTTTTGTATTTGCTTCTATTAACAGTTTTCTCTTTTGACCCAGGCTCACATTTTCTTTTGCCTTCACACATCTCATAATTTTTACTGGATGCTAGATATTGTAAAAAAATAAAAGAGTAAGTAATATTTGCCCTAAAAAATATCTTGCCACTTTTTCTATCAGACTTCTTGTTTGGAAGTTTGAGTCTATTGACTCTTTAGATTTGCTGAGTCTGGACTTTGTTTAAGCTCTAATTAGATTCAGTTCATTTCCTTAAAATGTTCTTGGGTTCTCAGCACTGGCAAAACTTTGGAGATTACTTTGTACCTGATAGCTCACCCATCTGCTACTCTTTTAGCTCAAAATCTCAGCTTCTAGTATGGGTTGTTCTCTTTATTCCTCAGTCTTGCCTGTCTTTGTGTCTGAGTGTAACTTTCTCCATCCTGTTGCCCTGCCCTCAGCCCTCAGAGGGCTGCTGCAGTACACTTGATGAAGGCCTGGAATCCCCAAAGAACTGCTTCTAGCAATCCTACTTCACTCCCTGCCTTTCACATACTACTTTGTAGCACTGTGACCTTTTGAACAGAGTTAGAGGGTGGGTGCAGACTTACTCTGACTGGAGCTCCATGAGATTGTCATCTATTATTCCAACCCACACATAATCATTAAATATTTGGCTGGCCTCCCTTTACCTCTGTTTATGGTGCATTCATGTAGTATAAAGGTACTTTATGTACCATAAACTGTTCTGTAAGAAATGGAAGCAGCTGTCATTTTCTTCTCTCTTTGGAAGATGTTGTTGCCTTTTGGATTAAAATTTATGAAAGTTTGTGTCCTTAGTTCTCTGACAAGCTTCTTTGTTTTTTGTTTTGTTTTAAATGATTTTTAAAATCCTCTCTTGCTTGTGTTTGTGAAGTGGAGCAAAAGTCTCCTGTAACTTCGTAACTCCTAATTGGGCTCTGTATTTTTCTTATTGTATAACCCTTTCAGAACACCTCCTCAAGAGTTTCTGGACCCAGTTCTCCACTTTGCCACAGTGGTGATGATCACTTACTAAAAAACTGAAAATACTTCCTTCTTTTCTCCCCTAACCATTTAATTTTACAGGTTGTTCTTCCTTGCATTTATGTCATAAAAAGCTACTCCCCTGTGACTCATATCTGGCCTTGTTTCTTATTCCCCGAGTCTCTCACTCCAGTCATGTTTTCCTTCTTTTCTATCTATGCGTACTTGGGTCTCCTGTAGTTTGAGAACAAGTCTTACCTTTGGTAGGAAATATATAAGTAGAACTTACCTTAAGGTTTTTAGTTATCATTAAGCTCAATTATTGGATTAGTACCTACCACAGATGTATTGCCCACACATTTTGCCTAGATTCTTAATTTGCATTATGTTGGCTTTCTCACTCTGTTTTAAGGATTGCTTCTTCCTGAAACTTTTTGTTTCTTTATTACTAACCATTTTGTCTAACCCTAAAATCTGAAAATGCTACTTCCCAGCTGCATTCAACTTTTGGACTTGACTAGTTGCCCAACTGAGCACATAAAACTTGCTATCATTCTCTGACTTTCTCTCTAGCTTTGGCCACTGAAGAAAAAAAAAAATATCATTTCTCCTTCCTTCTATCTACCAGAACTCCAACTTGAATAGTCCCAGTGTCTTCCAAATAACTTATTAGATTTGTTGTCTCACCTGGATTGCTGTTCTGATCATTTGATTTAATATATAACCTCAAAATACGAATATAGGAGATACTAATACCAATACTATGAGAATATATTATTTGAATCTCAAATAATCTTCAATTTGGAAAACATATGGATATATGTTTTTAGTATAGTGGGCTTCATCTACTCCTTAATTACCAGTAGCTATTACTAATTTAATGGACCAGCTTGGTCTACGAGCCATCTCATTGATCTCATTCCACCAGTTTGTCAGGATATAAAATATATTAAAAAAATCATGAAATTTCGAATTATGTAATTCTATTCTTCAGCTGTATCACTGATTTTGTTTAAATTTAAAAACTCATTTCTCTGGGGCACCTGGGTGGCTTCATTGGTTGGGCGTCTGACTCTTGGTTTGGTATCAGGTCATGGTCTCGGGGTCATGGGATTGAGAACCAATTTGGGCTCTGCACTCAGCAGGGAGTCTGTCTGAGATTCTCTCTCCCTCTCCCCACCCCTCCCCCCATAAATAAATAAATCTTTAAAAAAATAAATTACAAAACTCCTTTTTCCAAATTCTGTATTTAACTCCTTTCACAGTCTCTCAGGAAATACTCAGTGATAATTAAATCCTGTTGATTCTATTTCCCAAATATTCCTACCTATTCATCCTCTCTTCACCAGGCATCATTACCCTTGCTCTGTATCTTTCTCATACTTCTTATCTGGTCTCTCAGCCTCCAGTATCCCACCCACCCACTCCCCACTCATTTTCAGCAAAAATTCCAGAATAATCTTTCTAAAATGTATATATGACTTTAAGGATTAGCATTAAGTCATAACTCCTTAATGCACAGGATCCTTCACGACTCATTTTCTTTCTCAGTTTTCAGTCTAATTTTATTTTCTATTTTGTAGAATAGATTATGCTACAGTCATACATAAATATAGTACCATACTCTTATATATACCATACTCTTATAGCTCAAGGCTTGTGTACAAGTTCTTTTTTGCCTGTAACTCCATTTCCAGTTTTACTCAGCTAATTCCCTCTCAAATATCTCCTCCTCTAATAAGTCTTTATTAATCCCTAAGTCTGAACCAAATGCCATTTCTCTATGCCTCCTGTGCAAATTCTTATCATAACGCTTTATCACATTATGTTATAATTGTTAATTTGCTTAACTCTCTTCCCCACTAGGCTCTAAGTCATACGCCATTGAAATTAAGAACTTCTGCTCTTTCAAAGACACAGAATGAAAGAACAACCACAAACTGGGAGAAAATTTTTGCACATCACATGTCTGATGCAGAATCCATGCTTGTATTCAGAATTAAAAATTCTTATAACTTAGTAAAAATAAAATAATGATTAAAAATGGACAAAATTTTGAACAGACACTTCACCAAAGATGCTATAAGAATGGCAAATGAGCACCTGAAAACATGTTCAACATCAGTAACCCTTAAAAAATGCAAATTAAAACCGTAAGAAACCACTACTGGCCTATTAAAATGGCTAAAATTAACAAAAATGACCATTCTAAGACTTGACAAAGGAAACTCTTAAACACTGCTGGTGGGAATATAAAATGATATAGCCACTTCGGAAAATAGACTGGCAGTTTCTTAAAATTTTAAACATAAATCTGTCATAGACGTTCTACTCCTAGGTATACACTCCAAAGAAATGTAAGCAATATGTCTTAGAAAGACATACATGAATGTTCATAGCAGCTTTGCTTAGAGAGAAAGTTGAAAGTAACCCAAATATCCATCAATAAGTGAACAAATTGTGGTACATCCTTATAAGGGAATACTTAGTAACAGAATGGGAGGGACTATGGTACTTGCAACAAGTTGGATAAATCTCAAAATAAGTAGACTGAATGAAAAAATCTAGAAAAAGAAGAGTATATAATATTTGATTCCATTAATGTAAAATTCTAGAAGATGCAAGCTAATCTATAATGACAGAAAGTATATCAGTGGAAGAATAGCAAGGTGGAATTACAAAGGACACAAGGAAATTTTTGTGGGTGTGAATATATCCATTATTTTGATTATGGTTATGGTTTCACAAGTACATGCATATGTTCAAGCTTCTCAGGTTGTACACTTTAAACATGTACATGGGGCGCCTGGGTGGCTCAGTCATTAAGCGTCTGCCTTCAGCTCAGGTCATGATCCCAGGGTGCTGGGATCGAGCCCCGCATCAGGCTCCCTGCTCAGCGGGAAGACTGCTTCTCTCTCTCCCACTCCCCCTGCTTGTGTTCCCTTTCTCGCTGTGTCTCTCTGTCAAATAAATACATAAAATCTTTAAAAAAAAAATAAACATGTACAGTTAATAGTATGCCAATTAAACCCCAATAAAACTTTAAAGAAATAAAAAATAAATTAAAAATCTCCTACACATTCCTCACCTTCTCCAGGGAATCTTCATCAATCTTTTTGGTGGTACTTGGGACAGCATTTTTCTATCATTCATATATTTATCATATTTCATTGTTTCATTGATTTACCTCACTAGATTTTAAGCAATACAGAAGGAAAGGCATTATTTTGGGGATTGATTTCTTAGAGATAAAACAGGTCTTTTCGGAAAACACACATTGTTTCAGTTCAAAGCAGAACACTGGCTTGAATGGACATTGTCCTGTACTGATGCCCAATGCCCTCTTCTATATACTAATATTTGTTACTCTATTAAAGGCATCATTATTAATTACTAGTGTTTGAAATCTGAAGACTAATCTGGAGATCAACAGAATTGAACATATGAAATTTCACACTGATGTTTAAGAACTTTGAAAAGTTGAAATTAGAATCTTAAACACACCTCTTGTAGTTATGCCAGATTCTACATGCCTCCTCTGATTAAATCTAAAACTAACTTGGTCATCCTATGCATTTCTGTGGTTCATGAAAATTCCCAAAAATCTTTGTTAGGGGTCCCTAGTTGGAAAATATAACAAATAATAAAGTTAATAGGCCAAGTTCTACCAAACTGTCATAATTTAGGAGTCATGGTGTGGAGGAGCTTTAGAAACCTGTGTTTAGAAAGAGAGAACAAGCACAATGAAAATTAAAGGAAAGTTTGGGGTTAGCACAAAAATCTCAAAAGATATTAAGATAAAATGTAAGTGATATTTTCTCTCTAAAACTAAAGCTTTTTAGCTCTTTGTCATCAAAAAATCCTAGGAACTCTACTGGTGTTTTGTGTTATTGTATGGAACTGTGTTGTCTAAAAGAATATGTCCTAGCCACATGTGGCTATTAAGAAGTTGAAATGTGGTTACCCCAAACTGAAATCAGGAAAATTTCCGACTTCATATGAAAAACAGAATATAAAATATCTCATTATCTTTATTACACATGTTGAAATAATAATGTCTTGGACATATTGGGTTATTGCAATTAATCTTGCCTATTTCTTTTTATTTTTTCTAACATGGCTACTAGAAAATTTAAAATTACCTATATGGCTTGCATTTGTTGCTCAATTATATTTTTGTAGGACAGCATAGTATAGAGAATAAACAATTTCACCCAGTGCTTGATCTGATAATTGGCATCTCAGAGGAAGAATTTCCATATATATATTAGTCTTTTTAAGTTCTAGTCATTCTATTTTGAATAGAGAATCAAAAGAAGAAAGGATTCTAAAATTTCGATAACATCACTGCATTCTAAAAGAGTTGGAAGGATACTGCTGTGTTTGTGAACAAATATTAAGGGGAGGTTTTTTATAAAAAAGAAGTCTCTAGGCTAGTCTCATAAGAGAGAGGTAGAGATAAAGGTAGCACCAAACTGGTCTGTATTAAGAGAAATTCTCCATTTTCATCTGCAGCAGCTTGAGAAAAAGGGATTCTGGGCCTCAGAACTTAGAGAAAAGCATTTGAGAAAAAGCTCAGTGGAGAGTCAGAGTGGGCCCCTGGGGAAGAGATGGAAGATTGGTCTCAGGAAGGGGGGGGGGGAATCACTACAACATGACTCTCGGTATAAAACGAACTTTGAACTTTAATAAAAATCAGTGTCTGATACTGTTTTAAATTGTTTCCTTCTTTGTGCTTAAATCCCTTTTTAATTTCTACAAGTCTTTGGTAATCTGTTGCACATACAGCTTTCTGTTCATTGATTTGTAGTATGTTGGAAAGGAACCATGTTTAAACATTTGGGAAAGGGATAGAGAGAGAACAAAGCAGCATCCAGAAGCAGTGATTAGATAGCACTAAGTGATCAAGATTGAGCCAGGAGCAAAGCACATAAAATAATGACAGTCAATTATCAACAGAGTTGTAAGTCCTTCTTTTCAGAAATATTTAGAAAAATTGGGGAATGCACTCCCTTGAAGAAGAGGTATAATGGAACTAACATGAGTTCTCTCCTTGGTGAGTAGAGACTACACCAGGAGGAGTTGTCACACAAAGGAAACTTTTTTTACAGCAGCTAAGGAGATCACTGTGAATAACTTCCAAAGCCGTGATTCCCAGAGTGGGGTAAGTGGGTTTGTTTTATTTAGGGTGAGGATGAATATTCAGAAATAGGAGCTTTGTCATCAGAAGGTAAGGTGGGTGTAACATTGCACAGGCATTCTTAGAAAAATGGCTTATACACACAAACCTATGTTATGTTAATAAAGCTTTCGCTCCTGCCAGGGTGGAGACTTTAATATAATGAAGCAGCGGTAACTGTTGGATAAGAAGGGGCTATGGGCCTCTCCAAGAGCAGTTATAAACTGGATGGTGTCATGGGTTCCTTTTCTCAGGTAAGGAATGCAGGGCCTGACTTACTTTTGAAAGAGCACAGGAAGTTTTGGGGAGTTTTACCACTATTTTATTATCTCTGATATGGTTAGGCTATATCCTGGCTTGTTAGAGATGTTAGTTTTTGCATACTGTTTCCTTAAAATCATTAACTACTGAGGTTTTTGCTCTTATTTGTAATTCTGACACCTTTTGGAAAGTTCTGTAAGAAGTGTATTAGGGCAAGTAGGCCGGTAAGATCACATAAAATAGGTGGGGGCCTAAAATGACTTCTCTTTCCGAGGACCCCTACATCTTTCTCCTCTTTCTACTTACAGAAAGTTCAGGTTATTTCATTTACCTATTAATGTAAAGGGTGACTCTAGAAGACTGGAGAATTAGGTGTTGCAGGACTTTCTCTTCGGTGCCCATGGTTCTTGGTCACACCACTTCAAGGAATGAAGAGGTAGATCAGAGTGGTGGATAGCAAAGCAAGGTTTATTGAGCGATAGCAAAGTGATAGTACAAAGCTCCCAAAGAGGGAGGAGACCTGAGAGGGTTGCAACCAGAGTTTCTAAGTCTAGGGGTTTTTATGGGCTTGTTAGTGGGTCCTTTTAATCTGATTAACCCTCCCTGTGCCTGTCATCCAATCAAGTTTTTGTCATCTGTCAATCACATGGGAAAGGGTGGAGGGCTCCTACCAGGGTGGTGTAAAATCCTTTTAAGGGTGGTTTCCTCCTAGCGCAGGAGGGCCCCTTGTCCTTGCCTACCCGCCTTCCAACTATCCTTCATCATAGGGAGTCAATGTGGAATCTCTGCTCAGGTATTTTCAGTTTCTCATCTTCTTCCAATTCCTACTTCAGATTTAATATGCAATGAGAAAATAACAACTGTATTTAACTACAGGCCCTAACTAGATTTTTAAAAACATTTTGAGGTCAGGGAATACTAGATGTGGAAGTGATGAGTTCTATATAGGAGCTCCCTTTAAGACCTAAAACTTTAAATGTTTAAGTAATTTTATTTTTATTCATTCATTCTTACATGAAATTCACTGTATTATATTAGAGGATTACTTACATGGTTAGGGCATTTGTATTGTTTACAATGACAATCCATAAACACCAAATCTACTTGGACATCTTTCCACCATTCCTCACCTTGGTGGCCACTGAAGCAACTCTGAAGAACCCCTATAGCCAGAATCATGGGTGTCCCATTTCATAAATGAAAATTAAAACCCATTCCTTTAAATGTTAAAATAATGATAGTACTTTTTGGACAGAGGAAATTTTTAAAACTGTAAAAAGAGGATGAATCTGTTCAGAGTTTTCTGAAAAGAAATGTGGGGTCACCTAGTACTGCTATAGGATTGAATCCTGCCTCTGTATCTCTGATTCCTAATTGTCACTTCCCAAAGCCACTTTTGAAAACAAGGAGAAATAATGGCTAGCAGATATAACACCATTTTTGTACTGCTTTAGGTCTAAATATAGCCATCTTTATCTAATTGGGTTTTATAACCCATTTTCTTGCCACATTAGTCCTTAATTATTCTACAGCCAGGATTTTTACTCTGGTCTTAAAGGACAGACTTAAAGAAAAATCTGTGAACCCTCTGAAAATGTATACAAAATACTGTTGTGCATCTCTATTTTCCACTGGGGGGGGTCCCCAAGATTCTGATTTGTTGTAGCCAAGCTATTTATTTTGAAAATTCAAACAATGTTAGTGGAAGATGCCATCCCCTCCCCTCTTCCCCCACTTTGGAAGATTTGGCTAAACGAGGGGCTGAAAATTATTTCATCAACGTCCCAATGTGGACATTTAGGTTAAATGAACACACTTCATACAAAAATATTTTTAGCGTTCTCATTAGCTTTAGGATAAATTCCGAAGGGCGAGATTGCTGGGCTAAAGGATGAGAAAATTAAAATATTTAATACATTTTTTTAGGTTTATTTATTTTTAGTAATCTCTACACCCAAGGTGGCACTGGAACTCAGGACTCCGAGATCAAGAGTCCCACACTGCTCCGACTAAGCCAGCCAGGTGTGCCAAAAATTTTGCCTAATTGTCAGAAAGTCATGAGATTACATTTTCGCCAACATTGGGTGAGAAGGCTTATTATCTCACATGTGGATATAACTAACTTGTGTATTACGTTGACTTGTTTTTCTTACTTTTACATATCTTCATATTCCACCAGCCAAACACACCGATCCTGCCAGAAGAGAAATAAAATACTGTTACTTCCTTCCTTGGTTATATGTATACTGTGACTGTGATTGTAACAATAGCTAACATTCATTAAACTTTAAATTCTCTGCAGGAATTTGAGATGGAATTTCATACTGCTGTAACCTCTGAATTAGGGGCCAGGCCTGGGTGGAGGATGGTGACCCATGTGCAAAAACAAGTAAAACCAAACCAAAACAAAACCCCCAAACAGGGCTCCCACCGCGCTTAGTTTCTTTCTACCAGGCAAGAGCTTCTAAATTTTAAATAATGTGACTTTTCGGCTGCCAAACGCGCAACTACCCAGCGTCGCGAGTGTGAGCGACAACTCTTTAAAGCGTGAACTAGAAGGCTGCTCAGCTGAGGGTTGAGGCAGATAGGTTTTTTTTTTCCCCTTTGCAAAAGGAAAAGGCCTGATAGGAGAGAGAAAAAAAAAAGGTGGTACCATTATTTTTAAATTTTCCAAGGCTAGGGCGGCCGACTTTTACCTTTAAGTCTTGGGAGACCAAGGTAACAAAATCTAGAGAGTGCATAAACACAGCTCCTGCGCTTCCGGTCTTTAGCAAAGCAGAGAAAGGACGCATGCGTAGTGCACGCTCCTGGGTCCTACACCTCCTACGAAAACGTTCTGCGCAGGTGCGGATGCAGGTTGCAGCAGCGCCTGGCCTCAGCTGATGCCGTCGTTCTGCCGCCCTTCCCCCCCACTTCTGAATGCGCGGAGCCCGGGCGCTTGTAGGCCTGTAGCTCCAGCCCCAGCGATCGGGACTGCAGACCCCGTGACCCTGTCCTCCGGCCTGTGCGCGCCGGAGCAGCTCGGGACTGCGCAGCGCCCCGCGTGTCGGTGAGCGACCCCGGACGCGCAGCCCCTCGGTTCCTTTTTCGGAGTGGAACTGAACGGTGGCGCCCTGGTAAGAGCCGAGAGGGACGGGGAGGTAGAGGAGCAGAGGCCGCAGGGGAGCCGGGCCAGCCCGGGGACCGAGGAGACGCTCAGGGTTGGGTGATGGCGGTGTTCTGTCACCTCATACAGGGCCCAGCCTCCTGCCTAGGGGGCTCCAGGCTTTGGCCCAAGCCCGGAGCATAGGGTTGATTCCAGGCCCCACACCTTCTGTGGCCAGCTGGCCCCTGGTTTTGCTGTTCTTGAGTTTTCTTACACGGTTGCCTTGATCTTAACCTTTAAACTTTCCAGAGTAGGCTGTGTGCCTGCTGAGTTTTGTTTATGTAGCTTATGAAAGGTGCCGGCTTCCTTCGTTATCACAGAAGATAATGACCCATTTAAATTGGATGAAGTGCTGTACTTTTTTTTAAATCTCTCCTTGCTGTCTTAGATCCATGTTGGGTTTTCAGTAAGAGATTGTGATAAAAACATTGAATACAGGGAAGAGAAGGGGGCGTAGCACTTCTTCATAAACAAACCAGCGAGTCTCCAGGAATAAAAGTGGCTAAATATTTCTTCACTGTGAGGAAAATCCAGTAGGGAGGGTGGGATACGAAGTACCTGACAAAGTCTGGTGCTTGTCATTTAGCCTCGCTGAAACAAACACCTGTCAGAGGCCGACTCATCAAGACAACTGTTAGACACGGATAGAAAACAGGCCCAGACTGAGAGCAACTTGATCTTGACCCTGCCTTCTGTGCCTCCCCTCACCCGCCACCAAAGCATTCTAGTGGGATGCACTTTACACTCTACACTCCTGTGTTAACTGAGATCCCAGAAAGGATGCTTCTGTGGCCACACTACTCAGGCCCCCAGTCCCTGTTCAACTGATATTCCTCATAGGTCAGTGTGTAGGGACAGTGATGTTAATTCACCCCGAACCACCTGTGACTGGCAAATGTTGGTTTGGCTTGGATTTAATGTCATTAGACAAACCAAGAGAAGATAATGCATTTGTGGAAGTTATGGAGAGTGTGTATGTAGATTTTTTTGATAGTAAAATTGTGAAAATAAGCATCTTCATCATTCTACACTTTTATATTTGTCTACTAGTTGTATAATTTTTTTTATCCTGCTGTATACACTATGTTTGAATGATCCCAACACTTGGATGGCATACCAGTATTAAAAAGTGAACTTTTCTTCATACTATAGTGAGTTGAATTATTGTCAGTTTTCCTTACAAATCACTGAGAATTTTTTTTTTAAATTTTTTGAAGATTTCATTTATTAAAATAAATAGCATGAGTGCACAAGCAGGGGGAGCAGGAGGCTCCCCGCAGAGCAAGGAGCCTGATGTCAGACTTGATCCCGGGACCCTGGGATCATGACCTATGCCAAAGGCAGACGCTTACCCAACTGAGCCACCCAGGCGTCCCTCAATGAGAATTTTTTTTTTTTTTTTTTTAAAGATTTTATTTATTTATTTGACAGAGAGAGAGACAGCGAGAGAGGGAACACAAGCAGGGGGAGTGGGAAAGGGAGAAGCAGGCTTCCTGCCGAGCCGGGAGCCCGATGTGGGACTCGATCCTGGGACTCCAGGATCATGACCTGAGCCGAAGGCAGTTGCTTAACCAACTGAGCCACCCAGGCGCCCCCCTCAATGAGAATTTTTAAAAGAAGTGCTTATCTCTTTGTATGAATGTCTATAATAATCCATTTTTAGGAACTGATAAAGATATATGGTCAAATTTAGGAAGAGAAGAAATGTTATTTTTAAATTCTGCTTTCCCTCTTTATTAATTTTCCCACAGACTATCAGCAGATTGGATTATATGACTTTTAAGTTCCTTTTCATCCTTAAAATTTATGACTCAGCTGCAGTGCTATTTCATTCCCCACCTGCAGAGGTTATTTTGGTATAGGTATGGTATATGTGTAGGTACTACTACTACTTATTCTTACTTGGTTTTAAATTTATATTAAATATAAATTTAAATTTTACCCATGTTATTTTTGATACTATCATACTAGAATTTTTTTTTTTTTTTTTTTTTAAGAGAGAGAGAATCTTTTTTTTTTTTTTTTTTTAAAGATTTTATTTATTTATTTGAGAGAGAGAGAACGAGAGACAGAGAGCATGAGAGGGAGGAGGGTCAGAGGGAGAAGCAGACTCCCCGCCGAGCAGGGAGTCCGATGTGGGACTCGATCCCGGGACTCCAGGATCATGACCTGAGCCGAAGGCAGTCGCTTAACCAACTGAGCCACCCAGGCGCCCTATCATACTAGAATTTTTAAATGTTATAAATTTTACTGCTTTGTATTGGTGAATTATATTAAATATCTTGGAATATTAATTTCATAATTTTAACTCTGCCAACTGTTGAATGAAAAAAATGTGCAGGATTTGGTTTTTGAGTTGTTTTTGTTGTAAATGTTTAAATGTTAAGGCTAGAAATGTAGGGGAGAATGAGAAGGATTGTGCATTTTATTTATCACAAAGGGGCATGAATTTTAACAGGCTGAAACATACTACTTTGAACTTGTAACCAGGGCTTAGGGGTCCAAGGGAACCTGGCTCCAGGAGTCAGAAACAGACCAGGTTCAGCCACTTACCACTGACAAAATCCAAAAGCAGAGAGAGGAGTGGTGGTGAAACAAGAAAGGAATTTACTTCAGTGAGGCCAACATGGAGAAGACAGGGAACTGAGGTCCCAAAAATACTGTCTCCAAAGTGCGGAAAATACTTCTGAGTTTATATAAGGAAAATGTGGCACAAAGGTGGATGGGTACATCCGAGTGTGCGGTAAAGGTCAGATCCACCATTGTCTTGGCTTCAGTCCTGCTGACCCCTTATTGCCTCGTTCTCTTCCTTTCACAGGATGCTTTGCCCTCAGGGTCTTTTGCCTGAGTTAAGAGATAAGCTGGAAAGAAGAATTCAGTTAGAAAGTACAGACTGATGTCTAACTGGAGGTAGTTGAAGTCTTCTTTCAAACTTACCTGGTGTAATAGGTGATCATAATCTGCCTAAACCAACTTTAGCCTTTAGCACTAATTGGTTTAAATATAGAATAAAACAAAAAAGAATATTCTAAGAAAAGTGAAGGCCACTTTATTTTCAGAGAACCCTAAGAAAGTGTAGACTTCTGTCATATTTTAATGTTTGAAAGTCCATTCTCATCACAAGTCTGATACATCATTTTATAATATTTTGTTAGAAAAACACTTTGGACCCTTGGCTCCCTTGTTTCAGACATTACTTTGATTAAATATCATTCTAATCAAAAAGTAATTTGAATATTCCCTTGAAGTTTGCTCTATATATTAGATTGGTATAAAAAATCCCGTAATGTTCTTGAGTATACTTTTTTCCTTAAGTTTACCTAAGATTTTTCTTTTTCTTTAGACATGGGAAAGTCTTTTTCTCATTTGCCTTTGCATTCAAATAAAGAAGATGCTTATGATGGAGTCACATCAGCTGAAAACATGAGGAATGGACTGGTTAATAATGAAGTCCATAATGAAGATGGAAGAGGTGGAGATGTCTCTCAGTTTCCATATGTGGAATTTACAGGAAGAGATAGTGTCACTTGTCCCACTTGTCAAGGAACAGGAAGAATTCCTAGGGGTATGTGTTACTGTGTTTTTCCCTTAAAGAGTAATTCCAGGCATTCACACAAATAATATAAAACCCATAGATCTAAGCACAACCTTCTGTGTTTTAAAAGTCTTTTAGAATTAAAGTTAAAACTATGTATCAGTTATCTTCAGTTAAAGAGACACAAAGAAGTAAATATAAACTTTAAAAAAAAAATGTTAATATTCCTAGAGCAGTAATGAAAACCACCAGTCTACCTCTAGTATTTTCTTTCCCACCTGCAGTAGCAGATATGCACAGTATCTTGACTGAAATTTTTTAGACCTATTTGGCATCAATAGAGGTCATAATCACATGTTTGTCATTGGGAACAATTTAAGTAATTTGGTGACCTAATATTTTTAATTCATTATCTAAAGAATAGTAAGAAGCTAGTCATTAGTTAATTCTTTTTTTTTTTTTTTTTAAGATTTTTATTTATTAATTTGACAGAGAGAGAGAGCACAAGCAGGGGGAATGTCAGGCAGAGGCAGAGGGAGAGGCAGGCTCCCCGCAGAGCAGGGGGAGCCCGATGTGGGACTCGATCCCAGGACTCTGGGATCATGACCTGAGCCGAAGGCAGTCGCTCAACCAACTGAGCCACCCAGGCGCCCGCCCTCATTAGTTAATTCTTAAAAGGAACTACGTGAAGAGGGATTGTAAATGAAGATGGGCCATCGGGGGAAAAATCACTTTGTGGCATATCATAGGGAAATTTAGAAGGGGATAATCTTAATGTGCTGTTTGTAGGCTGGACAAACTTCAGTAGAAGTGGGAACAATAGAAATAATAAAAATACTTTGTGCTATTCTCATTTTCTGCTTAGTTGAAGTTGTAGATAACCCGGGGGAAACCTTGAGGGAAGGACAAAGTGACAATAGAAGATAATACCAGTTTATACCAGTTTCTAAGAAATGCCTTGGTTTGGGGAAGTTAATCTATGAGTTGGCCTTTGAATGTGATGGTTTTATCTTTTCAGGGATACGCAGCTGTTAGAGAATGAAAGGATTTTTGTAAGTGAAGGGATTAGTGCCTCAGGCTCAGAGGAGGAAAAAAAGGACTATTTTAGCAATCTGGATATGTTTTTGAGATATAGCCAATAGGCTTTTCTTGGGAGCCTAGAAGTGGATTGTGGTTAGTAGGAAATCACAGTGACTCTGAAGGTATTTTTGTCTGAATAGCTGGAAGAACGGAGTAGCACTTTATTAGGATGGAGAAAAGAAGGCTTGACTGTGTATGTCCAGGGAGAGATCAGGACCTCTATTTTAGAGATGTAAGTCTTGGGATGCATATTTGGCATCTAAGTGGAAATGTTTAATAGGTAGTTACAATAAGTGTCTGGAATTGAAGTGCAAGCTCTCAGCTGGAGTCATCAGAATATAGGTGGTACTTAAACTGAGTTGGATGAGAGCACCAAGCTTATCAGTGTGGATAAAAAAAAAAACACACCCTAGTGTTGAACCCTGGGGCACTGTGACATTTCAAAGTCAGTGATAGGAGAAAGATTTAGCAAAGACAGTGAAAAAACAGCTAGAGTAGAAGGGGGAAATTCTAGTCTCTGGTGTCCTGGAAATAAATGTAGAACGTGTACCAAGTAGGAGAGAGTAAGGACCTGTTAGATGCTACCGACAGATCAGGTAATGTAAGGACTGAGAACTGACCATTGGGTTTGGTGATGTACATGGAGACCACTGGAGACCTTTAGAAGAACAACTTGGCAGGTTGCATAAGCATGTATAGCATGTACAGAGTGGGATCAAGAGAGCATAGGATGAGTGAAGTTATATAGTGAGAAAATAGGTTTTTTGAGGAGTTTTAACTGTATATATAAAGAAGAAAGATGGTAGGTGGAGGGGGCTGTGAGGTCAGGAAAGGGATTTTTTTTTTTTTTAAGATGGAGTGAATAATATGTATGCTGATGAGAATAATCCATAGAGAAAAAACAGATAATGTAGGAGATGGGGGAATTATTAGATGTAGGGCACAAGTGCAGGAGGCTGTTCTTACAGAGGAGCATCTGCAGTTTTATGCTTTGTAATAGGGAAGTAGAGTATATGGACACAGAAACAGATAGGTGGGTGGATGTGGTAGTGGGAGCTTATGGAAATTCTTTTCTGTTTGCCACATGAGCTAAGAGTGAGGACAGGGAAGGAGCTATTGGAGATCTGAAGTGAGAGGTGAAGTTATAAAATTGTGATTTTGGAGACTTAGATTGAGTGTGTGAACTAGGGAATATTGTATGATGGTTGACATCATTAAAGGCCACTTGAGTTTAGTGATCTAAACGAGGCCAGTGAGCACAGTTGCATGTTTTTCTGTATCCACATTTAGCTGTATGGATATCAGCGTAGTAGCTAAAAGGTTGCTTTTAAGCAGGATTGTAGTTTAGTCAAATGAATACCACCAAACAAGACAGGATACATGTACATACAGAGAGAGACATATATACATAACAGATTTACTTGTGGGTGTGGGGAGGTAGTGTAAATGAGGGGAGAGTTTTAGAAGGGGCAGGGAGGAATAATGGAAGCATTATAGGAAGCTTTAAAAGAGAATTTGACTATAGTGCTTTAAGAGTTAATACAAAAAACCAAGTTCTGATAAGATTGAAAAATTGGTTTATTAAAGATCTATTTATCCATTAAACTTATGGATATAGCCCAACCCAAGAAATAAAGGATGGATTTTAAATTGACTTACTACAGATGGTGTGTGGCCTGAGTGAGTTGTGGAAGCCTCATTTTGTATGGGCTCTTGAAGCGTGAGACTTGTTATGTGTTGATTTTGGTTTTCAAGGAGTATAGTGTAGAGGATTTCAGGACACAAAGGTAGCAATATTTCTTCTGCACTTACCCAGATAACCAAGTTAGAATCTAAACAGAAAATACGCAGTTGAAAGAAGTCTTGGTAAATTCAGATCCTCTGAAAACTGAGACTTTTTAGATTTTTTTCAGTAAAGAGATTACTCTTTCTCATTCTTTGTATTATTTGTATTCATACCTAGACATCAAGCTATGAAAAATACATTATTTGTTTTGGAACTCAGCGTCTACTAGATAATTTTTGAAGATTTTGAGCAGTTTACCAGAGGAATGAGATGAGAGCCAGATGGTATTCTGGTCCTTCTAAACCAGACTTTGATAGAAAGCCACTATATTTTAAGTGATTATGTTAATAAAATTCTAAACCTGTTTTTACTTTTAGGGCAAGAAAACCAGCTGGTGGCATTGATTCCATATAGTGATCAGAGATTAAGGCCAAGAAGGACGTAAGTGATGATAAGAAAAATAGCAAATTTTTTTGGTATTTTTTTGCTTTTCAGATTACATATAATCACTCTAGTAAACTCTATTAAAATGATAAAAGTTATCAGGTTGTTAAATTATGCCATCAATGCTTCGTGTCATTTAAAAAAAGAAAAAGGATTTCTGATTGGGGTAAGGTCTTCAAAGCAGCATAATACCTGAATCTTCTCAAATCTATTTACTAAAACAGACAAACCTAGAATAGCAGTAGGAAACAGAGAAGCATGTTCATCAAAAATGGGTGTTAAGCTTCTCCTACTCACCCCAGAATAAAAATGGAGCAAGGATCAAAACATGGTAGCACCTGTGTGGATTTGTGAAGGGAAACAAAAAGAATTGCTTAAGGTCCTGACAGCCCTGATACACAAATCAAATGCTCTGCTACCCCAAAAGAAGAGGATCCCACTCAGAGCACTTTCAGCAAATATTTCTGGATAACCTGTCAAAATGGGAGGCCTCTTGGTGTGCTGTACCTTGAAGAGAGTGCAGAAAAGGTCACAGAGATCCACTACAGGGCCTTAAGATCAGAAGGAACCAGACCACCTTGATCCTTCAAAGACCTTAGGAATACTCACCAGAAACTCTTGTTGTAAAAGGACAGACATCTAAGGAAAAGCCTGCTGGGGATTGAATCCATTTTGTACAGGGAAAGAATAGGGAAAAGGGAAGAAAAGGTTCAAAAACTAGAGAGAGAATCTGAGAACTATAAAAGTATATATACATATAGGCCATCTTAAAAAAAAAAGAAGACAATTTTGTATTACAATAGAACGTGGAGTTTTGAGCAGTGAAGCTAGGAAGGCCACCCTGGCTTATCCTCATCACCTAAAATGCAAGCTTCTATTAAAAGTACAAAAACATTTCATTTAAACATGAGCAACAAAAAAGTATTGCAATGAAGCATCATACAAAGACAGTGGAAAAAAAAGTGAACTGAAAATGCTAATAGATCATAGAAGCATATCAGAAAAACATGAAAACTGTAACAATATTATAAATGTTCTAAAGAAATTAAAACTAGAAGCTATGAAAGAACTGCAGGAGTCAGAAATTGAAAAGCTCAGAAATGAGATGACTAAACAGCATGAGGACATGAAAAGAGACTGAACTCCTGAATTAGAAAAAATTAGTATCAGGAATGAAGACAAGACTGGAAGAACAAGTACAAATAGATACCATGGAAAGTATGGCAAAGGAAATAGAAGTTACAAAGGAGGAAGTGAAAACACACACAAATTAATGAAAAGTAAGATAAACACAAGCAAAGAAAATTGAACACCCATGTAATTTTGAAGCCACTGAAGAAAAATTACAGGAATCAAACTGAACAAATATTAAACATTCAGTTCAAGAACACTTCCCTGAGGTAAAACAGGATAGAAACCTACATATTGAAAAGACATGCCATGATCTTAAAACATTCTACCCATCCTAGTGAAGTTACTGGACTTTGAAGGTAAAGAAGAAAAAAAAGAAAACAGGAAAATCTTTTGAAAAACCCCAGGCAGAAGGATCAATTAATTTATAAGGGACAGAAAATCAGATTGGCATGCTTCTTGACCACAGTGCTCCATACAAGTAACCAGTAGAACAGCATATTTAAATATTCGTAGAAAGAAAAGGATTTGAAAAAGTCGATCTGACCCTTTATTATTAAATATGTAGTAGATGGTTATGAATATTCAAGAAATTAGGATGAAATTCTAGGATGAAAAAACTTTTTTTTTTAATATTTTATTTATTTGACAGCGAGAGAGGGAACACAAGGAAAGTGGAAGAGGGAGAAGCAGGCTTCCCACTGGGCAGGGAGCCCGATGCGGGGCTCGATCCCAGGACCCTGGGATCATGACCTGAGCCGAAGGCAGACACTTAACGACTGAGCCACCCAGGCGCCCCTGAAAAAACTTTTCTACAGATAATTCAGAATCCAGTGAGGACAGAAAAGATTAATTAATTTGACAAAGCCTAGATTAACTTTTACAAGATGAAAACAAGACCTTAATTGAGGCCAGAATATAAATGGCAAACTGGGAAGTAATGTCTGCACATTATTATTACAGATATTATGAACGACTAGTCCACAAGAAAGAAATACAGATGCCCTTTAAACATGTGAGAACATGTTCAGTCTTGCTCATAAGAGAAAAACAGATTAAAACAACATTGAAATACCATTTCTTATCTATCAGATTAGCCAGAACTCCAAATTTTGACAGTGAATTTGTTGGCAGTACTGTGTGAAACGAGCACACTCATACCTTGTTAGTGAAGAAGTATTTGGCGTTATCTAGAAAAATTACATATACATTTACCCTTTGGCTCAGGAATTCTACTTTGAAAATTTTTTCCAAGGATAATTGTCAAATACAGTAAGTGGCTTTTGTGTAAGTTATCCACTGTGCCAGTGTCTGTAATTGCAAAGGACTAGAAATAATGTAGATGGCCAGTGATAAGGTTCTGGTAGACTACGTTACACTACATCTATACGATGATAAAACGGAATGAGGAAGAACTCTGTATTTTACTACAGTTGATATCCAGAGTACGTTTTTATCTGAAAACACACACTTGCATACAGAGAAGGAGAGAGAAACAGTGGATTGATAAACCAAAGACTAATAAAATGATTACGCTCAGAGTTTGGGAGGGAACTTTGAAGAGGGAATAGGTAAGTAACTGAGATGTCTGTGTATATATATTTACATTGTTTGGGCTTCAGAAGTACATTTTTTTAAAATAGAACTTAAAAGATGAAATCAGAAGTAAAAAGAAAAAAAAGCAATTCCTAAAAGTTGAAACAAACTGAAACAAATGATTCTAGTGATTCCAGCTGTATATCCAGTTGGTGGCATAACCACAGATGAAAGAGTCACTTTACATGACTTGAAAATACTTCATTTTGACTGTCAGTGTCCAGTAAGATGTGTTCTAAATGACAAAGACAGCTACAACAAAAGTTTAAACTGCAGTCAATAGCTGCATTGTTAGGAGTCATATTAGTATGATTTTGAAACTTACATGAAAAGCAGATAAGTATATACTCATGCCATTAGGGAATAAGATTCTTAGCATAAAAACAAAGGGATAGAAGTACAAAATCGAATTTTATGCTTTACTTCCAACCAAGATGGAATCACCACAGGGACTAGATTTATTCTTCTAAAACAACTAAAAAGCTGGACAGATAAACAATATTTTTAGGTAGTGGACATCAGGCAGTACAGGACAGTGATATCTGAGAAAGGGAAAACAAATGAGGTAAGCCCTGTGATTGTACCACCGTATTGTCCAGGGAAAGATAGCAGACCACAGCACAATGGAAAGAACCCAGGCAGAGCTTAGCAGTCCCCCTAAACTGAGGAGATATACGGTACTGGGAATCTAGGAGGCCAATTCCAGAGATAGTAGGGCAGACTACCAGAGGGTAGAGAGCTACACTGGGTACTCCTATTTAGCTGAGTACTGATCAGTGTATATGTGTGAGGAAAGTACCTGAGGCTGAAGGAAGAACCTCGCAAAACAGAACAGAAGGAACAGTCCTCAGCCCATTTATGGCCAGGGATAGTTTCTACCAATCACTGTGGAAAATCTCATAATTCATAGGGAATTGTGTGGAGAGTACTCAGATTACTTCCCAAGTAAGAGAATAAATTAGCTGTAGATTAAAAGCTGCAGTGCGCATGCTTAACAAAACCTAAAAGCAAACCTCGAAAGGTTCAAATTTTTTTCAAGAAACTCAACTGTATCCCAATACAAAGCTCAAGAATATATGTAGGAATACTAGGGGCACCTGGGTGGCTCAGTTGGTTAAGCAACTGCCTTCGGCTCAGGTCATGATCCTGGAGTCCCAGGATCGAGTCCCGCATCGGGCTCCCTGCTCGTCAGGGAGTCTGCTTCTCCCTCTGACCCTCCCCCCTCTCATGTGCGCTCTCTCTCTCAAATAAATAAATAAAATCTTTAAAAAAAAAAAAAAAAAGAATATATGTAGGAATACTAAAATATCCAGCACTCAACATGGTAAAATAATGTCTGGTATCCAGTTAAAAATTACCAAGCATGGAGGGGCACCTGGGTGGCTCAGATGGTTAAGTGTCTGCCCTTGGCTCAGGTCACTATCTTCACGTCCTGGGATCGAGCCCCACGTCGGGCCCCCAGCTCAGTGGAAGTCTGCTTCTCGCTCTGCCTCTGCCTCTCCATCTGCTTGTGCTCGGTCTCTCTCTCTGAATAAAAAAAAAAATTACCAAGCACGGAAAGAGGATGAAAAAATACAGCCTATAATGAGGAGAAACATCACTTACAGAAACAGACCAATAAATGACATAGATGAAAGCATTAGACAAGGATAGTTAAAATAGTTATCTTAACTATATCCCATACTTTCAAGAAGGTAGAATTTAAGGATTAGACATGGAAGATGTTTTAAAAAGATCCAAGTAGCATATTTAAAAATGAAAACTAAACATCTCAGATGAAAACTACATGGGATGAGATTAACAGCAGATTAGACACTTCAGAAGAAGAGAAGAATGAATTTGAAGACAAAGCAATAGTAAGTATCCAAAATGAAATACGAAGAGAAAAAAGATTGAAAAAAAATGAACAGGCCATCAGTGATACATGGGACAAATTCAGGTGGCCTCTGTATACGTAATTGAAGGTCCTGAAAAAGAGGTGCGGGGCGGGAACAGAAAATATATTTTCCATATTTTACGAAATACTATGAAGGGCACCTAGGTGCTCAGTCACTGTTAGGGCCTGGGGATACAACTTTAACAAAGGTATCTTTGGTAAAAGGGAATTACGATTTTGTAGAGGAAACAGACAAGTAAGCAAGTGATTACAATATCTCTCTCTCACCTTTAGAGGTATTTCCAGAGTGCTATGAGAGCAGAGTAGTATCTATCGGAATTATTTTATGGAATTAAGGAAGGTTCCAAAGAAGATGAAACATTAGCTGAATCTTAGAAAAGTAGAAAACAGAAAGTGGAGGTGGGCAGTTCAGACGGAGGGAATAGCATGTGCAAGGACAAGAGTAACAGACTGGCAGTCAGATGTATACCTAAAGTGAACAATGCTGTTGGAAGGTGGTAGAGATGAAGCTTGAAAAAATAATAAGGTCCAGATCTTAACATCGTTAATAAGCGAAGAAATCTGAAAACTATAGGAAGCCCTTTAAGAATTTTTGGGACTTTCAGATATGCAATGAAAAAACAAAGTTTTAGTAAAATTATAATATTTTACAAACAACTCTGATTATTTGTAAATTGGGGGAGTTGTGATAAGGTAGTTAGGAAATTATATTTACTGATTGTTTTTGTCTACATGCTTTAGTTGTATCATTCAATCCTCAAAACAAACCTGCAGATTTTAAAGTGGAGGAAAAAAGTAAATTTTTTTTTTTTTAAGATTTTACTTATTTATTTTGACAGAGAGAGAGAGAGAGACAGCGAGAGAGGGAACACAAGCAGGGAGAGTAGGAGAGGGAGAAGCAGGCCTCCCACCGAGCCGGGAGCCCTATGTGGGGCTCGATCCCAGGACCCTGGGATCACGACCTGAGCCGAAGGCAGATGCTTAATGACTGAGCCACCCAGGTGCCCCGAGGAAAAAAGTAAATTGCCTAAAAGTGTTGTAAGCAGGAAATGGCAGAAGTAGAAATGTAACTTGACTCCAAATAAGCCACATAACCTTTAAAAGTACTGTAGCTCCTGGAATTCGGTTACTGTCCCTAGAATCATAAGAAAAATTATTACTGGTAAATTTTGTAATAGAGATCTGTATTCTTCAGTGAACTAGCCAATTTTTCAATTGATAGGAAATACTGTGTGAAATATTTCTTTATTATTCATAAAATGAATCTTATATATCGTAAGATTAGATATATTTGTTACGGCCGTAATCTTGGGGTACAGAGTAAATTTGGAACATTGATCATATATTAACAACTGGAGCTGATTTATAGTCCCTAAGCCCTAAATAGATCACGGTGGGCTCACCTAGCTGTTAAGTAATTAAAAATAAAAACAACACTAAAATAATAAAATCAACAAAATTCAGATTCTTTTTAATCATGATTTTGAACTCTTTTTTTTTTATACCTTTTTAGGTGTTTTGATATATGGTAGGTATATAAACATGTGCTTAAATATGTGGCATGTAATCCGGTAGTGATCACCACCCTACTCAGGTTGGGAAGAAATCTAGTGAGTGAGTGGAACTTCTTTCTTTGTTCACTCAAGACAACAGTATGGGCCTAGTAGTAGTGATGTAGTGAATCTTTGTTTTATTTTGTTTTTTAATAAACTGTTTTGTTCTCATTTCTTAGACAAAATACTCAAACATTTATGAAACATTTTCAAGAGTCACTTGAAAATAGCGGTGTGGGGCATGCAAAGCTTATTATCTATTAAGGAATTTGGGAGTTGGTGGGGAAGAGAGAATGGAAGAAAGGATAAAATGAGAATTTTTTGAATGACTAAAGCATAAGGAAAAGATAAAGTAAGTGACATGCAAGACCTAGAAAGAAAGAAACAGAGGTACTGTGGGCTTTGAGCTGAGAGTTATTTGTTGGAAAAACCAGGAAAATTGTATTTTGAAACCCTAATTTTGAGGGTAAACTTGTAGATAGAGGCAATTTTTATCTCTGGAGATTGGAAATAAGAGCAAGAGATAGAAGAGATACATTTCAAGGGGAGTTAGAAGAGTAGCAAAGGCATGGAAAGTTTATTTTTTTCTTGTCTTATATCTGCATACTAAGTCCCCTTTCCTGATTTCAAAGAAACAGTTTAACAACATCATCAAAGCAGAGTTGATTAATGTAAACACTGTTTTAAAAACTGAGTACATAAGTACTTTGGGATGAGAGACTTAAAGTCTTGGTGAGACTTGATGAAGCATGTGGTTATGTCATTATGTTTTTAAGGGCTTCACAGGTTCTGATGAGCAGTTACTTTAGGGAATTATAAAATTGCAAAACCCACATGTGAAAATACTGCTTTAGTGAATTCAGAAGGGAGTCTTGAAATCCACATTTTTATAAAGTTCCCCAGCTTGGTTAATTCTAGTGCGCAGCCTGGTTTAAGAAACACTGTAGTAAATGTTCTGCAATAACCCTGAAGTCCCAGACTCCAAAAAGGTACATACAGCTTCTAAGGAGAACATTTTAACATGTAATAGACCAGACCCAACCCTACTAAATACTTTTATAATGTAAAAGGTTGGTAAAATTATACATCTTTTCCTGCTAGCATATTGGGGAAAAATTCAAGTTGAAAATATCTTCTGTGAATGTTTCATTATGTAATTTTTGATGCACATGTATTTCAATACTCCCGTTTTTCTTTTCAGAAAGCTGTATGTGATGGCTTCTGTGTTTGTCTGTCTGCTCCTTTCTGGATTGGCTGTGTTTTTCCTTTTCCCTCGCTCTATTGACGTGAAATACATTGGCGTAAAATCTGCATACGTCAGTTATGATGTTCAAAAGCGTACAGTATATTTAAATATCACGGTAAGTACAAATTTACATTAAAAATATTTGACTCCATTCCTTTATGATACTAAGTACACCTTTGTCCCTTTGAGAGAATATTAAATGTGACCCTGGTCAGTTTGCTTTCTGTGTGTCTGCTATTGATCTTCTCTATCATTTCTGGTTCTGCTGATAATGGCCAATAATAAGTACTGGCATAAAAAAAAAAAAATTTACAGTCTGTTAACTTTCAACATTTGACTCCAACTAATTCGTAGCAAAGTGCTAAAATAGTTGATTCTATAAATGTGATAGATGTACCATTTTCTTTTCCTTTTATGTGGTGAAATACAATTTTTTGCCATTTTAACAGACTTCCTTTATGGTGTTTAAAGTACAAGTGACTGTTTGATTTCTCTTATAAATTAGTATGTGGGAAAATATCTGCAGTGTTTTCCTGGACAGTCCTTTTTAAAAGTATTCTACAGCCTTCCCACTCCTGAAAATAACAGACAAACCCTCAGAGAAGGTCTGCCTGTTTACATGTTAACCTTTGTTTGAAAAGAAGCATGGTTTGCAAACCACTGAATTATTAAAAAGGAAAATATGTATTGGTCATGCCATTAGCAATTATGTATGGTTTCAGGCCTCAGGGTGCATCTGTGTGGCAGTGGTTTGTGGAAGAGTGATACTGGACTTCAGTTGGTTTTCCTTGCGGAGGTGGTTCATACGCTTGAGGTGGAAGTAGAGATAGCTAGTTGTAGTTCAGGGGAGAGGTTTGGAGGGACAGGAGTGTAGGGGAATGGTATGTTAAAGTGGAATTACTCATTAATTACAGGAAAAAAGGAACTCCCATGGGTCCATTTATTCTCATTGCTTACCACCAAAAGTTGTTAATCTAAGGGCTTTTTTTTTTTTCTTAAACTATGGAAAAAACGTGCATAAAACAACACAATGCTAATTGTAAATCAATTTCATATGACTGGAGAATTATTGAGTATTTTCTTACTTTAACAGCCATCTGGAATGAGGAATATATTTTTCTTTTGAATAGTGTTTAAAAGAGTGGCCAGATTTTTTTTGACCAATCTCCAAAGCTTGTTTTAGTATCAAATATTATAAATGTATAATAAAAGTCATGTGATGTTCCCTTTTAATTATCAGTTTGTTTAGATGTAAATATCATATTTTATTTTCAGTAATTACTCAGGAATTCCCATTTTTTGGGATACTAACACTTAGAAAGACTGAACAATAAATAAGAAACAGCATTATTATATAAGATAAATATTAAGTTTGACTGGATAACCGTGCGATAAGAGGTTGAGTTTTCCTTAGGTTCTCCTATCAGTATTTTGAAAAATGGAATTATAAAGTATTTCTTTTGTTTCTTAAATTGAGTAATATGCATTCGTACTATTTACTCTGTTTTAGTAACATTTGTCTTTCTGCTTATGAATATATTAAATTAATCATTATACATTTGAAAAATACTGTGTATATTTTTACTTCTACCTAGACCTATAACATATACATATATTTGCTGATAATGCATATATACATTTGTATACACACATACATTCACAAATAGAGTCAAATATTTTCATATGTACGTAAGGGATACACACGTGTGTAAGTGTATACACATGTACATTTTACCTTAAGTGAGATCTCATTACATTTTCCCATATTAAGTGCCCTCATGTAGTCTTTTATATGGCTGTATTACGATTTACTCAACCATTTCTTTTTTTTTTTTTTTAAAGATTTTATTTATTTATTTGAGAGAGGATGAGAGGAGAGAGAGAGCACATGAGAGGGGGGAGGGTCAGAGGGAGAAGCAGACTCCCTGCTGAGCAGGGAGCCCGATGTGGGACTCGATCCCGGGACTCCAGGATCATGACCTGAGCCGAAGGCAGTCGCTTAACCAACTGAGCCACCCAGGCGCCCTCAACCATTTCTTAATAGATGTTTAATTTTGCTATTATAAGTATTCAGAAAACATCTTTATACTTAAATTTTGTTTCCATTTCAGGTTATTTCTATAGGATAGATTCCTAAACAGAAACTTGCTAACTAAAGATCACAGATCATTTAAAGCCTTTGATAAAAAATCATCATTACTTAAAAGCTTATGATTGTGGGCTCTTGACTTACAAATTAAGTGGATTCTCACTGCTCTCAGCAACAAAATGTCTGTGATAGTACTAAAATTTGTCTTATTTTTTTTGTCTGTCTTAATGTTAATCTTTGTTATCTTTCTAATCCTTGGTACATCTTTTTCTAATTCTTACAAGTATGTTTTCAACCAGTTTTGCATCATTGATCTCTTTAATATTCTAATGAAAGCTATGGGCACTTCAGAGAAAGACACATACCAATGTTATTTTGCATGTACAAGAGATTCCCAGATTCTTCTGAATCCCGTTCTTTGGCCTGTATTGGAAGGTCCACTGACCTCAAATTAACAATCCCTTTCCTATAGTATCTAGAAATTAAATTGACATGGGTATTAAGAGCTAAGTAGATGAAAATTTTCATGTATTTAGATAAAGGCTATTTTTACTACATTATGGAATTTTAAAAATTTTCTGTATAACTATAAATTAATGCATAAATGTGATCATAAAATCACTGATTGCTAGCATATTTTTTTATCCTTTTTTACTGAGACTCTTCTCTTTCCACTTACCCTATAGTTGAATTTTTCCATCTTTCTCCATATTCGTATTAATTTATAAGTTCACATGTTTAAGTTTTCTCAATATTTATTTTCAAAAGAATACTCTTCTGTACATATTTTATGCATCTTGGTTTTCTCACTTGTTAATACCTTGTAGAAATCTCCTAATTTTCCGGCTTAGAGTTAATCTGTTCTTTTTAATGGCCTGCATAATATCCCATGTAATGATTTAATACTGTTCAGTCATTATTTTTGTAGATGGACATTTGCTTTATTTTCAGTCTTTTTTTTGTTTTTGCCACTACTGTCATTAGCATCCCAATGTTATTTCTTTAGAATAAAATGCTCAAGTAGGATTGCTAGGTCACAGGATACACATTATTTTTATTTTAATGGATATTGCTAGAACCCTATCAGAATGGCCGGAAGGCTTCACGTGTTTTCCAGGAATGTAAAAATAGACCCTTTTGCTTATATCCCTGCCAGGAATAGAATTTGTTGCTTTCTACAAGTTTTACTAGTTTAATGAATATAAAGCAATATTCCTTTTGTACTAAAATCAACTTTCCCCAACTACACATGAACTTGAGAATTTTTAAGTGTTTCTTGGTTATTTATATTTGTACTCTTTTGATTTGTTTACTCATTTGCTTTGCTCTTGTTTTGCTTTATTTTTTTTCTTAAGACTATCTTTCTCTTCAATTTGTAAGGACTCTTTGTATAGATGGTAACCATTGCAATCTGCCTTATGAATATTTTAAGGTTTATCATTTAGTTCCTATTGATTTTCTTTCATGATGACTGCTTCAGATGTTTTATTTATTATCTGTTATTTCTTGATTTAACATTTTTTTCTTCATTGGCCGTTTTCTAAAATAATTTGAGATAATCGTTGTGAATTAGAATTGCAGAAGTTGCCGCAGCTATTAAGTATAGAAACGATGTAGCTCCATTTCTTTCCAACAGACTTGAATCTATCCCTTTCTTCTCCAAAGTGACCCAGTGGAAATACTTATACATAAGTTAAAATAACCAATTTCTTTGGTTATCTTTGTATTTAATAGAATAGGAAGTAGCTTACTTCACAGACATCTATATATTAACATTTAGCAAAAATTTAGATGAAATTTAAAAATTATTTTTATAGAACTTTTGCTAAGATAACAAATACATTTTCTAAAATTGATTTTTCTATATTCCTATAATGTACATTTTCTGGGCCTATTTTTTTAATTGTGTGTTTATTATCAGCATATTACATACATAGTACTCCTCATAAAGCCAAATAATCAGTTCATTTAATGTCCTGTGTTATTTTTGGCAATACTTTTCTTCCTCCTAATAACTGAATCATAGCCACAGCTGAAGTCTTTTTATTTTTTTGAAGTCATTTTTTAAAATTAATTTTGAATACATATTTGTTATGCTTACACATTTTCTGTCTTCTTTCTTTTGCAGAACACACTAAATATAACAAACAATAACTATTATTCTGTTCAAGTTGAAAACATCACTGCACAAGTTCAGTTTTCAAAAACAGTTATCGGAAAGGCACGCTTAAACAACATAACCAATATTGGCCCCCTGGATATGAAACAAGTAAGCTTCCATCATGAAATACTTCGGAGGAGTTCATGAGTCTTGACTTTGTCTACTGTATTAACTTGAGGGAGGGGGAGGATTTCCTCAAAAACTTGACCTTGACATGTGTCCCTTCCATGTATAAGAGAAAGTCTTAGAATCAACCTTGCAAAGGGAAAGATTTCTAAACTCTTTGAAATTGAGAAAGGTGTCTGAAATACTTGATGCTTTGATCATTTTTCCAGTTGGCTTATTTTCATTTTTTGCCTTTCAGATTGATTATACAGTACCTACTATCATAGCAGAGGAAATGAGTTATATGTAGTAAGTTTTGATTTTTTTTTTCTCATGAAATTATAAAGTATGAAGAATAAAGCGTATGGATATCTTTTGAAATACCTGCAATCTTAGCAGTCAAGAAACCACATTTGGAATACTCGTGTCCTCTCTCTGATCTTCTTTTTCTCTTATCCCCTGTCAACATACATCATACTTATGTACATTATGTGTATCTATATACTTAATATTTGCTTTTTACTTATTTATTTTTCAGAATTAAGATCAGATACACCATGTCACCTTTTATTTACTATGAGAACCATATTCTCATACATTTTAGTTATGTGTTGACTTTTTAGTATAGGAAAACTAAAAGTGCTAGTAATTTATAATACTGTTATTGGTTTGAAGTTCTGAAGCTTTTCAGTTGGGTCTGATTATTGACTCGTTAAGTTAAAAAAAAAAGATACATTTTTATCATTTGATATCAGGCTAACGTAGATTTTCTGAGTAACTAACAGACTTTACTAAAATTTCAAAAGGTGAATAAAAAGTAACAATAATTTGTAGCCTGTGTTAAACAACTCTACAACTGCTGTAGAGCACGTCTGTTTCTAGAATAAAAAGTCATGAAAATATTTATCACTATTTGAGCTATAGAAAATGTTCAGTCAATAAATGCTTACTTATATCTTCTTTTTTAGATTTATTTATTTATTTTAGGAAGAGAGCGCATGCACAAGCTGGGGTGGGGGAAGAGGGAGAGGGAGACAAGCAGACTCCCCCCTGAGCAGGGAGCCTGACTCTGGGCTCCATCTCAGGACCCTGAGATAATGACCTGAGCTGAAATCAAATCAGATGCTTAACCAACTGAGCCACCTAGGTGCCCCACTTTATATCTTCTTTATAGAATCTCTATTAGCTGTAACATGGGAGGAATCATAATTAAATGATTTTAAATTTATAATATCATAGCTTGCATTTATTCACATTGTTTTTTCTTTTTAACAGTGATTTCTGTACACTGATATCCATCAAAGTGCATAACATAGTACTCATGATGCAGTAAGTATCAATCTTTTTTGAGATATTTCTTTGTTAAACTTTAGATTTATAACATTGGCTTATAGCATACACAGCACCTTTACAGATACCAGTTCAATTGGTTTTAAGCCCTACAAAAGTGCTATGAGATAAGTAAATTCCATTCCACTTTACAAATGAGGAAATGGGGAGCTCAGAGAAGCAGTGAAGGATGGCTACTCAGCAGTGAATCTGGATCTTACAAGAATGCTGGAAAGTGGAAGGGGTTGGACTAGAGAGGAGAACAGAGCTCAGCATCCAGTTTTCTGCTGCCTGTGGTAAAAAATCCTCAAAAGTAATGAGAAGTACTGTTACTGGTTTGAAAGTTTGGTGTTACTCAAAGTCATTAAAACATTGTAGGGGGACCCCTGGGTGATAGGTTTGGTATTTGGGCCATTAGCTGACATCTGAATAACCCTTTCCCTATGATGAGAGAACTATTGATTTTTTTTTTTTTTAAGATTTTACTTATTTATTTGAGAGTGAGAGAGTGAGAGAGCCAGGAGGTAGAAAGAATCTGAAGCAGACTCCATGATGAGCACGGAGCCGGATGGAGGGCTCAATCCCACGACCCTGAGATCATAACCTGAGCCAAAACCAAGAGTTGGACGCTCAACCGACTGAGCCACCCAGCTGCCCCTATATAATTACTTTTAAAAGTGAAATGAACTTACATATTTTTGTCTAATGATAAGTGTTCTGGAAACATTATATTTGTCTTATATAATTATTTGAGTAGGGCTTGCTAAACTAGTCCCCAAGAGGCCCATGTCCACAATATTAAGTTATCATTAATCAGTCTCTCTCAGGAGAAAATTTGATATATAAAAGTATTCTCACTTTAGAAAACTTCTTTATATTTAACTGTTGAATGTTTCTCCCCATTTGAGTTTTAATGTTGTTGTTGTTTTCTTTTTTAGAGTTACTGTGACAACAACATACTTTGGGCACTCTGAACAGATATCCCAGGAGAGGTACCAATATGTTGATTGTGGAAGGAACACAACTTACCAGTTGGGGCAGTCTGAGTATCTAAATGTACTTCAGCCACAACAGTAAAAACTAAAACAGATGCCACTGGGAAGAAGAAATCCCTATTAAAATTTTCCTGAACTCTGAAGGATGAGGTACTTACTTCCTGATAGGAAATCTTAAATTGAACAAACCTAAAGTTTACACTTCCATTTTAGGGGTACAGTTAAAAAGTATGTGGACTTGTACATTATTGCAACACTCTCCTCTGTGTTCATGATATCTGTACCAGGATCTTTTACTTGAATCTAAATTTGCCGATTGATTTCCTTCTCCCCCTCTCCCCAGAGGGGGACATTGAGACTTCCCATGTTGGACAATAAGTAATTATTTACAATTCACAGCTTCAGTCACTACTGGAAACAATTTTGATGATGAACAGAATTTGAGAAACTTTATTTCTGAATGTTTTTATAGAATATTACTGAGAGCCTATTATTCATGACTTTTAAAAAATAACCTTTTTTTCTGTTTTATAAATTCCCATTGCTACATAGTAGTATTTCAAGATATTTTAGCTTTTAGCTAAAACATTTGTAGTTTTTCATTTGTTGAAATTCTACTCATTTGCATGTTTTTGTCAGTCTTATTTCAAGCTAATGCTTGCATAACACTAGAAACCAAAATAATCTGCAAAATTCTGTACCTAAAATTTTTTAAAGCCCCCTGTTTCACATGTCTTTCCATATAAGTAAGTTTTGTGAAATTTGTGTGTGGTCTTCAAACATAGTTAATGTACAATACTGTAAATAAACTGTGCATGGCTTTTATACAGCTTTAATAAATGTCAAAGTACAGATTCAAAATGAAGTAAGTTGCTCATAAAAATAAAACCGGAAAAATGAAATTCAGAAACTTACAGAATATGAATATGGTTCCAGTTACATATGGGATTAGGCATAAAGTAGTTTTGAAATAAAGTATTTTGATGCTCCACTTTTTTTTAATGTTGCTTTTCCTATTAACAAGTTGTGGAGACAACTTTTCACAACTCCTAGGTACCCAAGTCACTCCCATCATCCATTTTATGCCTGTTTTAAGGAGGAAATCATGTCTTTGGTAGAAGTTATCCAAGAAATCTTGTCATTAAATAATGGTGGCTATATCAAAATAAAACCTATATTATCCTTTTTAAAAATTTAATCACTTTGCACATCACATGGATACCATACTTCTAGCAGTTATATTTCAAAATTTTCAATTTTTTTGTTTGGATTTTATTTAAAATTGTTTTCAAGTGTAAATTATTGACTTTTTCACTTGGCTTTATTTTTGTTTTATATTTCAATACCATTTTCCGTTCGGGCTTCTTGCCTTTTCACTTGACAAATGCTGATTACCTTCTAATAAATTCCACTGAGGGTAGGGGCCGACTGTGATACCAAAAAAAATAAATAAATAATAAGTGGCTTAAGATTAATTTCTTTCTGTTCCCTCGCGACAGAAGTCAGGTTCCCCCTCCCCCAAAGTGCCTAACTTAGGTCTGAAACATACTATTTATCAGTCGGACTCTCAGCTGTAACACACAAGCTTTGTTTAACTATTTGGAGCGAATGAAGCCTCTTTTCTGCCTTGAAACACTCAGGTCCCCCCTTAGCTTTCATATCATTTTCTCCACGTTTTCCTGAGTGAACATTTTAAATGGGTGGAATGCACAAACTTTTTTTTTTTTAACTGCTTGTCTTACCTCAATCCATTGGTAACTCATCCATCTTTGCTATTAAAGTCACCCCATCACATCTGTACAGACTCACTAGTCAAACCCAGTCTTAATGTGTTTTTCTTCTGCTGTGTTTTTTGACTACTCCCATTTTCCATGAAACTGCATACTTCCCTCATATATTGATTCTATTTGTTATTTTTCAAATCATTCTCATTTCATTTTCCTTCATTCTCTGTCTTTTGACATCTTTTAATGAGTATTATCTGGATCCTCTTTTGCCTCAAAATTTCTAATCCTGTGACTTTAATTAACAATCATTTATCTTAGGGCTTCCAGGTCTTTCTGTACACCTGACCGGTCACCTGTCTACCTAGAGATAAGAGTATTTCAGTGACTCTTTGTGTAAAATCATAAGATATTTGAAAAATCTTTATCATATTCTGTTCTGTTCTCTCCTTGTCCTCATGTCCCATTTACTTCAAAATCACCATTTTTTCAAAATCATCCTTCAGATATGCCTCCTTCAGAAATCAATCCTGATTTATTTTTCTGCTCTGAATCTTTTAACCTTGGAAAAGTATGTAGTGTAAATTAAATGGATTTTTCTGTTGATTTGTGGTTCTGGTATCCTTTTAGAATGCATGCATAGAGTCTGCTAAAGAGACAAAGTGAGGGAACATTTGCTTTTAGTGACTTAGTTTTGAATATTTTTTCTTCTTTTTTTTAAACTAAAAACTCTTTACCTACTTTCCATGAAGTATAAGGTAGAAAAACCTAGAATTTAAAATACATGAAAACCAATAGTAGAGGAAAAAAGGATCACCTATGACTGCTTTCAGAGACGTTTAAGTAACTCGCCAGAATAAGCCTGGGACAGAGCAGGCTGTAAATTAATATTACCAAAACACATTCAGGTGAAACAGAATTATAGCCATTAAACACAGACACAGGGAAGAATGAATGAGCATTGCCCAGGGAACTTTTTCTTATATAGGGATAGGGTAGATATCGATACATTTTTTAAAACTGCTCTCAGATCTTATTCAAAGGATACGGTAAAGATGTTACATTTTTTTTTCTGAAACTCTCAAGAATAATTTTCTCTTAAATTACACTTTTAATAGACTGGTCATTCTAACCAAATCCAATACTATATAACAAGTCTCTGTGTGTTGATATTCTATGTATGGAACACTATGCTCTTCTCTAGAGCTCTTTCATATATTTCTCCTTATATAATATCCCTGGTCCTGTGAGTCAGACAAAGGGGTGGCAAGATCCTCGTCTTTTAGAAGAGGAAGGAGAGGCATGGAGAAGTGAAGGGACTTGGGGAAGATCACATACTTAGTAAATAGTTTTATTGGGGCCAGATCTAGTTTTTCAGTTTCTTGTCTATGTGCTCTGTCATTTAAAAAATAAGTAAATAAAATAGAGTCCATTAGGAAGCCCTGTTGACTCAGGTTAGTATGATTAAAACTCAGAGAAAACATTCACTTAGTTAATAGTGACAATCAAAATAATACAGATGGACTAAGATTTGGGTACCTTTAACTTGGTACCTGAAATATTCCTAATGAAAAATGAGCACTTGTACAATATTTTGGTATAGCATAATCGATAGCTGATTTCTTCTGTTAAAATTTATACTCCTTGATCATTCCAATAAAGATATGGCTGATAGGTTGTCAGAGTAGGCTATTTAGTAGAGATTAATGTATTTGAGATTTGAAATAAGAACAGTGTGAAAATATTAGATACCAGATAAATTGCTTGAAATTGCTAAATAACCATCTTTACTATAGTACATAACATGTAAATGACTGTGGTTTTATTTGTGAGCAGTTTTTCTGTGCCTTTTTTGTTTGTTTAGGCCAATGAGATCATTATTTGCTCTAAGAGTTCATGACAAAATAAAATTTAGATCTTCTGAATTGTAGTTTGGAATTGATATATCCAGTACAGTGTTAACATGGAGGGAAAGTGATTGCCAAAACACAATGAAAGTATCATTATTGCAATATAATTCTGGGGGTGTTTTGTTGCAGGGCATGTCCCCACCTGTCTTCTATTACCAATTTTTTAAAAATTCTTAAATAATTCTTTATAATGATTCTATTTAAGAAAATAGTTTGTTAGGTGCTTGACCCCAAAGTAAGTCACTGTTAGTATAAAGTCACTGTTAATGTTATTATTAACAAATAATATTTGTTAATGTGTCAGATACTGTAGTAATCTCTTATGTGCGTTATCTGATTCTTACTCAGAAGAGCCCTCTAAAGTAGATACTGACAATGCCCCCCATTTTTTATCTGAGGAGATCCAGTTCTAGAGAAGAAATATGCATAAGCTTGGAAGGGGCAGATTTGAGATTCAAAACATGTCTTGATTGACTCAAACATCATTGCTCTTACAATTAGCGTATTTTCTTTCCAGCCTTTGAAAATGTTTTGTTTGTAAAATTTTATTGGTTGTTGCACTTAATATATAAGATTTTGAGGTTTTTGATAGTATTTTCAAAAATACTATTAGGATACTTTATTTTGTAGATCTTTGGTATGATAAAAATGGTTTACCAATGAATTTGAAGTTTTTAAAATTCATACTTAGCTGTTATACAGTATTTTTCTTTTTAAAAGATACAAAATTTTAAATTTACAAATACACATCAGACTTCTTTGGTAAGCAGTGTGAATTGAATTTCAGGGTATTAGGTTGCAAACCACAGGTTACTTACCATAGTGTCATGCTTTTTAGGTCATAATATCTGGAAGCAGTAACTACTTGGCTCAAATACATCTAAGAATAATTAAGTTTTATTTCTCTTTTTTGTAAAATCAGATTTTAAATGAGATGTTTATCTGAAACTTAAGAAAATATATGTGTTTGAGAAGATGGGGTTAAAAGACTGTTAAACATTATTTCTTTAAAAAAATTTATTTTTACATGAAAGCAATATATTTGTGATGTGCTTCGATCAAAAATTTTACTTCTATATCCCAGATCTACTATTTAAAAGTAAAAATTTTCACTTAGCTGAAATTTCTGATTAGAACTAATATTTGTGTATTTTTGTGCTTAATGAGAATGTAAATTTCACAGTGGATTTTTGAAATTTATCCTTACTTTGGATAAAAGCCAGTGATATATTTATAAAATTACTATAGGGATGAAAATGGTAATTTCCATTTTTTTAAAAAAACTAGTGTGATTATGTTTGTAGTTCTTTTTACACATGTTTAGCACAGGCTCTAAATTAAACATCTATATTGACCCTAAAAATACTCCACGAATTAATTTAACAAATATTTGGCAAGTTTTTCATAGCTAAATAGCTCTTCTAGAAGGAAATTGTTGCCTTCTGTTTAATTACATTAATTGAAATGTGTTTAAGAGAAATGTTTTCAGCGTATTTTGTATACTAAAAAACAAAAAGGATTAGTATTGGGCCAATGGCCAAGAGGTAATATTACTACCATGTAGACTATTACTGTTCAAATCTTCCCACTTCCCCCAGAATTTTAGGAACTAGAAGTCTGGGAGATACTGTGTCAGCTGTGGTCAGGTGATTCTCAGTGCTGTTCATCTTTTAATTATTGTGTGAGATGGAACAAATGCGAAGTTGCAAAAGATGCGTAATTTCATTATGTAATGGTTTGTTTTAGGTGTAAAACATCAGCAAGCTATGCCTTGTGTTTTGTTGTATATTTCCTTGTAGAACTAAAGTAAGATTTTGGAAAAGGATTTAAAATGCTTGCTTACTTGATCTGATCGGTCACATATTTGAATGATGGCATTACTGGGTAGAGTCCAATCCATGATTTTAACTGTGGAATAAAGAATAATACAGAATGAAAGACTATGTTTGGGCACTTACTCTTTGCTAATCATGTGTTAGCCTCCATCATAACACACTAAATTTCCAAGTTGAGCAGTTCTGTAATTGTAATTATTGTTGCTGTTCATGTAACAAAACATGCTTATGTTAGTAAAAGGAATAGAAGTGCCCCAAAATGCTATTTTTTTAATTACTTGTAACTGTTGCTCTTGTAATTGTGTATGACAAAATAAAATTTGTAAACATTTTAGCATGAAAAATAAAATTTGTATCAGTCAAATATCTTGGTCTTACTTTCAAAATTCCCTAGACATAAACAAATCAGTGTAGATATTGAAAGTCCTTTAGCTGAAAGCTCTCAAGTCCTTTCGGTTCTTACCTGAATTCCACTTTTGCATCATCTTTGATTTATTTTTCTTTCATCCCCTTAGCTTTCATTCTGTTGTCATATTCTCTGTTCTTCCTCTGTAATAGCTCTGGAATCTCTACTTGAAATCTCTATTGCTCTTACTCCCTAATTATTTTACTGAAAACAGCCCAGTTCCTTACTGTTGGTGTTGAGAACCTTTCATTGTTTGTCCACACCTAAATTCATTTTCTTTTTTCCTGACATTGCCCCTCACCTGTGTCCCAGCCAAATTGAGATGTTTGCCATTCCTTGGAAATAGTTCCTTCCATTTTCCGTGCTTTGCTCATTGTGTTCCCCTTTTCTGTGAAAATTATTTGACCATTTCCTTAATCCTCAATCTTATCTGTTCTTCGGTGTTCAGCCCAAGTGCCCCACACGACTTTCCCTCTCTTCCTGCATATTCACTCAAACATTTGGTGACTTATTTTCTGAATGTGTTAAAATTGTTAAAAGAATTGTCCAATCACAAGATTTTGGTTTTGTTTTCAAACTGAACTTAAAACTTGTTTTAAACTTTTGTTTTAATATTTACTCAAACATGTTCTGCCAGCTTACAGTTAATGTTTTAATAACAACTTAAAAAATCTTATACAATAGCATGATCTGATATTAGAGGAGATTTAACCAAAAATAATGATTTATTAGCTGGGTGTGTTCTACCTAGCCAGTTTCTCAGAGGAGAAAGAAGAATCACCAGCAAATTCATGAGTTTTTTTCTGGTAGATTTCTGTTCCTTTGATCGGTGGGTTTCAGAATTTTTTTATTTTAGTCGTGAAACTTATTTTTTAAGCAATTTTAAGCATTTGACATAGAATCCCCATATGACAGAACATAATCACTTCGACTTAGTTGGGAACAGAAAACGTGCAGTCCATGACTACTCTTCTTCCTCAGTGGCCCCTGAAACCAATGTGCAGCCACTTCTTTAGTGATAACTTAGTGCAACTTAACAAAACTTTTGTGTATGACTAGAACATTTTTAATAACTGAGCAAATACAAGCTTAAATTTATACTTAACTATATTTTATGAATAGCTTTTTTAAAAGTGACAATAAAGGGGGAAAATGGAATTCCTAACTTTCTAATTAGAGATTTTCCATTACATACATTTCAAATGATTAGTCTTCAAAAGGAATTAAAAAAAATAGGGTTGAGACTTTGGGCAGTGTGTATCATCTTAAAGTGACTATATAATGAATTAATGAATTTCAGATTCATGAATAGAATATATTGATATCATTTTTTTAAATTACAAGAGACTAGAACTACAAAGAATCCTAATCCCATAATCTGCTTCAGATAAATTTAATTCTTAAAGGTACACTTCCCAAACAAAACTGAGTTTCCTGCCCTGTTGATAATTTGTGAGCAATTATGTCTACTGTATAGAACAAATACAAATGGGAGATACCAGGCATATATAACAACCTCTAGGTAGAGTTAAGAATAAGGTTAAAGTCAGATTTTTTTTTTTATAGAGAGTGTTTACGCAAATGTAAACTTTCATATATCTGAAATGGTCTAATTTGAGTAAAAGCTTTTTATCCCAGAAGTTATCTGTTCACATTATAAATTGTAATTTTTTAAAAATTACATCCCTACTTGTTTATGTATTAACTTTGTGTCCTTACCATGATAACTTTTTGTGTTTTTTTCGGTTAAGCAATATGGAGTTTTCTAAAGCTGCATTATTTGAATATTCACATTATTTATCACACTTTAAAATAGCACCTTCTTCAACCAGTATCTTCCTTGTAGAGGCTGCTTTTGGGCAAATGGGCTCTAACAATGGAATGTAGAAAGGGCCACAGCAACTACCTGGCTGAATAGAGACTGGCCCCTCAGGTGACCCACCTCAAAACCTCGAAATATCCATAGGCCCTGACTGACCAGTGGGCTGCTTACAACCAGACAGAGTTCCCAAAAAAGGGAAGATACCATCTGTTGCCATGCCGCCTCCCCCTCCCCCTTTAAAAACAGTCCCCACCCACTGCCTCCTTACATACAGCCTTTCCTTCGCTTGGGCCCACTGCCCCTTGGCGGTGTGTTCAGTGAACTTATTTGCTCAGCTTTGGGTGAATTCTTTCACTTGCTGTGCCCCCACCCCACCGGCTTCCACCTCATTGTCGCCCCACATTTGGGGCCCTCCATCTGACCCAGAGACACCCCATTTAGACACCACATTCCTTCCTAAAATACTAGCTATTTTATAAGCCTATGCTTGGTTAAAAAAACAAAACAATACAAAACCACAGGGATGCTTTTAACACCCCGGAACTGTGGAATCCCCCCATTCTTCTTTCTTTGCCTTTTATTTTTTCCATAGCACCAATCACCATGTAAAATACGATACGATTCACCAATACTAGAGTGTAGCAAACATGAGAACAGGGATTTTTGTCTATTCTGTTGACTGCTGCAGTATCCAGTGACTTACCTATACCGCTCACATATTCGTCAATGAAGGAAAATCTTCAAATAACACAATTTATATTTTTACAGAATCTAAACATTTTAATATTTTCAAGGTCTTTTATTTGTAATAGTCAACAGGAAAACATTGTTTAGATACAGAGTGGGTGTTTCGTCATTACTTGACCGTGGGTGACTTCAGTGGTGGCACCTGTGACATGATGCAGAGAGGAGACCAAACATTGCTGTTGTATTAAAAAGTCAGCTCCTCCTTTGTGTATACATCTACCTCAAGTCGCACTGACAAAATTTTACAGTATGAAGAAGATCGAAAGACCACAGTGATTCATTTAGTCTGTATTTTGATACTATTTAAATTGCCAATAATTTTCATGTCACCTACTGTGATTGTGATTTATAACAAGAAGTCATGGATTTGGTCTTCATCGCATTCCCGGCACTGAGGTCCTAAAACCCTTGGAATTTCTTAGGTGGTAAGAGTGATGAAAGTTCCTTCTGTTATTTATAACAAAGCCCCTTTCAACCACACCTGAGTTTATGTTAATGAGGTGGTATTTGGAAAGTCCCCTAGGATGGGGGCTGGTTGCGAGGAAACTGGCTCTGGGAGTTAGAGGTTGGAGATTTTTGTGGAGCGGACAGAGACTAGAGATGGAGCTCAATTACCAGTGGCCAGTGATGTAAGCAGTCATGTTTGTGTAATGAAGCTTCCATAAATACCCAAAATGACACGGTTTGGAAAGCTTCCAGGTTGGTGAAGGCATCCAGATGCTGAGGGGGTGGCAAATCTCAGTTCCATGGGCACGGAAGCACCGGTACTGAGGACCTTCTGTATCTCACCCAATGTACCAGTTTATCAGGCCGCTCATCCGTATCCTGTATAAAAAACCGGTAAACGTAAGTAAAGGTTTCCCTGAGCTCTCTGAGCCATTTTAGCAAATTATTGAATTCAAGGAAGGGGTCACTCGGGAACCCCAGGTTTTAGCCAGTGGGTCCAAAGTGCAGCCAACAATCTGGACTTGAAATTGGTGTCTGAAGTGGGGGCAGTGTTGTGGGACTGAAGCTTTAACCTGCGGGATCTGATGCTATCCTCAAGTAGATAGTGTCAGAATTGAGTTAAATTTGTAGGATACCCAGTCCGTGTTCACTGAAAACTGGAGACTTGCTTGGTGGTGTGGGAAAGCAAACCACCCACTGATCACTTTTTATCCCTCAAGTATTTTGCTTCTTATCCATATCTCTGATAGGAAACAAAATGCCCTGATAGGAAACAAAATGCTCTTTTAACTAGAAGGCTTTCTGAAACTGGGTGAGCACTATTTCTGCTATGTTACCTGAAGTGGATGATGGCCGCTGGTAACTCACAAGAGACAAAGAAAAATGAGCTAATTTTATAAACCAGAAATGTGATTCTCAGATGCAGAATATTAAAAAGCCAACACTTTCTGCAAGAGCCATTCAGCATTCCGGGGGAAATTTGATCTGTAGGAATAATAAGCTATAATGATAATAACCAAGTGCACCTCACAGGGGTACTAAGCTTTAATGACTCAATATTTGTGGAACCCTTTGAGCACCTCCGAAGTTATATAAGCATAAATGAATAAGTAGGGATATCATATACCATAGTTATTTCTGCATTAAATCTCTCCTGATAATTTCTTATAATATCTTACAAGGTAAGCACTGTATGAGGCTAATATATGAACAAAGTTATGGAAGAAATAAAGTACAAAATAATACACAGTAGTGATTTCCAATGAAATAATTACACTCATATTAGTGAAAGAGAATCAAGTCATTAATTGCACCTCTATTCCTAGGCTGTAAAGTAGGAAAATGAAAATCTGGAATAGACACTATATAAATGACTATAAAGAAGTTGAAAGAACTAATTTTTTAATGGAGGAGACAGCTAATATTTTTTAAAATAAAGAAATTTTCTGTTTATTAAGTAATAGAAATTGTATACATTTACTTTATACATCTTCTATTCCTCCTTTCCAGTCTCCCCTCCATCACTAACATTACTTATACAATATGATAGTACTTTTAACGTTCCTAGGTTTTAAGAAAAGTTTCACATCCCTGTATATCTTTATCATATTTTCCAAAATGCACCACTGTGATTGTAGTAGTTCCCTCCTTTAAACTTAGGTAGCTAAAGATAGAATACATTGGCCCAAACAATCTCTTCAACAACTTTTGCTGTAATACTGTGTTCTCCACCAATGAAAGATTAATTTTTCTCAGTATCATCTTTTAAAATAAAAAATCCTGAGAGTATTCTGTTGAGAAGACTGCTCTTCCCATCCTTGCTTTTTGCCTTTCCCTTAGGTGACATCACTTTCCTTAAGATAAAGGGAATTTCTAGAAGGAAAGGGAAAATAATAATAAAATAATAATGAACATAGTTAACTGCTCTACATGTTGAACGTCCTAAATTCTGTCCCTCTGGTAGCACTATGATCAGTATATTTCTTAGACTTGGATAACAGAGGTCTCTACCCCAGGAGCTGCTGGAGCCGTACTTCACCATGTCACTCCCTATAGGGCTAAGGGCATCCAGAGACCATGTCCCACATTCTAGACCATTCCATGGGTACTTAGGACTCGGGATATGTCTGTTCCACAAACCCTGAGCCCACTTTTCAGCCCACTATACACATCCCTACACCCCAGGGGTGAAGAGACAGCTGTTAGCAGGAATGTCCATGAATCTTGAATGTGAGGGTGCCCTTTGGGCACTGGAGGCCCAAGTGCAAAGTGCCCTTGGGGAGGGAAGGAATGGGGAGGAGGAGTGGGTGGTAGAATGGAGGGAGCTGGAGTCAGGTCGCGACCAATTCCTACCATTGCTACATTTAGTTGTAGAACAAAACAAAGAAAACTCTGAAAAGTCTCAAATAGAACATGGTCTTTCAGCCTTAGGCTTCTTGCAGGATTTAAGGAAGAGCCCAGGAGGTAGAGCCTGGGATCACCAAGTGGTCAGAGGATTCTAGGCCTGGACTAGGCGGGATAAAGAGAAGCCTTTAAGCCTTCAAGAAATTTTCCCCTTCGCTGCCTAGGCTGCCTTGCCCCACAGTGTTTTTGGCAAAAAATGAAATTAATTTTGAAATTATGCTATCCGTCTTACTGTTCCTTTACTCACATTTAAAAAATTGTTGTAAAGCTGTATTTGTTTTTACAAAGGTAGAAAATATTTAACAGTTTGTTGGCCTATTTATTGTATCTTTTATGTTTGGACAGCTGGACCTGATTACCTAACAGGGCGTTCATGGCTTTACTCGGTACTACTTTTGGTATAGGACTGAGAGGAAATTGCTGATTCAGAGGAGTATTTTTATAATACTTTCATGCTACAGTGCAAGAAAAGGGAGAGAGAATGGAGGAATCTCGTGCATGCTCTGAAGTTTTCCTACAACTACACTGCCACCCATAACAAAATGACTCTCTTTTTCTCAAAGTTAGTGAAGCACTGATCTATATATAAAATGGAAAAAAATGATTAAATTCCTAATAAAGTCTGCATTTGTAAGTAACTATTAATATATAAAGTCATGATACAGTGTATTAAAAATTATTATGGAACTTTCTCTTAGGCAATAGAAGAACTTTAGAAATAACCCTTCATTTTATATGTATGAGGGAGTTGAAACCCAGAGCTTCAGTCAAGGCCCTGTAATTGAATAGTGTTGGTGCCAGATTCCTAATCTCGGTATATTTGTGTTATAATCCTCCCAAATGGCTGATCTATCATTAATACAAAATGCCCCCAAAAGCTACTTAATATCATACGTGGACTATATTTCTGTTTACACTATTTTAAGTTATACATGGGTCATGTTTCTGTTAAATTAGGGTAAACAGTCCCCTGCCCAACATCTCTAGATTCTTGGTTTGTTACATTATTGCTTACTGGTTTAACTGGAATTGACTGACTGTTACTAAGCAAATATTGTGCAAACCTGAGGAAAACTATATATAAAAAGTTAACTGGGTACTTATGGTCCTTAGTTCTTCATTTCAGAACTCCTCACTAGACAATGAGGGGACTGCTGAAAGAGGTGTTTTCTTTTTTGGGGCAATATCCAACAGAAACTTTTATTCAATCCTAAAAATATGTTTGCTTTAAATCTCTGATTAGTATCACACCCAGTTCTCAGTATTTGACAAAAACGTTAGGGTAGATGGTTCTGTAAATACTTGGCAATGAGCTGCTTCGGTTTTTTATAACATGAACAATTAAAAAGAAGCTTAATATTATAAAAAATACACTAGCGATTAAATTTTAAAGGAAAATTTGTACTCTTTTGAAGATAATGTTTCCATTTTGTCTGCAGTAGCACTAAAAATTGTGTGGGGGGGAAAGGTTTCAATTTTACTGATTTTATCTGCATGGGAAAGGAGAATGTGTCTTTTTAAAAACTGAGGTATAACTTACGCAAAATAAAGGGCTCAAATCTTAAATACACAGCTTAAGTTTTTACATATTGAGTCACCCATTTAACCACTACCCTAATCAAGATATAGAACATTCTAGACCTCCCTGAAGATTCCATTGTGCCCGTACCCCCAGGACTCCCCCGCCACCCCACCACCCCACACAGCATACTCTGATCTTGATCACTACATTAGTTTTGTTACGTTTTTAACCTCATCGGTAGGGTCATACATCAAGTATTCTTTTGCATCTGGCTTATTTCACTCAACATTAAGTCTGTCAGACTCATGCATGCCGTGTGTGTCGATAATAAGTTATTTTTCATTGCTGTGCGTTAATTGGTAGATCGGGGAGTATGTTTAGCATTTGTAGAAAAGGCAAATATTTTTCCAAATTGGTGATAACAGTAGAAGTTCCAGTTGCTCCACATCCTCACCCATCCTCTTTTGGTCTTTTTTTTTTTAATTAAAGATTTCGTTTATTTATTTGACAGAGACAGAGATAGCGAGAGGGGACCTGAACCGAAGGTAGACACTTAACCGACTGAGCCACCCAGGCGCCTGGGTTTAGGTTCTTTTTTTAAAAAAAAATATGCATAAACTAGTTGACCCAACATCATTATTGAGAAATTTGTCATGTCTCTCCCAAATTGCAGTTGAGATACATGCAAGAAACAAGCACAGATATAGGATTTTCTTTGGAGGAAACTGATCTGTAAACAAAAAAAACAAAAACAAAAACAAAAAAGAGAGAGAGAGAAAGAGGGCAGAGGGAGAAAAGAAAACCAAAAAGGGACATTCTGAAAAATGTCTGTTTGATATTAGGGCACATATTAGTTTTGAATTAACAGATAAACTCTGAAAACTGTATGTAAATATTCTAAAATAAAAAATTTTAAAATGTATGCAGACTTCCAGTTTCAACTCTGACATGTAAGGAACTTAGAAGTCATCACTCAAGATTCTTGCAACAAGAAAAATGCTGGAAAAAAATGAAAATCATGATTTATCTTGGGCTTATCAGAGAATTGAGGTTGCAGGGCAAACCACCATGTGAAATCTGAGGAGAGAGGCAAATACAGGGAATCCCAGATGAAATCAGCTTACCTGGAACAGAAGCTGAGCTGCAAACTGGTAAGAACACTTAAATGTCACTTTGCAGAATTGCAGGATGCAGAGCATGAACTACTTTTTTTGGGTTTTATGTACAAGTTTTTCTCCATGTTTGCTAATTTTGTCTTCTCTTAGAAAAGATTTTAATATGTATTTATAATGGGAGATATTCGCAATTTTTGAAATGTTGTGTTTTATTTCCCAAACTTTTTCCCCCCTTTAAATAAAGACCATAAGTTATAAATAGGAGAACAAGGACCCAAATTTTTAATGATAGTGCAGAGTGTTTTCTCTGAAATATAAAACAATTACAGTAAAATGTCATTTTAAAATTAGGTCTCCTTATGAAAGATTAATTGTATGTGAATACTTGGTCCCAAACCACTGAAGTTTTTCAGAAGATAAATGACTGAGCTAGTCAGGGGCCTAGCAGGGGAAAAAAAAATGGTAACATTCAAATTGGGTAACTTGAGGAGGGCGCCTAGGTGGCTCAGTCGGTTGGGCGTCAGACTCTGGATTTCCGCTCAGGTCATGATCTCTGGGTTGTGAAATTGAGCCCTGCTGTCAGGCTCTGCACTCAGCTCGGGGGTCAGGGGTAAGAGAGGGGAGTGTCTGCTTGAGATTCTCTCTCCCTCTCCCTTTGCTCCTCTCCTCCCCTCCACGCTCTTTCCCCCTCTCTCTGGAATAAATAAATCTTTTTTTAAAAATGGGGTAATCTGAGGACGGTTTAATAAAATGACTTGTTTCTTTTAAGTGTGTGGACGAAGTACAGGGAAACCACAAGAAATAGTGTTATTCCTTGGGCCTAGTAAATCCTGGCACCAATACCACACTTAGGACAGAAGTGGAAAAGGGCTGTTTTGAGAGGAATTCTTGACAGGTACTGAGATGTAGTCGAGGGACTCCATCAACCCATGTCACCCCACAGGAAGGAAGCCAGGGAGAAAACATATTCAGACTTCATTTTCCTTCATTCCTCTAACCTCCTGCCAGGGAGGTTGTCGTACAACAATTGAATCGGATGTCCTACAACAAGGGAGCTTGTTGACATAATCCATACACATCCAGTCTTCCAGAATACAGAGTAGGGTGAAAATAGTGTTTCTAGTTGAGCAAATAAAAACTGTCCAGCACACCAGTGACTGGGTTTGTTTTTCCCTTATCTAATAATCTCAGCTTGGGGATGCCTGGGTGGCTCAGTTGTTAAGCATCTGCCTTCGGCTCAGGGCATGATCCCAGGGTCCTGGGATCGAGTCCTGAGTTGGGCTCCTTGCACAGCAGGGAGCCTGCTTCTCCCTCTGCCTGCTCTCCCTGCTGGTCCCCCCGCTTGTGCTAACAAAATCTTTAAAAAATAAAAATAAAAAAAATAATCTCAGCTTGGACTTATTTTTTCTCAAATGAGATAATAAATTGACGACACACACACACATGCACATACAAACACGGCAAACCTTATCAAAGTGACAATGAATAAAGTTTCCAAAAAACGGACAGGGTCTTTGTTTTTGTTATCTGTTGAATTCTCAAGTCTTTGAACAAAGTGTAATACATAGTAGATAATAAAGATTTGTTGTGTGACTGAATCTTCAATTGGAAGTAGCAAGTAGGAGTATCTTTGGAGAGACACCCTCAAATTATATCATATAGGCCAATCCTTATTTTGTCTACCCAAGAGGCTGATCCTGCTGTTATAGAATGTGTTACTTAACTTTCAAATTCTCATTATATAACAAAATTTATTGAAATATAGCAATTTTAAAATTTGAGCTACTGCTAAGAATTTTTGAATACTTTTTAAAGTTTAAGAAGTAATGTCTTAACTGACTAGTTGTTTATTCAGAGTAACGAAATATGAATTACTTTATACTAAAAAATTATATCCGTAAATTATTTTAATGGACTGGATCATTTGATTATTTACAAGGGAAATCACTACATATTTTCATTACATCTAAGCTTTTATTACTAAGCTACAAAAATTAGCAGGCTGTTGACTACAAAATTTAATTTTATTTCTTACAGTCATAAAATGATATGAAAATTCACCACATGAGACATGCTTATTTTTTTTTAGATTTTTTTTTTTTTTTTTTTTTATTTATTTGAGAGAGAGAGAGAGAGCACATGAGAGGGGGGAGGGTCAGAGGGAGAAGCAGACTCCCTGCTGAGCAGGGAGCCCGATGCGGGACACGATCCCGGGACTCCAGGATCATGACCTGAGCCGAAGGCAGTCGCTTAACCAACTGAGCCACCCAGGCGCCCGAGACATGCTTATTTTTAATTGGGCATAAAACATGTTTAAACTAGGAAGACAAATGCCTTTATAGGTCATTAAAGAGCAATGAATTTTCAGGGCTTCATTCTAATTTAATAAGTTTGTTAAAGGATTTTTTTTAAGAAAAAAATGGCAAAATATAGCCTATATTGTTAAAATATATTTTACTAAGGATGCTATCAATGGAAGGGAGGTTAAAGAAATTCTGTCTTTCCTTTTATTATCTGTGTGATACAGTTAAAACATTCCACCAGTGATTTGACAAGTTGATTCTTTCTAGTAAATGATATTAAATAGGAGATATTTCTTATAGCATTCATAAGAAATTAACTTTTGATTGTGTTAGGGTACTGAGATTTTCCATGGTTTATTCCTACAGGATTACTAAGTCTACCTTGACTCATATGGTGTAGGTAATATAACCTACTACAACAGTTGTGAAAGGCTTGGCCTACAAGAAACCTCATAACCATTACCAGTCACTCCCCATTTTTTCCTCCTCTTGGCACGCCGTCATCACTAATCTATTTTTGACTCCATGGATTTGCCTATTTTGGACATTTTATATAAACAGAATCATACAATATGTGTCCTTTTGTGAATGGCTTATTTTGCTTAGAATGATGTTTTTAAGTTCATCCATGTTGTACTTCACTCATGGATACATCACATTTTGTTTATCCATTCATTAATGGATGGTCATTTAGGTTGTTTCCACTTTTTGACTCTTATGAATAATGCTGCTATGAACATTTGTGACCATGTATTTTCAGGTTTCTTGGGTCTATACTGAGAAGTGGAATTGCTGGGTAATATGGTAACTTTAGGTTTAATTTTTTGAAAAGATGACAGACTGTTTCCAAAGCAACTTGCACCATTTTACATTCCCACCAGCAATGTATGAAGATTCCAGTATTTCCACATTATTGTGAACAGTTGTTATTGTCCATCCTTTCGAATATAATCATCTTAGCGAGTGTAAAGGGATAGCTCATTGTGGTTTTGATTTGCATATCCCCAATAAACTAATGATGTTGATTATATTTCCATGTCCTTATTGGCCATTTTTAGATCGTCTTCAGAGAAATATCTCTTCAAATCTTATGTCCATGATGTAATTGGGTCATTAGTCTTTTATTGTTGAGTTGTAAGGGTTCTTTTATATTTTGGATACTAGCCCCTTATCAGATACTTGATTTACAAATATTCTTTCCCTCTAATTGGGAGGAATGAGGAAGGAAGAAGGAAGAACATTACTAACTTATTGGAGTAAGTCAAGAAAAGGAATAGTGAGGCAGTAGTGATGGAAATAGAGAGGAAATAGGGAAAATTTAAAGAGTTGTTTTCTATATATGATAATAACAGAGCAGATGAAGGAGCTGGGCTTTGCTGTGAGACAGCGTAAGCTGTAATCCTCAATCCCCCTCTTGCTAGCTGGATAACCAAGTATTCGTGTTTTTAGAACATAATTGTACAGACAATTTTTATTAAAAAATGGTCCAGGAGCACCTGGGTGGCTCAGTCATTAAGCGACTGACTCTAGGTTTTGGCCCCGGCATGATCTCTCAGTGCTGTGGCTGGTGCCCCAGCCGCTGTGCGGAGCCCGGAGTGGGGCTCCGTATTCAATGGGGAGTCTGCTTCCTCTCTCCCTCCTCCTCTGCCCCTCCCCCCACTCATGGGCATGCATGCTCTCTCTCTCTCAAATAAATGATTCTTAAAAAAAAATTTTAAATGTGCATGAATATAATATTTTGTCAGGTTTGGCCAGCAAACCCTGAACCGGCGAATGAAAAGATTACTCCTGGGGCGCCTGGGTGGCTCAGTTGGTTAAGCGGCTGCCTTCGGATCAGCCCCACATCAGGTTCCCTGCTCAGTGGGGAACCTGCTTCTCCCTCTCCCCTCTGCCCCTCCTCCCCGCTTGTTCCCTCTCTCTCTTTCAAATAAATAAATAAATAAAATCTTAAAAAAAAATTACTCAGACACCTTAGTAGGAAAAAGAGGGCCTGAAAACCAGACACTCTAGCAGTGAAAGACCTTGAGCCAAGCTCGGCCTCCGCTTTTATTGTGAGTTTAATCAATGCACCATGTGCAAGGCAAGGAGTTCATGAAGTACGTGACGACTGCAGGTGCCTGTATTTTAAGCATTTACTCCCTAGATGAGAACCTGGAGTCTTAGTATGATTCTGGTCGCTTTCAGCCAAGAAACTTTAAAGGAGGCCCAGGGTTCCGAGTGCTCTTTCTTTGCTTTTCTATTAGTCTCATCCAGGGAGGCATATGCAAGTCAGATTTTATCTGTCCAGGCACTGTGAATCCCCACAATTTTTCAATCCAGATTTTAGGGGGAGACATTTAGGGGACATTTTAGAAGAAAACTTTTCTGTAAAACCTATGAGCAAATTCTAATGAAAGTTATGTTTCTGGGAATTTTGAAAGAAAAAATTGTGTCTTGTACCTATGTTCATCTCCAGCTGGCTGTATAATCTTGGACAAATTTATTAAGCATCTTTGGAAATCCATTCTCCCATCTGTGAGATTGGGATAATAGTTCTCCTATATGGAGTTAGAGAAAAAAAAAAGTGGCTATAGCATGTTTTTGAGCTCAAACTACCTGCATTCAGGTCATGCCAGCTATTATGTGTGTAACTTTGGGAAATTCTATAACTTCCTGTCCTTCAGTATCATCTGGGAAAACGAAGATAATATTTAACATTGAAATGATGTTATGAAGATTGAGCTAATGCAAATTAAACTCAGGATGGTATCTGATAAATATAATTTCCCAATAAATATTAGCTATTATTGTAAATGTTACATAAAATAATTTATGTGGAGTACTGATTTTAGAGCCTGGATATAAAGGGTAAGCAAAACATGCTTGGTGCTTGGTGCTATCATTATAATAAGCATTATTACTTGATGTCAGAGAAAGAAAAAACGAAAAGTTGAGGATGAACACAGTTTCTAGTTGGTAAGGATGATGCTACCATTTATTATACAAGAAAAGTAGCAAACCAGATAGAAAATAAAGACAACACTGGAGCATATTAAAACAGAGGTGCTTGATGACATAGTAGAAATGTCCAGTAGATAACTGATTATATTCATTTGGACACTGGTTAAAGGAAGGACTTGAAAACTACTTAAGATGTTTCCAAACTGAGAGACTTTGTTATTCTAGGCTTTCGTTGGAGAGGGGGCTGACATAATGGGAAGATACAGTATAGATCCTTGGTTCACATGGAGGAAGCAGAGAATAGGCGAGAAGCTCAAGAAAGGAGCTCAAGGTAAACCAATCACAAAACTGATTTGAGAAAATAGGAAGAAAGGTGTCTGTAAAGGAAGAACTTCAGTCACCCATCTTGGATTTACAAGCTCAGGAGTGTGTGTCTAAGGAAATTAAGCATAGCGATTATAAGTCATGAATTCTAAAGTAATTATTGCCTTCTATAACTTTTCTAGCTTTTTGTTGTAGGGAAGAGAAATATACTTCGAGTAATTTTATCAGGGTCCTGGTGCAGGTACACTCAAGTTTGGTCATGAAGGAGAGTTTTTAGTCAAAGGACTTTACAATGGTGAAAGCATAGTTTAGAAAAAGCATCATGGAGTGAAGGACCATGCCTGTGCGACTAAACCCAGAGGGCCTTTACCCGCCCAAGCTCAACAGCGGCCAAGGGAGGCAGCAATGAGCGGATCCCAGAGAAGAAAGCTGCAGAGAGAAGGTGGCCTCTCAGCCGACCGCAGACAGCCAGGTGCTGAATATGAAAGAATGCCTACCTTAACATTACTCTTCCCACGCTTTCCAATCTTCTGGCGTTGTCCCACCGGCTGAAGCCAAAGCCTGTGAGCAAGGGAATCATCGATGCCTCCTGGGCTCGGCGTCCTGAGGCCCGAAACAGGGGCGGGAGGCGGTAAGATGGAGAAGACCTCAGCAGGGATACCGGCAGGTAGTCAGCATAGCCACGGAGGCAAAACAAGAAGGAACATCTCAAAAGAATTACTCCCTCACAGGAGCAAATTAGTTAAATGTGTTAAAATATCAAATAGTGGTTTAAGTGAGGTTTCAACTTGGGCTCGGTTTACTCTATACTACATCGCTGATGTGTCCTACAACTTTTTAAATAAGTCCATAGAAAGGTTTAATCGGAAATATGAACATTACTTTAGAAAAAAAATCAATCTTCTCAATGATTACATAATAAGCCAGTAGGCTTTAAGATGATACTGCATTAGAGCTGGCTTGCCATGATTGTCCAAACCCTGTGGGGTTCAATATAAGAGCTCTGAAGTGGAATGAAAGGTTGAGGCACAACAGGGTTTCTCAATTGATTTTAATAATCTTTAAAATTAGAAATAGATGTTCTCTAACAGCTTAACCTCAATTTTCAGCTGAAGTCTTATTACACTGTAGCTTTTCAAACACGCTCTGGTATTAAAGAAGATTTTGCATATATAACTTTACCTCTTTTTAATGGTACATTATCCATAACCCATTTTCTAATCTAAAAAATCATATTCTATAATGATAATGGATACTAAAAAATAAGGATAACAATTAAGGTTTTTTACATTTCAAGTGAATTTAGAAACTTTTTTTTCTCCATCTCTTAATATTCTTTATATCAATCTAGCATCAAAATGCTGCCCTTTCCTCACCAGTGTGATAACTGATTGTGTATGGTTTGTTGTCCACTCATGGTTATCACTGGGGATGACAAAACAGCAAGAGACATTCAACAGAACTATCTAAATTTCAAACTGACTCTTTCCTGCCTCTGTTACTAGCAGCAGCTTTACCTCTTCATGATAATCAGGTCCCATTACCCCTCCCACTATAGTAACTCTTTGTCTGCTTGTCTTTTGGTATTAGGAATCCAAAGTATTCAGGTGGCAACCACAACTATAGGTTTAATAGCAAAACCTTGCTGTGTCTCCTGATGGAAGCATTCCATCCCCTACCCCTCCCTAAACCAGTATCTCTAATCCTACAAAGCCTAAAGTTGTGGCAGAGTTAAGCACACATTCCTCAAGTGGGTCAGTAGGAGTGGTAAGAGAGTCCACCCGTACTCCCTTGCCTGGGACTCACCGTCATGCATTTCGAGTTTTTGAGAAAATATCACCATATAATGCCTTTTGGTTGAACATACATACTACATCTTAAAGAATAATATCCCAACCCCCACCACTCAGGGTAGCATCCTCAGGCTGAAGCCTCAGCTGGGCATTTAAGAGGCCATTCCAAAATGTTACCAATCTGGCAGCTTTTGGGTGATGAGTTTAGTAAAACCAGTGGGGGCCATGGTCATAGGAGACCTCCTACACCATAAAATAGGTCATCAGTATCAGTCACAACTCAGTTCTGTGTCCAACAGTCTTGAGGAATCTCAGTATTCTTCTTCCTTGCATGTACAGCTACATGGATACATGTCCTGGATCCCTCTGGGGACAAACTGGGAATACTAGGAATAGTAGGAACACCTACTCTACCTGCCATGGTGTTACAGGGTCTTTCCTTAACAGCACTCCACATCCCTTTCAACTGGGAATGAGAAATGGCTTAAGTCTAGAAACTGGGTAACGGATCAATGATTTTTCCATTGGAACAGACTTCTACTAGCCTGCTCTTGATATTTTTGAGTTATGTAAAATGAGAAGTGATTGTGTTGGTTACTTCTCAGTCTTGCTTCTAGAACAAGCATGATGTATAAACCTTACTTCTAATTGTTAACATGTGTATTTCTTTGCCAGAGGAATTTTCCTAGCCGCTCCACTTTGCCCAAGCCAACTGGAATGGCACATAATTAATGCCTGCCTTCTAGTCTCCCATAACATCCTTCAAACAATGACTACTGGGAATTTGTAGATAAGCACTACTGCTGCCTCAGTGAATGAGTTTGAGGTATGAAGCCATCACTGTGTGTGAGACCAGGCTTCAGCTGACCACAATAAAAAATCTCTTAATCGGGGGCGCCTGGGTGGCTCAGTCGTTGAGCGTCTGCCTTCGGCTCAGGTCAGGATCCCGGGGTCCTGGGATCCAGCCCCGCATCGGGCTCCCTGCTCCACGGGAAGCCTGCTTCTCCCTCTCCCACTCCCCCTGCTTGTGTTCCCTCTCTCGCTGTGTCTCTATCAAATAAATAAATAAAATCTTAAAAAAAAAATCTCTTAATCGACTTTCTTTCCTTCTTTGCCTCATTTTTCCACTACCCTACAAATGCTACCTAGAATCACCTTCCAATAAAGTACTTGAACTCAAATCCTTGTTTTAAGGTCGACTTGGGGTAGGGAGAAGCAAAATTAAGACAGTACTGAAAGTAAGACCTTGGGGCACAATAACGGAATTGAATCACACACCAGGTAAATGCCAACAGGGTCCCATTGCTGGTGGCAAATAGGATGTGATTTTCCCTGGGATACTGGGATACTGCAGCATCAGTAAGACCTTTACCTGTGGTGAATTGGGGTGACATACAGGTGGAAAGTGATGCGTAGGCTTATGTAGTATCACTAGCATTGGAAGAAATGGGATATAAGGATTGTGGGGTTTGGTTGTTTGGTGATAATTGCCATTAAGGTATGGAAAGAAGAAAATAATGGCCTTATGTCATCCAATTCTTAAATCAGTGCATATTGAACAAGCCCAAAAGTATTTAAAGAGACCTTTACCTCATGTAAATTCCCTGTGTTCTGTCTCAAGCTTTAAAAACTGCCAGTGGGCAACATAAAAGTTAGGGTGATAATATGCACAAGCCAGAGTAATTTGAAAGAAAAGATCACGTGTCAATAAATATGGCTGGGATAACCAGCCTTTATTATGAAGATATATATTAATTCTCTTCAAATATAAACTCAACTTTGTACACATGAAAATCTTTGCAGTTCCCCTTTTCACTTGTCCTCTCCTGGGTCACTCAGAGCCTAAAAACTATGTTCAGTTTCCTTTGATTGATAGATAACACTTTGTAGCTAAAAATTGTTTGAGTTCTCCCTAAGAAATATTTCCAGTCACAGTGAGAATATAATTCTTGTAAAGTGACTTATAATTTGACCTCAGAGTCTCTTTACAACAAAAATCCTACACTCTTGTTAAATTTCAGTACGGTGAAAACTGATGGCCTGACAATTTGCACTGGGTAACTGAGGATTAGGCCTCTTTTTAAATTTTATAACAGCATTTGAATCAGTAAAAGTTAATATTGGAATCACTTATGCTCGTAAAAAATCACAGCTAGTTTTTTATAAGTTTTAACATGTGTTCTAAAAAGAACATGTCTCCTTAAGATAGCATCAATTTATCATAGTAACTAAGTGTTTATTAAACATGTTCTTTTAATTTTTAAAATCTTGTGTCAATCTATGGTTTAAATGGAACTAAAATAGTCTGTTGATTCCCCCATGAATATACCAGGCATTTCTGATCACCTCCTATACACAAGGAATGATGATTGGTGCTAGGAGCTTATAATGGAGCCTGAAAACAGAGACAGCTAAAATATAATCAAGGCTCTGGGAATGGAGATATTCAAGCTGCCTGGAGGAGCCAGGAAATAATTGTTAGGGAAATAAAACTTAAGCCAGAGCTAAGAGGGTTAACAAAAATTAGTCTGTGGGTTTTCAGTAGTTCAACTGCGATGTAGTTCAGCCTGGAGCATGGGGGACAGAGAAATAAGCCTGGAGAGGGGAGGCAGACACTGAATACTAGGACAAGGTCCTAGAGGATGGCACACTGTGGCAGATGGCTGGGCTATGGTAGACTGTCCATTATTCTCTTGTTCTTGCTGATGTACCCTGGCCAGTCCTTCCTGCCATTGCAGGAATATGGGCATTATCCTTCCATCAGCTTCTAGCTTCTAGGGATCACCTGAAGAGGTTTCCTTTCCCTTATACTTGGATATTGAAACATGGGTAGAACGGCTTCTGTAAATTCCTGACCTTGATCCTAGTGATATTCCTGTAATAACTGGTCTGAGAAATTCCTTTCTACCATTCTATTTTGTAGGGTAGGCTCCTTGTGGACAAGACCTGGCTTCTGTTCTACCATAGTTTGCCAATATTATTTTCCCTCAAATGAAACAATGGATGTGTGAGTAACTCTAGGTCATGTAATTACAAATATATGCACAGTAGGGAGAACAGTTAATCCCAGCAGTTACCCATCAAATCCTTACTAGAAAGAAACAGCCACTATCAAGGAAAAGACCTTGTTGAGCTACTTAGGGTGGAAAGTAATATTCAGCAGGGGCCAAGGCAATCAAAGAGAAGGCTCACTACTCTGCAGAAGAGAAAGGACTTTTATTTTTTCCTTCTCTTGCAAGAAAAACCAAGAAAGGCCAGAGAATGGAACAAAAGTGGCAATGAGAGAGTGTTAGGCTGAAGGCTGAATTCTATGTGGAGGAAAATGATGAGTAAGAAACCCTCAGTGGTACAGATGGTTCTAGAAATGTTCAAGAACAAGCATGTCCAATTGAAGTTTGTTATTTACTGAGCGCAGTGTAATTGTCGAGCAAAATTTCTGCTCCTTGCAAATCTCGCGTTATTGGTTTAGTTGGAGAGGGAGAGAGAGAGAAAAGGGCAATGCTTGGGTTCGTGCCACATGTACATGAAGGAAGGATCATAAAACGAAAGGAGAAATAGCCAATTCTGTTCTTCGCCCAGGATTCCGCCCAGGTTATGTGACGTTGGTTTGAACTGACATGTCTATCTCAAGGAACTGAGAGACACTAACTGACATAAAGCTTATACAGATTATATAATGAAATTTACTTTGAAACTGAATTTTCTGTGATCCCCAAGTCAAAAAATATTTCATGCTAATTCTCATAGAATACTAACATGTAATATCTTCTTTAATATAATGGGTTAGGTTCACTTGGATTTTAAAAAATAAACGTTAATTTTGTATTGTATCCCTTAGATTGTTCTTAATAGTGAATTTTGGTTGTGACCACAATTTAGTGCATATTTAGGTATTTGAACACTGATTAGTTCTAGTGTTAGATTTAACAACATTTGTTATGTACCTTCAGGCATTAATGAACTTTTTTTCTTACATAATTTCATGTAACTTTGAAGATCTTTCTGTTGTTTGTAGAGAAAAATCGTACTGTACTAAAAATAATATTATAGTAAGAGAGTAGTAAATATTTCATTATCATCGATGTGCTGGTATTTATTTCCCCCCATAAACTTGATATGTAAAATATCCCATTCTTTATCTTTGTCTAGAAATGCTCCTGGGTTCTACTATTAAATACTTAAATCAAGGCAAGTTTTAAAATATTTTGAATCTGGGTACATTCATAGAAATTGAGGTCCTGTCATTTAGATATCTATCACATGTAAAAGAAATTATTCTGAATTTATTATCTTTACTGCCCTTTCTATTTATTACTTTACATTTATTACATATCTAGTATATGTGATAACATTACATTCACTATGCACTGCATTATAAAGTACATATGATATTGATTATATTTACCTTTATTAATCTGTGTTCAGTTCATTCAGGAAATTTCTCTCTTATATGTGTTCCTCAATATAACTGTGATTCCAATTATCAAAGCAGTCTATTTCTTTATTTTATTTAATATTTTTATTAAGATATAATTGACATATTAGTTTCTGATGTACAACATAATGATTCCATATTGTATATATTGCACAATGATCACAAGGAAGCAGTTTATTGATACATCAATCTAAGACTTGCGTTTATTTAAATTTTAAAGGCCCATTTTCAGATAACATAAAAGGGCCTTGGAAATATTCTTTTTAAATTTAGTTCATTAATGTTTCTTATTCTGAGGATTTAACTTTGTACCCAAGATTTTTGACATCTTTGGTATAAACCTGAGAGTATTTTCTGATGAATTGCTTTGCCTGTTTGAGAAGTTCTTATATATTTCAAGGAACATTCAGAAACTAAATGATATTGACAAAATTGCTTTATTCTTATGACCAACATAAAAATAGGTCCAATATATGTCGTATGCGTTAGGCAAAATGTTCCTTTCAGTTTTATTCTCTTTTGAGGTCCTTATTAAATATAAACATTAATTACATTAATTTTGATTTAACTTAGAATTATTATTTAATGAAATTTTGATTAAAACTGCTTTTAATAATGATGTTGAAAGATTAGGTTTTATTTTTTTCTCCTGCTTTTAATGCATAATTATAAGTGTGTTTTCATCATTTACTCAGCTCACTGAGATATTTAATTCATATTTACATATGGTTTTCTATATTTATCAATTGAATATAATTTAAAAGAAACTATTAAAACTTCCATCCATAATGATAATCAATAGAAACAAAAAGTACAAATAAAGCTATTAACACATTTTAAAGCTGAATATTCAGGTTACAGTTTTTAACATGAAGATCCTGCTTTGAAATGTAAAACTAAACTGGTAAAATGCAATATAATTTTCACAGCTCAATAAAACAAAAAAAATCAACAAAAGTCTCTTCAAATTAGAAAACAAAATGTAGAGTCAAGGAAAAAAAAAGTTTCTGAAAACTTTACTAGGACTTTGAAACCTAACTCATCAGGGCTTAAAAATACAGAATTTTGTATGTGAAGTAGAAATTTTTCCTGTAAATGGAAGGAACATCTGGGCAGACTCAGATGAAAACAGAATGCCACAATCAGCTTATAATACAAGCCAATTCAAATGGAAAGAGATGATTCTCAAAAAAGAAAAACCATTTTGAGAATAAAGGAACATACTCAAAACCTATAATTTATTCTTAATGATGCTTCATTTTTCATTTGCTTTATAGCAGCCTTCTACCCAAAGGGCAAAGATTGACAGACTATTCCTTAGTCCCTTAATTTTAGCTGTCCCCTTAACTATGACTCAGAGGCTGGAATGCACAAACAGGACAATAAATCAGAAGGAACAAAGAACCTTTAAAGCTATATGGCAGAGGGGAGAAGGAAAGTATACAGAGAAATTCCCTTTATATGTATCCTTAATAATTGATAAAAAGTATCGAGTTTGCTGAGTTCAGTTCTATATTTTTCAAGACAGATACATTTGTTCATGGTTTCCCTGTCTAACTTAAAGCAACATAGAGTGCTGCTTCACTTTTCTTCCTTGATGTTATACTCTAGTCAATGTATTTAAAATTAGAATAAATTGGGTTTGGTTTTAGAAATATTCATACTTGCCCTGTCCTTAACACTTTCAAAACACACAATGTATGCCTTTGTTGGTTTGAAGCGAACCTCCATTTAAATGTCATCTTATCAAAAGTAGGACACTACTGCATTAGTCAGTAATACTCTGAATTTAAGGTCTCTCTTTAGATAAATCTAGCACTTCTGAAACAAACCTAATTTGCCAACTCCAACACACAAATACTACTACTTTTTAGCTTCTTTGTTATAGAGCAGATCTCATTAGATTTTTTCTTTCTTGATTTAAATGTTTTATAATTTAATAGTTGAACTGTTTTATATGCACTGAAGTATTATAGATAATTTCCTTTATGTAAGTAGTAAGACATCTTTGACCTAACAACTAAAAGCATGCATATCAAGGTCAACATTTATCATACGAGATGTCATTACTATTTTACTTCTGTCACTGTAGGATGGTTAAAAGCACAGTTAGGTCAAAAGGAAAGTTAAAGAATGGGGAGGCTGGTTAGAGGTGCTTTGGACAAAGTGACTTTGTTATTTCTGGTCTCAAGGACTTTGGCGATACTATTACAGGTTGGGATTTGTGAGATGATCATTGGGCAGGATGGGGGAGTTGGCTAAGCTTTCCAGCTACTAACTCCAAGGAACAGTACTGAGAGAGAAAAGCAACTCTGGAAATGATGTACACATGCTTCAGTTCCACTGAGCTTCGTAGGGAAACTAAATATGAGCCTGGATGATGGCAGTCCCTGTCTCACACTTACTACATTTAGAGGGTCGAGGAAAGTCTGTGAAATATAGACGGGAGGAAGAAGTTTTGTGCTAAAGCAGCAGTTTCCTTTGCAGTATATCATTTTTAAATTTCTGTTCTTCCTTCTTAAATCTAGAAGTTAACTTGCAATCTTTCTACCTTACATGCGGCATTAATATTGCAGTAACTGTCTATAAATAAGTAATAATAATAAGTAATATAGAAAAGTAGCAAAGCATTTTTATGATTAACAACTTATGTCACCAAGGGGAAAAAAACATTTTAGCCTATAAATTCACTTTCCAGCAGACTTTATTTTTTTCCTTTTCTAAACACTTTGGATCCATTATGCCAAATCTCTAAGCATTTAAAAAAATTTATTTTGTAATCAGATTCCTCATCTTCATTCAACAATGCCCATTCTGTTACCAGATGTGCTACATCTAAAGAGAATTGCTCCGCCTCTCTTATTTAGAGGGGGAAAAGATTTGCTTATTTATCTTTAACACTGTTGAAGCAATCTCACATAAAACACCCAGTGATGATGGGCATGGCAGTATTCAGGTGAAGCAAAAATGTTTTGTTTTTTCCAGGTTTATTTGGGAATTGGTCATGATTCTGAGGAATTCAACTCACTCTTGTCTGAGGAAAAACACTCTTTGTATTTTTGTGTCTTTCATATGTCGAAGAGTAAATCCAGGCTTCAGAAAGAAGTAAAATATTAACTCCATTAAAATGCAGGTATGATGACACCCCAGGGAGAGAGAGGAGACTGAATACCCTGACATCTCTTTCCTCCTAATCTTAGATCTACTGCTGCTGACCCCCACTGTCTTGGCCCCATCAGAAGGTGCAGTGCGAGGAGCCTAGGTAAGGCGCTCTGTAAAGATCAATAGCAGGGCACAGAGGCAGAGAACAACTGACCCTCAGTACAGATGAGTTAAACAGCAGATTAGACAAAATTTCAAAGATAATTAGTGATTTAGAGACAGGTGTGAAGAAATTATCCAGTATCACAGAGAGACAGTATTTAGAAAATAAGGAATATGAGTTAAATGACATGCAGAATGGAATAGGCAAGTGTTTTATCTTTCTAATGGGTGTTCTAGAGAAAGAACACAAATAATGGAGGGAGGCACTATTAAAGGAGATGATGAAAAAGTAGTCATTTTCCAATAATAATAGAAAACGCGGAGGTACCTGGGTGGCTCATTCGGTGAAGTGTCCAACCCTTGGTTTCAGCTCAGGTCATGATCTCAGGGTCCTGGGATTGAGCCCCACATTGAGCTCCCTATTCAGGGGGGAGTCTGCTTCTCCCTCTCCCTCTGCTCTTCCCCCTGCATGCACACTTGCTTTCCCTCTCTCGCTCTCAAAAAAAAAAAAAAAAAAAATCTTTAAAAAAAAAAAAAAATAATAGAAAACATATAGCATTTCTATGTGCTGGGTATTTGACATCCACTGATTTAATCATTGTAACAATCTTAGGAGTAGGTAGAACATGAATCCATAGATACAAGAAACACAGTAATTAGCAAGCAGTATAAACAAAAAATAAACTGACATTCACCTGTAGTCAAACTACAGAATACCAAATAAAAAGAGAAGGAAAAGAGCCACAATAAAAGTATCAACAATTAGATTGATAACAGAAATTTTTAAGAACATTAGAATGAGTTCAATGTATAGAAAGAAAAATAGCTATGAATGTAGAATTAGGTATCCAGCAAAACTATTTTCAAGTATGAGGGAATCACAGCAATAATCTAAGGTAAAAACAATGTTTACGTTCAAGACTTTCATGAAAAGAGCTTCAAAATGAATGTACTTCAGGGGAAGAAAATTAATTGCAAAAAGAAGGTCAAGAGGCAAGGCAGAATGGAGAGCAAACTGATAAACATTTAACTGAATTTTAGCAAATAATTGTCTTTATAAAATAACAGCAATAATTTCTAATTTAGGATATAAAAAAGGACAAAATTAAAATACAACAATAACATGTAACTTGGAAGGAGGTTGAAAATGGCTCATATTTTTTTGAAATGAGAGTGGAGAACAATTTATATTTTGTTCGTTAACTGAGAATTTCAAAGGCAATTATCAAAAGGATCAAAATATAATATATATTACTCCCAAGACAGTTAAAGGGAAAAGATGAACCAAGAATCAAATAAATATAATATCTCAGTGAAGGGACACCTGTGTGGCTCAGTCAGTTAAGCATCTGGCTTCAGCTCAGGTCATGATCCCAGGGTCCTGGGATCGAGCCCCGCATCAGGCTCCCTGCTCAGCGGGGAGCCTACTTCTACCTCTGCCTGCAGCTCCCCCTGCTTGTGTTCTCTCTCTCTCTCTCTCTCTCTCTCTGATAAATAAATGAATAAAATCTTAAAAAAAAAAAAATCTCAGTCAATCCAAAATAAAGCAAGAAAGGGGGGAAAATAGTAAAAATGGGATAACTAGCAACAACAAAATGATAGAAAGGTCGAAGTGTTTATAATCACAATATTCAATTCTTTCCAGTTCAAAGACAGAATGACTAATTGTATTTTTTAAAAGAAATCCAGCTATACAATGAATTCCAGAGGTATGCATAAAACCTAAGGAGAAAGAAAGGTTGAAAATACAGGAGAAAAAGATTAATCAGGAAGATTTTCTTTTTCAGGAAAATTCTTAAAAAAAAAAAAAAGATGGAGTAGCTATCAATAACCTGTAAGTAACCTTCAATAAGCATTAAGAAAAAGCATTATTAGGAATAAAGAAGTCAGAACACTATTGATTTATTAATAGCTGTATGTCAACTACTGTTACGGGCTTGTAAGTATTAACTTATTTAAACCTCACATCAATCCTCAGATAGCTATTATTTCTATCTCCATTTTTCAGGTGAGGAAATGAAGGGATAAAGGTTAAGTAACTTGCTCAAGGTCACCCAGCTAATAAGGAATAAGGTTAGGATTCAAATCCAGAGGGCAGTATGTCCCTAGAGTCCATGAAACTCAACCACCATGATATGCCACCTGATCAAAGGCTCACTATACTAGAAACGTTTGGGCATCTAATTTAATGGCCTCGAGAATATAAAGTAAAATTTGATAAAGCTACAGGGAGAAAGAGACAAATACAAAAATGATAAGAGATTTCAATGCCTTTCTAAATTATTAGAAGATTAAGCAGCTAAAAAATTTGCAAGGTGAAGATTTGAACAACATAATTTAAGAGTTTGATTTAGCGGTTATTAATATACTCTGTGCTCTTCAGCAAACCTTATACAAGGCAAGGATATATTGGTTGTCTACTGTTGACTAACAATCACTCCAAAACATAGTGTCTCAAAATAACACACATTTCTATTTCATTTCCTGTGGGTCAGGAATTCAGGTTTGGTTTAACTGAGTGCCTGTGGCTCAGGGTCTCTTTGAGGTTTCAATCAGGGTGATGCCTGGGGCTACGGTTTCATCTCAAGGCGTGATTTGAGGATGATTCACTTCAAAATCACTCAGAGTGGTTGTCAAGATTTAGTTCCTCCTGGGTTCTTGGACTGAAGGCCTCAGTTCTTCCTGGCTGTTGGCTGGAGACCCTCCTCATTCTTTGCTACCTTTTCATAGGTAAACTGACTGCATGGCAATTGGCTTTCCCCAGAGCGAGCAAGAGAAGGGGAGTGAGAAGAGAGAGAGAGGGAGGGAGAGAAAGAGAGAGAGAAGCTACAGTTATTCTATAACCTAAGAATTGACAGCCATTACTTCTCTCATATTCTATTTGTTGTTAAATGCAGCTCATCCTCAAAAGAAGGGGATTACGTGAGGGTATGTATGACTACGAGAAAGTAGCAGTCATTGGCGGGCATCTTAGAGGTTGCCTGGCACAGGTCATAAAATACAGGGCAGTAGTTTGGGTTGGGAGGAAGTCAGAAGAGGAGTATAGAAGTAGGTGCAATCATATTGACACTGCATATTTCTGGACTGGATGACTGAATGGTGGGTGTCCATTCTGGTATGTTTTAGAACTTTAGAGATACAGTACTATTTTCTTTTGCATGCATAAAATACCACTTTTTTTTTTTCCCCCCAAAAAGAAAGGTACTGGTCCTCTTCTGAAACAAAACAAATCTCTACCTATTCAAAACTGACCTCTTTAGTTTCTACTGAAAATTAGCCATTGCATTTCATTTGATTTATGTCTTTGGGACGGTTGCTTCATCTCTGTCTGTCCCATACTATATATATAAATATAAAATGAATAGAGCATTTTAATTCTAAGTAAAATGTTCATTAATTCATTTTAAAGTATCATTAAGTCATTCCTTTAAAGGTTCCAAAATTTTTACATAATAGGCACTCTACAACTTGTAAGTATAAAACATTTTGTGGTGTATTTTCTCCCATAAATTTAGGCAAATGTGAGCTCTTTACTTGAATTAGCTGTGAATATGACCTCTAAATATTAGAAGTAATGCAAACAAAAGAACTTGGTTTCATCATATTCATATGTAGCGTATTTCTCTCCTGCCCACCCCCTTGCCTGATAGTATTAGAAATACAGTTTGATAACATGAATCAAGCTAATAACATTAGCCTGTGACTGATTACCTGCCCAGTTTGGCCTCATATGAAAATTCTGAGCAATTAATTTTAATCTTATGATAATACTCAGGGGACGGTAAACCATTCTCCCTAATTTAAACACAATGGTTTCCAAGTTAAATGCGTATGCAATAATGAATTAGCAAAATCTTTTCTCTGAAAAGAGTATAAGTACCATGGCTAAAATTTTATACAAAGAACATGTTAAATTTTTAAGTAATTTTTATTTACCTTTTCCAGTTAAAGAAAACTATGCATTGGTTCTTTGATTTTCAATTCCTACTATTCTGAAGGTCTCTTAATTGGCATTTCAAGAAAGCTGCATTGTTTGGGGCTAATTGGAGATTCTGCAAAAATATAAATTGCAAAAATAAGATCACTATAAAAATTTTAAGCAGTACAAAGATATATGAAATAAGTAAAATCTACCTACATTACTCTTCAGCTCCTAATCCCACTTCCCTGACACATCCAGTTTTAAACATTTGATATTTGTCTTTTTAGAAATTTTCTATGCTATTAAAAATATACACGTTTTTACACATATGCAAACATATACATTTTGCCTGGAAATTTGCCTCCTCGCCTTTTTCATTTGCTATAACATAGCCATCTTTACAAGATATAAGATATAGTGCTGCATGAATCATTGTTTTATTGGGTGTATAGAAATTCTATAGATGAGTATATAGTAATTTAGCTTTTTTCCTATTGATAGTCACTTAAAATATTATTTATTTTTATGTTTTCATGTTGGAAACTGTGCCACAATAAACATTTTTGGCAGTGGAATTATTGCCCTAATAATTATCAGAAGAGTAACATATCAGAGGTTATTATTTTAAATCTCCATGTGCTCCCTTAAATGGACATATCTCATAAAATTTTCACTGACAGTTCCCAGTTCATAGCACTACTCTTAATAGTAGATGTGATAATTCTTTAAGTTTGGGCCTCAAGAAAGGTTACAGATTTTGATTTTAATTTTCATTTGTTCATTCAATTATTATTACATATTAGCTAAAGTATTCATAATTGTATGCCAATTTCAACTCAGATGAACAGCTTAAAAATAATAAAGCTAGTCTTAAATATTTTATCTAGCTTAAAAACTATCATATGGTAGCACTTCTGACAGTTTTATGCCTATAATAAGGAACTTACTTTGCTTTTTAAAAAATAATGAGTAGTGATCATCTTAATTAATTGCAATGTGGCTTTTACAAAGAGCTTGGAGCCTCATTAGTTAAAATCTCACATGTATATTTTCCTCATGAGTATTCTATCAGAAGTTACAAACTGATTATTCATTTTGGTTTCAACCACACTTGTCTTTTTAGGATTCCCTAAGGGGTGCGGAGCCTACCAATTCACTCTTTCTAGCAAGTTCTCTCACTGGTGCTTAGTAATAGGGCCTGTAATCGGCCTGCCTGTCTGGGTTGGTAAAGGAGTTTTTTGTTTTAGCTGAACTCAATATTTACTCACTTAGAAGACTGTTATGGTGTTCAAAACAATTACAAATAGGAATTTTCTCTTAATTGCTTGGCTTAACAGTGATAGGTAAGGTTGGGTCATCTAAACAGAGCTCACAGGTAGTGTTCTTTTGTAATCTTTTTTCTCTCATTTCAGGTGAAAAAAAAACAATGTATTCCTCGGCAGCCTCCTCCTTTTTAATGTGAATCTAATGTTGGAAGCTTTTTAGAATCAGGACTTTATCATTAACTGTAAACTGCCTTCTGTCCGCTCTAGCCCGTTGCCCTTCTTGATTCAACCATATGGCTCTAGAAAAATCCCACTCTTGCTCTGCAGAGCCAGGCACACAGCCATATGCCAAACCCTCAAAATGAGCAATTCAGGCTTTATGTTCTGGTAATGAAAATTTCCATTTCCTATAGCTATTTCTTCTTTTATGGGGAGACAAATGAAACTAAAATATTTTTTCAAAGTATCTGTCTGTGACTCGTAAGACATGATGCATTTTCTCTGTAAAGGTACCCACATTTTTCACCAAGCTCTGTTGGTGCCTTGTGATTTTTTTCTTTCCTGGATTGAACCATTCTTCTCTTCTATGTAGTCCACTGTGTAGGAAATGAAGTGGTCAGACTATACATATCATCGCTAATGCTTTATTTATTTCATTTATAATGCTGCAGCAGGCTGTCTTTATGACATTACACTGGATATGGCTTGACTCTTTGATATGGGGAGACAGAATTCAGGTCAATTCCAAAGAAAAAATTGACAATTACCACCAGAAGGGATTTGAAATAATTAAAAGAAAAATCCTGTCCACTTTTACAGTCCTCAGAAATTGTCAGTCATCAGCGAGAACGCATCCACAAAGAATGCTGAGATGGCAAAAAGCAGAATAGGGGGATGAGGCACCCTACGACTGCCATCTGCATTAACCAACATCAAGGCAGCATCAGGGTCTTCCCTAGAAATGAGTGACAGGTCTTGGTAGCTAAAAACACAACTTGATGGGGTGCCTGGGTGTCTCAGTCGGTTAAGTGTCCCACTCTTGATTTTGGTTCAGGTCATGATCTCAGGGTCATGGGACTGAGCCCTCCATTAAGCTCTGCACTCAGCAGAGAGTCTGCTTGAGATTCTCTCTCTTCATCTCGCTCTCCTTCTGCCCCCAACTCTCAACTCACATACAACCCCATGAGCACTCTCTCTCTCTAAAATAAATAAATAAATAAATCTTTTAAAAAGTAAATAAAAATAAATAAATAAAAATAATAAAAGCACAACTTGGGGCCATGGAATAAGCAAATCCTAAGAATTTCCTTTGATTTGTAATCAGAGCCCTTAACCAAGAAAGGAACATCATAACTTAGGCAGTACTGAGCCAAAGCAGTGAAGGAAATGCAGATGAAGATCCCTAGATCCCTAGAATGAGAATCTAAATTAGAATTAACAGTATTTCTTGGCCACATTAACAAGGATTACCACCAAGTCCATGGTGAGGAAGACTGAAGTCTGATATCAGAAGCCACTCTTTATATTTTGATCTGTGTATCTGTCTGTCATGTCTATCTGAGGGAATTGAAAAATAAAATAAATTGGGATCATTCTCACTATAATATTTGTATCCAGTAAGTCTTATTACTTTTCTCAAGTTCCTAGTGTCTCCAGTCAAAGATTCCTCAGGTGTTGTCACATACAAGACATGTAGCTGGGGGGACCCTACTTACTTCAGACAAAATGATGGTGCCAAGAAGGAGCACATTCAGGAAAGCGTCCTTTACAAAGATTTTTTTTTCTCTCTCTCTCTCTCAGGGTGTGCTACATACTGACTTAGGATTATTTGTTAACGACAGGGAAAATAAGGTATAATTTTGAAATACTTGAAAACTGCTGGCTATTTTAAATTGCTAGAATTTTCCAAGTTCAGTGTATATATGAAGATCAAAAGGTTTTTCTGCTTACACTAATACTACTCACAACAATTTTAATCTAGTATAAATTGAGTAAATCACCTCATCCTTGAATGAATTGTTCACCATGCTCAGGCGAGTGGCTGTTGTTATTGATTACTCACCAGGTGAGATGAAGCCATCTAGGCTCGCAGGAAAGGCGGATACTGTCTTAATGAAGAATTTTAATTTTGAAGAATGTCCTGCTTGCATTAAATATTTCATACGCTCTGTGACTAAAGTGGTCCTTTTGCATTTCTGGCGTGTTACCTGGGAACTGAGGATCTAGCACCACCTGCAGGCAAAAGTCGGCAGTCGGAAGTTTTACAAAAGCTTTCCAGCGGCGGTTAAGACTGTTTCTCCAATGAAGAAGGCGGTCCTTAAGATAAAGATGCAAAGCGAAATGCCATCTAGTTTGTCTTGCCTTTCTTTTCTTCTCTCAGAGCAGGCACAGTGGCTCCTTCAGAAGAACCGCGATGTACCGTGGTGCGCCGCACGCTGCGCCGGGAGGCGGCCCCGTTCCTGATCAGGCACAGGACGCGCCGTGACCAGGGTCCACAGCACTTTGAAAGGCTCAAGAAAATGTTTTCATTTCTTTTAAAATCGGCGGGGGGGTGGGGAGGGGGACGTTTTAGCTCAAAAAAAAAAAAGTTTTAAAATGTAATATTAATACAGTGGCCTTTTTACCAACCCACCTGTAGAGTATCATTTTAAATATTTGTAGGTGGAGGAAGGGGCCGGGAAGACAAAAGGGCGTAGGGCCCGCAGAGGCTCGATGCTGCGGGACTACGCAGAGCACCTCCTCACAGATGAGGCAGGAGGCGCAATCAGCCGAAGCCCCGTAACACTCACAACCCAGCCTGGCACGCATGCGGCTCACGAACTGTAGTCATTCTGTGCCAGGTGCTTTTAAGACTTTTTAGTCTTGTTCTTACTAATCGTATGCCAGACTTGATTTAAAATTTACATTCACTTATTTTATCTTGTTTTCGACTCACATACTGTTTAATCAATGCTTTTTTAAACGTACATTCTTTAATCAGGGAACAAGAAACATCAATATACAGTAATCATTGGAAAACCTAAAACCCAAGCGGGAGTCTGCCTGTCATCCTTTCTTCAGCTGGTCGCGCGGATTTATTTTCAGCAACAGAAATAATAAATTTAAATAATAAATATTAATAACAAATAATATTGTCAATAATATTGATGATAAATATTCATTAAAAAAACCCATGTATTTGGCATTTATTAGATGGCAGTCACTGTGAAAAGTCATTTCTAATAATCTCATTTTCGATTTAAAATTACCCAATAATCCCGTGAAATAAATATTATTTACCCCATCTTACAAAGAAAGGAATTAAATATAGAAGGAGGTGAAGTTCTCTGTGCAAGTCCACATCACTGGGAAGGATTTGGGGCTGAATTAAACTCAGGCACCCCCGACTCTAAAGTCACTGCCCCATGTCCTGTTGCCCTCCTGTCTTTAGTCCTATCTCTGCAGGGCGCTCTTCCTTATCAGACACCTTTCTAGACACGAATGCATATTCCACAGCTAAAATAAAACAGGCTACTAATTCAGAAAGTCTTCTTGAAATGTGTTCCTTTCAAAAATATTTTTGCTGGATAAGTGAATAAATTAAAACCTCTTATTTTAACATGCATAGTTTTCTTTATCAGTGCATACTGTGGATCAAAAAGATATGGGGGAAGAGATACCCAAGAGGAATCCTTACTGAAATTATCAAGTGGTCTTGAGCCATTAAAAGCCATTGAAAATTCCTGGCCTTTTTTCTTTTTTTAATAAGTGATACAATGCAGTTAAATAATAGGCTTTGGTTTCAGATAGATATGCATTCGAACACAATCACTGCAATACATAAGCAGCAGGATATTAAACAACTGGACTTTTCTGGCCTTTAGGACCTTCACCTGCAAAATGGGGATGAATCTCCTTCTCTCAATAATTTTGTGAGGTCTAAATAATTAATATTAGTTAAAATCCCTAGTGTGGTGTTCAATATACTTTAGTTTTTTTTCTTTCAATGTAGCCTGACAATTTGATAATCACATAATTGATCTACTTTAAATTAAGAAAACACTTCTGATTCTCATAGTACACTACTGAATAACTTATGAAAAGCAAATGGATGTTGACTGGAGATAGTATCCTATGTAGTACTGTCCTTTAACAGACATTTATTCTCACAGGCTTTAGTTTACCTGCCTCAAATACACAAATTTTAAAAAACCCAGGGGCACCTAGGTGGCTCAGTCACTTAAGCATCCAACTCTTGGGGGCGCCTGGGTGGCTCAGTCAGTTAAGCGTCTGCCTTCGGCTCAGGTCATGGTCCCAGGGTCCTGGGATCGAGCCCCGCATCCGGCTCCCTGCTCGGCGGGAAGCCTGCTTCTCTCTCTCCCACTCCCCTTGCTTGTGTTCCCTCTCTCACTGTGTTTCTCTCTGTCAAATAAATAAAATCTTTAAAAAAAAAAAAAAAAAGCATCCAACTCTTGGTTTTGGCACAGATCATGATCTCAGGGTCATGAGATTGAGTCCCGTTTAGGGAATCCCTCCTCAGTGGGGAGTCTGCTGGAGATTCTCTCCTTCTGCTCCTTCCCCCACTTGTGAGCACACAAGCGCACTCTCTCTCTCTGTCTAAAATAAATAAATCTTTAAATTAATTAATTAATTAATTAAAAAACCCAAATATAAAAAACTTCCCTTGACAACAATTTTCTGCCTTCAATTACCGTAATTTCTCAAGAATAGGGGCCTATTCTGGCCTAATTATCTACCTCAGTTAATTTCAGCATCACAAAAGTCAAACTCTGAAAACGACGGCACACTGGGATCTTCCTCTATTCAGAAGTGTTATATGCCCACCTCAGAATGTGAACTTCCTCATAGCCTAAACACAGGCAGCTCCATCCATATGACTCTTCTGGCTGTGATCATGGCTGATTGCCCAGGGATGGACACTGGCTCAAGCCCACCCTCTGACTCTTCATTACCTTCTAAGGTTTTTCTCGCTCTAGACTTTTGAACTAAATGACTGTTTTCTAGCCAATGGGTGGCTGCTATGGGAACTGAAAGATTGCCATGTAGATTTGGTGTGGCCTTGTTGGATCCTGAGGTGGATCAATGAGTAGAGAGAATAGAGATTTACAGAAAAGCCAAGAGGAGATATCTATGCAGTAGATCTACGCAGTAAGAGAATAGAGTGGGTCTATTTTCTTGATTGTTTTCGGTTCTCATTAAGCCCAACTTCACATCTTGCCTTTGAGCTCTGTGAGATTTCTCTATATCCTTTTTTACTAAGTCACCATTTTCACTGAGTTCAAACTTAAAACTTCAACTTGATGGTTCGTACCTTAGAGAAGGGAGGCAGTATTCACCAAAGTGAGACAAGGTAGAAAATGAAGGAAACTGAGGACAGTTACCCACTCTTCAACAACAGGGATACTTGTCCCCAGCAAACTCCGGAGCAGTCCAGGCCATTGTGAACAGATAATTAGAGGATGCGGGTCAACTATGCTGTCCATCGTTTTCAACATCAATGAAGAGTTGTATGAGGAGGTCCTTGGGAGGCAAATTGAAAACTGGGGGGAAAAACTGACAAAGTCATCAACAGGCTCAATTTTTGTGCCCATTTTCAGGGTTAAGGACCGAGTTCTATGAAAGATGGAAGGTATCTAGGAAAAGGCTTTGTAAGATGTTTCTTATTGAATGTTAAATATTAGTAATTTCAGCACAACTGCATTTTACTGCTGTTTACAAATACACCATTTCATCCACTTCATCAGATGAGGAAAATGTGTTGAAGACAAAAAATCTTAAGAATATCAGGCTTTTCTATTTCTATAAACAAGAATTGAGTTGTTTTTGGTATCATTTGCAAACAGCAAGTGAGAAAATATCAGCTACAGGGCTATTCAAAGTCTCTTATATAAGAATAATTAATACATTCCACTTAGATCATCTACTAAGCTTTATATGAACACATGGTTAGTCCTCTTTTTTAAAAAATACAATCTTTTTTTTTTTTTTAAAGATTTTTTATTTATTTGACAGAGACAGACACAGCGAGAGAGGGAACACAAGCAGGGGGGAGTGGGAGAGGGAGAAGCAGGCCTCCCGCGGAGCAGAGAGCCCGATGCAGGGCTCGATCCCAGGACCCTGGGACCATGACCTGAGCCGAAGGCAGATGCTTAACGACTGAGCCACCCAGGCGCCCCTAAAAAAATACAATCTTATAACTGCCTATTATTTGCTTATTTATGTATTATAACATTGTAGATACAATACAGTATTTCCTTTCTCAGGTTTTCTGTATTTATTGTTTTTTTTCCCCACTTAACATGTTTAATATTTAGGTCACTTCATCTCATTTTAGAAATAAGTGGCATGCATATCATAAGGAATGAATAATTAAGTGGCATAAAGGAAAGAAAATATTATATTCATTTAACTAAATAAATGTGGTTTAAGCTCTAGCACATAAATACTTTAAAAACAATTACATAGTGGGCACCTGGGTGGCTCAGTTGGTTGGGCGACTGCCTTCGGCTCAGGTCATGATCCTGGAGTCCCGGGATCGAGTCCCACATCGGGCTCCCTGCTCAGCAGGGAGTCTGCTTCTCCCTCTGACCCTCCTCCCTCTCATGCTCTCTGTCTCTCATTCTCTCTCTCGCAAATAAAAAAAAAAAAAAAAAAAAAAATTAAAAAAAAATAAAATAAAATAAAAACAATTACATAGTTATAATGATACTTATAAAATATATATAATATATATACATGTTCCAGTATAGGCTCCAAATATTTCCAAATAGTTCTAACCTGAAATTTAAAGTTTTATTATGTATGTTGCAATTTGGATAAGTTCTATAATTTCTGAATGAATATGAAAAATAAGATATATTTCTAATTCTATCAAAAAGATTATGATACTTTAATATTTTAGAATAAGGGCTAGTAGGGATATTTTAAAGTTTAGAGAAGTTTGTATTTTAAATAGAGGGTCAAAGAAAGGATCAGAATATTGGACAATGCAAACATTTCATTTAAATGTTAACATGAATAAACACAAAATAGCCAAGAATATTAAACAAGGTCTATAATCTGAATTCTTTTTGGAAAATGATTTATAAGGTAAACATTGAAAGGTACACATTTTAAAGGACTTTTGCTTAAGTTCTCAAACACTCATTATCTTCAAAGTATTAACCAAATGGATTCTGGACAATACATTTTAAAGTCAATAAATGTGAAAATATCAAGAAGTAAGAAAAAATTAAATTTCTTCTCCATAAATTTATCAAATTACTTGCTTTTCTAAACTCACATTATATTTCCTAAACATTACTTTCATTTGCATGAATCATTAGCTTTCGTAAGGAGTGCTTTTATATAAAATCTGTAAACCATAGCATTTCTTCATTATTAGCATGTACAGGCCCATTAAATCTATTATAAATGGACAGTCTACTGATTAATATTTTAATTGTAGCTTGGGGTTCTTGGTGTGGATCTAGAAAATATTTATGAAAGATTTAAAGTGTTGGTTTAGACATTTCAGAATAAATCCTTGAGGAATTATAACTTTTTAACCATAAAAAACATACATTGAAAATTAATTTAATAAGGCTATTGGTTGTTATGTTGTATACTGAGCAAAGGTGGCAAAGAAATGAATATTAAAATTATATCTATTTTTATTTCACCTATTTTTGTAGGAATTTCAATTCTAATTATTAACTTTTAAAAAGTATGCATTTTTATCTAGAGTGCTTTTTTCTTTCTAGGACTTATATTTTTATAAGAGCGTAAAAATTGCACACACTAATTGTCAAAGGTTTATTTTGATTTATGTATCTGTACTTTTGGTAACAAAATAAAACACAGTGAAACATTGTGTTTTCTTAAATAATTCTTTAAAACTACCTTTCAGTAAATATGAAATAAATGAAAATTTCTTTAATTCTGACACTGAATGCTGTTACTTACAAGATTCTTTTCAAAGTTAGCATAATTTTATTCTAATAATGTCTTACTTTATCTGATATTTTAAACATGGCTTAGGAATGTTGAGTATTGGGCGCCTGGGTGGCTCAGTTGGTTAAGCGACTGCCTTCGGCTCAGGTCATGATCCTGGAGTCCCTGGATCGAGTCCCGCATCGGGCTCCCTGCTCGGCGGGGAGTCTGCTTCTCCCTCTGACCCTCCCCCCTCTCATGTGCTCGCTCTCTCTCATTCTCTCTCTCTCAAATAAATAAATAAAATCTTTAAAAAAAAAAAAAAAAAAAAAAGGAATGTTGAGTATTTAGACTTAAAAGAACAAAATGAGTTTTGTGAACTTGTATGATTTAAAATAGATATGTTCAAATTAAAATATTTTCTGGGGGTACCTGGGTGGCTCAGTTGGTTAAGCATCTGCCTTAGGCTCAGGTCATGATCTCCGGGTCCTGGGATTGAGCCCCATATCTGGCTCTCTGCTCAGCAGGGAGTCTGCTTCTCTCTCTCTCTCTCTCTCTCTCTCGTAAATAAATAAAAATAAAAGTCTTTAAAAAATTAAGATATTTTCTGAAAAAGACAGTTTGAGGTCAAATATGAGATAGGAGAGGAAAGATTTATAACTGTAGATAACCTATATTTATTTTTATCTCCGAGACCAATCTTTCAATTATATGTATATACCTGTTGACGTTACCCACTTCCCCAACAATTAATGCCATTACATTTTGCTTTTATTTAGCATTCACTTCTCTTTTGGTATTTGTAGAAGGATTTGATTTGTGGTAGTTTCTCTCTTGCTTCTACACCAAAATAGATCAAGATACCAAAAGAATGGAAAAATGAAACCCACATCCTCATGCTCTTTTTACATATCAGCCCAGTGACCAAGTAAGTCTTCTAAGACCAAAATTTCATTATTTCTTCCACCTTGTCCAGAAATGTACAGGTCAGAGCAATAGAAAGACTGGAAGGGAAAAACAGGCAAAATTAAATATGGTGTTTTTATCATGGAAAAATGACAGCTTTAGTCTCCGGAATATAGTCCAAAGCAATAAGATGCAGGGTATGTCTTCTGTTAGCTTACTATTATCTCCTTGGTACCACTGTCACTTTTGTGTAAGGCTAGAGCTACATTTTCTAGAATCCCCTTTTCTGTGTGGTTCTGGGTTAGACTTTGCTGATGACAAAAGCTTTCCAGAGAGACAGAAGATAGAAATGGGAAGTCATTATTTTTTCAAAGGTGTTTGCAGCTAGATATTTGGATAGATAAAAGATTCACAGTGGCCTTCCAACAAATTTTTTATAATGACCCGCTTTGCTTGAGAAGTTGGTGGAGTTTTTAAAGATTCTCAAGTATTGCAGCAGCTCCAAGAAAGCTGAAAAGCATCTGCTTGGTGCTTTAGGCTAACATCTTCAATACCTACCTCTCTGACCTTCAGCCGCTGCTTTCCTGACCTCTACCTCCCCCTCTCTCCTCACCCTCCCCCCCAGCTCTTCCAAGAGTCCTGAGAGTTCCTAATTCTGCATAACACTTTATATCTGGATACATCAAATGGCTTCTGTTATGCTAACTGATCCCCGATGATAAAGACACCATCACAGTAAGAACTGGGAAATACTCAGTTTATTATATAATGTGAATGTCTCCAATATCAGATACATCATCTCAATGTGTAAATATCAAATCACATTTCAAAGGCAATTCAGATTACCTGAATTTCTTCTTTGGTTTTCTCTAACAATGACAGGTAAGACCATTCTATATGTTATTAGTTTCTTCAGTCTTTAAAATAATTTTTAAAATTATGTTCAAATAAACTTCAAGTAGTTATCTTCAACTTTTTCTGAATAAAAATTTCATTCTTCAGACAGGCTTGTGATTCACATACTTGATATTAATGGCGTTTTGTCTGTAGTAGGAAGAGGGAAATCAAGTTTCAATGAATATTAGAAAACTGTTTAACCCTTGCTCATTATTTCCACCTCCTTCTCTCTGGCATGATACAGAAAGCTCTTGGTTCTGTTTGCCACTGGAGACTAAGTACTGCTTTCATAAAACTGATATCTAATCCAGATCATATTTAAATATCAAAACGGGGCGCCTGGGTGGCTCAGTTGTTGAGCGTCTGCCTTTGGCTCAGGTCATGGTCCCAGGGTCCTGGGATCGAGCCCCGCATCGGGCTCTCTGCTCGGCGGGAAGCCTGCTTCTCCCTCTCCCACTCCCCCTGCTTGTGTTCCCTCTCTCGCTGTGTCTCTCTCTGTGTCAAATAAAAAAAAATCTTAATAAATAAATAAATACATACATATCAAAACAGTTGTGACTAAATAGAGCTTGGAGACTACATGACTCCATCTTGACCAAAGGTTACATTCAAGAAACAACCATGCTCAATAAAACCCAGTACATTTTTTTTCCTGATACTTTTCAGGAAAAGACTGTTTTCAGTGCATGGCAACGTTTCTTTCCAGTCTCTTTCCTCATCCTTTTCCTTCTCCATGTCTATTCTTCTGTTCAATATAATAACCAATAACCAACTCACCAACTTACACAGTGTCTTTTACATACCAGCCACTTGTGATGACATATTTAGTCCTTTAACAACCCTGTGATTAGGTGTTATCAGCACCACAGTACAGATGGAGAAACTGAGGCTCAGAGGGGTTCAATACCTTGCTGAAGGTCATAGAGTGAGCAAGTGGCAGGGCCCATGCTAAATGTACCTATTGGAGCTGGGCAACAATTTCGGAAGCCTCTGGAAGCCTTTCATAAACCCACCCCTCTTTAGCACCTCCTCTGCCCAATTTCCCCTTTGTGTCCTTTGTTTCTAGCTAGTAATTCTCGTTCTGTTGTTTTGATTGAAATTCTGGCAACTCAATCACTATCTTCCATTTCTTTTCCCTCCACTACCTCAGGATGCTGGAAGAAGGGCCAGGAAGGTAGGCAGCAAGGGTACAGGGAAGAGTCAGGAAGGGTTCTATGAATGCTCATAAATGGTAGTTTGTTTGTTTCCTAATTAAAAAGAAATTTATTTTTACCCTCTGTTTTGGAGCCAAAGAAATATAAAAAACAAATGAAGCAATGGTACCAATGAGCAACATAATAAAGCTCAAGTGAGAATTAAAGTCAAGAATTTAGAAGAGCAGGTTATAGGAAAGCAGGACATGGGGTCCTTGAGCTAATCTCTTTTTTGTTTTCCTTTTCCTTCCCCATGACCCGCTGTTCTTTCCTTCCTTAATATGGCTCCAGATGCCCTCTCAGACGCACCATTAGCGGGGATGAAGATGATCTGACGAAGGATTCAGGTAGTAAAGAAATAGATTTTAAAAAGGTTATAGAGAAGTCACCTAGTTTAGTATGTCAGAGTGAAGCTGAAAGCTTTTGAGGTCATAGGATTTCTGTGCCATAAAAATCTCCAAATAAAATAATACACGTGCACGTGGCCTTTGAACCAGGGAATTCACGTTTTTACATTTACTGTTCTCAACAACAGCTGATCCAATAGGTACCCCGTACCTTTTGTTTTCTGGTTTTCAAACCACAGTACAGTTATGAGCTTGTTTGTTTTTGTTTCCAAAACGGAGGCCGCACGCATCCCGGCTGGACAGCAGGCAGGGAGAAGCACACGTGCGCATGCGCCGTGCCTCCGAGCCGGACCGTGCAGGATCACACTCAGAAAGGAAACTCCTTACATTGTTCAAATTACAGCACTCCAGCATACTTTGACATTCACAACCCTAGGGCTTTCTGAAGTGCTAAATAGCATATAATTGCTTTTTAGGTTAAAACTAACACAGATTAGGAAATTTTTAAGAGCTCTGCTGCCCCCCCGCATTAGCACCACCCTTGTACATGCAGCAATTAGGACTAAAAAAATTCCTTGGCTGTAGATATTTAGAAATTTAAGATTGGAGACAAAATAAAATTTAGTTTAATCTTATGAGCACAGATTTGATCATAGAAGCTTTTAAAATAGATGTTTCTAGAGGCGCCTGGGTGGCTCCGTTGTTTAGGCAGCTGCCTTCGGCTCAGGTCATGATCTCAGGGTCCTGGGATCGAGTCCCTCGGAGGGCTCCCTGCTCGGCGGGGAGTCTGCTTCTCCCTCCCTCCCTGCTTGTGCTCTGTCTCAAATAAATAAAATCTTTAAAAAAAATAAAATAAAATAGATGTTTCTATAGCACTGGCCTTCTAAGTAAGTGTGGGGCAGTATCAGGAACTCTAAGAAAGCATCTATTTTTCCTTCGTTTTCTTGATTTTTTAAATAAAAATAAATCCTAATTCTAATGATATGAAGAGGTTTTTTTTACTGCTTTCCCCGAAATGGATTTTATTTGTTTAAAGATTTCATTTATTTATTTGTCAGAGAGAGAGAAAGAGCACATAAGCAGGGGGAGCAGCAGAGGGAGAGGGAGAGGCAGATTCCCACTGAGCAGAGAGCCTGATGCGGGGCTCGATCCCAGGACCCTGGGACCACGACCTGAGCCGAAGGCAGACACTTAACCGACTGAGCCCCCCAGGTGTCCCTGAAATGGCCTTTAATGAGGAGCAAGTAAGAGAAAGAAATACTGTCTGGGAAAAGAATGAGGATAGACAAGGTTTTAGTGGCACACAACCCATCCTCAAATCGATGAAGCCCTGGATTTAAAAGTGGTGGATTTAAAAAAAAAAAAATGGGGGGAGGGGTGAAGGTAGCCTTTTTATCTAGTATTTGACCAAAATATAAATTAGCGGTATCTTAAGTTCATATTGGGGGAAATTTGTTCTCTTTCAGCTCCAGTGCCATGAAACAGAATATTACACTTGACAGTCATAGCTAAACATTAAAATTCCTTAAGTACACATCAAAATTTTGAATATTAAGATAACCCTATCATGACACGAAAATTTTTAGTTTCAGAGGCAGACAGTAAATCCTTGCATGTTTTTTTATTTGGAAAAAAATAAACATTAACAGATAGGTGTCAATTGCTAAGCAGAATATCTGAGTAGACAGATGTCCATATCTAATATTTATTTTCTGTTTAAAATTTAAAGTACCTGTACTTTCTTTTCACATTTGACTCCAGAATATCCACCGCGACAAGAGCACATATTGGGAAATACACATCTGCCTCCATAAAGACACTTTTGTTTGCAAATTGCTGCAATACACAAATTTTTACCATTACCATCCTTTGACACAAATGCTTGTGAAATATTCTATTCTGGTGGTCTGAAGCCATTCAGCAACTCAACTATAAAACAGTCGTAAGATTTTATGAATGACCAACTACACTCCCATCCTTGTGTGGCCAGAGCACACACACACATACTCATACACATAAATAAACAAAACAGCCAGAATTCAACACATCAGTTTCACAATTCTTTAAAGATATTATTAAAAGCAAACAGAATTTCTATTGGCTACATTTTAAACATTCGGTATAGGTTTTTGTTTTCTTTACAGAGAAGATTCAAATTAGTAACATAAAATAACATTCATAATTTGCTTTTTGATAATTTAGCAAACATTTAAAAAAAACAATTCAGTACCAGCCAGTGTACGGAAAAATTGACAATTTAATATACTATCATTGGAAGTTTAATGTGAAACAACTGTATTAGAAACTTCCTAAGAATTTTTAAACAAGCAATTTCTTCCTTAAAAAATCTCTTCTCAGGAAACTTAAAAATACCTATATCTATCTCAATATACCTCAATATCAATCTATTTATCTATCATCTATCTATCTAATCTATCCACCTATATTATCATCTATCCAACTACCTACTTACAGAGAGAAAATGCTTGTTAGAGTAATAACATAAATGACTACAATGTTCAACATAAAGACAAAAATCAAGTGAATTATCTATCTATCTATCTATCTAAATTATGTTATATTTAAAATTATGTTATATATATTTTATGGAACTTACTATTTCATTCAAAATTATGTTTTGAAGGATGTGGAAAATGCTTTAAGTAATACTGAGTGAAAATAAGCATAATATAAAATTACATACAATACAGTTATTTTTCATGGGAGAGGTATCTACTTCCATAGCTCATAAGGAAAGCTTGTGAACTCAAGAATAATATTCACTTTGGTATAAGTGCAACATTAAGGGTTGTTGGGTATAGTTGGGCAGGTGTTGTAATGCACAAAGCTCCACAGTAAGGAAGAACTTTTCACATCACAGACATCATAGATTTGAATATTTGTTACAATGACTTTCCAGCAGATGGCAATAAGACATCTTGTTAAAAAAACGTCAATATTTAGAATTTCTGGACAGTTGGAAATAAAGCATTTTGAGGAAGGGGACTTTGAAAACTTCACATAGAAGTGCTGCAAGGTGCACAATTAGAGAGCATATTGTGATGCTGCAGAGTACTTCAACCCACACTCACTGGGGCACCTTCCCACACTAATGTGCTTTTAACATCTCTTCATTCTCTCTCGTGTCCACCTAGACCTCTCTCTAGAATAAGAAGCCCAAACTGAGGGTGATAGCTCTTTCTTCTAGCAGTTTATCACATCTAACTTCCAATAAGAATTATTGATTTTTGAGCAGATATTTCTTAAGCAGTCAGTAGCACTCAGTGAATTCTTTGATAATATTTTCTTAGGATGAAAAATGTATAAATTATAATAACAGTTACTAATAAAGTCAAAGAGTCATGGGAGTTATATGCAGAATCTCTGGTACATGGAAACAAATGTGGTTCATAAAACATCAAAAAACAGGGCAGGGATTTCTAATAAAAATGCATGATCATTTTGCAACGGTATGTTTTCAGTTTACAAAGCACTTGGATCACCAGTTTTGAAATGATGTAACTACTGATCATTTGTAAATATTTTGGGGGGATTTCTAGTTTTTCCCATTGAGTTAATCTTTGTTACCATTTTAACATGTTATTTCAAGTTTTCATAAATTTCAAAATTACATACAATTTGATTTTTCTGAATACCCTGAGACCTCATCTATGTAATATGTATGACTAAAACTAAGGGAAATGTATTAACACATTAAAGTCATAATAGGAATTAGTTCTAGGTGGTGGAATCTGGGACAATTTAGTTTTTAAAACTTTTTAATATAGTTTATGATTTTCATGATTGATACATATTTTTCTCTTAATATGAAAAAAATATTGAAAGTGTGTATTAAAAACCTTCTTCAGCACACCTGAGAGAACTTCAAAAGCAACGCACAGATCATAATTAGGAGTTAACTGTGTCACATAACATTTTAACATATTTTGCCATATTTTCTTTTTTTTTTTTTTTAAAGATTTTATTTATTTATTTGAGAGAGAGAGTGAGAGAGAGCATGAGAGGGGAGAGGGTCAGAGGGAGAAGCAGACTCCCCACTGAGCAGGGAGCCCGATGTGGGACTCGATCCTGGGACTCCAGGATCACGACCTGAGCTGAAGGCAGTTGCTTAACCAACTGAGCCACCCAGGCGCCCATATTTTCTTCTTTTAAATGGGTATAACAATAAGATTTCTTTTATTTCTAAAGCCTTTTTTTTGAATGGGTCGGCATGCTGGGATTTGTTTTTTTTCTATGATTTCTTCTCACACTATACTTTGTTTGATGATTGTAACAGATTCAGGTTCAGAACACAGAGTAACAAATTTTGTAGGCTTACGTATTTGACACTGCACTCCTTCCCATGTGGTAGGACAACGGCATATACTGGGAGCAATGCATTCACCACCGTTTTTACATTTCTGAAAGCAGATAGCTGCAAACAGAAATATAAACAAGTTAAAAATTTAATTTGCTAGTCAAATACTCATGAATAAACCACAAAAAATTTCACGAAAGAAAAAAAAAGAGAACCAGTTAAAAGTTAATGATTTAAAGGAGCTTTTCCCTTAACATTTTATCAAGAACATTTTTCAGTGTCACTACTGGTTCTTGAATAAGGCGATTTTAATGGTTATATAACATTCCACTGATCGAATGCGTTGGGATTTAACTTACCCTCAATTGTTGGACATTTACGTTGCTTATTTTTTCACTTTGACCAATACATTATAATAGCTGGTACTTTTAAATGATAATTTATAAAAAGGAAAAAAAAAATTAAACATTTGAATGAGGAGAGCTGCTATCACCTCAAAACCTAGCCAGACTTGAAAGCAGTGGTACCCCACCTTAGAAGGTTCTGAATTGGTTGGTCTGAGATGGGGTCAAGGAATCAGTAATTATTTACACCTTCTCCTGCCCTCTACTTAAGACAAGGAGACAGGACTTAAAGACTTGTCATTTATCCTGGCAATTCTAGTGGACAGACTGGAAATTCATAACATCCTCTTTCCCCGCTAACCTGAAAGAATGAATTTAGAGCCCTTGGCATTTTACTCTTTCAAAAAGGGATCCCCTAACATAGGAACAAAGAAGCAAAAACAAAGACAAAACACAACAAAAACAAGGAAAATGCTCTTTGTAGTAAATTCTGCTTTATGTTCTCATGAGGCTTTAACATTTTAAGAGTGTTCCTCTTACCTGTATTGCATCGTTTCCCTCTCCAACCAGAAGGACAAGAGCAAACATTTGGTCGAATGCATTTTCCTCCATTCATGCACATGGGATCACAGATACCTTCAGGGAAAGGGATTAAACAGCCCTCAAATAGCAATACTTTTGCTATTTCATGTGTTTGCATTACCTGTGCTTGGCGAATACATTCAGTGGTGTCTTATTTTTTTGGAATCTCCTACCAGTGTATCCTTCATGACAGGTGCACACATTATTTCTCATGCAGCGGCCACCATTCTTACAGGGAGGGTGACAGATAGCTAAAAGAACACATGGCATCAATCTGTGAATATTACATCTCCAATTATTATATATTACATATTGCCTCATGTGCTTGTTATCTATGAGGCCATAAGGCAGAGAAATGTGCTATTAAAATAAAAGATCACAACTGCAAGTCATTAAAACCATCCTTTCTAAATCATAAAATCCAATGCTCATAGCTCTAAGCAGCCAGTGGATTAGCACAATTTGAAATGTATTGATGAAGTGTTCATAACAAACAGCATCTTTGGTATTATAGTGCTTAAATTATGAACCTGATCTTGTATTTCACCGTTCTTGGAAGTAAAGAGTGAAATGATCGGGGCAGAACCAAGAAAATAAGTCAAACCCTGGCTCAAAATAAGAAATGCATCTCTTCCTGTGGAAATTAGAAAAATCTCAACAATCTGTCACATGATTTTTGGAAAATAATTTTAAGTTGACTTTTGAATACCTACTGAGGTCATAAAGGCAGAGCTTTGTATGTCACTTATTTCTGTGAATGCTTAGTGAAAAGTCCTTTTAACAGTAATTCCTTGGCTTTGTTAGGACTATTTATTGGATAACCTTGACTATGTTGTACTAGTATCTTCTGTGTATATGATTCTGCTCCATGGAATTCAAAAGTTAATATTTATTATCTTTTATGAGAGGATTTTTATTGCTTCATGTTTCTTCCAGAAATGACAATTAAATGCCTTTATTTAAAAAAAATGATAAGCAAACCTGCCTGGAAATTTTAAATCTTATTTTTTCCCTAAATGATAATAAAGATCATGTTATTATTTCTTCTGCATCTTCTGCAGCATGTCTTAAAGACCACTGTACTGGGGCACCTGGGGGGCTCAGTCGGTCAAGTGCCTGACTCTTGATTTGAGTCATGATCTCTGGTCATGATCTCAAGGTCGTGAGATCAAGCCCTGCATTGGGCTCTGCACTGGGCATGGAGTCTGCTTAAGATTCTCTCTCTCCCTCTACTTCTGCCCTTCCCCCCCGCAAAAAAAAAAAAAAAAAAAAAAACCTAAAAAACCAATTATTAAATAAACTATTATAAACTATTATTTATGGTAGCTAGCCATGCACTTACAGTATTATGTCTCACTTGCTCCTTACGTCAACTGTCTAGTTCAAACCTGAAAGTCAGGAAGTCTGACCCTGGAGACTTTAAGTAAATTCCAAAATCCATGCTAGCTAGAAGTTTTAGAGGCTACCTAACTCCAAAACCTGCCAACATGACATATGTTCAACAGATAAATTTTAGTTTAATACTTAATAATTTAGAGATTTCCTCCTTTCCCGGTTATTTGGTTGGCATACAAATTTTGGAGAAGTTTTCTCACTGTATCTTGCATCTACTGCAAGGAGCATGAGAGTTATCAGCTTTTTAATTCACTCTTACATTCTCGGTCAAAACTACACCTACAGCTCATAAATACGGGTTTAGACATAGTTGCTTGGCTTTCAAGGTTTGCCTTAACTTAGTCTTTACTTCTTCCCATTTCACAAACTGGCTCCTTAAAGGAAATCTTAATTAGAAAAACTCATTTGCTATGCCTGTGTAGCTAGTACTTCAGCGACGGTTTCTTCTCTAGCTCAAGTGCAACCTAAGAATCCTAGCCAACCTCCAAATAAAAGAAATCACATCAAAGTATAACATGGCAAGGAAAGTATACGTTTTAGGAATTAAATTATGACAGGTTCTGACATGTTTCTACTAAAAATCTACTCTGCATTTTGCATAAACTCAAAGATATGAAGATGTAGAAAATACATTTTAAATTTCATTTATTGACATTCATTCATGACTACACTGTCAGCCTCAGGACATGCTCATTATTCTGAAAAAAATTGTAGCATTACTATACCAGGGAAAATGTTAAAATAGCAGGCCACGAAGGGAGAAATGATGCGTCTTTCTGTGCCCATATCACCTTGCACAGTGCTGTGCATAGCTAGCTTTTCATAAATGTTTAATAAAACTAAAGTTGAAAGATCATAAGATAATAGTGGACCTTAGATTGGCCATTAATCAAACATTTTTGCTGCGAGGGCCGTAGAAATGACACCACTACACACAACAGACTGCAAGAGAACTTTGCTTATTTGGTTCATCCCTTGATCCTACAAAACTACGCAGACAAGTGCCAAGGTCAGGAGCCGAATATATGTTGAATGAACACAAATATTTTACATAATAACTCACATACATTTCCAAGATCTGGTCATTTGGTGACCACAATGGCAACATCACAAGAAATAGAGAAAAAAAAATAGCATCTTCCCCTTTGAGACTTGTCTTATGCTTACTCTGAGTTCTGTTTATGCCTTTCCCTTTTTATTTAGAAAGAAAGAAAGAATAATTACCATTCTGACACTGTGCACCAAAGAATCCATTTGGACAGAGGCAAGTGTTTGGCTTATTACAGGAACCACCATTGAGGCAAATGGGATCACACAAAGCTAATGAACGGCAGGGGAAAGAGAGACCATAAAAGTTTTATTATTTAAAAAATGAAAGATGCACTGAAGTACAAAATGGTGCATAATGAAATATTTTATTTTTACTGCAAGTAAAACCCATAACCCATAATTAATTTGACTTTGCCAAACATAAGAGGAATGAGATAACTGGATAATAGCTTTGAAAGTCTGTTCATTAAGTTTACAAATAATACCAAGCTAAGAATATGGAGCTTATGATTAGAATTCAGAATGCCCTCTGTAAGCTGAAAAAATGATGGGAAACTAGAAGACATTTCAACAGCACTAACTGGATGGTCTGTGATCTGCTCAAATACATGGGGCCATATGTGTACCTCTTTAAGTCTCCGTCCTCATTCAAATAGAAACACTGCACTCAAGTCCTAGCACGCTCAGGAGCATTCTCTGTTTTTGCTTCTTTACCTTTGTTCCACTTTGAGAGGTACCCCCAGTTCCATTTTGCAACCCAGACTTTACCCATCCTCCAAAGCCTACCTCAATACTATTTTCTTCCAAACTGTACTTGCCAGACTGAATTTCTGTCTTCTCTGCTTCTAAGAACTGTGTGTTAATTACATTACTTATTATAATCCAACTTGTATCATAGTCTTTTTGAATAACTGTATCCTGTGTCTCCTTCACTAATGTGCTATTTGAAGTCATGGGAAAAATCAAATTGATCTTTGTTTCCCCTTGCATCATGCTTCACACATAGTTGGCAAGCTGTAAGCATTAAGTTAAATTTATGTTGAGAAGTCATTAGATCACAATGGATTCGATTATACATAGATAACTGCAAACATGCTGGCAAAGAAGTAAGCCTGATATTGTGGTAAAGAAACAGAATAATGGGATGGTGTCCCTTAATTGCTTGAATGTTTCATGAAACAGAATGTCTGTGTTGTGATAAAAAACTTGAAAGAGATCTAGGAGATGTAACACAGATTTGTTTCTCTCCACTATAAAGCAAGGGGATGATGGAAATATAAAGGCAAAAAGAAAAAAAAAAAAAGGACTGGTTGGGCCTGGATAGCAGTAAAGCTGAAATACTCTCTATTGTCTGATACAAGAAGAAAAAGAATCAAAAGACAGGGTTTTAATAAAACTTCATACCAATCTTGTCAGATTAGCTTTATGCTTTGGGGTGCTGGTCTTTAGGATATTGGTGCACCTTAAATTTGTTTTAACTGATTTATTCATTGAACGTATTTCTGATTTTACCTGTACCACAAGTAGGTCCATACCAGCCAGGCTTGCACTGGCAAATATCTGGTGTAAGACATTCACCTCCATTTTCACAGTGCCTGTTACAAACCACTAAGGTTGTAGACTAAAAATAAAAGCAAGGTAGATTAGGCTTGGAACTGGCCATATTATTGGCTATTACCTAGCTAGCTCGTAACTGCCAATCACATCCTCTAATGAATAAGATCAGAGAGAAAAATAAAAATAACTTATTCTTTGGCTTTAAATGGTCTCTGATTCTCACATTCAGCTATTTTTTGCTAACAGAGTTGGGGAAGGAAGAAAATCATTGAGCTGAATGGTAAACAAGAGTTGGCTATTCCAGAAAATTGTTAGTTACTAATGAAAATAATCATAGATATAAATTAAACAAGATAAACATATGCAAATCAACAAACTGGAATTCTTATTATCTCAAAGAAATGGTCACGGATAGGGTCAAGAAGAGAGTTGCTTCTAAGAACAAACTTCTTTATCTTAGTACTGGCACCCAGGGCTCCCGGTGGCATGCAGAATGAGAACTGTCAGAATAAATCATGAATGTATGTCCTTTAACTAGGCTTTGGGTTTATCTTAGTATTAAAGCCATCAACTATTCAAAGGAGCAGTTTCCTTACATTAGGCTGCAAGAGAGTTTTGCTTACTTGTTTCACACCTTGGTCCTATAAAACCGTAAGGACAAGTGCAGAGATTTCCAGCCAAGCAGGTGCCACCATGTTGACAAGGTGGACGACAGTGTTCTGCAGACACAGATTATGTTATTAAGTCAGCTCTGAATTAGGAAAAGGTCAGTTTATATTTATGAATCACAGCCACAAGAAACTTTCTTGTAAGAACAATTTATAATAAACTCAGTTCTTTTACTATGAAATTTAGTTCTGTGGGATTGACTATATAAGTTTATATTCTAAAAACACCAACAAACCATCAGCATGTTTTGGTTTATAAAACTTTTGGTTAGCTGGATGGAAATACATCATCTTGGGGTTCTTCTGAGAAGTGAGACTTGGACTTACACATTCTTGCCCTAAAAATGGAATACTCCTGTATTTCCACAATTATTTTCATATGCTATTGATATTGAGTGTTTCTCTTAGTTCACTCTGGATTTACTTTAATTTGTTAATTTGTAACTTGCCTTGTCATGAAAGTATTTAGTGTGGCTCTTAGTTTATTGTAATTATTTGTACCATCTATCAAAGTATATTCTTTAAAATATTAAAAATAATGAATGTGTTCTTTTAAAATATTATCCATTCTTAAAATGCCATTTCATAAACTCTCCTCTTAAGATTTCAACCAAAATAATAAAATTATATGGCTATAGACATGTTTTGAAATTCACTTTTTAGGATTCTTTTTACTACCTAATATCTTCTAATTATTTGGTATTCAGCACTTTCTTGGAGTCATGTTTGACAAGTCATTCAATAATCAGGTGTCCTTTGCTTGAAACTAAAATACATGTAGGGATATGGCACCTTATAACTAAACCTCAAAAATACTACTTCCGAAGACAATTTTACCAAGGACAAATAAGCTTTACTTTTTGGATGTCTAATTTTAGAAATTTAAGTTTTTAGAAGCTTCCAATAAATTATTTTTAATAAACATTAAAAAGCTTAGACTTCCCCGCCAGCATTAATGAGTATATATTAGTACAGACACAGTAAAACTGAATTATCTTTAAAAGAAAAGCTTTAAAGAAAATAGTGTTATTTTGCTTCTTTTATTTGATTTTTAATTTGAATTATCACCTTCATCACAGGTTGTTCCACCATGCCCTGGGGGACATTCACAAACGTTAGGTTTAATACATTTTCCATGGTTTTTGCAATCAGGATGACATACAGCTGTATAAAATAAAGTGCATGTTTTAGAAATGTCAATTATCAACTAAATTCTTTATGCAAACTAGCGAGTGCTATACCTACCAGTCTGGCAGTTAGAACCAATGTAGCCAGGTTTACATTTGCATATATTTGGGGCAACACATTCCCTGCTTTTTCCACATGGGTGTCTACAAATGGCTGCAAAAATCAAGGGAAAAAGGCTGAATTGTTGATACAATATATACATGTTGCCCATAGACTTACTTATAAGAAAAGTCATATTCTCTGAAATTGGAAAATTTTGAGGCTGCTTATTGAACACTAACCACTGCATTTATCTATAAAATTATTTTTTCCCCTTGTATTTGTTTTACTACTAGAATGACTGAGAAACATGACTAATACAGTCAGAAAGAAGTACCATATGTGGTAATTACTCCCAAAGCCTCATGTTGAAGGTGGCTGCTAGTCATAAATGGGATTACAGTCTTTTTTCAGAGGTCAATTAAGTTTCAGATGTTAATCAGATAAATGCTGATAAATGGCAGGAATAATCAGAATTTCAAAGAGCAAGATGCTAGGAACACATCATAAATTTATAGGTTCGTATTCCTTAAGCTTCTTTAACTACCTGATATATTCTATTAGGCATTTAACATTTTTCTGAGGTAACCGAAATGTGATTGTTTTGTTTTGTTTATTAATAATATGGAGTTTATATTACAAACATTTAAGCATTGAAAGTTGTTATTATTATCACTATTCCTATAAAAAAAACAAAAACAAACAGAAAAAAGTACCTCTCAGTAATACTGAGAACAAAGAAATACACACCCCAATAGCTCTATTACTTAAGTTAATCTCAAATCAAAACACAAATAACACAAAACAAAGTAACAAAATACCAACAACAACACGAAATAGCTTCTGCAGTATCAAAGCCAAAAATTTGATTTGCATCAAAGAAAACAATACTGATAATTGTGAAAAGAAGTAAACGCTCCTTTCAAAATTAAAGTGATGCCCAACTTGTTTTATTCTCAAGAGCTGGAGGAATTACAGAAAACCTAGTTTATGAAAATAAGTGAATACACCAGAATTAGTAATTTAAAGTGCTAAATGCCCACTGTGAGCTGAAAAGAACCCAGACCACAATGTTATTCACATCCTTATTTTATCTCTTTAGTTGCTTAATACTAGGCAAGTCAGCCCTCTAAGGCTCTGCTTTCCTATCTGGATAATGAGAAAAATAACACTCAATATGTGGAGTCTTTATGGATTATATGACATAATTGATTAAGAGTGTTTCTATAGACCTTGGAACACAGTAGGCACTCAAAAACCTGTTTATAATATATTATATAGTTATGGTACTATTTGACATTATTTTTAAAAATAACTCAGGAACACCCATGTTAATTATTTTTGGAAGTATGAAGAGGATATACACAAATAATAAATAAATACAATGAATAGAAATTGGTGAACTAAATGGAGTAAACAGAAATTAATAAGTAGAAAAGCATCTCTTTTTAATTACTTAAATGTGAACTAAATAGTTTTCTTTGCATCTTCTGAAGAGTTTTCATACTACCTCTGCAATTGATACCATCTCCATAATATCCAAACGGGCAGCGTCCACATCGGAAGTGACCATCTGTGGTTGGCACACAAGAAACACCAAGAAAACAAGGTGATTCAGCACAAGTTGATATTTTGGTCCATCCAGGCTTTTCTGGTAAAATAGTGATGGCTCTGGTAACTGATGAGACAAACCCATCCTTATACTGTGTGAAACCTTGGGCAGACCTGTTAATTTGAGAATTATGCCCTCCTGCCTCTGTTTGGATGGTGCACTGTATAATATCTTTTACTTCACTATGGGAACTGTTTGGGTTAATGCTTAAAAAACTATGGTTGTTCATGGACACTCCCAATTCCTCCAGACTGAGATTTGTACTGATAGTATGATCCGCCTGTTCAAACCTGATATCTGATGGGAAATAATGTTCTTTGAATTATTCATTTGAGTTGTAACTGATTTTAATGAGAAGTGCGAGATGTTGCTCATTGTGTCCAAGAACTTTTTGATAGTAGCAGGACTGTGGGTAAAGTTTGCACCGGATGGTGAATGATTTGTTGATGGTGGCTGAAATTTTATATCTAAAGAACCAAAAAAGAAAAAGAAATGTCAGTCAATAACATTTATTAATATTCTGCTCTTTCCACAGTACTTAATATTAAGTAATTCATTCCTTCATCTAATGTCTATCACAGTTATACCATTATACTAGGAGCTGTGCAGTAGTAAGAAGTCATCATACAGTTCCTGCCTTCAAGGAATTTATAGTCTATTTAGATATACCAGGTGCACAGAATGTTAAACAGTGTAAAAGTTAAAGAACAATAACTAATAGTTTTATTAGGAGTTGGAAATAGCCAACAAACATTTATTGACCACTTCATACACTGAGGCTCAAAGCAAAGGAAATTGCTCGCATTTGTATTCCTGACATGTGAGCAATTCATAATAATAAACTGAAGCAAATTTTAAATTATACAAACATACTATGTATAATTTTAAACTAAGAATTTGAAATCTCAATGAGATAAACATTTTTTTGGCAAAATATGAATGATTAAATTGAAGAAGAGATAGAGGAGTTGATACAACAACTGCAATGAAAGAAACAAAAATGATCTAAAGTCACCTCCAGATATGATGCCAAGACAGATGATTTAATGGAAAAAAATTACCAAATTATCAAAGAAAGAATATTTTATAAAACTCTTGCAATACACAGAGATGAAAAGTTTTATAAACATTTGATCAAGTGGCATAATCCTATAGTCAATATCATTTATGAAAACACATAAGCATTTTAAATGAACTACTAGCAACTCAAATGCAGCAGTGTAGTTACAGACTACTGCATCAGGATGAAATAGACTTGTATCTCTACTAATCGAATTACATTACATAATTTCGTTATGATATTAATAAGGAAAGCAATATAAAATAATGTTAAAAGGTAATTTGATACGATTTTCTGTCGAAAACATTCTAAAAAAGTTAGCCTAACGAAAGATTAACAGAAATTATAGCAAGTAATAAATGATGCTGAAAAACCATTTGATAAAATTTAAAAACCACTTCTAATTTAAAACTAAAGAGAATTCTGAGAAAGCAACAAATGGAAGGAAAATCCCTTAACTGGATGAAGGGTTTCTAGCAGAAACCTACCCTGATGTCATACTTAATGGTGGAACATGAGAAGAATTTCCATTAAGACCATTAAGAAACAATTCCCTGACTACACACTTTGCACTGGAGGTCCCGGCCATTACAATGAGGACCCAAATTTGAAAGCTGGGACTGCAGTCAGACTGCTCAGGTTGAAATCTCCCTTCCTTTACAAACTCTATAAACCTGAAGAGAGTACCTAACCCATCTATGCCTCTGTACAGATGAGTAACATCTGTAAAATGTAAATAATAACAGTTACTGTCTATAGCTATTGAGAGGATTGAATGTGATAGTATATAAATAATATTTGTCTACAGTGCTGGTATATCATAAATACAGACTAAATCATAATTATTATTATAATAAGAAAGTAAATAAGAGTAAGAGACAGACTCACTATTGGCAAGAGGTATTATCTATTTATAAAACCAAGAAAGAGAATCAACTATAAAAATAGTGTAAATAAGAGTGTTTAATAAGGCAACTGGATACATGAAAAAATCAAAATCCAGATAGCTTTCCTATATTGCAGTAATCGACAAAGATACCTTGCAAAATAAGTAAGTGCAGTGGTAATCTTGCAAGATGAATAGCTAATATTACAAAAGGCAAAAGCATAAAGAAAGCTAATGTAAAATGTGTAAGGTCTTTGTGAAGACAATCAGAATATTAATTGAATAAATCAAGAGTTATAAAGACAGCACTGTAGAAAAGAAAATGCCTTACGAAATAATGAGCTTCTTGTAACTTTTAGGGTTTGAGTTGATGTTGAATGACCAGGGAGTTACAAAATATAACTTTGAAAGGGTCACTTCCAATCATAAGCTTCTCTGAAATCACCTTAAATATCATTTGTTCATTATACAACATGCATCATTTTTCTAGAATATAAGCCAAAGGAGTCAATGGATTAGCAAGAAAAAGAATAATTTGTAAACTGCATTGTATTATCTTAGGTGATCTTTCTGAAAAGAAAAATTCCTAAGGAACAAATATGTTGGTCTTCTGGAAAATAAAAGGGAGGTAAATTAAATTTTATCCTTAAATTTTAGCAAGACCATTACTTACTAGAAGCATTTCCATTTGTTGACTTAACATGCCTCTCTCTCTGTACGGCATTTTTACCATTCTCTTCCTTAGTTTCACTTTTATTAGAACTTGTAAGAACCATAGTATGTGTAGTAGATTCATGTAAAAACTGTGTTTCAACTGTAATGTATGCATGAAAAACAGATTATACTATTATAAAACCAAAATACTGTGAATAAGAACATACAATAAAAATGTCACTTGGGAAAGATGGCGGAGGAGTAGGAGACCTGGATTTCGTCTCCTCTCAGGAATTCAGCTGGATAGGGATCAAACCATTCTGAACACCTACAAACTCAACAGGAGATCGAAGAAAAGAATAGCAACAACTCTCTGAACAGAAAAGCGACCACTTTCTGGAAGGTAGGACGTGCGGAGAAGTGAATCCGAGGCGATATTCGGGAGGATAGACGGCGGGGGAGGGGCCTCCGTCGGCTGCTTCTGGCAAGTGATAGAGCCACGGAGCACAAAATCGGAACTTTTAGAAGTCTGCTCCGCTGAGGGACGTCACTCTGGTGGCGAAGTGGGGGGTGGAACCCTCGCGGGACAGTGTGGTCTCAGGACCCTCGGGGTCACAGAAAGACCGGGGGTGCCTGAGTGCGGCAGAGCTCCCAGGTATCGGAGCGGGGAAGCCGGCTGCAGAGACAGAGCCCAGGCGCGGGCTCTCAGCTCGGGGTTGCTATAAACCGTGATCCGCGGCACAGTCGGGCCACTGCTCCTCCAGCAGGGACCCAACAAGCGGCAGATCCGGGGAGACTCACCTTCTTCCCCCGGGAGGAGAGGTGCGGGAGCGCACCGCGGGGATCTGCTGGGTTTGGAGACTCCACCCGGGGTCCGGTGCCAGATAGAAAGGCGCGGTCACAGGCCGGGTGAGTGTGGAGTGCGGCCGGAGACCGGGGAGACGGGAGTGACTGACGGCTTTTCTCTGGGGGCTCACTGAGGAGCGGGACCCCGAGTTCTCGGCTCCTCCGGGCGGAGACTGGGAGGCCGCCATTTTCACTCTCCGCCTCCAAAGCTGTACGGAAAGCTTGCAGGGAACAAAAGCTCCGGAGAGCAAACCCGAGCAGATTACTTAGCCCGGGACCGGCAAGGGCGGGGCAATTTTGCCTCCGGCAAAGACATTTGGGAACCACGGCAACAGGCCCCTCCCCCAGAAGATCAGCGAGAACAGCCAGCCAAGACCAGGTTTACCGATCAATGAGAACGGCAGAACTCCAGTGCTAGGGGAATACTGCACATAGAATTCATGGCTTTTTTACCATGATTCTTTAGTCTTTCAAAGTTAATTATTTTTTTTAACTTTTTTTCTTTTTTCCTTTTTTCTTTTTTTTTGAATTTTTCTTTTTCCCTTTTTCAACCAACATCTTATCAATCCCTTTTTTAAAAAAAAACATTTTTATTTTTCATTTTTAAAGTCATATTCTATCCCTTCACAGTAGTTACCCATATTTTTGGCATATATATATAAGTTGTTCTCTCTTTAAAATCTTGAGATAGTTTCTTCTAACAGATCAAAATATACTCTAAATCTCTACTGTATGGTTTTTTTCTACTCCCCTGCCTGATCACATTCCCTCCCATTTTTCTTTCTTTTTTTTTTTATCCTCTTTTCTTTTTTCAAACAACTTATCAAATCCTTTTTTAAAATTTTTTATAATTTCCAACTTTACAGTCATATTCCATCCCTTCATCATATCAACCCTTATTTTTGTACATATATAAGTTTTTCTTTCTTTAAAATTTTGGGAGGGACTTTCTTTTAACAGACCAAAATACACCCAAAATCTAGTGTGTGGCACTGATCTATAATCCAGCCTGATCATATTTGATCACATTCTGTTTTTGTTTTGTTTTGTTTTGTTCTGCTTTTGTTTGTTTTTATCTTTATCTTTTTCTTTTTGTTTTTTTCTTTCCTTTTCTTTTTTCTCTCTTTCCCTTTCTTTTCCCACTGCTTCAGGTCTTTTCTGATTTGTTTAGAGTATATTTTCTGGGGACGTTGTTACCCTGCTAGCATTTTGTTCTCTCATTAATCTATTCTCCTCTGCACAAAATGACAAGATGGAAAAAATCACCTCAACAAAAAGAACAAGAGGTAGTACCGACTGCCAGGGACCTACTCAATACGGACATTAGTACGATGTCAGATCTAGAGTTCAGAATCATCACTTTAAAGATACTAGCTGGGCTTGAAAAAAACATGGAAGTTATTAGAGAAACCCTTTCTGGAGAAGTAAAAGAACTAAAATCTAACCAAGTAGAAATCAAAAAGGCTATCAATGAGGTGCAATCAAATATGGGGGCGCTAACTGCTAGGATAAATGAGGCAGAAGAAAGAATCAGTGAGATAGAAGACCAAATGATGGAAAATAAAGAAGCTGAGAAAAAGAGAGATAAACAACTACTGGATCACGAGGGCAGAATTCGAGAGATAAACGATACCATAAGACGAAACAACATTAGAATAATTGGGATCCCAGAAGAAGAAGAAAGAGAGAGAGGGGCAGAAGGTATAATGGAGCAAATTATAGCAGAGAACTTCCCTAATTTGGGGAAGGAAACAGGCATCAAAATCCAGGAAGCACAGAGAACCCCTCTCAAAATCAATAAAAATAGGTCAACACCCCGACATCTAATAGTAAAACTTACAAGTCTCAGAGACAAAGAGAAAATCCTGAAAGCAGCTCGGGAGAAGAGATATGTAACCTACAATGGTAGAAACATTAGATTGGCAACAGACTTATCCACAGAGACCTGGCAGGCCAGAAAGGACTGGCAGGACATATTCAGAGCACTAAATGAGAAAAATATGCAGCCAAGAATACTATATCCAGCTAGGCTGTCATTGAAAATTGAAGGAGAGATAAAAAGCTTCCAGGACAAACAAAAACTAAAGGAATTTGCAAACACGAAACCAGCCCTACAAGAAATCTTGAAAGGGGTCCTCTAAGCAAAGAGAGAGCCTAAAAGCAACATACACCAGAAAGGAACACAAACAATATACAGTAACAGTCACTTTACAGGCAATACAATGGCACTGAATTCCTATCTTTCAATAGTTACCCTGAATGTAAATGGGCTAAATGCCCCAACCAAAAGACACAGGCTATCAGATTGGATTAAAAAACAAGACCCATCGATATGCTGTCTGCAAGAGACTCATTTTAGAACCAAAGACACCCCCAGATTGAAAGTGAGGGGGTGGAAAACCATTTACCATGCTAATGGACACCAAAAGAAAGCTGGGGTGGCAATCCTTATATCAGACAAATTAGATTTTAAACCAAAGACTGTAATAAGAGATGAGGAAGGACACTATATCATACTTAAAGGGTCTATCCAACAAGAAGATCTAACAATTGTAAATATCTATGCCCCTAACATGGGAGCAGCCAATTATATAAGGCAATTAATAACAAAAGCAAAGAAACACATCGACAACAATACAATAATAGTGGGGGACTTTAACACCCCCCTCACTGAAATGGACAGATCGTCTAAGCAAAAGATCAACAAGGAAATAAAGACTTTAAATGACACACTGGACCAAATGGACTTCACAGACATCTTCAGAACATTCCATCCCAAAGCAACGGAATACACATTCTTCTCTAGTGCCCATGGAACATTCTCCAGAATAGATCACATCCTAGGTCACAAATCAGGTCTCAACCGGTAACAGAAGATTGGGATCATCCCCTGCCTATTTTCAGACCACAATGCTTTGAAACTAGAACTCAATCACAAGAGGAAAGTCGGAAAGAACTCAAATACATGGAGGCTAAAGAGCATCCTACTGAAGAATGAATGGGTCAACCAGGAAATTAAAGAAGAATTAAAAAAATTCATGGAAACCAATGAAAATGAAAACACAACTATTCAAAATCTTTGGGATACAGCAAAGGCAGTCCTAAGAGGAAAGTATATAGCAATACAAGCCTTTCTCAAGAAACAAGAAAGGTCTCAAGTACACAACCTAACCCTACACCTAAAGGAGCTGGAGAAAGAACAGCAAATAAAGCCTAAACCCAGCAGGAGAAGAGAAATAATAAAGATCAGAGCAGAAATCAATGAAATAGAAACCAAAAGAACAGTAGAACAGATCAACGAAACTAGGAGCTGGTTCTTTGAAAGAATTAACAAGATTGATAAGCCCCTGGCCAGACTTATCAAAAAGAAAAGAGAAATGACCCAAATCAACAAAATCATGAATGAAAGAGGAGAAATCACAACCAACACCAAAGAAATACAAACAATTATAAGAACATATTATGAGCAACTCTATGCCAGCAAATTAGATAACCTGGAAGTAATGGATGCATTCCTAGAGATGTATCAACTACCAAAACTGAACCAGGAAGAAATAGAACACCTGAACAGACCTATAACCACGAAGGAAATTGAAGCAGTCATCAAAAATCTCCCAAAAAACAAAAGCCCAGGGCCAGATGGCTTCCCAGGGGAATTCTACCAAACATTTCAAGAAGAATTAATACCTATCCTTCTGAAACTGTTCCAAAAAATAGAAATGGAAGGAAAACTTCCAAACTCATTTTATGAGGCCAGCATTACCTTGATCCCAAAACCAGACAAAGACCCCATCAAAAAGGAGAATTACAGACCAATATCCCTGATGAACATGGATGCAAAAATTCTCACCAAAATACTAGCCAATAGGATCCAACAGTACATTAAAAGGATTATTCACCACGACCAAGTCGGATTTATCCCTGGGCTGCAAGGTTGGTTCAACATCCGCAAATCAATCAACGTGATACAATACATTAACAAAAGAAAGAACAAGAATCATATGATCCTCTCAATAGATGCAGAAAAAGCATTTGACAAAATACAGCATCCTTTCTTGATCAAAACTCTTCAGAGTATAGGGATAGAGGGTACATACCTCAATATCATAAAAGCCATCTATGAAAAACCTACAGCGAATATCATTCTCAATGGGGAAAAACTGAGAGCTTTCCCCCTAAGGTCAGGAACGCGGCAGGGATGTCCACTATCACCACTGCTATTCAACATAGTATTGGAAGTCCTAGCCACAGCAATCAGACAACAAAAAGAAATCAAAGGCATCCAAATTGGCAAAGAAGAAGTCAAACTCTCACTCTTTGCAGATGATATGATACTTTATGTGGAAAATCCCAAAGACTCCACCCCAAAACTGCTAGAACTCATACAGGAATTCAGTCAAGTGGCAGGATATAAAATCAATGCACAGAAGTCAGTGGCATTCCTATACACCAACAACAAGTCAGAAGAAAGAGAAATTAAGGAGTCGATCCCATTTACAATTGCACCCAAAACCATAAGATACCTAGGAATAAATCTAACCAAAGAGGCAAAGGATCTGTACTCAGAAAACTATAAAATACTCATGGAAGAAATTGAGGAAGACACAACGAAATGGAAAAATGTTCCATGCTCATGGATTGGAAGAACAAATATTGTGAAGATGTCAATGCTACCTAGAGCAATCTACACATTCAATGCAATCCCCATCAAAATACCATCCACTTTCTTCAAAGAAATGGAACAAATAATCCTAAAATTTGTATGGAACCAGAAAAGACCCCGCATAGCCAGAGCAATGTTGAAAAAGAAAAGCAAAGCTGGCGGCATCACAATTCCAGACTTCCAGCTCTACTACAAAGCTGTCATCATCAAGACAGTATGGTACTGGCACAAAAACAGACACATAGATCAATGGAACAGAATAGAGAGCCCAGAAATGGACCCTCAACTATATGGTCAACTCATCTTTGACAAAGCAGGAAAGAATGTCCAATGGAAAAAAGACAGTCTCTTCAACAAATGGTGTTGGGAAAATTGGACAGCCACATGCAGAAGAATGAAACTGGACCATTTCCTAACACCACACACAAAAATAGACTCCAAATGGTTGAAAGACCTCAATGTGAGACAGGAGTCCATCAAAATCCTAAAGGAGAACACAGGCAGCAACCTCTTCGACCTCAGCCGCAGCAACTTCTTCCTAGAAACATCGCCAAAGGCAAGGGAAGCAAGGGCAAAAATGAACTATTGGGACTTCATCAAGATAAAAAGCTTTTGCAAAGCAAAGGAAACAGTCAACAAAACCAAAAGACAACTGACAGAATGGGAGAAGATATTTGCAAATGACATATCAGATAAAGGGCTAGTATCCAAAATCTATAAAGAACTCCTCAAACTCAACACCAAAAGAACAAAGAATCCAATCAAGAAATGGGCAGAAGACATGAACAGACATTTTTCCAAAGAAGACATCCAAATGGCCAACAGACACATGAAAAAGTGTTCAATATCGCTCGGCATCAGGGAAATCCAAATCAAAACCTCAATGAGATACCACCTCACACCAGTCAGAATGGCTAAAATTAACAAGTCAGGAAATGACAGATGTTGGCGGGGATGCGGAGAAAGGGGAACCCTCCTACACTGTTGGTGGGAATGCAAGCTGGTGCAGCCACTCTGGAAAACAGTATGGAGGTTCCTCAAAAAGTTGAAAATAGAGCTACCATATGATCCAGCAATTGCACTACTGGGTATTTACCCCAAAGATACAAAAGTAGGGACCCGAAAGGCTACGTGCACCCCAATGTTTATAGCAGCAATGTCCACAATAGCCAAACTGTGGAAAGAGCCAAGATGTCCATCAACAGATGAATGGATAAAGAAGAGGTGGTATATATATACAATGGAATATTATGCAGCCATCAAAAGGAATAAGATCTTGCCATTTGCAACGACGTGGATGGAACTGGAGGGTATTATGCTGAGCGAAATAAGTCAAACAGAGAAAGACATGTATCATATGACCTCACTGATATGAGGAATTCTTAATCTCAGGAAACAAACTGAGGGTTGCTGGAGTGGGGGGTGGGGTGGGAGGGATGGGGTGACTGGGTGATGGACACTGGGGAGGGTATGTGTTCTGGTAAGCGCTGTGAATTGTGCAAGACTGTTGAATCTCAGATCTGTACCTCTGAAACAAATAATGCAATATATGTTAAGAAAGAAAAAAAGAAGAAGAAGAATGTAGCAGGAGGGGAAGAATGAAGGGGGGGAAATCGGAGGGGGAGAAGAACCATGAGAGACGATGGACTCTGAAAAACAAACTGAGGGTTCTAGAGGGGAGGGGGTTGGGAGGATGGGTTAGCCTGGTGATGGGTATTGAGGAGGGCACGTTCTGCATGGAGCACTGGGTGTTATGCACAAACAATGAATCATGGAACACTATATCTAAAACTAATGATGTAATGTATGGGGATTAACATAACAATAAAAAAATTAAAAAAAAAAATGTCACTTGGATTGAATTCTTCACAAATTTGATTACAGAGCTAGCTTAAGTGTCTCCTCTTCGGCAAATCCTTGGGTTATGGACTGACTTGTGTCCCATCAAATTTATTTATGTTAAAGCCCTAACTCTAAATGTGACTGTATTACCTTTAAGGAGGTAATTAAGGTTAAATGAAGTCATGAGTGGGGCCCTAATCCAATAGGACTGGTGTCCTTTTAAGAAGAGGAGGATGCACATGTGAGGACACAGTAAGAAGGGGGCCATCTGTCAGCCGCGAAGAGAAGCCAGAAACCAACCCTGCTGGCACCTTGATCTTGGATTTCCAGCCTCCAGAACTCTGAGGAAACAAATTTCTGTTTTTTAGGTCACCCTACCTGTGTTATTCTGGTATGGCAGCCCGATGTGACTAACAGATGTTCCTAGAGTCTCATACCCACCCAACCAATTTCATCCAACTATGTTCTCCCACAGAGCTTGGTCCTTGACACTGACTCATGTGTCTTTCCTCTTCTAGTTAGCAACCTCAAGAATAAGAACTGTGCTGTATTGACTTTTATGGTCAGTGACTCCGGTGCCTGCCATAAGTAAGTATACAATACCAACAAGAAAAAAAATATTTTGTAGTAACAAGCATCTTCCTAAATACACAGATACCTCTGACAGAGTTAAGAAACTTATTAATCGCTCATGTGTAATGGGACTTGGTTCAATTTGCTTTCCTCTTAAGTTCCACTTGGTAACAGGTTTTATTCAGGGACTGAGTCTCTGTTTGCAAAAGGCTGATCTTAGATCACTTTAGTGCACGGAGTGAAGGGTGTGATACTGTTGAGTATTTGGGATGGGGTATTGAGGGGGAAATGTGAGTGGTAAGGGAATTCCCCTTACCAACCTGCCCTATGCTCCTCAAATCTATCACCTCTAGTGCTAGACTGGCCCACTCCAATCTGAAGCACAAAGTGACAAATTTTTCATCAAAATGGGGTCTTATTCACTTAATGATACCAAAATATGGTTCTTTGATACTGTTTTCTATAATTAATTTCTCTCTTTTAAGCTTTTAAATGGTTGATATCCACCAATTTTTGTCTTCCCTTCCCTTAGTGTTCTCTTTGGGCAATTTCATCCATGACGGATGACCCTAAAAACTGTATCTTTCACTTAATCTTCCCTCCTGAGCTCCACTTGGAGTCACCTCAGTCTCCATGTATCCATACTGAATTCATTCTTTCCCTTCCCAAACCACTTCTTCCTTAGATGTCGTGTGTGTCGTGTGTCTTAGTCAGCTCAGCCTACCATAATGAAATACGATAGACTGAGTGTCCTAAACAACAGGAGTTTATTTTCCTACCATTCTGGAGGGTAGCAAGTTCAAGATCAAGATGCAGGCCCATTCGGTTCCTGGTGAGCATCTCTTCCTGGCCACCTTCTCCTGTATCCTCACGATTTACTGCATAGCAATGCAAATACCAATTCTACACACCCATTTGCCTAAACCGAGCACATGGAACTTAGTAACACTCTTTCCCTCTCCATGCTAATCCCAATCAGTGACCACAGACCATCTACTTGCTTCTTTAGTGTTTTTTTCAACCACTACCTCCTCATCCAAGGTCAGAATATCTTCATGTCTTTCCTATTTATTTGTAATATTGCCGTAGCTTTTCTTCCCACCTTCAGATTTGCACAGTTCCTTACCCATAAGTGGTCCATCCTCCATACTGCTCGAGTAGACTTCTCAGATGTAAATCATATTATGTTTCTCATGGTTTCTCAGTGATCTGGCCACTGGCTAGGTCTCTAGCTTTAACCATTATAGCAGTCCCTCTTACCTCTATATTTTAAGCATGCTTAATTATTCATAGTGCCCAAGTGTGCTGTGATGTTACAAGCCTCTCCACCTTTGTTCATGATGTTTCTTCTGCCTAGAAAGCTTTTCTCTCCTTGACTGGATACATCAGAGTTAGCTGTAATGACACTTGCTTTTTAAAACTTTTCATTATCCCTCCAGGTAGATGTGATTCCCTGTGTAGTATTCCTACTATTCTCTCTAGGCACTTCTATCAACAGGCACAGAACACCATATTGAACTATGGTGATTACATGTCAGACCCCCCGGTATTACACTCAAACCTATTAGGTCAGAAGGCACGTATTATCTATTTTTGCACCCGCCACATCCTGCTTAGTGCATGACACTTAACGAATATATACTGAATGAATACATGAGTAAAGAGATAATAGAACTGTGAGATTTGGATTAATTAAATGGAGCAAAAAACATTTCAGAAAATAGGGACTTTTACCATGACATATTTTCCCATCACCATAAAATCCTTTTGGACATGCACCACAATGATGGGAGCCAAAGGTATTGAGACACTCTGCTCCTGGAAAGCAAGGCCTGGATTCACACTCATCAACATCTTCCTGGCAATTTTTGCCTAAACAAAATATAGATCGAGAGTTCAAATTATTTATTTTGAAAAACATTAGATGTCCCATTAAGTGCTCATTATTTGATTTCTTTTACTTGAGGATATTTTACTTTTACTTTCCTAAAGATATCTTTACTTCTTTTACATTAAGGTATGTCCTACAAACTCCAGAAAAGCTGTCATATATTAAGAGGAATGTACTAATTTTAAAATTTACAACAGAGTTAAACATAGTCATTAATTAGATCCTATTTAACATTAAACAAGACCCTGCAAGTACATAAGATTTTCCCTATAAAAAAGAAGACAAAAAGGCCATTAATATTTTAAGGCAAAAATTTTACCATATTACAGCTGCAATTTTTACTTTGTTAAAAAAACTCAGGAAATTTTTAAAAAGTTATTAGAATGGTTGCCTGCTCAGTTTAAGGACAACTTAGTGCAGTTATTGCATTAGCTGTGAAAATCCATGAAAACTTTATAGCGTGCTAGGAAAAGTTAGTCTTTCCTCAGTAAAATTTTTTGAGATCGTGTTGCTCTCTGAAATGTGTAAAAACTTATTTGAATGAATATATTCAGTCATTTACTCATTAGAGTAAAATCCATGAAACAATCAACATTTGAATTCTTTCAACTTTAGTCTGTAGCACAACAGTCCCAAATGATAAAATTTTTTATTTTATTTTAAGATTTTATTTATTTATTTGAGAGACTGAGCAGGAGGAGGGGCAGAAGGGGAGGGAGAAGGACAAGCCTACTCCTCGTGGAGCCCAGAGCCTATGCGGGGTTCTATCTCAAGACCCTGAGATCATGACCTGAGCTGAAATCAATAGTCGCACACTTAACTGACTGAGCCATCCAGGTGCCCCTAAAATTTTTATTTTAAAATGCCGAGAGAATTAGAAGACACCTAAATATCCTGCCTAGTTCCATTATAATGTTAAAATAGATGCCTTCAGGGCGCCTGGGTGGCTCAGTCGTTAAGCATCTGCCTTCGGCTCAGGTCATGATCTCAGGGTCCTGGGATCGAGCCCCGCATTGGGCTCCCTGCTCAGCGGGAAGCCTGCTTCTCCCTCTCCCACTCCCCCTGCTTGTGTTCCCTCTCTCGCTGTGTCTCTCTGTGTCAAATAAATAAAATCTTAAAAAAATAAATAAATAAATAAAATAAAATAGATGCCTTCAAGGAAAACATATCAGCTCAATAATTGCATATTTACTTATTTAACATTTATATCTATTTAAATTGGAGGAAATATTGGTACAACTTATAAAAAGCCTTGGGAAATTAAAAGTTGTCATTCATACACTTAGTTGAGGTTTCTAGAATCAGATAGTTTAGGATAATTAACGAGTTAGCAAATTCCATTTGATTTCAACTCTAACTTTATATCATGATCTTTTTAAATGATAACCTTTCTTAAATGATAATTTTTACATTTCCCATGGCAAATTTCTTCATTATTCCATATTATATTTCAATAGAACACATTTAAATATATTTCTACCTACCAAATTTAGACAGAAATGTTTAGGAACCTGCAAAATACAATATAGACATAGAATATTGCCATTAAAATTATAAAAATGGGCAAAATTATAAGAGTATATGTAAGTAATATACAATAATAAAAGGATATGGGTAGCAAATATATTTGTGATGACTTACTAGGCTTTTTAAATGTATATTAAAATCTTTAGGACCATACACTTGCTTGAGTAATCTGTAGATTACTTGGAAAGCCAAAGAACTCTCCTTTCATCTGTTCACATACTAATTTCATTCGTGAAGAACCAAAACTTACCTTTGAGTTCAGGCGGACATACACAAGAATAACTGGGAAATCCACTAATACATCTGCCAAGGCCACAGGGGTTTGCATGGCACTCAGTGACATTCACTTCACAGAGACCCCCCTGAAAGCCAGGCAGGCAGACGCACAGGTACATTCCACTTCCTGGAGGGAATTTCCTATCTGACACACATGATCCACCATTCAAGCAATCACAAGACTTCACAGTCACCTCCAAAAGAAACAAAAAGTAAATGCCTTACTTTTCAATAAAATTAGCGTCAGTTTATGCCCCAGAAATTGTGATAGGCATGTATATTTATGTGCAAGTAAGAGCAGATCACAAGTTTTGCAAAAAAAAAAAAAAATATATATATATAAATATTTAATGTAAAAGAGTATTTTAAAAGATTTAATAAAGTAATTACGCCAACTTTCAAGAGCATAGCCAAAATATAAATGCTGGGGATAATTTTTAAAAATGTTACAAGATGATCGATGAATTTCTATAATGCATGCAGCACAAAAAATCCGTAAGGTGTAAAGCAGTTAGTCAGTCACCTGAGTTATCCCAAAATACAGAGAGTAAACAGTCACTTGAATTATGTGGTTAACATGACATAGTACACAATTGCACTTCATACCATTACTTCTGTATGAGTGTGTCCCAAATGTCGAGTGAATACAGTGCACAAAAAAGAGTATTAATAGCTCATGACTGATAATATCAAAAGAATAGCCAATAAAAAACGACTTTACTTGAAGGAAAAGGGTATAATTATCAATCTTAGGTTGAGCATAGGTCTTTCAGAGAGGCAGACATGAATGCATTCTTTAGCCTTATCATAGTTAAGCACAGGCGAAAATGACCTAGGAATTAGTCATTTAGATCCGTGCTCTAGACTTGAGACTGTCCCTAAGATTTTAAATTCTGACAAAAACAGCATTTTGGCAGTTTAGTTTTCCATGAAATGTTGAATAATTTAGTTCCTCCTTACAAATTAAGAATTATATTTCAAGTTTAAAATAGATACCGATATTGCTAATTAATTCAGTGGCATTTATGTAATGATAAATATTACCATAATTGTGACTCTCGTCTCAGCACTGCAGTCATCGTTAAAATGTAAAGTGAATTGCTGTGGAGTTTGGGACTCTGTTTTCCATGTAAGAAGTCCTGTAGAGGAAACATTTGCTCCCTCAGGACCTGAGTCCAAGGTAAAATGGATGTCAGAACCTTCGGGATCCAAGGCCGTGAACTGGTACACAAAGTTCTCCCCCAAAAATGTCTGTAATTTGTCTTGAGGTATTTGAATCACTGGGGGTTGGTTGTCTGCCACAGAGAAAACATTTACTTTGTACTTGTGTAGGAAAAAAAAAAAAAAAAAAAGGAAAAGTATGATACCGAGAACGACCGAGAATGCCCACGGGAACATTCTGATGAAGTTCGAACTCTGCTAACACTTCCATTACCTACCTTGGCTCTTTTTTTTTTTTTTTACATTCAGAATAAATTCAATTGCATTCTTAGAAAATGTAAAAGTAACTGACAGGTGCAAGACTTGAAACTTTGCTACTTTGAGAGTGTAAAAAGCACTTTGAACAGAGCATAAAATACATAAACACATTTGCATTTCCCAAACTGAATGCCTCGCCTTTCCTATCTGAAATTACTTCTCGATGTTGACCAACTCAACTGCTTGCTCTTTCACTCTCTCTTCTTCGTCCTCTACCCTTTCCAGCTTTACTTTCCTCCTCGACACCTTTTTTTCTTTATTTCTCCTTTATTCTCCATGACTGGACTGTTCATTTGACTCCCCTGACTTTTCCTCACTGTACCTGTCTCCCCAGTTGTAACTGGGGTCCATAGCGTCACGGCAATCCTCTGCTCCTCAGAGGTCTTCCCTGCTGCCAAACTCACTTGCTGGAATGCTGGTTATTTCAGAGGACAGAGAGGGCTCCCTTTGTGCTCAAGTAATGCTTTAAAACATCTTTTTATATTGTCACATTAAAAAATGTCCCCCTTCCTTGCCAACTGGCTTAACAGATAGAAAGAATAGCGTTTTTCACTGTGCTGGGCACAAACACACTCCGCTTGCATCAACAAAGCACTGATGCCAAGAGAATGTAGTCCTGGCTCCCGTTCTGCCCTCATATATCTTTATACAATTTACTGATTTTAATTTCCTCACCCCTCAATATGAGAAACTTGGGACAGATGGTATTTCCAGACCCCTTGTATCCTTGAACACTGTAAATCTATGATGAGTCAGTTATACCCAAGCCATTAAAAACATAGACATCAATTCAGAAGTTATAGTGTGTTTCCCTTGTCTCCTGCACTAAATTCTTCTCCAAATTTTCATTGTTTTCCCATAACACCCCGTGAGTCTTGCACCTGAGCAATGAATCATCTGACAAATGGTCTAACACAGTCATGAAATTTGTATATACAGTAATATATATAGTGATGTTACAAATCACAGTATAAATACAAGGTTTTATGACTCAGATAAAATTACATGGGGATGGGGGCAGGGAATAATTACATCTTGTTGTATTTTATGATGCCTGGTCTTTTGACTGAGGAAAGAGAATGAAGAAATATCTATGTGGAATTACATATAGCTGTACTTAAGGAAGTGAAAAAATTAGATGGTACATGACTATGATGTGGAGTGCTTTTTCGGGTGGGACTAAGTATCCAGACATTGTCTGGACCACTATTATATTCATGGAGTCACAGAATACTGGGGCTGGAAGGCTCTTAATAGATTACTGAGTCCAGATAATCTTACTTAACAGGTGATGAATGCATGGCCTCTGGAATTTAAATAGCTAAATGTCTTGTCACAAAACTAAAAAGAAGTAAGGCTAAGAATAGGATATAGAGCTTTGGTCTCAAAGTAATATTCTCTTTCCACCCACCAACCTTTACTAATGGACATTTGACATTTTATGTACTTACATAGTACTTGAGAGCCCATTTTGTTAGTAGCTATTTGACTTGTACAAACTGTGTGTAACTGAATTAACCATTCCCATTTCTTCCATTAATAATTCACATTTGCTTTCAGTAAAAAATATTAAAGTGAAAATCCCATACCCTATTGTAGTATAATTGTAGAAATTACATAAAATAACATTTCATCTTATATTACATTCAAGCAAAGTAAATCATGCAGTTAGGAAAGATACTAAATTAAACACAGTGTTCATCTTTTATGTAACTCATGGTTTAAAATCACTTAAAAATATCTTGTAGAGAAAATATTTGGATTAATAAAGACTAACTTACTTTCTAAAAATGACCAAGTAAATTTTGAAATTTTTGGTCTACAAATCAAACAAGGGCTGGTAGTATTTTTATCTCCTTCAATGTAGCAGAGTCCATCAATAATGCAAACATTTTCCTAACGGAAATTTTAAAAAGAGAAAAACAATTAAGATGTCGTTATACTTAGTGTTTAGGAAAAAAATGTATATAGAAAGCTAGCACCATATATGTTGGTGACTCCAATGAAAGCATATTATAAGTCTGTTTTGGTTAGGAAACATTTTTTCATGTGTCCTAATCATAAATGTATGTTAGAAAACAGATCATTTCCTTTTTGTGTAAATGCCTGTGGAACTGACCAATATGGAGGGAATAAGAAAATACATACAGCTTTATCTCTGTGTAGAATTATAGCTTATAAATAACATGGAACAAAAACTGTCTTTTCTTCTTTTTTGTTTGTTTGTTTGTTTTGTTTTGTTTTACTGCTAACTCAGGCTGGAAATACTCTATTAATAAAGACATGAAACAATTTTTCCCCTGCTCATCTTACAGAAACACATTAGTTTGTAGCTATTTTCCCTTGCTCTAGGAGACCACTATGTCCTCTGAACATGGTGAAACTGAACCAGAACCATGATGTAATTATCCATACTTGACAATGGTTATCCTTATACAAAATAGTAGAAAGAGAGGCTGATCCGCAAAGAAATAATGTTAAATGTAGCAATCATTTTCAACCTGGGAAGAAGACCAAATTTTGTTCAGCATATATAAACTTTGCCCAAATCTCCTCTAATGTCACTTAGGACAGGACACAAAAATAAGAACAGAATAGCCCCAACAATATAAAACAATTGTGAATTATAACATTTTAAAAGTACTTATTGTAAGACATGTGGAAATGGAGTATTTAGGGGAAAGTAAAAATCAAACAACGTTTCAGAAACAGAAACTTCTTATTGATATGATCTAATTGCTAATCTCAAAGGAAGAAAGATTTAAAATTTAAAATAATAATACTTTAAATTTTTATCTACAAAAATATTATTTGATATTCTTCTCAGTTTTGAAGAGCCAAGTAATATTAGGTCCATGGTATCTATTATGTCAGCCAACTGGCATGTGAGAAAGATCTGCTGATAAACCCAACAGACTGGACCTCGATGAAGAAGGTGTAGCTGTGAGGATTCAGCCCTGGTTGGGCCGTTCTGTAATCCCTCCAGTGGTAGAGATTTGCAAGAATCAATGAACTCAGTTGCCACAAAAAAAAACAAAAAACAAAAAACAAAAAACAACAACAAAAACAAAAAAAAACCCTCCTTGTAAAAGTGCTAGCCTTATACATTTTACAAGCTCCATCCAAATGCATGCCCCTAGTTACAAAGAAGATTGGGTAACTGTGGTAACTGACATGTTACTGGAAAATCATTATTACTATTTAAAAAGGAATATATGTAGGAGTTAAAAATCAATCTGAACCTCCTTTTTTGAATTTTTTTTTAAGAAATAAACAACCTGCCACTTCAAAACATAAAAGGTAGAAACCTTCTCCTTGCCATTTCAACAAGAGTTACAGGGGGAGTAACAATTTTAGTTACCTGTATATAAACTTGAGAAAGGCTTTTCTCTATTAGTATTTCTGATATGAAGGTGAAAAAACTAATATGCCATTAATATGCCAATAGCATGGGAAATGAAAATACCTAGCATGTAAATGTGAAAATAAGTGAAAAAATGCATACCTTTATAGTGCACAAGTCCTTCCCATTGAGACCACAAACTTGACAAGCTCCATCATATATGATCATTATTTTGGGATTACTGAACCTATAACCATCATTAGATACCTATAAGATGTAGTTTTATAATAAGATAATTTATTCTAAATGTAGCTTCATAAATTCATTATGAAATTTTAATATATAAATATTTACTTTGTTTATAAATATGAGAATATCTTTTCTTTTTTACCTTTAATTGCCACTTTACAATTGGTTTCTCCCCCATCAGATTCATGGTATCAGACTGTTGAACATCAGGGGGCAGCTGACAATCAATAGTTCTGCTATTTTCAAAAACAGGATGCGTGTAGACAGCTTTTCCAAGGACCCATTTACTGTTATTATACTAAAGGCATAATGAGAAGGCAATTAACTTCTGTTTAATTATGGAAATTCCTTGCTAGTAAATTACGTATAATCAAAATATAAATTTTAAAATGCATGCCTGGTATATGGAATATATAATGAAGTAATAAAAGTGACATCAACATTGAATTTTATCCAGAATAATGAAAACCATACACACTTTAATTTGATGTAAACTGCTTCTAATGCCTCATGCATTCCTTGTGGGTTCAAATCAAAGAAGTTACCAATATTGGTCATATATAATGAATCACTATGTAATGAGTTTTATAACAAGAGGAAACACATTTGACTATGTAGTTGACACACAGTGGATTGATTTCCTGCCCAGAAACTCATTTCTCCTGCAAAAGCTCCTAACCTTCTACTTCAACTTGAAATTGCTCTTTCTGTCTGGTTCCCAGAACCCTCTCATGTTCTCATATGACCCATCTTCCTGACTACACGTAACTGCTCCGGAGGTGGATCTAAGCTGACCCAATGCTTTGATTACTTGGACTATTTTAACTTGTACCAGAGAGCACGTTGGGCCAGTCTGCTTCTGGTGGCTTGAGGTGAAAGACACAAAGTTATGGAGCTGTGGGTGGCTATGTTTTTCACTATGTGGGGAAAGCTAGTATCTAGTAAAAGGGAAAAATGAAGCCCACAGAGAAAAAAAGAACTGAGACAGATAAACACACACACATACAAAACGCAGACATATTGAGTTTTCATGTGTTCAAGTCCCAAGTTCAAGTTATTCCTGAGAATTCAGCAATTACATTCTAATCCTGATTCTGTGAAAGAAGTACTGTCCTCATAGTAAATACCATTTTTCTCAAGGTAGTTCAAATGAATTTATGTAACTTAAAACTTAATTCTAACCAGTTTACTCTATTAAATAACTCAGTGGCATATCATACTTAACCTACACTTAAAGGATTATTTTTCAGTATTAAAATGCATTGGTGTCTAAAGAGGAAAAGCCAGAATAATTTTCTGGGTACTGGTAACTACATAGAAAACTAAAAGGACATATTTTATTAATAATATTTTGATTTACATTTTTTTAAAATTTATGACTGTAGAATGCTTTCAACTGCTCAGAAATGGGCAAGGAGAATGCTGATGCTTCCATACCGAGGGTCAGTAGGAGATGGAAAAGAAGGCTCATGCTCATCTGTGGCCAGCAGAAACTATCTTGTTAAGATTTGATGACTGAAGAGTAGGCCACAGTAGAAATCTCCACGTTTAAGGGGATGTGTACAGTCTGGCCCAACAGATAGGTCAGTTCAGTGGTCCCCCTCCAGTGGAGGGGGTCTTGACAATGATGTCTCGGGGTAGTCACGATATGGACTCTTAGATGGATACAGGGCTTTGTGTATTGAAACGAGACTCCAGCCAATAACTGGAAATACAGAAATCATTTCCACCCATGTCTGGAGAAGCCTACCCCAAATAAGAAATAAACAGAGTTCTGTTTATTTTCCATTCATCAGTATTTTGTATCTATATGTGCTGAGGACTTTCTGATGAAAAAAGATCACAGAGGGAAAGACAGACAAATAAAATAATTTTAAGATTGCTGTAACCAAGATTCAAATAAAGCTTAATGAGAGAGAAAGAACCCACTGACTGTAGCACAGTCAAGGGAGGTTTCTCTTCCTGAAAGTAGAAGAGGAGACTGCCATTTGGACACTGGGAGGAGAAATGGAGAGAGTGCTATTCAGCCTTGGCTGGAGGGAATAGCAAGTGAGAGGCAGGGATGCATGGGATAGTATGAGATTTTAGTAGAGCATATGCAGGAGGTTCAAGTTTGCAAAAATGTCAGACAAGAGCTGGATCACAAAGAGCCATTCATTTCTAGGATAGCTACTTGGATTTAATCCTGTAAGTATTTAAAAACTGGATTCTGTAAAGTCCTGGCTGCTTTTCAAGGGGGGGAGGGAGTGAAAGAAAGGATTGGGTGCTTGCATCTCTAGATAAAAACTTGTTTAAAATTACTGCTGCAAAAGTAGAAAAGAACATCTATAATATGCTACCTTTCATGCAAAAAGAAGAGATTTATCTGTTCCTTTGTGCAAAAGAAATGCAGTAAGGATAAACCACAAAATAATGAGAGTGGATACCTTCAGGGGATAGATGGAAATGGGATGGAAAGAAAGGGTAATGGACAGAGTGGTAGAGATGATAAGACAGTGACATTTCTCTGTGTGTACTTTTTGTATGGCGCAAACTCTCAGAACCATGATAATATTTTGTATACTTTCCAAATAAGTAAATAACTAAAATCAACCAGAGTGTGGAGGGAATTCAAAGTGGAAGACAAATATTTAAAAATAAACCGAATTGTATTACAAATAATATCCTGAACAGGGTGCTAAAGAAAATAGCTAATCTAAGTTTGGTTTGGTCTAGTGAACATAGATGTTTCTTTCTGTAGTTCCGTATAGTGTCTTAGAGAATTTCATAGTGTGCTCTTTATCAGATGTTTAAAAAAAGAAAGTAGTATTAGAATAAATATCACAGCAAATAATATATCTGAAAGTAAGTACAAAGTGTACTTTCTCAAATCTCTTGGCAAATCACTTAATGGTAGTGTGATGTATGATTTATTCTGTCACCAACAAGGTATTGTCTACTCTCTTGAGTAATACTGAAGTGAATAAAATTATACATATATTCCATTTTCTATTGTGTGTCTTATTATTTCATTGGGATTAAAATATTTCATGGTTATTTAGAAAAGCTTTACTCAAAAAATCTAGAAATAAGCGTACTTTTCTTGTACAATGATTTGATAAAGACAGATACAAAAGTTATTTCCTGGGGTGCCTGAGTGGCTCAGTCATTGGGCATCTGCCTTCGGTTTAGGTCATAATCCCAGGGTCCTGGGATCGAGCTCCGCATCGGGCTCCCTGCTCAGCAGGAAGCCTGCTTCTCTCTCTCCCACTCCCCCTGCTTGTGATCCCTCTCTCACTATGTCTCTCTTTGTCAAATAAATAAATAAAATCTCTATTAAAAAAAAAGTTATTTCCTCCTTAAATTCTCAATCTCAGGATCATATTTGGCTTTAACAATTTAGAGAAAAAATAAAAAGAAAGCTAAAATGTCATTTGCTGTTTTAAGTTTTAGGTTATCCAAAGGTACTTTCAAAGAATGGTCCTTAAAATAAAAATCCACTTGAATAAAGAAAAGGAAGACCATATAAATAATCATCAAAATAAGGTATAATTTGATATGCCAGTGTTCAAACTGAGTGATCTTGTCTGTTGTTTGTGGCCTGAAGAAAGAAAAACACTATTTTCTGTTTGATATCCATAGTAAGGGAAATATAAAGGATAAGTGCAATTAATCTTCAACTTTTTGTTTTGTAAAGGGAATTGTTCATATCCCTGTGCCCCATAAGTCATACAGACTGTCTTGGATAAAAATGATCTCCATTCTCTGTAGTTTTACATTTCAATAAATACAGAAGCTTGCATATCAAGCTTAATATTATTTTAATTTTTTACTATGACTGGAATAGTGAACCAATACTACAATAAAAATTATATAAAATAGTTTAATAGAATTAACAAATAAGGAAGAAGCTTTAAGGTCAAGCAACTTAACCATCTTCCTATTGAGCTCTCTGTGGATATGACATCCTTTGGGATTATGTTACTAATTGATAGACCAAATTAATCCAAGATAAAAGTAATCTGAATAACTCATAAACTTAATTGTTTTTCAACACTAAAATTAACATACCTGCAGTTTAGTAACTTCACATTTAATTGAAGGTGATTCTTTGAAGTCTTGACCAAACACTCTCACTGTCATACAATTATATTTTCGAATATTACAGAATCCAGCATTCTCAAGTTCTATAATTTCAGGAGCCTTGTCTTTGGAAAGAATGATAAAACAAAATGGACAAATTTTCTTTAATTCCAGAAAAATAAACTAATTATTTTCAAGGTCCAAATTAAAAGCATATGGAAAATAATATTTTGAAGTCTACTCCAAATATTAGTGAATTAACTAAACTATTAAATATATATATATTTTAAAGATTTTCTTTATTTATTTGACAGAGAGAGAGAGAGTACAAGCAGGGGGGGAGCGGCAGGGAGAGGGAGAAGCAGGCTTCCCGCTGAGCAGGCAGCCCGATATGGGGCTCCATCCCAGGACCCTGGGATCATGACCTGAGCCAAAGACAGACACTTAACCGACTGAGCCACTCACACGCCCCGGAACTATTAAATATTAAGAGTAATCTGGTGTTAAGTGTGACCCACCATCAAACCAATAAAAATAGCATTAAAGATACTACCAATACCTAAATATACAGGTTTAATTAATGTTTTAATAATGTTTAATACCAATTATTTACAAGTATTAAGAAATTACTACTACAATGGCCTGTGTTTTGTTCTTGCCATTTTGGTTTGTGCCCTAGAAATGGATTATAGCAAAAATACTTTTGTAATAAAATAGTGTAATTAGCAATGTGATGTATTAAAATTTTTAAAAAATTTTAAACAGTAGAAGAGTTATCAAAATTTCATGAAACTGTTATTAATGTTTTTATGTATTATTGCTCTATCCTACATGCCACCACAATCTTAGGTGCACTCTCAATCATTGGAGAAAAAAATTCTCCTAGCAGTCAGAGTTAACTGACCTTCATATAGTCATATCTCTGATTCTGGTCTTGGTAAGATAACACATTATCTGTATCAGCAAGATCTGGCTGTCAAAATAGATAAATGCAGCATATAAAAGTAATTGAGTCCTCTAAGTATTGGCAAAATCTAAGTGAATATAACTTTACCAGCAGTGGAATATAAGATCATAAATTGTGTACTCAGAACCCTAAAAATGTTTGTGAAAATTAAAAATATATATTTGTTAGTTTACTCTTTCATATTCAACAAATGTTTACTGAGCAATTTCTATTTTTCTGGTGTTATTGTAGGTACTGGGGATATATGAACAGAATAAAGTTCCCGCCTTCATATAACTTACATTCTAATACAGGAGGACAAAAAATAAACAAGTGAAAAATAAATATAAAGTGTATCGCATAAATGTTTTCAAGACTATGGAGAAAACATATATATTAACTATATGAAGGGACATAAAGACTATGGGGTTGTGTGAAGAAAACCACTTTATTTTGAATGACCATGGAAGATGTCTCTGATAATAATGACATTTGAAGAGAGAAGAGAAGGAAGTCCATCATGAAGATATGTGTTGAAAGAACGCTCCAGTGGGAGGGAAAGTAAATGCAAAGGTTTGGCCTCTTTGAGAAACAGCAAAGTAGCCACTTAAGAACACTGGGGAGAGAATGATAGATGAAATTCAGTGAGAGAGGAGGCTCCGATTGCATAGGGTCTTCTAGGCTGTGGTAGGGAATGTAAATTTTACTTTGGAAGAAGATGGGGGAGTCATTAGAGGGATTTAAGCAGGAGTCCTATGATATCACTATCATTTCAAAGGGATCACTTTAGCTGCTGCATGGAGAATAAACTTTGAGAGAATCTATAATAATCCAGGTGAGAGATAATGGTGGCATGGCCTAAGTTGTAGCAGGGAAAGAGGTGAAAGTCATTGAAGCTACAGATGGATTTGCTACTGATGGATTAAGCCTGAGGCATGAAAAAAAGAGGAAAAGTCAAAATGACTACAAGTTTTTAACGTGAAAAGTTAGAGGAGTGAAGTTTGCATTTACTGAGATGGCAAAGTCTGCAGATGGAAAAGGGCGGGATGGTGGGGGCAGAAGGAAAATCAGGAGTTACTGGTTTAATGGCTAATGAAATGAAATTGATTTTTTAAAAAAGATTTTGTTTATTTATTTGAGAGAGAGAACAAGAGCAGGGGAGTGGGCAGAGGGAGAGGGAGAAGCAGGCTCCCCGCTGAGCAGGGAGCCCCATGTGGGACTGGATACCACAACCCTGAGATCATGACCTGAGCTGAAGGCAGATGCTTAACCGAATGAATGAGCTGCCCAGGTGCCCCTCAAATTGATTTTTTAAAATTTCTTTCTCTTATATATTGAGATATAATATTTTGCACTATGTAGGTGAAATAGAGAAAAAAAATAAGCAAATTGGTATAATTAGCAGAATATTAGAAACACAGTATCCAAAAAATACTAAATTTGAGTTCTAGAAAAAACAATTATTCTCTACAACTGGAGGGACAAGCTGCATGCAAAGACCCTGAGGTCAAGAGAACTTGGCATTACAAAAACCAGAGTGGGGAGAGTGAAATGAGTGAGGGTTTTAGTTGTAGGGGATGAGTCTGAAGAGATACTGCATGCCTTATAGGCTTATGTTGTGCCTTATAGGCTATTATAGGTACCGCAGCTAAGATGAGATGCTTTGGAAGAATTATTACTGTATCGATTAATTAATTTGGGTTCTTTTCCCTATGTAATCTGAATAAACCCTGTTAAGATACCGAAGGTAAAAAAGAACAAAGACTTTCCATAATCCAATAGCATACGCAATATCAAAGCTGGAGAGTACTCACTCACCGTGTGAATCACTGCAGTCATAGGAACTGAAGCCCGGGGAGCATGCGCATCCCCATTCCATACACTGCCCATTGCCACTGCATAAATTGGGGCATTTGAGGACCGAGAGAATGTCTTCAATTGACTTGCTGTATTCTTCTGTGTTATATTTCCCCTCTTCCAAAATTCTCTTTTCACATTCATTTTCTAAAAGAGCCACACCAGCTTCTGCCCAGCTAAGATCATCTTTTAGGAGAACATCTTTAACACACATATCTACAGCACTGTCTAGGCTCTTGCCCAGAAAGGCAAGACAGTGTCTTCCAATGCTTGAGTTGGCAAGAGCCTGCTGGCACAGCGCCAAAGTGCCGTGTTCAGTGAGACCAGAGGCTGTGGGCCACGTAGGGACAAACTCCTGGTGGACATCCTCAGTATGGTCCTCAGGGAAGAAATAAGTAAATTCTTCTAGGTCACTATGGCTGAGACTTTGGAAAGCAAACATAGGAAGAAACTCATAAGAGTTTTGCCGTTTCCTTCTGTTTTGTGGATCCCGCCTCAACTCCGGGCTGTGGCTACCGTGGTCCCGTGTAGGTCTCCCATTGTCCAAAGTTTTCAGTGCCTCTTGTTTTTCATTTCCAGGATGTTTTTGTAAATGTAATTCCAGTTTGGTCAGGTTCACATGCTTTTTTTCTTGAGGAAGGAAGTTCAAATTATTTTCTTCTCCAGATGTATACTCACTTATCCCTCTGATAAGAGCTTCTGAATTAATATACTCAGAGGTGACATCTAGTTCTGGTATCAAGAAAGAGAATTTGACATGTTTGAGATCTTTGCAACCTGAAACAATCTCTTGTTGAGAAGTACTGTCCAGATGATCAGAAGGATATAATGAATTAGTGTCCAACGAGCAGCTACAATAGGATAGTTTTCCAGGTGACAATGGAGAAACTGGCATTGTGTCAAACATGCTTTTCCCTGGCAAAATCCTTCCAGGTGAAAAACAGAAAAGAATGGTAAATTGCACAAGAACATTTTTTCTCTGTCATGTGTTGCAAAAAAAGAGAGTACTGTGTCACCACTCAATACAATAACAAATGAAAAGAGTTCTTACCTCCATTCATTAATAAAAGCAACACAATTATCAAAAGTTAGATCAATTTTTATCCCATATTTATTATGGAAATCATTTTCTGGGTTTTCATCAAAGGTGCCACAAAGTCCCAAAGTGTTTCTGTAGTCTAGGCTAGGGGCTCTGATCGTTAAACTCATGCCCCATTCACTAAGATCAGCACGGATAAATGCTCCAGAAGAAAACCAGATCTGAAATACAGAAATAAAAGATGCTTAAACAATATTCTATATGGATTAAGAAAAAAACTATTATTTGAGAAGAAACAAATTCCTTTATTTCTTCAATATAAAGAGAGAACGGAATACCGATTTTCTTCAGACTATACAATCTTCCTTTTAATGCTGTGTCAAACCAATGGCTTTTGCACTTTGCTGACTTGAAATTTGATCTCCATATTCTTTTATTGCAAAATATTGTTCAAGGCCCTTTCTTTTTAAACTAAGGTGAGGTATTTTATACAATCAAACAGCTATAAATGTTGAAGATTATGTTTACCAAGTAATGTCTCTGGTAATATGGAACTAGACTGCCAAGTAATTAATTTACACAGATAAATATAATTCCAGAGGAATACATATTCCTGTGGCTAATCAACATTCTCATCTTCACGGTAGGCAAATAGAATCAGAAGCCAAATTACAACCAGGGCATACCTGGGGAGTCGGAATGAGAGCAAGGGTTCTGTTGAATTATCTTAATAGCCTGTATCATCTCTGATGCTCCTCACAGGCCTATGGCTGCTCCCAGATCAGGGACTTGAATGTTGAGAAACTCTCCTAAAAATCACTGAAGATACACCACCTATGTTTGTTCCTCTGACTCTTTCCCCTTAAATTTTTTAAATTTAAAAATGGCACTTTTTTCTCTTTATAAAAATGGTAAGTGCTTATTCCCGAAAATTATTTTAAAAGCAAGCAAACCTTACATTACTATTCAATCTAAGCTAGTTAATGTTAAGATTTTGGTGCAGATTCTTCTAAAACTGTTCCTATACGTCATTAATATCTTTGCCTGTCAATAAATACAATCGACTCCAAAATTTTCGTGACTAGAAAGTGTTCTATTACGTGACATCACTCTACTTAGGGTTTTGGTTAAACTAAAAGATTCATCATTGATTAATTATAACTTTTCCGTCTTAGAAGGAGAGATGCAATGAACACCATTGGGACTCTGCATATACTTATTTATTATGGTAAATTTTCAGAAGTAAAATTTCTTGAAAAATGACATGGATAGGTTGTGTGCATGCATAATATATATATGTCCTTTGGAAAGACTATAGCTACTATTTCTATTCTTGCCAATATTGTATGAGATATTTAATCCACATTTCTTTGATTACTAATGAGGTTGTGGTTTTCATATTTTTGTTGGTTATTTATGCTTTTGGATATATTTATCAGTTTTCTTTTGTGAATTGCTTGTGTATATTTGCTCATTTTAACTGGAGTGCTGATCATTAGTGATGTATAAGAGTGTTTTCTAGGGACACCTGGCTCAGTCAGTAGCGCCATGAGACTCTTGATCTTGGGGTTATGAGTTCAAGATCCACGTTGGGTGTAGAGTTTCTAAAAAAAAAAAGATGGGAAGATAGAAAAATATTTTTTAAAAGGATTGTTTTCTATATTAACTGTATGTTTTATATGTAGAAAATATTTTCTCAATTTTTCATCTGCATTTCGGGTTTTGAGGATGGAACTCAAATATATAACATTATGTTTAAAAATTCTTGTTCACCTCAATATTATAAAAATATTCACCTATATTTTCTACTACTTTCATTTAAATTTGAATCTTATTCACCTGGAATTTACTTTTTTGGAAGATGAAAGGGAGATGACATTATAATATAAATAGTTAGCTTACACACATGAACTATTATTTTAAAATACTAATGATCTCTAATCTCGTCCATGTATCTACCAGGCTATTCCTGAGGCAGAAGCACCTGTGCTTATTTCAAAAACTGGCTAACTACTCCTGAATATTTATTCTTAATTATATATTTCATCTCTGTGTAACATACCATTTATTAGGCACTGTCAAAAATAATTTGTAGGAATAACCATATTGAAATCTTAAAATAAGGCTGCTTAGATTTGACAAAGTCTCAACTATGTTGTGTCTATTTGTGCGTGCTAAGATCAGTGTTAATCAAGAAGCTATTTTGGGGGAAAAAACTAATGTTAAAAAAATGATAGTTCTTAATAGAGATGAAAAAAAGTTCAGACTTTAATCCAAAATCTGTAGGAAAAAGAGGAAAAATACTTCTAAGTGTAAAAAATCATACATACTGTGACTTTTCTTCCTAAGTAGGATTCACTTATCTTGGTATTGCTGGTTACATCTTGGCTCTTTACAGATAAATATGGCTGTGATTCATGTAGCTGACCACTGCACATATCGAAAGTAACTACATCACCTCCTTCTTTGGCAACAAAACCGCAGTTACATGACACAGGATAGTGAAGACTTCCACAGTCCCACTGGCGTACATGGACTTCAAAATCACGTGACATACTCTTATAAAGCACAAATGTTCCGGTCTTGAAATTATCATATACCCTAGAGTTAACAAAAATCAACTGCATTAAGAATTGGTATAAAATACCACAATAATATGTTATAAGCAAAAAATGTGTGTTTATACACATTCAATATATTTTGACGCAAGAATGAAAATCCAAATTTCTAATAGCTTCATATAGGTTTATTTTATTTTTTTAAGATTTACTTATTTGAGAGACAGCATGTGCATGCATGTATGTGAGAATGGGGAGGGGGAGAATCTCAAGCAGACTCCCCGCTGAGCGTGGAGTCCCATGCAAGTAGATCCCACCACCCTGAGATCATGACCTAAGCCCAAATCAAGAGTCCAACGCTTGACCAACTGAGCCACCCAGGCACCCCTGCTTCATATTAGTTTAGAGCACTGAATGAAACAAAATAGTGACAAACACCTAATCTCATTACTTGTTTCTTCCCTTCACCACTTTGGTCAACCCCTGCTGGAGCCTTCTTCTCCCATCCCTGCTATAGTTTTCTTCATAGCACCTAGGTTCCTCAGATACACTATGTATTTTATTTATTAACTGTGCAGATCTCTCTTTACCTATACAGAAGTGAGCTGCATGAGAGCAGGGGATGTTTGTTTTATGAAACTGCCATACCTCCAGCATTGAGAACAGGGTTTGTCACTCATTGCACAATTAATCTTGTTGAATTATAACCAACTGAATTAATCCCCACTATGCTTTCTTGAGGTTTTTCCACTAAAACTTCTAAGCTTTTCATTATAACCATAAAGGATTCTTGCATGTGGGATCAATTTCTACAACTTTTCATTAATTGCTCAAACTTTTAGATTATCATTTGCTATGGAGTTCTATATCTATTTGCTTCTATTGAATAATTTTACTGATGATGATCACATTAAATTTTTTTTAAAAAGAATAAATTACCTTATCTTACATCACGAAGACAATTTTGACTCAACAAAGAGGTGTTCTTATAATTTTCTTTAGGGACATCTTAAAATCATATATTCCCCAGAACAGTATAACTGAGTTTAAATCCTCATATGCAGATATTAATAGCAAGATAGCTTAGATTACTTTTTGATCATTTTGCCCATTTTACTTGCATTCCAGGGGCAGAAATCCAGGTATTCATGATGGCTACAATAGTTTTCCCCTGAGTATCCTTGTCATGAAATAGAAATGCTTAGTTTTTTAAATAATTATAATGTGTTAATCTAATCATCTTGCCTAAACCTTAAGGATTATTGCATTATCATGTGGAAATGCAATATAGTAAGTATCTCTAGAGCAAAGAATTTAACCATTATTAAAAATGACTAAATGATCAAGTTAAAATGACTGTTTGTATTTGTAAGAATCTTCATTTTTCCAAATTCAGCCTCACAACTAATCTGTGTATTTACCAAGGGCCAAATTTTAAGGCAAAAACACTCCACACAAATAAATTAGTATTTTGAAACAAGCCAGTGATATCCATACATGCCTTCCTTTCTAATCTTTCAGTGAACAGGATGACAAAATAATAAAATAGTAAGATGTTTAAAACAAAACAACAGCAAAATCCAAAAGAAACAAAAACTACTAAAAGAAAAAGACTTTCAGGAAATTACCTGCCATCAAATGTAATTATATGTGGGTCAGTAAATGAGTAGCAGTAAGCAGTTGGGACATCCTTTACTTTGATCTTAAAAGCAAAGATATTTTTAGTAAATATTATCATTAGTTGTATTTAGTGATACACAATAAATTGCTTATCAATCTCAATGACTTTTTCATTAATTATTGTTTTTATCATAGTTGAAACTGACTCATTTAAAAATGGAAAAAACTTACTAAACAATTTTGAAATGAAAAGTTTACAAGATGTATTGCTCAAATAAATATATCTTTTTTAAAGCTCCATTGCAAGGTATTTTTTGTAATTTGTCAACCTGGACGCTGTCTGGAATGTAGCTGTTCCACAGGAAATCCTCATGAACTATAGGTTCCACTACAATGTTTGTAACTCTGTCTCCATCTCGAGAAAAAATCTGTCACAGCAGTGTAGTACACAAAAGCACGGCTACACGATCCGTTAGCACACGATGATGTCCGCTGAAGGTCCACATGACAGGAAGACAGTGCCAAATTTAAACCTAGCTGTTCTTTACCTATTTTGTGAAAAAATACATTGAGATTTTTTCTTAAAGGAAATATACCAACCAAAGCATGTAATAACTTGATTAACATGGAACACTGAATTGATTCTTCTTCTTTTCTCTTATTTAAAAAATATGGTTGTAATTTTGTCTAAATAAAAACAAAGCTACTGAACCCTACCCAATCTTTACAAATAATTAATCAACTTTGATATATACATATATATGTACATACACAGTACTATTTTCAATAAGATTATAAATCCATATGTACCTGCATAAAATTCAAAAGCAATATAGAAAATTTATTATGTTTCTGTAAGAAAAATCATGATTCCACCACCAAGAAACATAATTTGATGTTCTTTCTGCCTAAGAATTGTGCCTTGGGTCCAAATATGTCTGTAACATTTCACAGGGTTTGTACTCATGTTCTATCCATTGTTGAGTGATAGCAACGATTGTTGGTATAGATGATTATTGGATCATCATCTTAAAAATAGAAATGTTGGGGCGCCTGGGTGGCTCAGTCGTTAAGCGTCTGCCTTCAGCTCAGGTCATGATCCCAGGGTCCTGAGATCGAGCCCCGCATCGGGCTCCCTGCTCCGCGGGAAGCCTGCTTCTCCCTCTCCCACTCCCCCTGCTTGTGTTCCCTCTCTCGCTCTCTCTCTCTCTGTCAAATAAATAAATAAAGTCTTTAAAAAAAAAAAATAGAAATGTTAAAATAAATTAAGTAATTCCCCACCAGTAATAAACTTGCTATTGCTTTTTGTCTCCCAAATGTGCCAATATATTCAGAACCTTGAGATGCTCCCTTTCCTATGGAACAAAGAACACAAAATTTAGAAAGAAAATAGTAACAGAAGAGAAAAAAGGAATTTCAGGAATGTAACTAAAGAAAAAGGATAGACTGCTCCAAAAACCGGCAACAAGGGAAGTTTGCTCTCATATCTAATTACTGATTACAAAATGCTTTTAAGATCCAGAAAAAAGCAGCAGTTATTAAAAACTTTCTATCTTCTTTTCTTCCACACAAAGTTTTCAGGTATAAAATTATATTGGTATGACATAGAACACTGCACTAGACTCCAAATTCCTGGAAAAAAAAAAATTCTTCTTCACGCATTTTTTCCCCTAGAAATACATACTGTTCCTATGCACATAAAAAATAACAAACACATCTAAACTCTTAGCCAGCTCCCTAAGGTGATCATGGAATATATGTGGCTTAGATATATCCCCTGACATAATTTCCCCTGCCTATGGTGTGAGGGCCAAGTATTGTTCTCTGCAAGCCTGTAAAAAAGCAGCATAGTCATTATAGAAATACACTAGGAGACACCAACTTGTTCTCTATGGAAGTAGATACACTTAAAAAAGATAAGATGAAGCATATCCAGAATGAAATCCAGAAAGTCTTCTCCAGAAAAAAAGGAAATTATTTTTAATTGACAAATAATAGGAACATGTAAACTTCTAAAATGTAGAAATGTATTTCTATTATTATAATGTTTGTCTTGTTGAAAGAATTGAGAGCACACAAATATAAAGTATACTTGCAACGGGAGAAAAATCTTTGCCTAACATGTTTGGAAAATATCAATAACATCATCCTCTTCCCATTCGCCCCCATAAACCGTAGCAACATCTACAAAATATGCTTTTCGCAGGTCGTCTGAAGTAGAATCATGTCAAACGGTGTGAGAGAGGGTCTAATTGCATATTTCTGAGCTGAATTTCAAAATACAGTGCTGCTCATGGTGCTCCTGAAATCTAAATAGGTAGCAGGGTATCACCTCAGCCTGCTTATTGTCAACTGTCTGGGGACAGCCTCTCCCAATGCCTCTTTCTATTTCCATACCCATCTCTTTTCTGGGTGCAGCATTCATTCCCATCAGACTCTCTTAGCATTTTTATCCTTTCGTTTCTCTGGTTTAATTTGGTGTAATATAGACATGAAGACCTAGATATATTGTATTTGGTGTATTTACCACATAACATTTTATGTCCTATGGTGAAAAGGTATGTAAACAGAGTCTCTCTTAAAAGTTATATTCTAATTTATGTATCTCTTATGTGCTTTGGTCTCTACATCAGGGGGAGAAACAGAACCTAATCAACCCAATGACTGCTATACATGGTTTGTCCTCTCGTATTTCATCGTGTTCTATGGGAGAATTTCATCTTTCTCTATAGGCTGTGACAGTGACATAGATGTAGCCGTGCATCCTACAATCTATATAATTAGTAATTAAATAGAATTTTAAAACAAAAGATCTCAAATACAAGCTTATGTTAGGGAGAGAAGTGTAAAGAATGCATTAGGAGATCCATGTTGCCTAGGTTTGAACTTATGTTTGCATAATATATCACACCTCCCTAGTTTGGGATATTTGGAAAATCTTCAAGAGCAGTCTGACCCTCCATCTCCGAAAACAAAGCAAAGAAAAAAGATAAATAAATAAGTGGGAGGAAGAGAACGATGAGGAGGAAGAGCTGCTCATTACTGGGTTGGTTGGTTGGTTGGTTTCAATGAATGCTTCCAGCCCAGGAGGGATAAATGAGAACTGCAACACAGATTGTTTTGACAGTCATAAATATGGCCCAGTAGTATTAATATGACTGAGCCATAAGTTGATATAAACACACAACATAATTACACGTATACAGTCCGGTGATTTTTTCTAGAAGAAAAAAAAAAAAGCATTGATTATTACCTGAAATCTAATAATAAAATTAAGTGAATTTAGTATATTACCTTGATCAACAGTTTTCAGTTTTAATGAGATTTTGCACTCCTGGCCAAGCTCACTGGATTCAGAACAAATGACAGGAACTGTGCTCTCTATCTTCAACTGATATTCCTTCCCATCTTCTGATATAGTGCTTAACTCAGGGTGTAACTGGTAGAAGAAAGCATACAGAGCAGTCATGTCAAAACAGAATTTATTCCTACGATAAAATTCTGCAAGGGCATTTTTCTCAACAGCTCATATTTCACTAAATAAGCTGAGAGTAATAACTGAAGCCCTGGAATTTTTTAATTAAACAAGAGCAATTAAAACCAAACCCTTAAAAACGTTAGCAGCATTTGGAGTCGCTGGACTGCTCTGAGCTGAGACATGATCTGGTTCCCCAACACGTTAGGCAGTCTGGTAGGAGTCTGCCTTAGTGATTCTCGTTCTGGGATGGGCACTGGAGATGGAGGAGACAAAGATGCCTATATTCTTCCATTGGTTTGTTAACATTTACTGACTCACCAAGGTAAGAGTGTATTTATTCTTAGGGATTAATATCATCCCTAACGTAAGTTAGAAATCTAAGGGTTTTTTTCAAATTCCTATTTAAATTCTAGTCAGGTAACATACAGTGCAATTCTAGTTTCAGGAGTAGAATTTAGTGATTCATCACTTACATATAACAGCCAGTGCTCATCATAAGTTCCCTTCTTAATATCCATCACCCATTTAGCCCATCCCCTGCTCACCTCCCTCTATCAACCCTCAGTTTGTTCTCTATCATGAAGATTCTCTTATGGGGCACCTGGGCGGCTCAGTCAGTTAAGCATCTGCCTTTGACTCAGGTCATGATCACAGGGTCTTGGGATCGAGTCCCACATCCGGCTCCCTGCTCGGCAGGGAGTCTCCTTCTCCCTCTCCCTCTGCCTGCCTCTCTGCCTGCTTGTGTGCTCACTCCCTCTGTCTCAAATAAATAAATAAAATATTAAAAAAAAAAAAAAGAATCTCTTATGGTTTGTTTCCCTCTCTCTCTTCCCCCCCATATGTTCATCTGTTTTGTTTTTTAAATTCCACATATGAATGAAATCATATGGTATTTGCCTTTCTCTGACTTTTTTCGCTTAACATAATACACTCTAGCTCCATCCACGTCGTTGCAAATAGAAATCTATGTATTTTTTAATATATAAATCAAAATACTATTGTCACCTCAAATATCTCAACCTTCATCTTATTTCACAGCCTCTGTTTTCCTCAGTTGGATTACTGAGTACCAAAAATCTAGGACTGGTCCTATCCCAGTTCATAGGCCAATCCTTTTGTGAGGCAGGAAGTTTTTATTCCGTCTCAATTCCTGGCTAGCTCTCAAAACAGATGCTTCTGAGCACCACATTTTTTCCCTGTGAGCCTAATCAGAAACATTTGCTGGGGGCCGACCACTGACCCTGATGTTGTCTGCTGAGTGTTGGCCAATGGAGATCCAAAGGTTCTGTGCTCCGAGGTCTGAGCTCTGCTCTCCCCCCACTGTGGTTATGCTGTTCTGACAACATGGTTACTCCTCCCTCCTTTCCCTAGTCCCTGTTGTGTATAAATGGACATTCTCCAGGAACAGGTTCTGTCCTGGTTCTGAGTCCTATTCTCACAATCTATCAATTATCCCATCTTGTCCCTGAACTAGAAATGAGTCCAGGTCAAACTCCAGTGCCGTGGCTGAGACCGCAGAGGGTGTGCAGTGCTTGCTTGCCTAGACTTCGTGATACTGCCTCATTCCTTCCAGCACTTCTGGATTCCCTGTCATGGCTGCTCATCTGCTGCAACAGCTCATCTGTTCTTGGATGCCCCGTGCTACCAGCAGTGACCACAGATACTGCCTCGTTTAATTAACTCCCTCTTCACAGTTCATAGAGCCCAGATTTCTGGGTCAATTCTACTCTAGCCAGATCCTTCAGTACCTGACTTGGTCCTGTCTTGCAAAATGTATGATAACTAATAGCAACACTCTAACTTTTAGTTGCATGACAGAAGGAATTATGGGAATAACAGTTCTATTCTAATTTGAGCTACTTCTGAAAAAAATATGCAAAAATATTCTAATTTTTGTTCATTAACAGGGACACTCAAACTTCACTGTACATTAGAATTATTTGGGTTACTTTTCAAAAATACAGACTCTTGGATCTCAATATATAGTCTGTGATGAGGTCCTGGAACCAGCATCCATAGATCGCAGTATGGAAAACACAGTGATAGAGAAATAATCTTTCCGATCCATCCCCATGGGTACATACCTTAATGCCTGCAAAAAATTCTTGGCTTTCGGTGGCTAAACTTTGTACATGTGGTTTCTCCAATAAAAAGACGGAAGCACTACAGAATATCTATGAATACAATTAACAAATAATCATTTAGCAATAAAATTATGGGGAAAATATGTGTAAACTATTATAATTAAGTACTTTTGGTACATAGTGCAAACAAGATAATAAGAAACTAAATAATTTTAAAACTTGCTTGAAAACTGAGAAAAATTCCACCATTTAAAAATATTAGCTATTCAAAACCTCAACATAAATTAAAGTGTTGTAATAGATATATTCAAAGATATAGATATATTCCACCATTTAAAAATATTAGCTATTCAAAACCTCAACATAAATTAAAGTGTTGTAATAGATATATTCAAAGATATATTCAAAAGTAGATAATAAGTGATATCATCATTAAAAAAAATGAAAACATCTTTCTAGAATAAAAACATATCATTTTAAAACCAGAAAGAGGCATCAAGTTATAAGGGTTCATTGATAATTCAGCAAACTGTAACAGTGGATATTCATATGTAGTCGCTAAGATTACTGACTCATCCAATTGTCACTGGAGTTGGTACAATTACATAGGAAAAAATAAAAAGAAAAACAATAGTGCTTTATATTCTGGGGACAAAAGTATTTTTCGGATATGTTATGCTAAAAAAATCATTTTGAAAATTAATACAGTCATGAAAAGGAAAGCAAACCCAATTGTTTGTGAACACACCCTATCTCCGAGTCTGAGATTTATGCCGTCCAGTTGTAAAAGAGAGGATGCCTGAACTGTGGTCTCTTGCTTCAGCTCCTCTTTGATTTCTTGAGAAAAAAGCCTAGACCAAGTTATGAGAAATCCCACTGAGGTGTTTGTAGGGGAAACCTCAAAAGCACACCTACAGAAAAGTCTGGATCCAATCAGCTCCACCACAACTTCTGGCCTTCCTGGGGGTGGTGGTGGCATGAGGCAGACAGCTGACCTGATGGGAGAAAATGCATCATGTGTAACCGGGTATCTTAAAGAATGGAACTGGCTGATGGGGAAAGCTCACGGGGACTGTAATTCAGGGAGTTATATTAGGAAAAGGAAGATAGCATTTAGAGAAATAATTATTCTCTAGCAATTAGCAAAGTACCCCATTCTTATTTTGACCCATAATCAGAGAAATACTGATAGCAGAGACATGTATCAGCTCATCAAGTTTATATTAATGCATGTTGGATGTGTCTACCCTTGAAGAGTCTAGCTCTTGAACATAAAAGTAATTTACCTCCTTTTAAGCAATTTCTGAAAGATTTCCTTTTCTAAAACAGAACAAACAAATAAAATTAAGGTTTTTTACATTATAATTTCTTGCTTAAAAAACAGTCATAATGTAAATTCAAATGACTATTTTACTTTTATCATTTACTCTTATAACTCAACCCATCATTACTCTGGATTGAAAGAGCTGCTCATCACAAGAGTGATTATACTGTTCAGTGAAATACATCAAGTGGTAAAAAATAACCTTTTTTCATTTTTCTCATGTTAAAAATGTTTGAAGTTTTTTCTAGAAATTTAGGAAGATTTTGCAATTTTTATCTCTGGTCATTTGCAAGATTAAATTTGGGGATCTAAAATGTTTTGACTTGGGGTGCCTGGGTGGCTCAGTCAGTTAAGCGTCTGCCAGTGTCCTGGGATCCAGTCCTGCATCGGGCTCCCTCTACCCCTCACCCTGCTCTCGTGTGTGTGTGTGCTCTGTCACTCACTCTCTCTCTCTCAAATAGTATAATTAACATCTAAAGTAAGTTACAGAACATAAAAACCCACTGAAATTGTTAGTTTATAAATACATTATTAAAAAATAAAATGTGGTACTTACGAACACAGTGACCTCCAATTTCAATTTCATCAGGGTGACATGGGTGTAATTTTGCATCAGAAACAGCTGCAAAAGGTTAAGGTTTGTATACTTATTCAATTGAGCATAAAGATATAAATACATAAGTATCTGAAATGACAATTCTTTGAAGAAGTATGTTTTTTTTTTTTTTTTTTTTTTTTTTTTTAAAGATTTTATTTATTTATTTGACAGAGAGAGAGACAGTGAGAGCAGGAACACAAGCAGGGGGAGTGGGAGAGGGAGAAGCAGGCTTCCCGCTGAGCAGGGAGCCCGATGCGGGGCTCGATCCCAGGACCCTGGGATCATGACCTGAGCCGAAGGCAGACGCTTAACGACTGAGCCACCCAGGCGCCCTGAAGAAGTATGTTTTAATACAGACTTAGACTTAATAGTTCTATTTTTTTTATGATAAATTGTTTCCCTTTTCAGGATGAGATCAAATGGAGATAATTTGGAATCATATTTTAAAACAACCACAGCTTTCATATCTTGTTTTCTAAATTTTAGTCTACATTATTAAATAACGAAACTATAATTTCCATAAATTTATACAACAGTTGGTTTGAACCACTTCCTTGGAACTTGCCTCCCCTCTAACCATGTGCAGGATTACAGAAATGAGTCAACAGCTGTCATGGTAATAACTATAACCCCATGCCAAACTCAGTTAATTGGAACAAGGGTAACTACCTAAACAAAGACCGGCTCATCACATTACTTCTTGGAAGAATTTAGAATTTGAACTGAGAGACAGGAGTTGAAAGCTGAGTCAAGTCACTGAAGAAGCTCTACTGGAATGTCTATAGACTCCTACTGCCAACATCATGGGAGCCACTCTATTGCCCTACCTTCTGAGCTTCCTATTTAACGCTTCCTCGGATTCAATGACAGATCCTAAAATCTTTACAGTTCATCATTTTTAAACATTTTTACTTGTTTTCTGTTATTTGCAATTCAAACTAGTATTCATTGTGAGTTGCTTTTTTATTTGTATTTTGATCATTTTATTTGCATATAGAAATCCAATTTGTTGAAACTACTGTCCTTTTCCTAAAGAACTGACCGTGTTCCTGTGTTGAGATCAGTTAACTATGTGTGTTGATTTATTTCTGGACTCTCTATTCTTTTCCACCAATCTATATGTCTAACTTGATGCAAATATAACACTCCGTAGATTACTGTAACTTTAGAATAAGTCTAAAAGTTGGTATAAATTGTCCAATATTCTTTTCCTTATCAACATAGTTTTGGGTATTGTAGGTATTTTGTATTTCCATGTAAGTTTTAGGATTAATTTTTCAATGTCCACAACAAAACTTGCTGAGGTATTGATTAGGATTGTTTTAGAGCTATAAACTATTCTGAGAATTGATTTCTTAACATTGAATCTTTGTTCCATAAACATGATTTCTCTCTCCATTATTTTAAGTTTTCCAATTTCTCTTAGCAAAGTTCTACCATTTATAGGTCTTGTACATCTTTCTCCACATTTATTCCTATTATATACTTGGTACTATCATTAGTATTTTTAGATGAAATTTTTGCTAGTATATAAAGAAATACAAATGACTTTTATATGTTGATCTTTTTTTTCAGTATCACTGCTTGCAAGCTCCAGTGGCTTTTTTGTAGAGTTCCATTGGATTTCTAAATAGACGATATCATCTGTATTTATATTCATGAGGATATTTTCATAGTTCTCTTGTAATATCTGTATCTGCTTTTAGTGTCAGAGTAATGCGGGCCCTACAGAAGTTTTGTAGTTCCTACTACTCATTTTTCTGGAAAAGTTATGTAAAATTGGTATTATTTTCTCCTTTATTATTTGGAAGAATTCCCAAACCATCTGGGCCAGGGTTTTTCATCTGTTTTGTCTGTAGGATAGATTTTTAACTAGAAATACTATTTGTTTAATCAGTATAGAGCCACTGAAATTTTTCAGTGAGCTCTAGTTATCTGTGTATTTCAAGAAATTTGTCTACTTCATTTAAGTTGTCAAATGTATTGGGAGTTATTCATAATAATTCTTTATTCTTTTAATATCTGTAGAGTCTGTATTTGTATTACCTCTCTTGTTCCTGATATTGGAAATTTGTCTTATTTTTGTACTGATTGAATTGGCTAGAGAATTATTAATTTTACTGAATTTCTCAAAGAACTAGCTTTTGATTTTCTTAAGTTTTTTGTTATGTGTATTGTTTCATTTTCACTCTATTATTTCCTTTCTGCTTACTTTGGGTCTCATTTGTCCTGCTGCTTCTAGTTTCTTAATGTATAAGCTGAGGTTTTTTATTTGTAAACTTTCTTGTTTTCACAGTATATTAGTGGGTTTTTCTTTTTACTAACATCAAACTTTGTCTAATATTCTAATTTCCTTAATTTAGGGCCAAGAACGTAATCTATCTTGGTAAATGTTAGCTGTGCACTTGTAAAGAATGAGGGTTGTTAATCATTTGTGGAATCTTCTCTAAATGTCATTTAGATCAAGTTGGTTGAGATTTTCTAGTCTCCATTTTTTGTTTTTGTTTCTATTGTGCTCAATTATCTACTGATGGGTGTTAATCTCCAACATGAACTATATATTTGTCTATTTCTTATTGAAGTCCTCTACATTTTGCTTCATGTATTTTGAATTCCATTATTAGGTACTTAAGTCTTTAGAACTGTTTTGTCCTGTTTTTCAGTTGACCCTTTTATCTTTAGAAAATGACCCTTGTATTTCTAGGTAATATTCTTTGCTCAGTAATTTACTTTGTCTAATATTAATATTACCACTCTAGATTTCTTATGATTTATGGTACTTAAGTAGATCTTTTTTCTATCCTTATATTTTCAACCTCATTTTTCTTTATATTTAAAATGGGCTTTTCTGGGCAGCCTGTAGTTGGGTGTTGCTTTTATTATCCAATCTGAAAATTTCTGACTTTCAATTGGGGTGTTTAGACCCTATATATTTTTTAAGATTTTATTTATTTATTTGTCAGAGAAAGAGAGCACAAGCAGGGGGAGTGGCAGGCAGAGGATCTAACTACCTTGCTAAGTAGAAATATGGAAAATGTGAAAAATATTTTTCCAATGAATTCTTTATTTTTTAAGATTTTATTTGTCAGAGAGAGAGAGAGCATAAGCAGTGGGAGTGGCAGGCAGAGGGAGAAGCAGACTCCCTGCTGAGCAAGGAGCCTGATGTAGGTCTCGATCCCAGTACCCTGGGATCATGACCTGAGCCAAAGGCAGACACTTAACTGCTGAGCCACCCAGGCGTCCCCCAGTGATTTCTTCTTAATAAATAACATATATAAACCTTTTTGTTTGAATGGCATTGATTATAAGTATAATCTTGAATTAATGTTTCTTATTTGGCTTTTAGAAAATGCAAATAAATTGTGTGAAAATTATATATAAATTCTAAAAAACAAAACATAGTCATGAGAATATATTATTAAATGGGAAATATTTTTCTTTAATTTTTGCTGTTTTGATGATTTTTAAGCTAAATATGACTGTTGCCTATCCAATAGCCTATTAGTTGGGAGCAGAAGTATGTCCAAGTAAAAAAGTACATTTCCCACCACTCCAGCAAGTGGTGGGGGGTGGGAGGGATGGGGTGACTGGGTGATAGACACTGGGGAGGGTATGTGCCATGGTGAGCGCTCTGAATTGTGTAAGACTGATGAATCACAGACCTGTATCTCTGAAACAAATAATACATTACATGTTAAAAAAAAAAAAAAGAAGATAGTAGGAAGGGAAAAATAAAGGGGGGGAAATCGGAGGGGGAGACAAACCATGAGAGACTATGGACTCTGAGAAACAAACTGAGGGTTCTAGAGGGGAGGGGGTGGGGGATGGGTTAGCCTGGTGATGGGTATTAAAGAGGGCACGTTCTGCATGGAGCACTGGGTGTTATACGCAAACAATGAATCATACAACACTACATCAAAAACTAATGATGTAATGTATGGTGATTAACATAACATAATAAAATAAAAAAAAATAAAGCAAGTTTCTTAATTTCAAAAAAAAAAAAGGTACATTTCACAGACTGCCTCTGAAGACAGAGATAAGCCAAAGAATTCTTCTGAAATAGCTGTGATAAGACTTCTTCCAAATAAGCTCCTTAAGGGGGGGGATAAGTTTCAGTTAGCACACACCCTCTTTTCACCCTTAGGGCTTCCCCTTTTAGCCTGTCTAAAATGCACATAAAGGGCTAAAACTGGACCTTCATCTCGTCATTGTGAAGGAAAAGCAAAAGCCTGGAGACTCACAGAGACCTCAGCCTGACATTGTGAAGTGGTCAAATCAGCATCAACAGGGAACATCTGCTTCAGATTCTTGGTAAGCAAGAAAAAGAGACACTTATGGATTAAGTGACTCATTTCTGTTTGCTCTCCATGAAGTTTAATTCAAGTCTAAATAGTATTTCAAGGTAAGTTTTTATTGGCACATCAGAGAAGATAATTCATGTGTTTATCTGGTTAATAACTTATACAGAGTAAAAAATAACAACCTTCTCCCAAAAATTCTATTTAAAACCAGTAGGAGGACTTGAATATGGAGAATAAAAGAAACAATTTTGAATATTCGAGCTTGAGAAACTGAATGGGTAGAAATGGCACCAACAGGAAAATTTTTTTTAAGTTTTAAGGGCATGTCATAAAAATGCAAATTTTATGTATTGAGTTTTTAAATTCAATGTAAACAATTATTTCTGATGATGGTATTCTCCGGTGTAAAAGTTTTGTTTTCATTTTTAACAGTAATCAATATTTCTTAAAATAATGTAGGTGTATTAATGGGTTTTTTCCCATTGAAACACCTACACAGTTTTCCACAAATACTTGGCAATAAAAATTAACTATTTTTAATGACAAGAATATTGAAAAATACTTGAAAAACATTTTTCAAAATCTCTCATCTTGGCCACTCAATGAAAGTGATGCCATCTCTCTGGATTTTCTCCTTCCCAATGAGTAACACTAGCTCTGTTAGCTGAGCAGATGCTATCCTTCCTTCCTGAACGTACTGCTTTCAGCCAGGGTTAGCTGGCCAGCAGATGTGTCAGGAATGTGACGATTTACTGGCTCAGGCTCTCAGGATAATTCTCCTAAGATTTCTCAAAGCACAGAGAATAAAATGAAGAGCTCCCTAAATATCAGGCCCTGCTGCCTTTCTATATCCATGTCTTGCTAGGCTCTCCCTCACTCTCTGCGATCCAACGTCTCTGTGATGCTTCACTCTCGGGAGCCACACCACACTCATCGCCTTAAGGCCTCTCCCATGCTGTTGTTGCTGTCTGGGGCTCTTGCCCACACTCTTTATCTGACCCGGGACTGTTAACCCTCAAACTCTCAATGTCATTGCCCTGCTCTCAGAAGAGGCTTTCTCAAGGTGGCACCCCATTATAAATTTCATCCTCCCTCACCTGTGGTATTGTCAGCTACAGCGACTTTTAATCTTCTCATTCACACCATTCATTTGCAATCTGTGGTTTCACGTATACTCTTTGCCATTGTTTCGCCGTATCTGTTAGTTGGGTTTTTTTTTTTTTTTTAATCTGGAGAGCCTAACAACCTCAGGATGAAAATGTTCATAGGTGTTACTCATACAATTATTATTGTTTGCTGAATCAAGTGTTTGCCTAGTTCAAGAACACTGATCTACAACAGTATCTCCCAGCATTTTCAATCTCCTACATATGGAGGTCCAGATAACATAGTAGGGGGAGGTTGGTTTCCTCCCATCATCTGGTCACATATCAGCACACTCCCTCCACGCCCCCCCCACCCCCGAACAAAAATAAATCCCTCAGTTATCAGCTTCATTCTTCTCTATGCAGCCCAAGTAAAAAAAATCATCATTATGTAGTTTCTTTCTATTTTGAGCTCCTTGTATCTGAGGAGTTGGGTCACTAGTTCTATTAAACACTTCTAGGGGCACCTGGGTGGCTCAGTCGTTTGGGTGTCTGCCTTTGGCTCAGGTCATGATCTCCAGGTCCTGGGATCAAGCCTCGCATCGGGCTTCCTGCTAAGCAGGGAGTCTGCTTCTCTCTCTCTCTCTCTCTCTCTCTTCCTCTGCCCTTCCCCACCACTCTTCTCTCTCTCTCTCTCTCTCTCTCTCTCTCTCTCAAATGAGTGGATGAAATCTTAAAAAAAAACAACACACTTCTATTAAACATTCATTTGTTGAGTCCTTACTTTGTTCAGGACACAAGGTCACGAGACCCTGATGTAAAGGGTATATGGTCTTTAAAGAGTTCATAGTCATAATTGAGTACAGAGAAAATGAACAAACAAAAACTCATTAAGTTCAATTATCTATTGTGAGCTCCATGATGGGTATTATGGGAGGTACCCACAAGCGCCCCCATTCCCCAGCATCCTTAGTCAACACCATATCAGTGGCAGGCTCATGAATCTGGTGTGCATTTTATGTCTATATATCTCATGTCCCCTCTTACAGAACAGGCCAAAATACAACACTTCATTTCTCTTTCTCCCCAACTGATGTGTTACTTTCCTATCTCAATTGCTCAAGCAAATAACCTAGGCCTTGTCCTTGGTTCCTTTCTTTCCATCTTCTCCCATATCCAATGCCTGAGCTCTGCTTCCAAAAGACATTGCAACTCAATAATCTCTTTCCTTTGCCACTAGTCTAAACCATTTCCTCCTCCCCCAACCTTTGAGCAACCACCATCTTTCCACAGCCTCCTAGATGGAGTCTTACTGCAGGAATAGTGGCCCTTTAAATACAATCCTTAGGTCATATTGACCTACTTTAAATCCCGTAAGATTTTATACTGCACGTATAACTAAATCTAAGTTCTTACCATGGTCTACAGACCCTCCAGATTCTGTCCCCTTCCTACTCTTCTGACTGCATCTCTAAAGTCTCATCCAGTCTTCCCGCCATGTTGTTCCTCCTTCAGTTCCTTGAATGGCCATCTTCATGCCTATCTAAGGACGCTGGCATTTGTTGTTCTTTCTACCTGGAATGTTCTTTCCCCATATGTTTTCATGGCTGGCTCATTCTCATTCAGAGCTGAGCTCAAGTTCATCACCTATTGAGAGAAACCTTCTTCAGGTATTCTCTGTAAGACAGCATCCTTGTGCCAGTCAATCCCTATTGCATTGACCAGTTTTCTCTAATTTGTAACACATACTGCTTTCAAAAATAGTTTTATTTTTGGTTTGTGATAAAACATTTTATTTAAAATTAATTTTAGACTCACGTAAAAATTATGAAAATAATACGGAGGTTTACCTGTAATAATACCCCTTCCACTAATGTTCACATATTACAAAACCATGATACACTTTTTTTTTTTTTTTAAGATTTTATGTATTTATTTGAGAGAGAGACAGACAGAGATAGTGAGAAGAGAGCATGAGCCGGGAGGAGAGAAGCAGGCTCCTGCTGAGCAGGGAGCCCGATGCGGGGCTCGATCCCAGGACCCTGGGATCATGACCTGAGCTGAAGGCAGATGCTTAACCGACTGAGCCACCCAGACGCCCCAAAACCATGACACATTTGTTAAAACTCAGAAACTAACCTTAGAATTCAATTCTTAAATAAACTGAAAACTCTATTTGGATTTTATCAGTTTTCCACTAGCATTCTTTTCTGTTCCAGTATTCAATCCAGGATATCATCATATTGCATTATTCATCATGTTTCCTTAGTCCTTTCCAATCTGTGACAGTTTTTGCACTCTTTCATGGCTTTTCATGATTTTGACACTTTCGAAGACTATTTTTCAGGTATTTTGTAGAATGATTCTCACTTTGGATTTATATGAATTTTCTCATGATTATATTGGGGTTATGGCTTTTAGGGAAGAATACCACAAAGGAGAAGTGCATCTTATTGCACGTTATCAGTAGGTACCCAATATCAACATACATTATCACTGGTGATTAATATTAACCTTGGTCACTTGATTAATATAGTGTCTTAGCTTTCTCCACTATGAAATCACTATATTTTCCTTTCTTTATATAATATTTATATATAGTATATATTATTTGGAAGCAAGTCACTAAGTACAGCCCACAACCAAAACAAAAGGAATTAGGCTCCACCTTATAGGTGGGATAGTAGTTACAAATATTTGCATTAGTCTTTAAGGAAGGTTTGTCTCCTTTCCTCCACCAATTTATTTCTCTAATCATGCCTTGATACAGTAGGGACTCGTGGATATTTATTTTATTCTTTGGGTCATATCCAGTTTTTTTTATATGTTGTCTGAGGCACTCCACTAGAATGTGAGTTCCATGAGGGAAGATACCCCATTTGTCTTGTTCATTACCATAACCATAAGGCCTAAAATAATTCCTCGCAAAGGATAAACATTCAATCCATATGAATGAATGCAAGATGAAATACTATCAAACACATTTTCATGATATCTTTTACTCACCATCTTTCATCCCTTAATTGAAAAGAGTGAAGAGGCATGAGGAAACCAGTGAATTTTTAACACATTCAATCATCACGTTCAATGGGAGGGAAGAATCCTAAACAGATTTGGCCAATTTAAACCAGAAATTTAGCTTCACTCTAGCAACAGTGGCAGACCAAGACTCTTCCTGAGATCTGTATTATCTCAACACAACCTATCCAGAGAATGGGCCCAACACACCAACACACACAGTTCTGTGATTAACAGTTCATGTATATTACTCATGTTTTCTTACCTTGTGCACAATATCCCATACATCCCTGAGTGGGCTGCAGTAAGTACACAAAAAAATTTCCACAGTTTCTTACAGACACTGGGATTTGAAAAAGGCAGCAGTCTTTTGTAGCACTAAACAAAAACTTCCATGTGGCACAAGCTGTCAGTTGCTTGATCTCTCCAGGTGAAGGCAGTGTCTCTGAATCTCTCAGAGACAGCCAGATGGGCGCCTGTGTTCCACAGTGATTCACCTTTTGCAACAGAGAAAACGAAAGTTGAAAATCCAACTTATTTTCACACGATAGGTAAGTCAACTTTGCACTCTCTTCTAAACAACTTTCAAATAATAAACTATCATTTAAAAACTCTAATAACTTGTGCCTATACTATAAAAGGAACTTTATATAGTTACTAAATTTAAAGAATACTAAATTTAAGGTTGATTCCTCATAATTAATATAACCTTATTCCATTTAAATTTATTCTATGTTACCTTTGTAATGTAAATAAGAGAAATTAAGTACCAGATAACTTACCACCATAGTGATACATGCTAAGATAAGGTAAGTGAATCTGAAGTCATCTTAATACAGAGCAAAAAGATCAACTCACCTTGGAGATTTTTTTCTAAAATTACTGGATATAGAATATGTAAGATTACTAGAGGAGAGGTGGGTGAGGGGATGGGGTAACTGGGTAATGGGCATTAAGGAGGGCACTTGATGTAATGAGCACTGAGTGTTATATGCAACTGATGAATCACTAAATTCTACCCCTGAGACGAATAATACACTATATGTTAACTAAACTGAATTTAAATAATTTTTTAAAAAGAAGTTAATGTATAGTTCAGGAGGCATCAAAAATCAGGGGAGAAGGAAAGGATTGTTCAAAATCTGATGTTGAAATACTTGGTTGGCAATCTGGAAAAGAAAAGCCTCATTTAAAGCCAATTATCAAAATCATTTCCAGATGGAAAATGAAATTAAATAGAAAACTAACCCAGGAAAAATAAGAAGAAACTATATATGATTTAGGAAGGACCCAGGCACTTGCTAAATGCATGACCTCAGGCAAGACACTCAACATCCTTCCCTTTTGTTCTACATGGATTGTAGTACCCACCTCACTGTGCTGTGGTGAGGTATAAACATAATTAGGTAGATAACATAATTTCTACATAGCAATGACTCAGATTGTTAGCCAGATTATAATGCTCAGTATTGTGATTATTTCCATGCTTAAAAGCAATGGAAATCATAAGGGAAAAGATTGATAGTTATTTTTAGATGATAATTTTAAAAAATATAAGGCAAATAAGAGTTAATAAGAATTAAATAAGAAGAAAAGTATTTGTTAATAGCATATTTAGTATATTATTTATTGTCACATTATTATATTTCTTATTTTATTTTAATGATATAATATTATCCACTTAAGAACTGTAAGATCATAGATGGGTAAAATACACAATCACATAATTCACAGAAGAAATACAGATGCCTAATGAATACATGAGAGTATTCAGTATTAGAAAAGGTATTTTTATCTATTACTCCTGAAATAAGAAATTAGCATTATATTTTTAAAAAACAATTATATAAAATCTTCAAAAAGACATTAATTAAGCTTCACTAATTTTACTTATAAAATAATCTTACTAAATACACTAAAGTATAACAGTGATTTATATACACATTTGCTAATTGCAGAATTACTTATAGCAAAAGCCCAAAGGTGCACACACAGCAATGGTTTATATAAATATGGTATATACATATGACAGAAAATTATTTTCAAGATCAATATTAAAGAATTTTCAACAGCAGTGGAAAATACTAATGCTGTAACTACCTGAGAAAAGCATGTTATGCAATTGGACATGTAGCATGAACCTTACAGAACAATATAAAAAGACGGAATGATAGCAAAATGTTCATGGTAGTATGACTGTGGGGGTCGATGATGAATGAATGTTATGCTATTAATAGTCCTTTATTTTCTAAGTTTTCTATAATGCACATGAATTACTTTAATCATAAATAAACATTTATTTACACAGACTTGTATTATCCTGTAGAGTAAAAAAAAAAAGAAAAAAATTCTACCTATTCTCCAGGTGGATCCTCTAAAGCCTTGGCTCAAGTAGGGAATGAGAATGGAGGCAGGGAATTCTTCTCCCTGGGGCACAGACCCAGCGAAATCAGTTCACCTTTACATTTGTGTGAGATTCTAGATTCAATTATAACTAGTTCAGCCAAAGAAAAAGAGCACAAATATTTAAGGATGTAGTGAATTTCCTGTAATTTCCTCAAATTTTACTTTTAAATTCTGATTTTTTTAGTTTCTTGCAAACAAAATGCCACAAAAGTGACAAACAAATAAACAAAAAGGGAAAAATAAGACAGCCACAATGGTACAACTTAAATACTCTTAAAATTTGATTATCTTTCCCGAGTTTTTTTTACATTACGTTTAAAAGGGAAAATAATTCCTGCTTCTGCATAATTCACAAAATGTGGGTAACAATAAGGAGAATGAAGAGCCTTCACATAGAAGGAGCCTTCTATATTTAAGACTTATAAGGACTTGAAGCACTTAGAAAACACAGTATTTTACTGTTTGCAAGTTACTTACGGTAAGTAAAGGAGCCCTGGAGATAGGTGGCCTGTGATCCAAACTTGGCTGTTTGGCCAGCTGGGTAACTCTAATAGGGGTGTTTTCGCCTAAGAATCTGTGTTTTCTGTGCTCTCTAATGGAAATGATGATAGACTATATTCTAGAGTTGTTGTAAAAACTATATCAGGTACTGTAGGTAAAAAACCTTGGTGGACTGCATAAGCATAACATTAACTATTACTGTTATTATTAGAACAGGGAATATGGCAATACTCCTTTGTATTAACTCCATCTAGACACAAAAGTAAAATCATATTTCAGAGTGAAAAATAAATTGGTTGTAACAAGATTCAATCCTCATATGAAAAAATACATAAGAAAATGCACATGTAGTTCTTAGTGAGTTGAAATACCTCAACACATTTGGTTGGCATCTCAGCAGGTCTGTCAAAGATGAGAAACCGATACCATCCGGGAGAAGGGGAATGGTCACATATCAGGTCTTGAAAGGGAGAATGCTGGAGGTGCATTGAGTCAAAATGCACACTTCTGTAAGGGCTCTGAAGAAACTGGTGTCCCCCAGGAGCGCACTCCTGAGCTAGGATGGGAAGACAGTGTCTTAAGTATGTGTTTTCTTCATTAACATAGTTTAGTCCTCAGTTAAAATTGATTCTCCCCCCAAATTAAGCAAATAACCTACAACTGCACACAACGACCATCTGAAATGTTAGTAAGTCAAAGATGACTTGCATTTTCCATAAATGCAATAAACCAATCAATAAACTGTAGAATGTATTTTTGAGGTACTTAAGTTTCAAGAACTTTATTTTCATTTAATTTGGACAAGCAATACTGTTGCTCACTGTTGATTTAGGATTTGCTTATTCTTACCATCTGAAGTCACAGACCCTGCAAAGACTCCTCTTGAGAGTGGCCCTCCAGATCTGACTGCCATTATTGACCCTGCATGACCCGTTTCCCTCCCTAGTAGTCACATGCCCCCCAAGTCCCATCTCTGCCAAGTCCTGGAAGGCAACAAAGTAAATTAAGCTTTTTATGCCAATCTAATTTTTGCAAAATGCCCTCCTACTGAAGTTTCCTGCATTCTTTAGTACAGGAAAGAATATAAAGTTTTCAGTTTTTCTCTTCCTTTGAAGAAAAATTTTATTTTTAAGGATTTTAAGGATTTTAAAGTATTGAAATCCATTTTTATTACCAAGCACAGGAAAAGGAATGGGGCACAGGGGTGCAGTTTTGAAGGAGAAACAAGAAAAGACCTTGGAGAAAGGGAGATTCTGTAGTTTAGGTTTTTTTTGTTTTTTGTTTTTTTAGGAAAGCCATTTTCTGACCAGCACTTGGCCTGGAAGATACTTTTTCTGTCAAGTCCACAGAGGCAGAACATAAAGCTCCTCTGCCAGCAAGAAGAGAGAAACATAGGTAGTAACCCTAGAAATATATCCTGGAAATATAACTAGAAATAAAACTCTTGTTTGAAGTTCCTGTACTCTCAAATTATAGGAAGCACAAAGAACTGTCCTTGGATACCATAGTTTCTTGTTGACAGAGTAGGTAGAAAATCTCCAAATATTAGCTATTATGTATGTTGAAAGAAACCACTATAATACAGATAATATCTATAAAATAGAAATGTGAAAGAAAAATTCAATCATTACTAAAGTCCCTCACTGTGGGAAAAATTTATCTAACTGAACAAAAACTCTCAAACATTTATTACATAATTTTAAGTTACAGAAGTGTTTTTAAATCAAAATTTCTGAACTTAAGTTAATAAGAGCACAATAAACTAGAGATATGAATTTGTAAGTCAATCTCATAAGTCTAGCTTATAAAAACTGTTACTATAATTTTTTTGCTTTTTGTTATTTGCGGAGATAGCAATTAAACTGTACAAAATGTATTGTTCTTCAAGACAAAAAGTCTCCCCGAAGAATTTTTTGTGGTAAAAAAATTTAGGAATGAGCACAAAAGGTTTCTCCTCCTTTTCTCTCTTGCTCCACCAGTTTTCAACTTCCCTAGAAAAATATAAAGCACTATTGACTTTGATCATCTCAAACTGTCAACACTAGATAAATATTTCATAAAATGTGTATGGCTAGAACTCAGGGGATATGCTATCATTTCATTTAATTTCGAAATAACTCTAAGATCCTATCAGTACCGCAGCATTGTACCTGGTTAGAAACTAAGGAAAATATTTAAAGAGAGATTCTAGTGAGGTTTGCATGAATTATTGAAACGTTTTCGCTGATATCTTTCCTGCAATAGAATTTTGTCTTGGGAAAAAAGTCACTAACTCCACCTTTATTCTGTAGAGTATTTCTCCTTCTTAAATGCTTCTGTAGCGCTCAAATTTCCTCTGACTTTGCACTTTGAATAATTGTTTTCTAATCCAAAGCTAAAGATGTAATAAATGTAGTGGCAGTCACAGCATAATAGTAACAGTGATGTGGAAATGTTGGGGTTTAGAGCAAATGGTCAAAAAAGAATTCTTGAGACGTCTTCAGTGCAAAAATGTGGTTTTATTAAAGCATGGTGACGAGACCCGTAGGCAGAAAGGCTGCACTTACGTTGTGCCGGGTGACCAATTATATACTTTTAAGTTGGGAGGGGGTTAGGGATAGTGAAAGTCTGTAAGGAATTTTGGAAGCAAGGTTTTTAGGACCTTGAGGGGGCTAGCTATTGTTAGGAAAAGGTCATTTATTACTGTCTAATAAAACCTTAGTCATAAGACCCTTCAGATGTATTATCAGTGGGCCATATGCTTGGGGATGATTGCTAACATGTATCTTGGGGGGTAGAGACAAAGGAAATCTTCAAAGGAATATTTATATGTTAAAGGAGACTTAAAGGATCCTGGAGGTTGGGTTAATATTAATGTAAAGTTGCCTTTTGCCCTTAGCAAAGTATTAACATCGAGGCAGTTAAGTTCCTAGAAGAAGTCACTCTGCCTGTCTCAAGGACTTGTCAGTGGGTTTTAAGTTGTAAGGAAATTTAATTTTTTCTTTTGCCTTTGTTCCCTACATCAAACAATACCAAAGAACTACCTAAGATTTACACAGAAAAATTTAAAAATTTACTTATTTTTTATTTTTAGAGGAAAATTCTTAATTCATATAATTAATAATAACCCATATTTTATATTGTTCATTTCATTTTTTTTTTCCAAAAAATCTACTTGTCTTTTTAAAAATGTTCAAGGTCTCTGTAGAAAATTTTAAAATCTTATTAGCAATGAACAAGCCACACTCTTAAAAATCTCATTACAACCTTAACTCTAGAATGCAACATACAGTTAACTAAGTGAGAATTATAAGGATGGTTCTGGCTCCCATTTGGAAAATTGGGGACTTAGCTCCTCAAATACTAAAAGAGCTCTACAATTAGAGCTCACTCATTAGTCAACTTTATGACATGAATGATGCGCTAAGCTTTCTAGGAAAATACAAATATAACTTTTCCCTCATAACAAAAGTACATATAAAATATACATTAAAATTGACATTTCCATTTATTCTGTCTTTCCTAATAGGATTCAAATAAGTGAGATAGTATATAATAGAATCTGTAATATCTGGATTTCAAATACTTTGGGAGAATGTGCCAAGTTATAAATAATAGCTACATAATGATACAGTAAGAAACTGGTTTTCTAGTTTTGTTTGTAGATATAAAATAATCTGTACTAGATTGTTTTCTAGTTTAATACCATAGCCAAGATTCTTTACGATTCATAATTGTTGGGACAAACAAATATGTTAGGAAAGTAGATAAATCACTGTATTTTTAAGAGATGAATATGCTTAATGCCTGAAGACAGGTACTTCATAATATTTGAGTTTATAATTATAAAACCTTTGGGATATTGCCCTATGGGAATTTCAAATATTTGTGAATTTTTTAAAATTTGTGTAGCTTCCCTAAGGCTTCTGATATTCAAAATAAGACTATCAGTTCTGCAACAACACAAAAGGCTAAAAAGCAAGGTCAGATAGAGAGTGACTAGATTGCTAAATCTCTTTACTTTGCCCTCCTTCATATATCAAGAGGCAAAAACTGAATGCCTCTTGTAAAGTATACAAATAGATTTAAAGTAAAAGTATGGAAAAATATCATACAAACAGCAACCACAAGAAAACAGGATTGGCTATATTAATATCAGACAAAAAAATCTTTAAAAATGTTACTAGAGATAAGGAGGGGCATTCTGTAATGAGGATAGGTTCAGTCCATGAGGAAGATACTCAGTTATGAATACACACATACACACACACACACAGAAGGAAAAAATGCCTACTTCAATGGTAATAGTTGGGGACTTCAATACTCCACTTTTTTTTTGAAAGATTTTATTTATTTATTTATCTGAGAGAGAGCGAGCAGGGGTGGGGGGGGGAAGAACAGAGGGAGAGGGACAAGCAGACTCCACACTGAGCATGGAGCCTTACAAGGGCTCAATCTCACAACCCTGAGATCATGACCAGTAAAAATCAAGAGTCGGATGCTTAACCGACTAAGCCACCCAGATGCCCCACAATACTCCACTGTCAATATGAATAGAAAAATGGGCAGAAGGTCAACAAAGAAATACAGCTAGAACAATACTATAAACCAACTTGACCTAACAGGCATCTATAGAACACGCCTCCCAACAACAGCAAATAAAGTTCTTCTGAACTGCACATGGAACATTCTTCAGGATAGATAATACACTAGACCACAAGATAAACCTCAATCAATTTAAAGAAGATAGAAATCATGCAAAATGTGTTCTTTGACCATAATGGAATGAAATCGTAAGTCAACAGCAGAGATAAATTTAAAGAGCTAACAAATATGTGGAAATTAAACAACCTAGATAATTGATGGGTCAAAAAAGAAATTAGGAAGGAAATGAGAAAATATATTGAAAACATTAAAACAAAGATACAATATACCAAAATTTATGAGATGCTGCCAAATTAGTACTTAGATGGAAATTTATAGATCTATACGCCTACATTAGACAAGAGTAAGATCTCAATGTAGTGAGCTAACTGTAGTAATGTAGTAAGCTAACTTTTCCAGTAAGACACTGGAAAAAGAAGAGCATACTACATCTTAAGGAAGCAGAAGGAAAAAAAGTTTAAAGATTAGAGAGTGTATTAATGAAATTGAGAATAGAAAAACAATGGAGAAAATCAATGAAACAAAAAGCTGGTTCTTTGAAAAAATCAACAGAATTGGCATTATCTCTAACGAGACTGAGAAAAAAAAAAAAGAAGACTCAATTGCCAGAATTCGAAATGAAATAGGAGACACCACTACAGATTTTATTACGGAATATTATTACAGGGGTGCCTGGGTGGCGCAGTAGGTTAAGTGTTGGACTCTCCGTTTCGGCTGAGATTGTGATCTCAGGATCGTGAGTTTGAGCCCTGCAGGGGGATTCACGGTCAGCATGGCATCTGCTTAAGACTCTCTCTCTCTTTCCCCCCGCCCTCCATCCTGTGCACTCTGTCTCTCTCTAAAATAAATAAATAAATAAATAAATAAATAAATAAATAAATAAATAAATATTTTTTTAAAAGGAATATTATTGGGGCACCTGGTTGCTTTAGTCGTTTAAGCATCTGCCTTCTGCTCAGGTCATGATCTCAGGGTCCTGGGATAAAGTCCCGCATTGGGCTCCCTGCTCCGCGGGAAGCCTGCTTCTCTATCTCACTCTGCCTGCAGCTCCCCTTGGCTATGCTCTCTCTCTCTCTCTGTCAAATGAATAAATAAAATCTTAAAAAATAAATAAAAAATAAAAAGGAATATTATTACAATAAATTAGGTAAGTTAGAGACTGACAAAGTCCTAAAAAGACACAAAGGACAAAACTGACTCAAGTAGAAATAAGCAATCCAAATAGGTTTATATCATGTAAAAATATTGAGTTAAAAAAAAAACACACACCCATAAAGAAAAAGGCCAGATTCAGATGGCATCAATGCTGCATTCTACCAACCACTTAAACAATAATACCAGTTCTTCACAAACACTTACAAATAACATGAAAGGATGGAATACTTCCAGACTCATTCTATGACGCCAGTATTACTCTGATACCATAACCAGAAAAAAGATATCACAAGAATACTGCAGACCAATATATTTTTGAATATGGATGCACACATCCTCAGCAAAATATTAGCAATGTGAATCCAGAAATTAGACAAAGAATTATAAACCATGACCAAGTGGAATTTAAACCAGGTGTGTAAGGTTGATTTAACTTCCAAAAGTGAATCGACATAATATACCATATTGATACAATAAAAAAATAAAAATTCACAAGTGCTTTTCAATAGATCCAAAAAAATCATTTGAAAAAAATCTAACACCATTTTTTGATACATATACCAAACAAACCAGGAATAGAATGGAACTTACTCAACCTGATAAAGAGAATCTACAAAAAAAAAAAAAAAAAAACCCAAAAAACAAAAAAAACCCCACAAAACTAACAAACAAAAAAAACCTTCCAGTTTACATCATATATGATGAAGAAAGACTGGGTGCTTTCTCCTAAGATTAGGAATGCCCACTCTCCCTGCTTCTATTCAACATGGTACTTCAGATTCTAACTAGGACAACTAGGCAAGTTAAGTAAATAAAAGGTATCCAGATTGGAAAAGAAGAAGTAAAACTTTCTCTAGTCACAGATGACATGATCTTTATGTAAAAATTCCTAAGAAGTCCACACACAAAAAAGTTACAATGAACAAGTTTAACAAGGTTTCAGGATACAAAATCAAGATACAAAATTGAATTATACTCTTATATATGTGCAATGAATAGACTGAAAATGAAATTTTAAAAATCGATTCCACTTATATAGCTTCAAAAGAACAAAATACTTAGAGATAAATTTAACAAAAGAAGCCCAAACTTACACTCTAAACATCACACAACATTGTTGAAAGAAATTGGAGATCTATGTAAATGGAAATACATCATGTTCATGGATCAGAAGATTTAATGTTGTTGAGATTGCAATTCTCCCAAAATTAACATAAAGATTCATCAAATCCCTATCAGAATACCAAGTGACTCCTTTGTACAAATAGGCAAACTAATTCAAAATTCATATGGAATTTCAAGGGACACAGGATAGCTAAACCAATCTTGAAAATGAAAAACCTAAATAGGAGAAATCATATTTTCCCATTTCGTAATTTACTACAAAGCACCAGCAACCAAAACAGCATAATGCTGATATAAGGATAAACACAGATCAATGAATAAAATTGAGAGTCCAGAAATAAACCCATGTTTCTATCTATGGTTTTCAACTAATTTTCGGCATGGGTGCCAAGGTCATTTAATGGGGAAAGGACAATCTTTTCAACAGATGGTGCTGGGAAAATAGGATAGTCACATGCAAAAGAATAAACTTGGAGCCTTATGCTGTACCATATATAAAAATTAATTCAAAATGTACCAAAGACCAAAATAAAAGAGCAAAAACTATAAAATTCTTAAAAAAAAAAATGGGGTAAATCATCATGACTTTAGATTTGGCAACAAATTCCAAGATATGACAACAAAACGCAAGCAAGAAAGCAAGAAAAGATAGATAAATTGGATTTCATTAAAATTAAAACTTCCATGCTTCAAAAGACATCAAGAAAGTGAAAAGACAACTCACAGAACGGGAAAAAAACTGCAAATCACAGGTGCCTGGGTGGCTCAGTTGGTTAAGCCACTGCCTTCGGCTCAGGTCATGATCCTGGAGTCCCGGGATCGAGTCCCACATCGGGGGCTCCCTGCTCAGCAGGGAGTCTGCTTCTCCCTCTGACCCTCCCCCTTCTCATGCTCTCTCTATCTCACTCTCTCTCTCAAATAAATAAATAAAATCTTTAAAAAAAAAAATTGCAAATCACGTATCTGGTAAGAGAATTGTATCTATAATACATATATAACTCTTATAACTCAACAACAAAAATAATTCCTATAACTCAACCCATTTAAAAAAACTGTTAAAATATTTGAGTAGTATTTCTTCAAAGAAGGTATACTAATATCCAATAAACACATGAAAAAAGCTTGCCATCATTAGCCGCCAGGGAAATGCAAATCAAACCACAAAGAAATGTCACTTCATACAAATAGGATGGCTAAAATCAAAATCTCAATGTTGACAAGAATGTGGATGAATTAGAACTTTCATACACTTCTGTGGGACGATAGAACAGCACAGCCACTATGGAAAACAATCTGGCTGTTCCTCAAAAGGTTAAACAGAATTATTCCATGATTCAGTAATTCCACTTCTAGTTATATATATGCTTAAGAGAAATGAAATCACGTGTCCACACAAAAACTTATACCAGGATGTTTAAAGTAGTAGTAATTATAATGGCCCAAAGGTGGAAAAACCCCAAATGTTCATCAACTGATGAATATACATACAAAATGTGGTAAATACTTAGAATGGAAAACTATTCCACCATAAAAAGAGATGAAGGACTAAATATGGTACAATATGAATGAACCTTGAAAACATGACGCGAGGTAAAAAAAGTCAGTCACAAAAGACAACCTGTTATATGATTCCATTTATATTAAATATATAGAATAGGCAAATCTATAGAACAGAAAGTAGATCAAAGATGGCTTACAGTTGGAAAGATGAGAGGGTAATGAGGGAATAGGGGATCGAAAGCTAGAGTACAGTATTTCTTTTCAAGGTGATAAAAATGTTCTAAACCTGACGGTAGTGGCTGCACATATCTGTGAATATGCTAAAAACCAGACCACTGTATACTGCAATAACTATCGGACACTGTAAATGAGTGACTTGTATGGTATATGAACTATATTTCAATGAAGCTGTTTGAAAAAAATCGTATTTTCTTCCTCTCTCCTATCTCTATTAAAGATAAAAAAGTTAGACCAACTTTACCATGATATGAGCTTAGAACCTGGTAAGGGTTAATATTTGCCTTCAGTAGAGAGATTATAAAGCTCTAGAGGCAAGAAGGGATTCTGTGATCTATAGTCAACATTGAAGCAGATTCTCTTTATAAATACTGGTCATTTTTCTGGAAGTATTTTATCTAACCAAAATACATGCAATATTTAATGTTATTACATGTATGTTTAACAGTTATTCAGGAAGATCTAGTAAATCTGTAAGCAAACCAAAGAAGGTATAGACTGAGGGACGCCTGGGTGGCGCAGTTGGTTAAGTGTCTGCCTTTGGTTCCGGTCATGATCCCAGGGTCCTGGGAGCAAGTCCTGCTCTTTGCTCAGTGGGGAGCCTGCTTCTCCCCCTGCTTTCAGTTCTCTCTGCTTGTGCTCTGTCTCTCTCTCTGGCAAATAAATAAAATCTTCAAAAAAAGAAAGGTATTTCAGGAAATAATAAATTGGGTTTTAATATTATTTTAAATATCTTACATGAGAGAGTGCTTGCTCCTCCCCCTCCCTTTTTTACAGAGCACATTTACCTTAGTAAAATAGACTGAGAGCAACAAGATGATAAGACAAAATTATACCCTAAGCAATTATAAATGTTGCACGTAATTCTTTTGAAGCTGTACACAGATTTATTTCTGAAAAATATAAGTAAATTTGTAAGAGTAAGTCACCTTTCACTTAATATTCCTATCTATATACATACAAAAAACAATCAAGAAGAGCTAATTAATGTTTTAACTCCACTGAACTCTAAACTTTTTCTTTGTCATGGATTAAAGCGGCGGGAGTGACACTATTTTTTTTCCTAGAGATCTCTTACAGCAGCAAGAGGGATTCTAACAGATATACTAAAAAATCATACACAAAACTTAATTTATTGATTTATTGTAGGGATAAAATGTTCGTCAATTATTTATTTCCAGCGGTGGGGTGGGAGTGGCGTAGAAATCGCGCAGTTTGGAACTGAACTCTCTTCGGATAATTCGGATCCACTTTCCGCTAGGATGCCTGGCAGATCCAGTACAAGTTTCTTACAGTAAATTAAAGGGACCTTAAGACCGGGATATCAGGAGGAAACAGAAAAGGGAACAGTAACAGTACTGAGGGTCTTAGAGCGGGAGAAGAGGAGGCGACAACCTCCTGAGCGCAAAGAAAACATGGAGAGCTGAAAGGGTGCAAGTTGACCATTCAGACTGCGGTAGGGGAGGCCGGAGGGCAGTGAGGGACAAAAATCAGATGCCGCCATAATGATGCGCAAAGACGCTCCACGTGTCATCCAGAAGTCAGCCCCCTTCGCCCAAAGGCCGGAGTGTAGTCCCAGCGCTCCCCTCCGCCTGTGCCCTACCTGGCCGACCTTGCCCCGGGGCCAGGAGCAGCAGCGCCAGCGCCCAGAGCCGGCCGAGCATCGCTGCTGCCGCGCGTGGGGACCAAGGTGTCGCAGAGCCTGGGCTGTGGGTGCAGGCAGGATGGGGACACCTCAGCTCTCCTATCACAGGCCTCTTTCAGTCCGTTCCTGCTAAGTCTTCAGGGTCGCTGCGTGTTCTCGCTCTAGGACGCGGCAGTCCTTCCCAGGAATGGCTTTCGCGCTGCCGCTGTGCGCCGACGTCTCCCTCCGAAGCCCCGCCCACCCGACGGGAGGCCACGCCCACTTCCCTCCCGGGAGACCGCGTCCCGCGCCCCGCGGCTGTGGCTCCAGCACCTTGGATCTCAACCGCAGTCGCACATCCAGGGGGCAAGCTCACGGGGTATATAGCATGGCACCTCGCGTCTCACTGTCTTAAATGCTTTAAGAAAACTTGATAATCCTAGAAATTGTTCAGATGTACCTCCAATAAAAGCAGCCTTGCGAGGTTCTGTTGGAACCCTTGATTACACCTGTAGACGGATTCTTAACCTGATAATTGGGGGTGCTGGTTTGCCTCCAAAGGCACACATGCTTCTCAGAAGTTGCCCCTGTCACCTTAGGCCTCGGTGATGAAGGGAGGAGGGAGTGGAGATTAATGTTGCAACACTGGTAGCTCTTTTCCTCTGCCTCTATGACAGTTTTGAGAAGTGGAAGGAAAGCCATTGAGACTTCCAAACACGCGGGGTTAGCCATCTTGTATTTGCTGGTTATCCCAGTGTTCTTTCAGTTGTCCGATGGTGACCCAGTAACTCAGGATCCTTCCGCACATGGTCACACGACTCCCAAGTTTGCCCCGGGGGATGGTCTTCATTCTGAAGTTATCTTCGTATGTGTGGTTGCCTCTGCAGAGGAAGCAGGTGCCCACCTTAGAAAAAGAAAACAAAACAAACAAACAAAAAACCCCACAACTGTTTCTGCATCATTCTATGTCATTAATGGAACCTCACTTTCCTAGTTTTTCTTTGGCAGTCTCAGTTCTTGAGTCCCCTTATCCATCACCTGGGACTTTGCCCTCAGAGCTGGTACCTGAGGGGAAAGGAGACACTAGTCAACAGAAGGCAGCCCCAAGGTCCTGGTGGGTTCCAGGATTCAGGCCACAGTTCCACCTATAGATTTGGAGGACTGAGGCATGGATGAGGCATGGTGATAAACACAGGAGATGCCCAAATGCATAAAGAAGTTCTTCTAAAAATAGTTTATAATTGGGCGCCAGGGTGGCTCAGTCCCTAAGTGTCTGCCTTCGGCTCAGGTCATGATCCAGTCCTGCATCGGGCTCCCTGCTCAGCGGGGAGTCTGCTTCTCCCTCTCCCTCTGCCCTACCCACCTACTTGTGCTCTCTCACTCACTCACTCTCTCTCAGATAAATAAAATCTTTAAAAAAATAGTTTATAATTTTTTTATTTGAAAGAGAAATTGGAGGGGTGCCTGGGTGGCTCAGTCGTTGAGCGCCTGCCTTCGGCTCGGGTCATGATCCCAGATTCCTGGGATCGAGCCCCACGACAGGCTCCCTACTCAGCGAGAAGCCTGCTTCTCCCTCTCTCACTCCCCCTGCTTGTGTTCCCTCTCTCACTGTCTCTCTCTGTCAAATAAATAAATCTTAAAAAAGAGAGAGAAATAAGAATTAAAAAATTTTAAACCTGTTTCCAGAAGTATAAGTATTAACCCATTTTGGAAAAAAGTCTTTGCGGTGAACAAAACTTGTGTGTAACCCCCACTTACATGCAAAGAAGGCACCTAATTATATATAGAACAAAAGTGAAAAATAACTTTTTGGTGGGGTTGGACAGATGATTTTCATCTTCAGGCCTAATTATGGAAGAACAATTTAAGATGAGCAGGATGAAAACCCAGAGATTTTTTAGTGTACATCTTTTGTTTCAGCTTATAAAGTCCTAATAAAATGGACAGAGGGGCACCTGGGTGGCTCAGTCAGTTAAGGGGCCGACTCTTGATTTTGGCTCAGGTCAGTATCTCAGGGTTCCGGGATCCAGCCCTTCATAGGGCTCCGAGCTCAGATTCTCTCTCTCCCTCTCCCTCTTCCTGTGCCCCTCCCCGCCCTCTCCCCCCACTCTCTCGCTAGCTCTCTCTCTCTCTCTCAAATAAATAAATAAATCTTTAACAAAAAAGTGGGGCAGAAAAATAAACATCAATTGTCTCCGCCAATATGTGAAATCACAAGGAACAAAGTAACAGTTATAAACAAGATTAAGTTGTAACAGGCTTTTTGTAAATTTCTTTGTCCAACAATAACTGTAGAAATGCAATCAACTTTCATAATTTCTTGGAGGACAACATTACTTACCTAATTTTCAATAAACCCTGATTATATGATTTAAAATACATTGGGTCCCATTTTTCCCTTCAGCTTTTGACTGATGAATACCATTTTATGAGTTTACAATAGACTTGTAACAACCAATTTTCCTTGATATAGTGAGTTAAGATGCAAAAAAATACTGAACTTAAATTGTTTTTCAAATCTCAATGGAAAATTTATCTAAACTGGTGTGGGTCTGCATGAATATACCAAATAAAAATTACAGGATTGTGAGGAAAAACAAAGTAATAAAAATGATGTTTTAACATATATCTAGTGAAGTTCATCAAAAATTGGTATAAGATTCAAACATTTTTCACTTTTTCTTTATTTTTGAGAAGGAGAAAAAAAAACAGTGGATGCATGCTACCCTTTGTGTAAATATCAATGGCACTGGGAAAATGCAGTAGGTATCACCGAGAAGGAAATAGTATAGAATGTCTGAGGGAAGATGAAATGAGGCCAAGAGTTAGTAAGTACAATGTAACTTGAATAAAGAGAAAAGCCTATAAACAGAAACTTTCAAATGATGATTTTTTGGGGGAGGGGGAATAACTCAGCACTTGTCAGGTTCATTTGCAAAATGATGATGAACTTGTCTGGGTAAAACCCCCCAAATTCAGGGGGGCAGGAAGACACAGCAAATTAAGTGCACAAACCTTGGAGTCAGGACACCTGGGCTCTAATCCTAGATCTGCTACCTATTTACTGGCTGTGTAACCTTGGACAGCTCAGCACACTTAACCTCTCTTAACCTCATTTTTCTGCACAATGGGAATGATGATAGTAATACCTACTGCACAGAGTTTAAGAAACAAAAGTATATATATGGGTGGGGATGGGTGCTGAGGAGGAGTCTGAAGAGAGCACTTAGTGTCTGGTGCAGAGTAACTAAAGTGAATGCATATAATAGTTTACTGTTAATAAAACAAAGGTGCAAGACCACATAATTATTCTTTTTCTTATATCTTGTTATTATATAAAGGTGCATAGTTTCTCAGTGTTACCCTGTAACAGTGGACAGTATAATTTGGAGTGAACTTATTGAAAACACACGTTTACATAACATATGAATTCCCTGACCAGTGTGTGTTTTACTAAATGAGAGAGTCTGGCTCTCAGATACATCTACTTTTTTTGGCAATAGCATCAGGAAGATAATGGCATTACCAAATCAATACTTAAGCTTCATAAATTAATGTCTTGGCTCTGGTTCTGAGTTTATATTCAGGAGGCTATTGCTCCCAGACAGAGACACCAAATGGAATAGACATCTTGCTTCCAAGAATAGCAAGCTCCTTTTTCTTAATGAAGAGTGAACTAGAGATTTGATACATTAAAGAAAATTCATTGAGAACATCCATTAACTGTGAATTTTATAATGTTTATTGTGGGCATTCCTCTAGGAAATAATGTGGAAAACCTGGGAGAGGGGAACTGTCTGCCTTGGCATGAATGCTGGTTAGAAGAATGAATCTTTCCACACCCATGTTCGAAGTAGCATTACTCACAATAGCTAAAACGTGGATGAAACCCAAGTGTCCATTGATGGATGAATGGTAAACAAACTGTGGTATACACATAGAATGGAATATTATTGTTTTATAAAGGAAAGAAATTCTGATACAATACAAACATGGATGAACCCTGAAGACATTATGCTAAGTGAAATAAGCCAGTTCAAAGGACAAATACTGTATGATTCCACATACGTGAAGTACCTAGAGTAGTGAAGTACATAGACACAAAAGGTAGAACGGTGGTTCCTGAGGACTGGGCGGAGGGGGCAATGGGAGTTACTATTTAATGATTACAGAGTTTCGGTTTGGAAAGATAAAAAACTTCTGGAGATGGATGGTGGTAATGGTTGCACAACAATGTGAATGTACTTATAGCTACTGAACTGTACACTTAAAATGGTTAAGATGATAACTTTATGTTATGTATATTTTGCCACAATAGGAAAAAATAAATGAATGAATCTTTCACCCACTAGGCAGAAGGCAGACCCTTTAAACAGATCTCAACAATATAGGCTCGAAGGAGTTTTGAAATGTTCAGTAGAATAAAAATAGCTTAACCTCTGATTGAGTTTACTTTGGGACATAAACTCATACTCACAGAGGTTGACAAATTGATTACACCTCAACCAGCCATGCAGAAACCACATAAATTGCAACATGGTGACATAAGATTTACCAGCTAAGCAGTTCTCCTATCTTGTCGGTCACAATACTTTACATAATACTGAGAAATTACTTTTCAAAGATTTGTTTCTGTCATTTTTATACAATAAAAGCAACTTTTATGAATAGTTATTTTAATAAAGAAATTAACTTGTTTCAACTTAATATTTCCACAATGTGATTTAAAAATGAGATTGGAATACTAAAGTTCCTTTGAATGAAGTTGGAAAAGGTGTATATTGTCCCTTTCAACAGCCATCCATATACGTAAGTAATACTGTTTGCATCCAAAGTATATATTATAAAATGCCTTTATAACTGAAATATCTGGCTAGTAAGTATCATGATTATACTTGAATGTTATTTAGATTCTTCTAGAAGACTTAAATAAGACATTGTAGCAGGTGGGAAAATCATGTAACATTTCTATTTTTGTTTATATGATTTATGTTATCTTCCCTTTCTAAATCATGAAGCATTTTGAGCCACATAATTATAACTTGTAATGTATAATTAAATTCTGCAACTATAGAAGGAATGTTTGATAATATTGGAGCAGAAATTCCATTATTTAGGAAATGGATAGTTAGATTTATGAAAAAATTGAATAAATGTCAGTAAATTTAGCTTTTGTCCAACTCTCCCACTCACCCTTAATCCAATTTAAAATAAGCCAGAATTTTGTAAGATGCAAACTGATTTTTTACAATAGCTTTATTGTAAACATAAACATAAAATTCACCGCTTTTAGTGTATAATTCAGTGAATGTAAGCATATCTACAGAACTGTGCAACATCACCATAGTCTAACATTAGAACATTTCCATCACTCTAAAGATAAACCTCACGCCAACTTACAGTTGCACTCCATCCCAACCTGCAGTTTTAAGCAACAACTAATTTCCTTTCTGTTTCCATATATTTGCCTTTTTGGACATTCTATAAAAATGGAACATATGTATTCTTTTATAACTGGCTTCTTTCACTTTTTGAGATTATCCATGTTGTAGCTTTATCCTACTTTATTTTATTCCTTTATTTGCTTTATTCCTTTTTATTGGCAAATAATATTCCATTCCATCAGTGGATATGGTGCATTTTGTTTAGCCATCAGTTGACATTTGGAGTTGTTTCCACTTTTTGGTCATTGTAAATAATGCTGCCATGAACTGAGTATAAGTCTGTGTGTGTACATGTATGTTCATTGTTTTAGATAGAGATCTAGGAATGGAGTTGCTGGTCACGCGATACATCTATGTTTCACTTTATTTTTATTTTTTATTTTTTTTCAAAGATTTTTATTTTATTTCTTTATTGGAGAGAGAGAGAGAGAGAGAGCATGAGCAGGGGGGACAGGCAGAGGGAGAGGGAGAAGCAGACTTCCTGCTGAGCAGGGAGCCTGATGCGGGGTTCCATCCTGGGACTCTGGGATTGTGACCTGAGCTGAAGGCAGACACTTAACTGACTGAGCTACCCAGGCACCCCTCCTATGCTAAATTTAAAAAAAAAAATTTGGGGGTCTTTTTGTGGGGGGTGGTTAGAGAGACAGCGTTCAGGGGAAGGCGGAGACACAGAGGGAGAGGGAGAGAGAGAGAATCTCAAGAAGGCTCCATGCTCAGCACAGAGTCCCACATGGGGCTCGATCTCACAACCCCGGGATCATGACCTGAGCCAAAATCAAGAGTTGGACACTTAACCAATTGAGCGACCCAGGTGCCCCTCCTATGCTAAATTTTTATGATTTAGCTAATACAACACCTCTAGCAAATTTCTCTGAGCTTGAAGGCAAGGTAAGAGCCCCCGCCAACCACATGCTCCTGTGACTACCTTGTTGCATTGATGCCTGGGTTTAAATGTGACATTAAGCCTGCTACTTAAACTATCTGGAAAATGGAAATAATGTAACAGTGCTTATCACAGTGATGGCATAAATATTAAATAAAATTACAGATATATATATGTATATATTTATCTATACATAATTTGTAGCATAATGCATGTCAAATACGAAATAATTGACAGAGCTACTTTCTGTATATATCTATATTATTTATAAGCACTGTTTATTGAAATATCCTATTCAGTATTTAGTGATGGAGTAAATGTACCAATCAGAATATGCAATCTCAGTGGAGAGGGACACTGTTTTATTTTTATTTATTTTTTTAAAGATTTTATTTATTTATTTGACAGAGAGAGACACAGCGAGAGAGGGAACACAAGCAGGGGGAGTGGGAGAGGGAGAAGCAGGCTTCCCGCGGAGCAGGGAGTCCGATGCGGGGCTCGATCCCAGGACCTTGGGATGATGACCTGAGCCGAAGGCAGACGCTTAACGACTGAGCCACCCAGGCACCCGAGGGACACTGTTTTAGTCATCACTTAATGCTAGCACATCTATATAATGACTTAGTCCCAGCTGAGCTAGAACCATTCTGCTCTACAGATGGTGCCCAGCTTTTCCTCTAGGTTTGGCAAACTTTTTCTGTAAAGGGACAGATATAAATATTTTCAGACAATATGGTCTCTGTTGACATTACTTTCCTGTCACTGTTGAGTGAAAACAGTCATAGGTAATATGTAAATTGTTGGGTATGGCTGTGTTACAATAAAACTTTATCCCCCAAAACAGACTGCAATCAGATCTGACTCGTGGGCCATAGTTTGCAGATCCTTCACAGATAGTTAAAAGATTATTTGTATTGTTATCTACTTGCCTTGCAAATAGTCAATTTCTTTCTTTCTTAATTTCTAAATATACGATCTTACTTTTTGTTGGAATATTTTAAGCCTATCTTAGAATTTCTGTATTTTCTTACCTGTATACTAATAAAATAGTAAAAAAAAAAAAAAAAAAAAGATATTCTAGTTATATTTGAATAGGATTTACCTATTTTAGAGCTGGAGAAGTCACCAAAGTCAATGGCTTTTAAGCTTATATTAAGACAATTTGTCCAAAAAAAAAGTATGTATCAAAGGCTCTGATTGAAGATCTAGTGGAAGTCCTGAAGCCCTACCCACCAGCGCTGCAGAGGACAGTTTGGGAAACATGGCTTGAGGTCAGGGTACATATTCAGAATTCCACAGAAGCAGGGCAGGAGAGGTAAAGATGTAACAATGGTTCAGTGCAAGACAACTGGGAGAGGTGGGGACTAGGGCATGAAGTATGCATTGATTATATAGAAGTAGCTGCCACCACTAGCTGATTGTTGTGCTAACAGAATTTGGGCCTATTTTGCTGGATCATCTTTTTTCCTAAAAGCAAAGATTTTTTTCTTCTTCCATTCTTTTATTTTTATTTTTATTTTTATTAATATTTTATTTATTTATTTGACAGAGAGAGACTGAGAGAGCACAAGCGGGGGGGTGGGAGAGGGAGAAGCAGACTCCCCGCTGAGCCAGGAGCCCAATGAGGGGCTCCATCTCAGGACGCTGGGATCATGACCTGAGCCGAAGGCAGACGCTTAACCAACTGAGCCATCCAGGTGCCCCTATTTTTATTTTTTTATATTTATTAAACACTACAATTCTAAAAGTCAGAAACCAATTTAAAACAAACAGAAAAGAAAACAGTGCTTGTCAGACCAAAGAAACAATTTTGCCAATCGGCAACTTCTGCTCAGGATCAAGGTTCTCATTTTATGGGTAAGAGAATGGAAGATGAGAAATCCTGACTTTGGTAAGGCTGGCATGTTCTTTGATTTCAGTTTCCATATGCCCTTTCACTAACACGTTGTCTTTGACTTGGGAAGAGAACTGGGCTGATCATGCAGTGGTTAAGGGAGCAGACTTTGTGGCTGGGCAGACCTATTCTAGAAATCCCAGGTTTGAATCCTATTATATTTCAGCTTCTTCCTTTGTAACATAAAAGGATAACTGCATCTTTCCCAAGGTTGTAGTGAGGGTTAAATGGGATAGTGAATGGAAAGCACTTAGTCCCATTCCTGACATACAGTAATCACTTGATTAATGGGGCTATTATTAAATTTTACAAAGTAATGAAAATTTTGAAAAGAAATTAGTGTGAAAATATAGGTCTAATTCATTGGTTAAGTGTGACTATGCCCATATATACATTTCTGTCTTTCTTGGTCCATAGAATGAATAAAAGTCTCCAAAAATTATTGCAGAAATAAAAATTGTTTAATTATATTAGTTTTCAATCAAGAAAACAACAAGGACAGTGTGAGTGCTTTTGGAAGTTTCCAAAGGGGGATGGAATGAGACTGTAGCCCTCCACATAGGTAACATTGACAATTCATGTGCAACCAAAGTCATATAGGGAAGCCTATCTTCCAAGTGTCACTGAAACATTATGTATCTCAGTTTCATGTTTAATGCTGTAACACTTAACCTAGATGAGAAAGGAACTACACCTCAGAATAAGCAAACACAGGAATATAATTAACCAGAAAAGGAGACTGAAGAAATTGTCATGTTGAGGAAACATACGGCTTCTTATAAATTACATCATGTTGAACAATGGTTTTAATGAGAGACTTCCAACAAAATAATGCCTTTGAAAAGACCTCTTTCTTCCCCTTTAACTATCAAAGAAAATCCCCAGTCTTGCTTCAGGGAACTGAATTTCCGGTTTGTCATTTCTTAGAGCTACAAGTTGTTTTCCTTGAGTGGCAATTTCAACTTCAAGCAGTAATGACAAAGGCATACCACCAGAGCACTGTAATAAAAGGATTTTGTAGATGATAGAGCACATTATCTGAATTAAATAAAGGTTTCAAAAAACAAATCACTATGTTCATGTTTCATTTCTTAAACAAATGTATAGCTCACCATTAGACGCAGGATATAATACAAGAAGACTCCCAGGAGTCCTTGGCAGAAGATTTCTCTGTTTACGGTCCTCTTTAAACCTGATTATTTAAACAGTGAACAGCCTGCTTTAATAAATCATTACCATAATGATAATCGCGGAAAACAGTAGAATAGAGTAAGTATCAAACTGGCAGCACAGTTGTGTTTTGTAATCTCTTATTGTGGGAAAAATTCCTAAGAAACCAAAATAGTAATATTTATTATATTTTTCATTTATTTTTTTATTTTTTTTAAAAGATTTTATTTATTTATTTGACAGAGAGAGACATAGCGAGAGCAGGAACACAAGCAGGGGGAGTGGGAGAGGGAGAAGCAGGCTTCCCACTGAGCAGGGAGCCCGATGCGGGACTCGATCCCAGGACCCTGGGATCATGACCTGAGCCAAAGGCAGACGCTTAACGACTGAGCCACCCAGGCGCCCTATATTTTTCATTTAAATAAATTCTCATGTAGGTCCTGACTTGTTGGGTACTGAAACAGATATGAATAATACATGGGCCCCTTAGTTTTAAGGTATGTATATATATATATATATATATATATATATATATATATATATACACACACACACATATATACACACACACACACCCCTTATGTGTATATATATAAAAATATATTTAAAAGGTATATATATATATATATGTATGTATATGTATATATATAAAACTTGAACTTAGTTTTAAGTTGTGTCAGTCCGGTTGCGATTCTGGAAACAAATGGCACTGTGATGGCGTAAGCCGAAGGGATGTAATGGAGAAATCGGATGCTCCTGCAATCATTGCAAGGGCTGAGGAAAGGACTCCAGCCTGGGTGCCAGGAATCTCACAGCGCGAAGATCTGCCCTGACGAGGGGGCTTCTATCGCTGCCATTGTCAGACACGTGAGTAACCGAGGCTGCCTCGGATATGCTGACTTGCAGGACCCATCACCTTCTCTACAAAGCCGCGTTCAGTAGGTGGGGACGAGGAAGCCAGCAGTGCCTCCGCCCCTGCAGCCGCCAGCACCGCTCCAAATAGCCGAAATGTTGAAACACGTTAAACGGAAGAGAGTGGCCACCAGTCTCCCTCTAAGGTCCCCAGACGCTCAAGAAGTTGAAGCCAGGGCACCGGAAGTAAGCACTGCTACAGGAAAGCTCTTTCTTCACACTCTTTTCTGCCTGAGGATATGACATCTTTGCCTCTATTTCACCCCTGCAGCCACTGCATTTAAAAACTTGTCTTTTTATTACATATCACTGAATTCCATTCATTTCTCACCTTCCTACTGACAATACATTAGCACAGCTCACCATCACCCCTCCTCGGGCTGATGAGTACAGTGAACTCACCTGTCGGTCTTCATTTGTGCCCCCCCCCCACCTCCTAACACCCCTGCAATGGCTCCCCTCCATCTCTGTCCATAAGAGAGGCTGCAGGGCTCTTGGTGTGGGGGGGGGGGGGTGCTGCACTCCCACCTGTTTCTCTGGAGTCTCCTACAATACAGCTCTCCAGCCATAATAAGCAGCTTGGAATTACGTGGATTGAGCAAGTCCCTCCTTGCAGCACTGGATCACTGACCTGCAGTCTTTCTGTTCCTCACCTTCCACCTGACTTTCCACTCCCTGAGTTTAAGTCTCAGCGGAGACATCTTTTTCTCCAGCGTTTTCTTGACCCGCCAACAACTCTTCCCATGGCACTCATCCTCAACATTCTCGAAGCTCTTCACCCATGGCATGAGAAATCCCCTTCTCCTGGACTGTTTAACCCACCACATGAGGGGGCGGTCCTTGAAGGGAAAACCGTTTCTGAGATGTGATGTTTTCCCCAGGGTTGACTCAGTGCCTGAGGCATCACAGACACAACCCAAACATGCCTAATTAAATTGGTTCTAGCAAACTTATGAATTTTACTGATGTGGAATGGAAGGTCAAGATCCTCAGTGGACAAAATTACACAGCAAGTTCAAGAGGAAAATTCAGAATAAAGCCCAGACCTGGGCTCCAGAGCTCAGAGCACCCTGTCTGATACCTGTTGAGAGGTCTGACTTCAGATAAAGCAACTACCTACAAAGACTGCTTTGTCGGAGCACGTGGGTGGCTCAGTTGGTTAAGCGTCTGCCTTCGGCTCAGGTCATGATCCCAGGGTCCTGGGATCAAGCCCCACATCAGGCTCCCTGCTCTGCTTCTCCCTCTCCCTTTCCCCCTGCTCATGCTGTCTCTCTCTCTTTCTCTCTCTCTCTCTCAGATAAATAAAATCTTAAAAAAAAAAAAAAAAGACTGCTTTGTCTTCTCAGTTAAATTGTCCCCTTCGAATACTTAAAGAGAAAATCTAAATTTATCTATGTGATCTTTGCAAGCTAATTGTCTCTAGGCCCTATTAGGCCTAGAAAATATTCAACAATTGAATATATTTTCAAGAATCTGTAATTTTGTTTTTAAGTCCCAGTATAGTTGCTTCCAGACCATACTTTCTGAGCATGATACCACTTCAGAATATAGATTTTTTTTTTTACAGACTACCTGGTCATGTAAAATTTCAATTATGGTTCAAGTAAGTGGTGGACAAATAAATTAAATAAGGATGCTCTAATTCTATCGAGTTTAATTACAGTCAGAGTGTACATGAATATATGAAGGATAATTTCAGTAAATATAAAAGGATGCCCTTTTTTATGGACACAAAGCAACATTTTAAAAAGTCAGTCCTCTAGGGGCGCATGGGTGGCTCAGTTGGTTAAGCATCCAACTTTTGATCTCAGCTCAGGTCTTGATCTCAGGGTCATGAGCTCAAGCCCTGTGTTGGGCTCCACAATGGGCATGGAGTGTACTTACAAAAAAAAAAAAACCTCTAAAATAACCTAAAAATGTGTGTTGGATTGTTAAATACACCAAAATCATAAGGGAAAGTCTTCAAAAGAATGGAGAATGACTATACTTACGAGTTTGTCTTATGTAATTATACATAATTACTTTGTAAATGTATTATGAAGTAATAATAATTTTTTTAAAAAGTGGAAATAACCTTAAATACATAGGAGAATTTGAGAAGTAAGAAATAGAACATTTCAAGTATTTGGGGAAATAGTTTTTAAACTTATTTAAGGTGAAGAGTGATTTATTCAAAGTTAATTGCATGTGACAATGGCTTTGGTTGAAGATGGTGTGGGAATTCTGGAGTCCTACCCACCATCTATGCAGAGAGCAGTTTGGAAAACATGACATGAGGCCAGGATGAATCAGATGTCCATACAGGCAGTGCCCGAGATGTAAATGGGTGACTTCTGTTCAGGGCCAGCAACTGAAAGTGGTAGGATTTGGGAGTCAAAAGTGCACTGACAATTTAAAGGGATCAACCCATCCCAACTGACTGTTGCACTGAGGGAATGTGGTCCTATTTTGTCAGTTGGTTTGTTTTTTCAAGAAAAACTAAAAATATTTTTTTACTTTTTGTTTTTTTATAGTATATTTTAATTTTTAAGTTGCAATTAATTTTAAAAATTAGACAAAACAACCTTGTTCTGGCCAAAGAAAGAACTGGTTGAGGTTACTGCCAGTTAGTAATCTGGACTCAAGAGGGTATAGATGAGGGAATGGAGAATCAGAAATCTTCATGACTTGAGTAAGTCTGGCATATGGTTCTATGACCTCCCAAATTTATCACATAGATCAGAAATGTACACTCATGTATTCTTTTGCAATAAAACAAACACCCACCATAGGTTTATGTGGATCTTTCTAAAAAGGGAGGGGATGAGACTGTAGTTCACCACATAGGTAACACTGAACATGCAAGTCCACCAAAATCATATGGGAGAACCTGTCTAGCAGGTAACAAGTGACACACTGAATATCTCAGTGACGCCCTTACTATTTGACACTTGCTTAATGTAGAACAAGAAGAAACTACAGATCAAAACATGCAAGCAAATGAATATAATACTCTACAGAATATAAAAAAATGTTGGGGCATGGTATTTATTATAAATAATGTCATGTTGAACAGGGCTTTAATGATAGACTTTGAATACAATGAAGCCTTTGAATAGACCTCTTTCTTCCCTTTTAACTACCAAAGAAAATTCCCAACCCTGCTGAAAGGCACTAATATATATGCTGATTATATGTCTTATTAATGACTTTTAGTTCATATTTACTATGTTGTTATATTAAATGGTATTAGTTAATATTAATTGAATGTTCCACTATAGTACATTATTTTATATTAATCTTTGGAAATTATCAAATAAATAAAAAATACAATGTATGATTTATTCTGTATGCTGGAATTTACATAAAGACTTTCCGGAAAGGAACCTTATACTTTGTGTTAAGATTTTATTCTTAAGTAATCTCTACACCCAATGTGGGGCTTGAACTCATGACCAAGAGATCAGGAGTCACATGCTCTACTGAGTGAGCCAGCCAGATGCCCCAGGAAGCTTATGTTTACATCAAAATTTTTTACCAGATTCTGTTAGACAGAACACGGCAAGAAAGTCTGTAAATGACCTTGGCATCTCCTGTTCTTTTCTTTATCTATTTCATGAAAGATTTCTTCCTGTGCAAATTCTTATTCAATGATGTTGTTAACTTCTTTCCTTGACCTATTGTTCTTACTTTGTCCATGTTTGTAAATATTTTTGCATTATCCATCAACTCTGATGCTTTATCTATTTTTCTGCCCACTGAATTACAAATGTGTTTCTCTAGTCCTGACCTTTTGCCTGGGCTTCAGTTTCATATAATCAGAATCTGCCTCCAACATGACCAAGACTTAGCTTATTTATAATGTATACATTTGTCCATGATCTGCACTGTGTGTAATTCCTCAGCCTCAGCTCCTCATACTTCTTGCTTCACACTTAGACACCATGAAAACAAACTCTGTTCTCATCTCCAGTACATTTGCTTTTATCTACTGGTATTGAAATTTTATCTGTTTCAAGTTTTATCTCACCCACTAGGCTCTAAGCTCCATAAGGAGCAGAACCTTGCTTATTATTTATCTTTGAGAACCCAGCGCCTAACTTAGTGTTTAATACTGATAACAAAAACATTGTTGAATTGAACTGGACCAAACTAAAATTAATCTATTTCAAACATCTGTCATAAAGATCTCTTCCAAATACCCTTAATATGGACTTTTTATAACTATGGAATTTATATTTAGATGAGAAAATGCTTACTCAAGGGTATATTTAAAAATTTGTCTAATTTTGTTAATGAATTCCTCAGAAAGCAATAAATAATTTGTATTTCAACCAGCAATGCATGAGAGTGGCCCTTCTTCATATTCATGGCAACATCAGATAGTATACTTTTTTCTTTTTTAAGTAGGCTCTACCCCCAGCATAAAGCACAATGGAGGGCTTGAACTCACAACCCTGGGATCAAGAACTGAGCTGAGATCAAGAGTCAGACACTCAACCAACTGAGCCACCCAGGTGCCCCACAGAGCTCCTTTCAACACATTTTCCTTCTCTTTGAGATCTTAGTGCCTTGTGTCCTAGCTGCTTTAGTATACTCCGATACCTTCAAGCAACTAATTTTATTATTTGATATAAGCTACTCTATATAGAAAAAAAAAAAAAAACACGTCAAGAGCAGTCATGACACCAAGCTCCAAAGAAGGAAACAAAAAAGATATGTATGTATATATACACATATTTTGGGTGTGATGAGGAAAAGAAGTAGCTTGTGGTATCAACTCCTCCTCTTTTCACTGAAGGCAGAACATTCTTGTGGGCCAGACTCTTCTCAACTTGATTTTTTGGCAGGCACAGCATAATCAGTCCCTTCTAGACCATGTCTTGACTGTTCTAGGGCATTCCTCTTAAGTTATTAGTTCAAAGGGAAATCTAGCATTTTGTGTTGGGTCTGTATTCAGAATCCAAATAAGTGTGATATTCGTTACCATCATCTCTACTTACTCCTTGAGGATCAGCCTTCTCACAAGGCCCAAGTTGTGGGAGTGCTGACAACACTGACTCCATCTTTGGCCTTCCATCTTGTTCATGCCCACACCATGGCCTCCCTTGGGGCTATGTTTTCCAGGACCCTGGAGGTTAACCTATGCCCTGACCAGAATTCGGGAAGGCTTGTTCTGATCTTCCCTAAAGTGGCGCACAGAGGCTTCACATTTCAGATAACTAGTAGAGATGACTGGTGCACGGAAGGCTCCGCATTAGGTAACTGACCTTAGACTTCACAGCAATGTCCCTAGTTCTATGAAACCTGTGGATTAAGGTCTCCAGGAGCCGAGAATAGCTATGTAGCACCTGGATCGTCCCCACCACCACTGTCAGTAAGTTACCCTGAATAAAACTCTGTGTAAATAGTATGGAGTGGTTTTCTTCATTTTTCAGTCTCCAAGTGCCTTCACAGTTTGGAGGATACTTTAGTGTCCCTCTTTCACCTTTTAACACCAAGGTATATTTCCACAATCAGAACCAGGAAGCTATTCTTATCAAGGCATCAGCCCCTGAGTCGTTATACTAAAGTAAAGTCCCACCTCTTACTGATTTATTAACACCTCAGTTATATGTAGCATGAGCCTAATTGTTTTTGGTAAATCTACTTTATACTCATAGCAACGTTAGGAAGTAGATTCTTGTATTAACCAAGTCACAAATAACCATATTCTTACTTTTGATTTATTTTCATTACAATTATAGTCCATAAACTACACAGCATAAAGAAACTTGATGCTTATCCTTTTCGCTAAGCCCACAAACCAACAACGTTTAAAGAAATTCCCATTATAAGAAATCCACACAACCTAGAGAGTAAGGCAGCTAAGTAGAAACAAAGTTTACTAAAGGTGAAGATCAAGGATAGTGGTGGAGTTTTGTTAAGATGGTGATAAGCATTCTTTTTATCTAAAGGTAGACTGGCTAACCTAGACTGCAAAAAATCCACATGTTCATCTGTTTCACTCAAATTGGATTGGATACTTAATAGATTTGATAAATTAACAATTTTAATCATTTAATCAGTCAACAACCATTTACTGAGACTACTGGGTTCATATGATTCTAACCCTTCTCCAACATCAACACACTATATGAATTTGAGATGTTTTCTTATCTCTAAAATTGTTACAAGTTCTTTCCAGCTCCTTTTCCATTTAAATCTGTAAGTAGGCTCTGTCATGAATAACACTAACATTAAAATAGCAGCAACAACAGGAACACAAATTCAAAGCCCTAAACTGTCCATATCAAATTTTTCAATAGTCACATGTATCATTTTTACTTTCCTCATTTAGATATACATTTTCTTGAAAACAGAGCACTTGGAGAATTTTCATTGCTTTTCTTTTTCCAAATTCATATATATTTTCCTCTGGAACTAACACACAACAGGTGCTCAATATACAAGTTGAATTAATAAATGCATTTTGTTGATTCAGTTCACTGAGATGGCAGAAGACATAAATACAAACTCTAAATGCACAGAACATAGAATACAATGAAGAACCATAAAGAAGAAAAAGTGTATCAAACATACTGTTACCTACAAGAACGTGTAAGTTTAAAACGAAAACCATGGCCACTTTGTTCTGATAAGACCAGTCAGGATTCTTCAGATAAGTTTGAGAATCAAAAGCTTTGTGAAATATAATGTAAATTTAAAAGGTTCAAAAGCCTGCTTTAATGGCCAAGTTTTTGGAAACTCTAACACTATGTAAAATGATATAAATAAATGAATGCTAAAAGTAAACTTCCTTTGCAGCATTAAATACACTCCACTTTTCATCATATAATACAGTACAACTCTAGTTATCAAAAATATCTACATTTTTGGAAGACTACATTTTCACGTGGATAGTTACACTGTTAGGACATTATCTAAAAAGGACCCATCTGTGCCCTCTGATACAGGAGAAACTTATACAAAAAAAAACCCCAATATGGAATACAACAAAAATAGCTCCTTAAATTTACATTCTATTACAAATGGCATCCGAGTGTAAACATGAAAGATTAGACAAGAAAGAAAATGTTTTTGTTGTTGATAGTACAAAATAACCTAGAATCCTTTTTTTTTTTAAACATGAGGAAAACAACCAGTTTGCCACTTAATATTTTTGTGCTAATTCCACTCACTTTCCAATGTAAAGCATCAGATCTGGGATATTTTAACTGCATCTTCATTGTGGTAGGTACGTACAAGAGAGGAGAAAAACAGTTGAAGATTGCTTTCAAGTCTGTATTAGTTCTGTCCATGTTTGAGTAAATTCTAAAATAGTATTGGTGTGTAAACTAAGAGATTGTGATGATTGCAAATACTTAATAATGTCATATATTATTGTTGGGTTATCTGTTCAAAAAACCATGAGAAATATACAATAAAGGACACTATTATCCCCTAACAGGTGAACAAACAAAAACAAACAAAATCTTAAGTGAAAATATACAATTTTCCTCAGTGCCTGCTGTATGTCTTCAGAATATGTCTTACAATTAGAAATATGTCAACTATTTTAACTAACTCCTCCTCTTTTGACTTATAGTTAATTCCTCTATACAGCTTCTCCTGTAGGAGAACAGATGTAATATAGCTTATTCCCCATACAAATGTTTCCATAATGGTCTGAGTTGAGATTTCAATGAAAATTGACTCTATTATCTTTATTATTTTATTTTGATACGAAAATGAAGTATCAGTTTTAATTCTATGATAATATTCTAGTAAAGCAACTATCACAATATAAAAAGTCATTGACTCCATTATTGCTTGCATATACTATGAAACTAAGGTGTTCTCTAATAGCACATCTCAAAGATAAATCTCTATTTCTGGGGCTAGTGAGTTGTAAATGACTCTAGCTGAAGTTATCTTCCGGTTTAATAAGGATTGTTTAATTGAATATTTTAATGCCCCTAAGATGCTTGCTAAATAGAAAAGATAATAAACATTCATTTCCTCTCACTTCCCCTTGTATCTCTACTCAATTAAACAAAAGGATATTTCCTTTCATAGGAGTTTAGAGCCTGGTAAGCGATAATATTTGTCTTAGAGAGTTGCCATTGCTATTTATGTGATGGCTAAAAAGGAGATATGTGGTCTATAGTAAAAATATAATAAACTTTGATGTCTCTTTTCTTTTTAAATGTTGGTCAGATATTTTCTTGCAAAATATTTTGTCTATTTACAATAAATGCATATTTTATATTACATAAGTCCACTTTTAAACATTCTTTATGAAGACATGGTATTTCTATTGGAGAAAAATGGAAAGCACTTATATACTCAGGTGTGTGTTTCAGGATACGATCTAATAAATTGGGTTTAATATTCATTTTTAAATTGTGTGGTGGATGAGAGGATAGCCTTCTATTTTTACAAATCAAACTGACCTTAATAAAATAGACTAAAATCAATAAGCTAATAAAAAGACAAAATCATATCCTAAACAGTTATTAAGTCTTGCATTTAACCTTTTTAAAGCGGTAGATAATTGCACTTCCCAGACACAATAGATTTAGTTTTTGTGAAACAACATAAGGGTATTTGGAAAATAAGAACAAAGTGCCTTTCCTTTAATATTCCTGTCTGTATAACTACTGAACAATAAGTAGGAATGACTAACGAACACTGTTGCTGTTTTGAGCACTGTTTTCTTTGGCTAGATTAAAGGGGCGGGAGGGTCTTCCCTCAATAGAGATCTAATTTACTGTAGCCAAAGGGATTCTAACAGAATCAGTGTCTGATTATCCTTTTTGCTAAGTAGAATTTCCTTGCCACGAGGATGCCTTCAGGATCTAGTAGAAGTTTCTCACAGATTATTAAAGAGATTTTAAGGAGTAGGCGATCAGCGGAAAAACCACAGGACGGTGAGTAGGAACAATCACAGCCAGGACGCACGGGAAAACTAAAACCACCGGGGGCAAAGTGACCACTGCAAAGGCAGGAGCGACGCCTGGGTCAGCACCAATCACAACACCCAGCCGGACATAAAGATGCTCCGGGACACTCCTCCTGTCGCCCGACAGTAAGCCCCCTATTTCCGCACCAGCCGGCGCCCTGCGCCCCACTCAGCTCCCTACCTCTCCGACCTTGCCCGCAACCTCGGCCAGGCTCCACCAGGCGCTGCTGCGGCGGGGACAGGAGTCCAAGATGTCACAGAGCCCGGGCTGCGGGGACAGGGAGGATGGAGCCACCTCCGGACTTCCCCCGCTGTTCCTGCTACATTTCGGGTTGGCCGGGGGTCCTGGCTCGCGGTTCAGCCGGCCTATGGCCCCGGCAGCGAAGTGAGGCTGCGCTGGGCTCCTGCGTGACCCCTGCCCGCGACCCCCGCCCGCAGCCCGCCGGCCAGTCCCTCCGGCTGTTTGGTTCTCGCTCTCGCACCCAACTGCCGGTGCTCAACCCCAGGAAAGGCTCACCGGCTGGGGCTGGGCACGGAGCACCTCACTAAGTGCAATTGTTTGGGAATGGCTTCGTAGTTCTAGAAACTGCAGAGAGGAACTGGGGTCTAGCCCCCCATCGGGCTCCCTGCTCAGCGGAGAGTCAGCTTCTCCTTCTCCCTCTGCCCCTCCCCCACTCGTTCTCTCTCTCTCTCTCTTTCTCTCTCTCTCTCTCTAAAATAAAGAAGTGAATCTTTAAAAAAATAAATAAAATAAACTGAACCTGATAATAGTATGAATTGTGCTGATGAAGAAAGGTAGGTCAAGGTTCTGAGAAGACAGTTATTCAGTAGGTTCACTAGAGAGTTAGGAATAAGGCCAATTACTGGTCTCAGAAGACAGAGTTGCTTCTGCAAACCCAGCTGAGAGACTCGGCTTTGATATATGAAGGTGCCAGATAACCTGCTTAAAAACTCAGCTGCTTTGTCCTCTAATTTTTTTCACCCTCAAACATTTAAAAAAAAAACAAAAGGCAAAACCTAAGTTGATATGCAATCACTGCCAATTGGTTCTACCTGCCTACGAAGTTGTTGGAGGGGGTCATCAAGAGGACAGACCACTGGCTGACAGGAGAGCTGAACCCGCTGCTCCTCACCTCTTCCCTCTGTCCTTGGAATGTATGATCTACCCTCTGTTCCCATAGCTTGGACTGTTCCAAGGCCGCAGGCTTGGGAGAGTAATGTGTTGTTGAGACCAGCAGGATGTTGCATGTGACCAAACCCAGTTAAGGCCTCTCTAACAACTTTTAAGATTCTAGCAGGTACATACCCAAGACAAGCCTTGTTCCCTTGCTTATTAAGCCTGCCAGTCTGGAGTGGTCTGCCTCTTTCTTCACTCTCTTGCCCTCTTTGCTTGGGGGCCAAATTATGAACAAACACAGGTCAACAAAATGCTCAGTAATTAATCATATTATAAAAAAATCTAGCATTGTTTTTCAAGTCACAGTACAATTCCAGTTATAAGCTTGCTTAGCATGATATAACTCAGTGATATTATATCCAGACTACAGACTATCAGATGGTCAAGGGGTCTTGTATTTGGTTTAGGAAATTGAGATTGTTGCACACCATTTTCTTTAAGTACGCTGTATTGCATTGTGACATCAAAATATACTATGTGTTCTCACATTGCCATACCCTTGTTCACACTGTTTTCTTTGCCTAAACTGCCTTTCCCACTATTTCTTACTGACAAGATCCTCTTCATGATTCAGCTGAAATAAATCCAGTGATAAAGGAGTTCTAAATTCCATGCCAAGAAAAGTAAGTCATCTCCAGAGTGTCACATTCATGGCTCTCTCTACCCCTTCCTTGTTGCACCCATTAATCTTCATCTGTACTTGCATAGTAATTGTCAAGCTGTATTTTAATAAGCTTTATATGTCTCCCCCCATCATTAAAAATGGTTTATTTCTTGCAAATAAGCGACCCTGGCAGGCTGTGTTTGGAAAGAAATGTTGCCAAACAGGTAGCACTGGAGCTGTAAAGCAAATACGGCATTTTTATAAGGATTAATCTCTGCTCCACTACGCTGTGTGAAAGTAGACAGATTCAAATGGCTACACACTGTTGGACTTCATTTACATGTCATTACTGCAGTGGCAATACTCTCTGCTCAAAGAACAGGTTAGCAGATGCCAGGGGCTGGAGGTGGGAGACCTGTTGAATTTAAATTAACAAGAGGTACATTTTGGGGTGAGATACCTGCTTTCTATCTTGCTGAGGGAGGTGGGTACACACACATTGTGTCATGAAAACTCTCAGAGCTCTGCACAAAGAGGATACATTTAATGGACGGAAATTGTTATTTTAAAAGGAAAAATACAAAAGCTTTGGGCAGCAGCCACATTGGTGATTCATAGCCAGAAACCAAAATCTTATTTGTGGTTCAGCTTCCCAGCCCTGCAAGGGGTGAGTGGTGCAAGGGTGCAAGGGGTGAGTGGTGCAAGGGTGCAAGGAGGATTTGATCCCAGTTGTCTTTCTCTTGGTTAAGGTGCTGTCATGGGGAAAGGACATTGTACTCACACTGTCACTGTGTACTTCTGATTTATTGACACGTAGGTGTGTATGCCGTAGGGGACCTTGTAAACTTCATAACATTGTAAAAAGCGAAGCCATAAATAATTTTATTCTTAAATATCAACCTATGAAAAAATACATCCCAAATTATACAAAGAGTCTAAGTCAAGGAAAGAAAATGTCCCCCAGATGAAGGAAACAAAGATTAACATCTTAAAATATTATATTTTCATAATTATTGACAAGTTAAAATATCTAAAAGCAAGTCTAATAATAAACGTGCAGCACATGGATGAAAAAAATGCTAAAGAATATATAAAAGAAGTCTTAATTAAATATGTATGTATGCCGTCCTGTGGATATGACCCAACTCCCCTAAACTGGTCTATAAAATTATTACTAAACTGGGGCACCTGGGTGGCTCAGTCAGTTAAGCGGCTGCCTTCGGCTCAGGTCATGATCCCAGGGTCCTGGGATTGAGCCCCACGTCGGGCTCCTTGCTCAGCCAGGAGCCTGCTTCTCCCCTGCCTGCCATTCCCCCTGCTTGTGCTTGCTTTCTATCTCTCTGTGTCAAATAAATAAAATCTAAAAAAAAAATTAAAAAATTATTACTAAACAAATAAACAACTTAATATATTTTGCTGGGGCTTGGGGGAGAAACTCAAATGACAGTGGTTGCATCTGCAAAAGATAAGCATGTCTTAAAAATGAGGAAAATTCTTTTATTTATTTATTTGAGAAAGAGAGAGAGAGCACACATGAGCATGGGGGTGGGGTGGGGAGGGCTGAGGGAGAGAGAGAAGCCGACTTCACGCTGAGCAGGAAGCCTGACGCCGGGCTTGATCCCAGGACCCTGGGATCATGACCTGAGCTGAAAGCAGATGTTTAACCAACTGCTGAGCCACCCAGGCACCCCCAAAATGAGGAAAATTCTTAAAGAAAATGAAGAAACAAAACATTAATAAAGTTTTGTTAGGATTTTGTTGTTTTGTGTTTTTGGGGGGAGGGGGTTCTGTTACTTTTAAACCATCACCAATTATTAAAGTAAATATTAATTACGGATTTTTTAGTATACTTGACATATATAGAAATAGACTTTAATGTTGCAAATACTTCCAGCTGGTCATATCAAACTTCAAGTATGGCTAAAGTAATTATGGACCAATTTACTCCTTTAAAAACACAATACTTACATAATCTAATTCTAGAAGGTCCAATGAAATGGGAATAACATATTAATAAGAATTACATTTCAACCATCTATATTTGGGAATCACTCTCTTAGGAGTTATATAAAATTTTGAAAGACAACATGCATCATCAGCTACCGGGCAACAGTTACACTCAAAAGAGCTGGATCAAAATTACTTTATAAGGTTTTATTTATTTATTCATTTATTTATCAGAGAGCATGAGCAGGAGGGAGGGGTAGAGGGAGAAGGAGAAGCATTCTCCCCGCTGAGCAGGGAGCCTGATGCGGGGCTTGATTACAAGACCCTGGGATCATGACCTGAACGGAAGGCAGACGCTTAACGACTGAGCCACCCAGGCGCCTGGGAGAATTCCCTCCTTCCTGTTCCAGCTTCCGCTGGCCGTCAGCACTCCTTGGCTTGTGGCCACATCGTTCCTATCTCTGCCTTCATCTTCACGTTGCCTTCTCTTCTGTGCGTTCTGCTCCATCTTAAGCTATAAATTTCTTCATCAATTGATTTCCTGAGACACTGCCTGACATTCACAGTGTAGTTGAAGCAGTATTTGGGGTCTCAGCTGAAGCTTTTGAATCACATTTTCAAAATGTGCATTTCACACTGTGAAGATGCTGTCTCAGTTTGAAACTTTGAATTTTGTTTCATTCATTTGACTGCCTTCACATAACTTTTAAAATATTTTTTAATATTTAAATTCTCGTTTTTCTGGATCACTCTTTTTCTCTAATTTCTACCATCATTGTGATCTTCTCTAATGAGATCAGGCATATTATCCTCAGGAGAGTTTCAGTCAGAGAGTGATTTATCATTTACAACCAGGTCCCCATTGTGTGTTGAAGTTTTTAAATGTTGTTTTTTGTTTTTTTTCTGTTCCTTTAGCTTCCATTCTTTCTTGCCATTCAGCAACTTCTCTGGCAAAGAGTTTTATGCTTTCTTGAAGCTGAGCATTTCCATCAAGACCATTAGTTATTCCACTCTGACGTAGTTCTCTATGCTTCAGATATGCCTTTAAATTGTCCTTGGCTCCAATCACTTGGAACTGGAAAGATTTTGATGGCTCTTTGAGTGAGATAGTGACTGCCTTTAAAGATAAACTATCATCACTCTATTAAATGAAATTTTGGGTGACTTTCTTTTTTAGTCTCTGTGAAGGAGGAATAGAGTGAGAGGGAGAAGCAGACTCCCCGCTGAGCAGGGAGCCAGATGTGAGACTCGATCCCAGCACCCTGTGATCATGACCTGAGCCAGGTGCCCCAGTAAGTTGGATTTTTATAATAAATGCAATCAAAGAAGTTCATACCAGAATTTCATAGGAAAATCCAAACAGACTTGAGCCTTATGTCCATAATTCAGACCACACTGTCAGAGGATTGCACAGATGCCACATGACTAGCTGAAAAGACATTTTTTGGGGGGCCATCAGGAGGCCCTCCCCAGCTCGAAAGGGCACTATAGCTCTATCTGTGGACATGAGCTCATGGGTTAAAGTTGCCAGCCTGGAACCTGCAAGTATTTTACTTCAACCCAATCAAGTGCCTGGCAACTAGGACAGACCATTAGTGGGGGTAGGACAGGAGGGCCAGATTTTATAGCTCAGTGTACTTGGTGCTCTGGTACTGGAGCTGTCTTGGAGGTCAGAAGGGAAGGGCCATAATCTGTTTGGACTGTGACCTACCTTGTAAGAAGAAGAGAAAGATCTCTTTCTCAACCATATGAGGACATAGAGAGAAGGAAGTCATCTGCAAATCTCCTTATGACCTCATTTAACCTAATTACCTCCTAAAGACACTTCCTCCAGATATAGTCACATTCATGATTAAGTCTTCAACATTTGAATTTGGGGGAGTGGGCTCCATTGCAGGAGGCTCCAAGGCAGATAGATGCTGATTTTGTAAACCCATTATGTCCTCACCTTTGGAGAGCTTGAATTCACGGCATGGGAAGTCAGCTGGGCAGGGAGGGAGTTGCTGCCAGGCCACCGTTGTTCTGAGAGCTACTGCATTAAACTCAAGGAGGAACAATGTAATGCAAGTCAGTGCAGTGATTAAGACTGTGAGCCTGGAGTCAGAATGACTTGTTTTGAAAACTGGCTCTGCCACTCTCCAACTAGGTAATTCTGAGCAAGTTATTTTAACTTGTCTTTACCTCTGTCTCCTACATCTGTACAATGGCGATAATAATAGTGTTTGCCTCATAAAGTTGTTGTATGCTTAATAAATGGCTGAGGCTTCTGTTATTATTAGTATTATTATTTCTCATCCGGCCTACAATGCAATCTTATTAACTCAGCAAATTTACTCAGTGCAGCCAGAAAAAGCCTAAATTACATGTTACTCTGCGACATTGTCAGGGAGTTGAGATTGGTTTTGGACTTCATACTCCTGCTCTCTTTCTCTCGTTTTTGTAACTAACTCTTCCTCTTCCCTTATGAGTTTGCTAAAACATCACCTCTAGCAAACATACCCGCCCTGAAAGCCTGGGTACCAGCAATTACCACTATTTGCTCCCCTGGCCCCCTAATCTTATTAGTAAGAGCTGAGGCTCTTGACATTGATTGTGTTGGTTTAAATGTAACCTTAAGTATGTTACAAAAAAAATCTAAGCCTCATTTTATCCTCTTGAAAGTGAAAATAATATATAATCACTTATCATTAAGTTGATATAAAATTTAAATAAAATGATGCATAGACAATGTCGAGCATAATGACTAGTAAATACTAATTAGCAGTGATTCCTACCGTACTGTCATTGCTGGGTCATTATTACAAGTACAGTACATGAAATATCCTTTTCTATCGTTGGTGACAGAGTAAACATGCCAATTCGAATAAAAGATCCAGGAGGACAGAGAGACTGTCTTAGTCAACATTAGCCAAGGATTTCTAAATACTTAGTCCCCGACTGAGCTAGAATCTTTCTGCTCAGTAGGTGATGCCCAGCTTGTGCTCTAGGTTTGACCAACTTTTTCTGTAAAGGGAAAGATAGTAATTTTTGGTTTCACTGGCCAGTCTTTTGCAGAAACCGTCTCTGCAGTTGTGAAGCAAAGGTACTCATATGCAGTCTGGAAACAAGTAGGTATAGCTGTGTTACAGTAAAACTTTATTGACAGTTACAGAACACAGCTTTATTTGGCATACAGCCATAGTTTGTTAACATATTCCTTGCAGATTGCATTAATAATTGTCAACATGTCTTCCACAGACTGACTGGCTTTTTCCTTGATTTTTACCTATATGGTCTTATTTTTTATTATGTTGAAATTCATGTCAAATCTATTGGAGAAATCATCTAGATGAGCATACGTGTCCACAGCTTTCGTAGAAGATGAAATGGGAGTCCTGAAGTACCTTCCCCAGTTTCTAGGAGAGCTGCCCCCTGGAGAGCACATATCATTAGTAGGATAGACTTTGAAGTGAATGCTGCTTACGGTCTTAGAAAACTCTGATGCGATATTATACTTGCCTACACTTTTCTGGCAAAGTAGGCTTCATAGTTTTTTTTTTCCCCTATATGTAGCTATGTAATTTTGTGAAGCAAAGTTTTTAGTTCTTAAGAGTAAATGTTAAAGTAAAAATATTAATTTACTATCAAATATAATATTTATTTTGCACATAGAAGTCTACTTTGCAAGCTGAGACTCAAATAATATCCTTTCCACTAAACTATGCTTTTTTTTTTTTTGCTTCCAACTTTAATTTCTTTCTTTTTTTTTCCAACTTTAATTTCTGTATTTGAAACTATGAAACTAGAGTGGCGAGGATGTAACTGTTAGTTGATACTGCTTTTATATTCCATAACTGATTGTTTGAAATACATTAACTCCACAAAGTTGATACTGATTATATTTGTTATACTGTGTTATTAGTTAACCTTCTATATTCTATTTAAAATTACTTTATATTGATTTTACATTTTAAATTTATTTTAAAAGAAATAAAATAAGCACAATTCCTTAATTAGTCTTTATGTAGTTTTTGTGTGTGTGTGTTTTTCTGGACAAGCACCCTTATATTTTATCAAACATTTTTAAAGAATCCTGTGACACAGAAAAAAAAGACAAAGAAACATTCCTTTTCAGTGCCCTAGGAGTCTTCTGGTTTTACCCTTATAAACTATCTCCTGGTATTTTTTTTTTTTCTCTTCTGATTCTTAATAAATGTGTTCTTAACTCCTCTCTTTGGCTCATTGTTCTTTTCACTTTATATAGTATATTGCATGATCCATTCTCTCTCATGATTTACCTACTATTCATATCCACCAGCTCATAAATGTGAATATCCACATTTTGGATATTCTCAGACAAAAGTCTGAGCTTCAGATTCATATAATCAACATGTCCATCCAACACGTTGAGGATGTAACTATTGTATATTGTATATCACTCAACCACCACCCCCCGCACACACACACAAATGCACTTACGTTGTATTAGTTTACATGAAATACTTTTCTACCTTAAAAGACAGTTTTCCATGACCTGGGCTGTGCCTAACTTCTCACCCTCTTTCTGCTTCATACTTACACATTATCAAGACTGAACTCTGCTGTTTTCCCATAGCACATGTTCCTTTATCTCAAGGTATTGAAATTATATCTGTTTCTACGTTTATCTCAACTACTATATTATAAGCGCCTTAAGAATCAAAGCCTTTTTTATGCATGAATTTCCAATGCTTAATTCAGTGTTTAATACTGATATTAAATATTATTTGAACTGAACTGAACTAAAATGAATGAAAGGCAAGCCTACATCTGATAACTCACTGGTGGACATTGGAAATAATTGAAGCCGACTGTCATACTCTACTCTTATCTATAGGTGGCAGCAAGCTCCTAAAATTAGGGGAAAAGGGTTGTGCATAGATTCAGTTGATCACAAGTTAAAATGGCATATTCTAACATAACCTAGCCCTACATCTAAAGGAGCTGGAGAAAGAACAGCAAATAAAGCCTAAACCCAGCAGAAGAATAGAAATAATAAAGATCAGAGCAGAAATCAATGAAACAGAAACCAAAAGAACAGTAGAACAGATCAACGAAACTAGGATCTTGTTCTTTGAAAGAATTAATAAGACTGATAAACCCCTGGCTGGACTTATCAAAAAGAAAAGAGAAAGGGCCCAAATAAATAAAATCATGAATGAAAGAGGAGAGATCACAACCAACACCAAAGAAATACAAACAATTATAAGAATATATTATGAGCAACTCTATGCCAGCAAATTAGATAATCTGGAAGAAATGGATGCATTCCTAGAGATGTATCAATTACCAAAACTGAACCAGGAAGAAATAGAAAACCTGAACAGACCCATAGCCAGTAAGGAAATTGAGGCAGTCATCAAAAATCTCCCAAAAACAAGAGCCCAGGGCCAGATGGCTTCCCAGGGGAATTCTACCAAACATTTAAAGAATTAATACCTATTCTTCTGAAACTGTTCCAAAAAAATAGAAATGGAAGGAAAACTTCCAAACTCATTTTATGAGGCCAGCATTACCTTGATCCCAAAACCAGACAAAGACCCAATCAAAAAGGAGAATTACAGACCAATATCCCTGATGAACATGGATGCAAAAATTCTCACCAAAATACTAGCCAATAGGATCCAACAGTACATTAAAAAGATTATTCACCACGACCAAGTGGGATTTATTCCTGGGCTGCAAGGTTGGTTCAACATCTGCAATCAACCAATGTGATACAATACATTAATAAAAGAAAGAACAAGAACCATATGATCCTCTCAATAGATGCAGAAAAAGCATTTGACAAAGTACAGCATCCTTTTTTGATTAAAACTCTTCACAGTGTAGGGATAGAAGGTACATACCTCAATATCATAAAAGCCATCTATGAAAAACCCACAGTGAATATCATTCTCAATGGGGAAAAACTGAGAGCTTTCCCCCTAAGGTCAGGAATACGGCAGGGATGTCCACTATCACCACTGCTATTCAACATAGTATTAGAAGTCCTAGCCTCAGCAATCAGACAACAAAAAGGAATAAAAGGCATCCGAATCAGCAAAGAAGTGAAACTCCCTTTTTGCAGATGATATGATACTTTATGTGGAACACCCAAAAGACTCCACCCCAAAACTGCTAGAACTCATACAGGAATTCAGTAAAGTGGCAGGATATAAAATCAATGCACAGGAATCAGTTGCATTTCTACACACCAACAACAAGACAGAAGAAAGAGAAATTAAGGAGTTGAGCCCATTTACAATTGTACCCAAAACCATAAGATACCTGGGAATAAATCTAACCAAAGAGGCAAAGAATCTGTACTCAGAAAATTATAGCATACTCATAAAAGAAATTGAGGAAGACACAAGGAAATGGAAAAACATTCCATGCTCATGGATTGGAAGAACAAATATTGTGAAGATGTCAATGCTACCTAGAGCAATCTACACATTTAATGCAATCGCTATCAAAATACCATCAACTTTTTTCAAAGAGATGGAACAAATAACCCTAAAATTTGTATGAAACCACAAAAGACTCCGAATAGCCAGAGGAATGTTGAAAAAGAAAAGCAAAGCTGGCGGCATCACAATTCCAGACTTCCAGCTCTACTACAAAGCTGTCATCATCAAGACAGTATGGTACTGGCACAAAAACAGACACATAGATCAATGGAACAGAATAGAGAGCCCAGAAATGGACCCTCAACTCTATGGTCAACTAATCTTCAACAAAGCAGGAAAGAATGTCCAATGGCAAAAAGACAGTCTCTTCAACAAATGGTGTTGGGAAAATTGGACAGCCACATGCAGAAGAATGAAACTGGACCATTTCCTTACACCACACACAAAAATAGACTCAAAATGGTTCAAAGACCTCAATGTGAGACAGGAATCCATCAAAATCCTAAAGGAGAACCCAGGCAGCAACCTCTTTGACCTCAGCTGCAGCAACTTCTTCCTAGAAACATCGCCAAGGCAAGGGAAGCAAAGGCAAAAATGAACTATTGGGACTTCATCAAGATAAAAAGGTTTTGCACAGCAAAGGAAACAGTCAACAAAACCAAAAGACAACCGACAGAATGGGAGAAGATATTTGCAAATGACATATCAGATAAAGGGCTAGTATCCAAAATCAATAAAGAATTTGTCAAACTCAACACCCAAAGTACAAAAAATCCAATCAAGAAATGGGCAGAAAACATGAATAGACATTTCTGCAAAGAAGACATCCAAAAGGCCAGCAGACACATGAAAAAGTGCTCAACATCGCTTGGCATCAGGGAAACCCAAATCAAAACCTCAGTGAGATACCACCTCACACCAGTCAGAATGGCTAAAATTAACAAGTCAGGAAATGACAGATGTTGGCGGGGATGCGGAGAAAGGGGAACCCTCCTACACTGTGTGGGAATGCAAGCTGGTGCAGCCACTCTGGAAAACAGTATAGAGGTTCCTCAAAAAGTTGCAAATAGAGCTACCCTATGACCTACCAATTGCACTCCTGGGTATTTACCCCAAAGATACAAAAGTAGGGACCCGAAAGGGTACGTGCACCCCGATGTTTATAGCAGCAATGTCCACAATAGCCAAACTGTGGAAAGAGCCAAGATGTCCATCGACAGATGAATGGATAAAGAAGAGGTGGTATATATATACAATGGAATATTATGCAGCCATCAAAAGGAATGAGATCTTGCCATTTGCAACGACGTGGATGGAACTGGAGGGTATTATGCTGAGCGAAATAAGTCAAACAGAGAAAGACATGTATCATATGACCTCACTGATATGAGGAATTCTTAATCTCAGGAAACAAACTGAGGGTTGCTGGAGTGGGGGGTGGGGTGGGAGGGATGGGGTGACTGGGTGATGGACACTGGGGAGGGTATGTGCTCTGGTAAGCGCTGTGAATTGTGCAAGACTGTTGAATCTCAGATCTGTACCTCTGAAACAAATAATGCAATATATGTTAAGAAAGAAAAAAAGAAGAAGAAGAATATAGCAGGAGGGGAAGAATGAAGGGGGGAAATCGGAGGGGGAGAAGAACCATGAGAGACGATGGACTCTGAAAAACAAACTGAGGGTTCTAGAAGGGAGGGGGTTGGGAGGATGGGTTAGCCTGGTGATGGGTATTGAAGAGGGCACGTTCTGCATGGAGCACTGGGTGTTATGCACAAACAATGAATCATGGAACACTAAAAAAAAAAAAAAAAAAAAAAAAATGGGAGCACATTTAGTCCATAATAGTCTTTAAGCCCAGTCATCCCTCACTGCCCTCTATGGAAAGTCCCTGTGACCCAGGAATGACCAAAGTGGGGAGAGGAAGATTCCTCGGGTAGTCAGTAAATGTTTTTCTCCATAGACTGCTCAGATAGGATAAGAAACTCAAGATAATTTACAAGAAATAAGCTGTGTTTCCTTCAGAAAACCAAGCTTTGTAAGATTGAATATTTAGCACACATTGTAGGATTTTTTTCAGCTTTTTTGTTCTTTGTTTTTTCATACATTTTTAAAATTAACATTGTAATGAATTAATTATTTGGCTAATTCTATGGCCTGGCATGTAATGAATATTCAATAATGTAAAGTCAAGATCAATTCAAACTGAATTTATGAGAACAAAATAATTTTCACTTTGTGCTTAAGCCAAGTTCTTTAAAATAAAACCTTAATTTTAGGGGTGCCTGGGTGGCTCACTCGGTGGAGCATCTGCCTTCAGCTCAGGTTCTGATCCCAGGACCCTGGGGTGGAGCTCCGCACCGGGCTCCCTGCTCAGCGGTGAGTCTGTTTCTTTCTCTCCCTCTGCCCCTCACCACTCGTGCTTGCTCGCTCTCTCTTTCTCAAATAAATAAATAAATAAATAAACTTAAAAAAAAGAACCAGTATTAAAAAAATAAAACCTTAACTTTAAAAAATGAATGCACATTTGCAATTTAGAAAATAAATATAAGCAATGTCAAAGAATATGTATTTAAAAAAAGAGGGGCGCCTGGGTGGCTCAGTCGTTAAGCGTGTGCCTTCAGCTCAGGTCGTGATTCCAGGGTTCTGGGATGGAGCCCCGCATCGGGCTCCCTGCTTGGCGGGAAGCCTGCTTCTCCCTCTCCCACTCCCCCTGCTTGTGTTCCCTCTCTTGCTGTGTCTCTCTCTGTCAAAATAAATAAATAAAATTTTAAAAAAAGAGAGACAGAGAGACAAACCACGTAACAGACTCTTTACTATAGAGAACAGACTGATGGTTACCAGAAGGTGGGGGATGGGTGAAAGGGGTTTGAGAGTACACATATCATGATGAGCACTGAGTAATGCATAGAATTGTTGAGTCACTATATTGAACACTTGCAACTAATTTAACACTGTATGTTAACTATACTGGAATTAAAACAAAAAACTTTAAAAAAAAAAGGAAAAAAAGAATATGTATTTTTAAAAACCATGCATAATCTTATCATACGAAGATGACTCACTGTAACAATTTTGATGCAAACTTTACTCTTTGGAAGGAGTGGAGACAGGGCACAGAATTTCAAAACAAAAAAGAAATCTATTTTCCTGAAGGCTAATTGTAGTGGCAGCATCAGGAATCAAGTTAGAATTCCATAAGAAAAAGATCACTGAAAAAAAAGAGAAAGAATAAGAAAAAGGTCACTGGACTGCTTCTTCCTTACCTAAGATTCTGTCTAGAGTTCTTTATGACTTTCTCATGTAGGGGGCAGACCAGGTTTTATGAGGCCTAAAGTTGTACAATCTGGGCCCTCTTTATAAAAAAGAATACAGGGGCGCCTGGGTGGCTCAGTCGTTAAGCGTCTGCCTTCGGCTCAGGTCATGATCCCAGGGTCCTGGGATCGAGCCCCGCGTCGGGCTCCCTGCTCCGCGGGGAGCCTGCTTCTCCCTCTCCCACTCCCCCTGCTTGTGTTCTCTCTCTCGCTGTGTCTCTCTCTGTCAAATAAATAAATAAAATCTTTAAAAAAAAAAAAAGAATACAAATTTATGCATACAAAATCAGATACAAAATGAATATTTTTTAGGAATGCAAGCTGGTGCAGCCACTCTGGAAAACAGTATGGAGATTCCTCAAAAAGTTGAAAATAGAGCTACCCTATGACCCAGCAATTGCACTACTGGGTATTTACCCCAAAGATAACAAATGTAGTGATCCGAAGGGGTACGTGCACCCCGATGTTTATAGCAGCAATGTCCACAATAGCCAACCTGTGGAAAGAGCCTAGATGTCCATCAACAGATGAATGGATAAAGAAGATGTGGTATATATATATATACAATGGAATATTATGCAGCCATCAAAAAACCCCCCCAAAACGAAATTTTGCCGTTTGCAACGATATGGATGGAACTAGAGGGTATTATGCTGAGTGAAATAAGTCAATCAGAGAAAGACATGTATCATATGATCTCACTGATATGAGGAATTCTTAATCTCAGGAAACAAACTGAGGGTTGCAGGAGTGGTGGGGGGTGGCAGGCATGGGGTGGCTGGGTGATAGACATTGGGGAGGGTATGTGCTATGGTGAGCGCTGTGAATTGTGTAAGATTGTTGAATCACACAGACCTGTACCTCTGAAACAAATAATACATTATATGTTAAAAAAAAAAAAAAAGAAGAAGATAGCAGGACGGGAAAAATGAAGGGGGGGAATCAGAGGGGGAGACGAACCATGAGAGACTATGGACTCTGAGAAACGAACTGAGAGTTCTAGAGGGGAGGGGGGTGGGAGGATGGGTTAGCCTGGTGATGGGTATTAAAGAGGGCACGTAGTGAATGGAGCACTGGGTGTTATACACAAACAATGAATCATGGTACACTACATCAAAAACTAATGATGTAATGTATGGTGATTAACATAACATAATAAAATTTAAAAAAATGAATATTTTTTAGGAAGAGAAAAATCACAACATATTACATATTTTAAAAAGCTGGCAAATACTTTAAACATCACAAAATGCAAATAAAATGCATATTTTTATTAATAACTGCCTCACACACTTCTATAATACTTTTGCTACATTTTTTAGCTATATACTCTTTGGGTGCCTCCTCACATGAAACAATGTTATGACATTTTCTATAGAGAATAGGAAGATAATCCAATCTTCTAGAATAGTTGATAGAAATTTTTATTACTAACAATAATTTAGAAAAATTTCTTTTAGATTCATAGCTCATCACTAGTCCTTTCAAGTAAAGTTTGGCAGGAGTTGTTTCCTTCATTTATAAACTGTACAGTTTGGACAAATTTCCACAGACTAGCATTTGAGTATGTATATTTCAAGACCAATTTTTCTCCATTTCTCTTCTAGTGTCAGATGCTGTTGGACATGTTTATAGAGTAATATGCCTCTGACTCAGGTGCTAACATCCTTGTGACATGACACCAGCCTAATTGGCATGATGGATGACAGGAAGCCATTCCTACAGAGACAACGAGGAATGATGTAACTATCCGTGTAAGAGATTGTGAGCCACATTAACTATGCACTACTTTCAACTCAATTGCAATGTATCCCCAACTAACTTCCTTTTAGACTAATCTCAAAACTTTCTTCCTTTTTTTTCTTTAAAGATTTATTCATTTTTATTTTAGAGAGAGAGAATGCGCGCATGCAGGGGAGGGGCAGAGGGAGAGGGGAGGCAGACTCCCTGCTGAGCAGGGAGCCAGATCAGGACCTGAGCTGAAACCAAGAGGCAGATGCTTAACCAACTGAGCCACCCAGACGCCCCTCAAAACTTTCTTCTATCATTCCAATCCCATTTACCCTGATGAAACTATAAAGAAGACAAAGTGAAGAGAGAACAGTCTTCACTGCTTTCAGATAAAATACCTGACTTTCCCAAATGTTATAAAAGCATATGCTTATTCCCATTGTGAGGGTCCCTTGTGAGGCCCTGAAAGCAAATGGCCAGTCATAGTAAGAAGCCCTGAAGCTTGTGGGTGCTTCAGTGGTTTCCTGGTAAATCCAATTCTGACTGGAGTTGTGCTTTGTTTTACCAAAAGCGAGTCTCCTAAAATTTCTCTCACCGGAAGTTGACAACTCCTCATCGACATAGACAGAGCCACGTGGCACAAAGCATCCACATGGTTTCATGTTCATGTTCAAGCTCAGCTAGGTAGATCTCTTTTCATACCAAAGGTTAGTTTAGTATTTCAGTGTAGTGGACTAATAAGTTTAATAATGAATTTAAATTATAATTATATGTTTACATTATGGTGGCAAACAATATAATAAATAGTTAACTCACTTATCAAAATATTTCCCTATGTTTATATGGTATTTTTAACTTTTCAATATACATTTCCATAAAGCACTATGGCTATTAGCTAGATTCACTGTCAGCAGTAAAAATCTAGATAATACATGTAAATATGGATTAGTAAAAGGATCTGTCATCTCACTTATTTACATAGAACAAAACCTGCATTGACCTAGAGTACAATAATTTATCATGTAAGCAGACAAAGCAGGAACTACAATCCCTCCCCCATGTAAATATGTGCCATTCTGTATATACAAACTACCTCTACAAAAAACTGGAGATTAGGTAAGTGGGATTAAAACCATAGTACATGATTTTATGTTTAAAATATGTCATTTAAGCAATTTATTTTTTAAAAAAATATTTTATTTATTTATTTGAGAGAGAGAGAGAGAGCATGAGCACAGGGGGCGGGGGGGAGGGAGAAGCAGGCTTCCCGCTGAGCAAGGAGCTCGGTGTGGGACTCGATCCCAGGATCCTGGGATCATGACCTGAGCCGAAGGCAGATGCTTAACGACTGAGCCACCCATGCGCCCCAGCAATTTCAAGCATTATTTTGAGACTTAAAAATTAGCAACCTCTTTTATTACATCACAGATTTAGTTATCTTATAACCCAGTTACTAATGATAAAGTTTAAAATAACATTCATATATTAGTTATGAAAGAAGAACAATGCACAATAATTAATTGTAAAAATATCTGTATTTTGATGATGGATTATGACCAAAAAGATTTTTAAGTGGTAAGAAAATGTGTATTTTTATCTTCCTGTCTGTATTCCAGAAGTTATTGTAATTAGAATTTTTGGCAAATAAAACATACAAAATGAGAATTCTTATAAGCAAAGACGAAAAATAAGCATTCTGATTTTTGCTTAAGTGACAATTTATCTCAATAGATCAATAATGTGCCAGTTAACTAGAAAAAAAAAAAAACACAGAATATCACATGAACTGGGGGAGCAATAAGTCAGCTGTGCCATACTGCTTGTTGAATAAGAGAAACGTTCTGAACCGACATTATATGACACGAACACGCTGTTTTTTATAATCAAATAGTGGACATCCTTGTGTCTGGATGATTTCCTGCAGAAAAACTGATTTGAGAAAATATTCCATAAAAACCAGTCTTGGTATTCACAGCTGATGCCTTTTTAAAGTAAAAACTTTTTTTTTAATACACCAAAGAAAATGCTGTAACCACATGTCATTCAACTAACACTAAATTAACTGGAGTCTTATGAACTTATTTCAAATTAAAATTAAACTTGAAAATAAGCAATACACTCCTGACCAAAGGAGTTTTGGATTGGCCTACTATGGATTTTGACTCTCATTTTCATTGAACTTTATTTGTTGTAATTTTTATAAAGATAAACCCCACAAATAAATGACCAAAGATTTCTCTGTCACTATGCCCATAATATTAAACCCTGTTATTTTGAAAGTTAACTATTATGACCTTCTAATATATGTATATTGTTTTCCTTGAGACAAGGATCTTAATCTGTGTCTGTAATTAGTCAATCAAGCTCAGATTCTGTGAAACCTCTGAAATTATACCCATAATTTTTTGGGCGGTGTGATATTTTTAAAGGAAGGTAGTTCACAGTGTTCATCAGATTCTTAAAATAGTCTGTAGACCACAAAGTCTCAATACCTAATTGACATCATTGTCAGCTAGAATGTAAGAAAGTGAAGAACTAGAATCAAGAAAGTCATTGGAGTGTTTGAGTGTCTGTATCCAACTGAATTTTCATATTTATAAGTTGATTTCATGTATAGCTATTGTTTATTTCATTCAAGATAGATTCCCTCTTCCTTACCAGCAAACCAGTCACGTATCCCAGAAAACACTTAAATGAAGTATACAGAATCACTCTCTCAGTATTTTTGAAAATTAAAAAAATCTAGGACTATATATTATTTTTCAGTTCTAGATAATTGTGTAACAAGAACCGTAATGTCTATTCAAAGTAAATAAAAAGGAGTCCCAAAGTGAATAAGAAATAAACACTACTTTTTCTTTCTGTGCTGTGTGTGTGTCATTTGCTAAAGAAGAGCCTGCATAAATACATAGTCCACCTTGTTCTTTCAAGTTAATGTTCCATCGCTCTGTTACAGTTACTAAAAAACCATTATAATTTGCTTTTCATCTTCTTTTAAGCACATTAATCATTGGCGTCCATTTATATTTAACTTGTTAAAACGGACAATTGAGAAACCACCAATATATGCAGGCAAGATTTCATCTTTTAAGATATTATCTTTAGAAATTCATTTTAGAAATAAAAACATGCTGTGTTGCATTTTAATTTCCCTAATTGTCTTCAATTAGGGAACTGCCATTCATTATTATTTTGTTTTTCATTTGGTGTTTTGCTTTGTTTGCTGTTTTTAAATGTGTAAAACACCTTTGTCATTTTTCCTCCGTAAGGCTATATTTGCCTTGCAATCAGTTTGGTGTAGGGGTTGTAATATATGAAATGTATAGAGACAGTTGTAATAAATATGTAACATATTACATATTTGTAATATATATTTATGTGGATATAAGTATGTATATATAATTTTTATATATAATATATTTGTTCTTAAGAAAGTAAAAATATGTATTTTATTTATATCTCCATTTTTAAAAATTAATTTAGAATAGCCAGAATTTGAGACAAAGTAGATAAAATCCTTTTGTTTATGAACAACAGAATGGTCTATTGGGCCTACCAGCTTCTGTGCTAGTAATAGTATCCTTAGATGGTTTTATTCATCAGTCACTCATTTTATGAATTAATTCGAGATTAAAAAATTACAGCTTTTAAAAACTTACAATCTCAAATGTCTCTCTCATACTCACCAGATTTCCAGTGTACTCTGACCTCCATCTGTGATGGTGTATTTAAACGTAGGTAACAGATTAAAAAGCAAAGCTTAATAGCTAAATTAAAGAGTTCCTATTAGAATTGCTTTTACAAATAATACAACATGGTCATCTTCTGTCAAATAAATATATAATGACTTATAGATACAAATACAGAATTAAGTTTGACTTTCTAATTAAGAAACTGTTTAAAGCATAAAGATGAAAGGATGTCACTTGAAGTAACAACAACAGTGCTCGCTTCAGCAGCACATATACTAAAATTGAAGTAACAACAACAGGCAATAGATATAAATAGATGAATTACAGAAGAGAAAACTTAAGTGGGTAATACATATGTCAAAAAAAGCTCAACCACACTTAACGCTAAAAATGCAAATAAAAATTAAAAGCTATTTCACTATCAAATTAGAAAACATCCTTAGAAGAAATACAAAATGCTGATACAGTAAACAGTAAACAGAAACAATCATATTCTCATAATGCGATGTAAACCTGTGCAGTTTCTCTGAAAAAAATGTTAATATAGTTCATGAACTTAAAAATTGTCACATACTTTGATATACTCCTCTATCCCAATCTAAGCAGATAATCAGAAATAAAATCAAACACTTGCATGCAAAGATGTTCTATTTAATATTAGTCAAAATTGCAAACAATATAAACGTCTAACAAATTAAGAATAATTAACTACTCTATGACTGTATTATGAAATTTTATTTACCTATTAGAGATTATGTTTCGGAAAATTATTTTACAACAAGATAAAATGCTCACAGTATAATAGGAACAGAAATAAGCTGCTGCATCAATGAGTTGTTAGTTGATGTGCTCCCTGTGCACCTGAAACCCTTTTTAAATTATTTCTTTTATTTTATTTTTTATTTTTATTATTTTTTAGGTTTTAAGTATAATTAACATATGGTGTTATATTAGTTTCAGGTGTATAATATAGTGACTCAACAATTCTATACATTACTCAGTGCTGGTCACCTCGAGTGTACTTTTCACCCTAACCCTTACCCACCTCTCAGCCACACGAACTCCTTTTACAGCAACTCCACTCTTTTTTTTTTTTTTAAGATTTTATTTATTTATTTGACACAGAGAGAAACACACCGAGAGAGGGAACACAAGCAGGGGCAGAGGGAGAGGGAGAAGCAGGCTTCCCGCTGAGCAGGGAGCCGGATGAGGGGCTGGATCCCAGGACCCTGGGATCATGACCTGAGCCGAAGGCAGACGCTTAACGACTGAGCCACCCAGGCGCCCCTCCATTCTTTTCAAAAGAAAAACAATGTAAGATTATTGAAAGTTTATGCAGTTGTGATTCTAGACCTAGATTAATCACTAATCCATATTTGACACACAAAAAAATATTTAACAAAAAAAGCGCTTACATTTTTAGAACTATGACTAACCTTGACTGAAAATTTTGGTTTTCATTTAGAATACTGTCAGCTAGAAAAAGAAAAAACAAAAACAAACAAAAAAGTTTTCTTAACCAATAACAAAATAGGGAGATTTATTCATAAGTGATTTGTCAATGTCGGTGATCACTCGGGAGACAGAGTAGAAGGAAAGTGACTTAGACTCTAAAAAGCACGCGGACATGCTGATAGCGGTTCACACGCAGCTAGCGGCTGAACTGCATAAAGGATATCACTAGGTTTAGATGCTTATTTCCCAAGCTAATATGGTGCTAACCATAATCCAAAATGTGATCACTGGATTTAGATCTTAGTAAAGCTATGTTGTGACTACAGGGGTGAAATTTTAAAAAACAATAACCATATTTTTAATAAAAATGATAATGAAAGAGATTTTGTTTTCCCTTTTGTAGAGGAATCCTTGTAATAAAATCCATAGTTATATCGAGTTATCTTTTTAACATATATTTTAAACCTCCTAGAAAGAATAGGGTTACTTCATAATTTTAATCATATTTATTTGATCACTGATAACTACTGAGTGATTTGAACAATAGTCGTGGGTATGTTAATTTTCAAGGTTTACAGTCAATGAATATATACTCATCTTCTCTTGGAGGCAGAACTGCTCTAGCGAAAATAAATAAAGAAAAGTCTCTCAAGAACCTTCCCCATTTCTTTTACTTATTACCAGTGATTGCAAAATGTTAAGAGAATTAGAATACATACATTTAAAATAAGCGCCCACATCTAACCCAAGTGGAAAATTCAATTCTAAAAATCCAGTGATCAAAATTTAAAAGCAACCAGAGTTAACCTATTTCCTAGAATCTATATTCTATTTCCAAGGGGCAGAACCAGCAGGATGGTAGTAAGTACATATATTGCTACACACACATGCAAAAATGTACTATGCATGTAATCTTGGAAGAGAAAAAAATTCTACTTCCTCTTCATCAGTTTTTAAATGTCACGGTCGTAAATATACTAGCTTGGTATTTCAGATTCAGAAGTATGTCTCCTTGAAGTGTTGACATTTTTATATATGGATACCTTTCGAGAAAAAACTCAATTTGCACACACTGTTATGAACATAATCTGGTTTTCTTCCTCTGAGTTAGCACAGAAGGCCTACCTGACCACATCATAAGAGTTGTACTACTTTTTCTCCATTTGTACATGAATTGCTTCCTATGACCTCTGAAAGGTCCATATATCGCTACTTGAATACATCAGAAGTTCTGCAATGTCAATGTCACCAAAATTGGGCATGGAGGTTTTTATTTTCTACAAATGTTGTCTCAAGGTAACATCAGCTAGATCTCAGACAAGGAAAAATCTTGTTTGATTAACTTTTTAAAATCTATCAAAAACAAAGGACATGGAAAAAAAAAAAAAGGACAGAAATCCATCTTGTATTATGGACAGCCCAAACGATTATACTAAAGCTAAAGAAGATAAATGGTGCTACTGGAGTTTTAACTCATTGCTGGTTGGTTTATAACTGCTACAAATCTTTCCTTTCAATAATTTATCTTTGGAAAGATCAGGAAAATAGTAACAAATGTATCATTCTCCAACAAATTGCTCTCTCTTTTCATTTTGAGTCCAGAGTGTTTCTGGAAATATAAAGATACATTAGGGTTTTATGTTGGAATATTCCAAATATCAAATTTGGAATGGATATTGAAAATAAGAGCACTGAAGAAGGGACAGATCACTGTCAAAATATCTAGACAGTGTATGTTCATTCAAATTTATTGAAACAATTTGGTTTTCAAAATGCACTAAAAATAGCAGCCTTTCATGATTTGGGGGGTTGTTATTATGTGTTCTAAAGCATGATTTGGAGTTGTATTCTTTTTTATAGTTCAGATTATGAAATGGCTCAACTATGGAGAAATTGTGGCTTAGTGTACCTGAAAAATATCCGTTTGTGTATATGAAGATCAAAATTTATTTTTACTTTTGTCATGGATCATCTGGTTAAATTTAGGTAAATTATCTTACATATAAAAACTATAGTTTCCTATCTCTACAAGAGATAATTCTTTCTTCTACAAATACCAGAAAATTTTTATAAGTTAAATGTACTTTCAGCACTCAGTATTTGGGTAGAAAATGCACCACTTAATTATGCTCCATTTACCTATTCTCTCATAAATTATTTTATGAAGTCTCAATTTGGGGGGTACATTTATGCTATCACCATATTTCGTGCTGTCGGCTACTTTTCCAGATGGTGTGCATGTTACTATGGAATGTTAAACATCTAAAAGTGGGCTACAGTCCATTTCAGGATGGAGATGTAATGGAATGCATGTTTTACTTCTACTAAGGCACCATTCAAATACTTGTCTCTGACTCTTGGGACTAAACTTTTCTTCTGTCTGCTTCTGTTATGTTATTTAACATTTACTCAATTACAATGAAAAAAATGAAAATGTCCTTCCCCCAAATTTATCTTTGTTCTATTATCTTAGATGCATATCTGTCATATTCAGCCAGTTCAAAACAACTAGTTTACATCTTGCATTTTTATGCAATTTTCACAAGTATTGCATCCTTCATTTCCTATTTGTTTGAACTGTCCCATGGAGGGATGCCTGGGTAGCTCTGTTGTTTAAGCAGCTGCCTTCAGCTCAGGTCATGATCCTAGGGTCCTGGGATGGAGTCCAGCATCGGGCTCCTTGCTCAGTGGGGAGCCTGCTTCTCCCTCTGCCTGCCTCTCCCCCTGCTCATGTTCTCTCTCTGCCTCGCTCTCTCTGACAAATAAATAAATAAATAATCTTAAGAAAAAATAAACTGTCCCATGGAATGAGAAAAGTTAAATTTTAGTGACATGGTAAGAAGACAATGAGTTCCTTAATTACAAAGTCTCTTTGAGAAACTAAGCTCTTCTCTACTCCCTCATTCACTGATAATCTAAGATATGAATTATAATATACACAGGGGAAAGCTTTCAAAGCAGAAGTACAATAAGCATTAGAGTATCACCTTGAGTGGGGGGAGTTGAGAAGAGGTGGCTCATAAGCAGGACTTTAATCCAATATGGTAGTCAGTGGATCATGAATCGCTGTACTCTGTGATGAAATACTATTCTTTATCTGTCCTAGATGGGACATAGCTCATGCAAAGGCAACTCGACTGCTTCCAGGTTCTGGCAGAAGATGAGTCTGAAAATGCTGACAAAATCAAAATTGTAGCCATTTTTTTCCTATACACTTGTTTTGCCCAAGAGGAAATGTAAGCCCAGAAATTGAAATGACCTACATAAATTCTGCTTATTTTTTAGTCATTTAACCTTGAATAAGTCACTTAATCTAGAGGATTCCAAAATGTCTTCCTCTATAAAATGGGCATGGTTGTGGTGGGGTATGATTTCTTTCTTCTACCGATAAGATTTTTTTTAAGATTTTATTTGTTTATTTGTCAGAGAGAGAGAGCACAAGCAGGGGGAGTGGCAGGCAGAGGGAGAAGCAGGCTCCTCATTGAACAAAGAGCCTGATGCAGGACTCGATCCCATGATCCCAGGATCATGACCTGAGCCCAAGGCAGACGCTTAACCGACTGAGCCACCCAGGCATCCCACTAACTGGTAAGGTTTTTATGAATCCTAGGAGTTCTATAACTTTCCAATGAACTGAGTTGTGTCTCACTTTCCACACACACACAAAAATCAATTATAATATTTATTTAATACTTATTATTAGGTTCTGTTTGCTGTTTGCCACCTCAGTTCCATGACATCCAGATATAGTCAGGTATGCCAAAAATACAGTCTCCACAGTTTCATCAGTTCATGGATGTGCTCCTAAACAAATGAATTAAATTCAGTATTTTCCCATTAATGAATATAAGGAAAGAAAGAATTATGGCTATTAAACTGATTCTCCAGTTGATTTCACATGTATTCTTTAAATAATTTCAGTGAAACACACTATTCCAATCAGAATATATGTGGTGCTTTGCTCAGCAACATGGTCTCCAGAGACAGAACCCCTGTATTCAAATCCTTATTTATACTATTCTGAAGCTTCAGTTTGGGAACTTCACTGTGTTATCAAATGAGGGAATTCCATAGTTTTTCAATAAGAATTAAACAATAATAAGTATGTAGAACAATGCCTAGAATACATTTTCAGAATAAAATAAATATTGTTAATATTATTGCAAAGCAACTAATACATATTGTCAAATCTGAATACAATTAGAAAATTTACTTAATTTCCATTACTTAAATTTGATGTTTACTTTTTTTTCAGAGAATAACCCCATGAATGGAATATAACACATAGGGAAATAACTTTGGCAGCTTGGATTATGAGTCTGATGTTCACCCTATTGAGATTCTCCTTCACTCACCTGATATTTAATATCCTAGAAACTTGTGGAGGGAACTCAGAAAATAAATTTAAAAATTTGTCTCCAAGGGCGCCTAGGTGGCTCAGTCGTTAAGTGACTGCCTTTGGCTCAGGTCATGATCCCTGGGTCCTGAGATTGAGTCCCACATCAGGCTCCCTGCTGAGCAGGGAGCCTGCTTCTCTCCCTCTCCCTCTGCCTGCCACTCCCCCTGCTTGTGCTTGCTCTCTCTCTCTGTCAAATAAATAAATAAAATCTTTTTTTTTTTTAAAGATTTTATTTGACAGAGAGAGACACAGCAAGAGAGGGAACACAAGCAGCGGGGAGTGGAAGAGGGAGAAACAGGCTTTCCGCGGAGCAGGGAGCCTGATGTGGGGCTCGATCCCAGGACCCTGGGACCATGGCCTGAGCCGAACAGAGACACTTAACGACTGAGCCACCCAGGTGCCCAATAAATAAAATCTTTAAAAAGAAATTTGTCTCCAAGCTCTAAGTCCATATCACCTATGAGAATACTGAAATCAACCCAACATAAAAAACTACATTGAACATACATAAAGACATATTGCATGGACTTTAAAACATTGTTTCTCTAGTGATTGGAATCTGGTCTCATCAAGGAGACAGTGGCCCAAATATCGCCAGTGTGTGAACAAGGTACACATATAAACATGGTTTTAAACACGTAGAGTCCTTTCACCTCCTATGACCATGTAATGACAAGACAGATTATAAGTGAAATTTTACATCAGTTCTTTACAGAAGGCCAAAAAAACATTTTGAGTATTGTTGTTGTTGTTGTTGTTGTTGTTTTTACAGAAATAAGCCAATTCAATGCATTAATTTGGACCAATAAAGATTCAGTCTTTAGAGCCCATTCTCTGCAAAATTTCAATATCAAAGCAAGGGTAATGGAAAAAATTGTAAACAAAAATATTTTCAACTGAAAGAATGAAAACAATTTCAATCTTCTTAGTGATCTATAAAGAACCTACCTTAAGCACTAGAAAGTACTAGTAATTCAATGTGCTTGTTTTAAAAAAATAAGACATTTATACAGTTATCATCAATGAGAACCAAATAAGCTGATATCTGTGCATGAGAAATAACTGGTCATAGTGTCAATATTTAAAGTTCATTCTAATTTTTCAAGCCATTTATGAACATCTTCTTAGAATCAGGCAACCCTTACCACATTGTTCAAAGGAGAGCAAAGCAAACAAACAGACAAACAAAAAACTCTGTGGGAGGTATACCAGTTCCCAAGGTTCATGTGAGCCTTCAGAATATGTATTGACTGGAAGATCAGTAAACTAAAACTTGTTTAATAAGTTATAAATATTGTTAATATAATTTAATAAATTATAGATACTGTTATTTCTCTTTAAGAAATTTATTTTTAAGTAAAACTTTCAAAGATTATTTAATTAGAAAATCATCTCTTGGGGCGCCTGGGTGGCTCAGTCGTTAAGCGTCTGCCTTCGGCTCAGGTCATGGTCCCAGGGTCCTGGGATCGAGCCCCGCATCGGGCTCTCTGCTCGGCGGGAAGCTTGCTTCTCCCTCTCCCACTCCTCTGCTTGTGTTCCTGCTCTCGCTGTCTCTCTCTCTCTGTTAAATAAATAAATAAAATCTTAAAAAAAAATCATCTCTCTCCATTTGGCCACTGCTTTTCACAGACCTCTAAACAATCCTATGAATTATTAACTTCAAGACTCTCTCACTCACCATTAACTTTCCCAAGATCTGAGAAAGAGCTCTTCACTAAAACTTTCTTCCAAAATGGATTCAATAAGGGCAAATGCAAAACAGTCTATATATGACAGGAAAATCACAAATGCAAATACTAACCAGGTAAATTGTGGCTGAATGTCAATTATGCTTTTAGAATTGTTCTTGGAAAATTCAAGCTTTCTCTTCAATTAAGTGATGTATTTAGAGACGCAAATTAGAGTTAGTTTCCAGGATTTCAGAATGAAATAAGCGCTGGGTAAATTCAAATCTCATAGCAGAATCAGGTAACCCACAGACTGCTACCAGCTGCACCTGTATGAATGTGACCAATGCAAGGTCGTTTGAAACTAACTCAGCAAAAATGCGAAAGCCCTTGGACACTCAGCAGGAATAGAATCCAACTTATAACTTATGTATTTGTCTAAGAAATGAGATTCAAAATAACTGTTTATAAAATGTTTTGTGTGATTTTGTATTTTATTAAGGTTTTATGTATCCATAGCATTTATGCATTCTGAAGTTGCTGTTATAAATACGCAGTTTTAATAATGAAGTAGTTTTTATAAAATATAGTTACAATTATAATTAATCTTTATTACAAGAAATTAATCTTGATTACAACCAATTTAATTATTTTTGCTCCATATTTTATTATTCTAGTTTACCACAGAAAATTGGAAGGACCATAGAAAAGAAATAATGGAAAATAAAGAAAATAATGTGATTGCTATCTCCCCGGATGCTGATTACCATGGTGAAGATACTTGAAATACAAAAAAGTTCCCTATTTCTGCACTAGAATAGGATATATTTCGGGTATATGCATATGTCTTTTCCATAATGCCTTGTAATAGAATGGGCAAAAAGCAATGAACGTTTATCATAATAAAAAATAATTTCCCAGGGGCACCTGGGTGGCTCATCTGTTAAGCATCTGCCTTTGGGTCAGGTCATGATCTCAAGCCCCTGGTATCAAGCCCCAAGTCAGGTTCCCTGCTCGGCAGGAACTCTGCTTCCCTCTCTCCCTCTGACCCTCCCCCCTGCTCCTGCTCTCTCTCTCTGCTCTCTCTCTCTCTCTCTCTCAGATAAATAAATAAAATCTTTAAAAAAAATTTCCCCAATAGGCAGTATACATTTCAAGATTTTTAGTCTAACATTATACAATTAATAGTTTGTCATGTAAATGTCAATTGGCTGGTTATGTACATGCTAAATTGGACATCGTTTTCTCAGGCATATTTAATTCAACAACCTCATTCAGCGAAACACAATTATAAAAAAATATTAATTAAAACACAATTTGTGGAAAAAAGAAGACTATAATGGAAGTAATTTCTAGTTTAACTAAGAATCAGATTCTGTAGAGGTCTATGGTATTTGAAAACTCAGTTATCAGATCCTTTTAAAAGTAATCATTCAATACATATGATCCAGTCTCAGAGAGGTAATTTGGGACACAAATCTGTAAACTATACAAACCCCATTTTCTTTCTCTCATCCTAATCATGACACTGGTCTATAGTTTAGAATAGAGATGAAGCTTCTTCACCTGTACCTAGAATTGGGAATAGACTCCTGGAGGCCATGGGGCAGGCAAATATCTTTCCCCGGGGAAAATCAAGGTTTATAGACAAGGGCAATGGTGAGTCCAGAAATCAAAGGCAAAATTGATGTACAAGTCACAGAACTAGCATTTTAGAAGAGATAGAGATGGGGCAAATCTTGCTGCATTTTGAATAGCTATGAAATGTAGAAGACGGGTGGAGAAGGTGATGAAGCCCTCAAGGGAATGTTCCGGAGCTAGAGCTGACATTTACCTTCATGGGCTAGTGGATGTACCTTGTACCAGTGACCTTGGGAGGCTTTAAAAAACATCAAAGCGTGTGGACAACAGGTGGCAAATCCAGTTCTTTGCTTTTTTCTTTTTTTCTTTTCAATACTCTTACTATCTTTTATTCTACTTATTTAAACTAAAAAAAATAATTCACCCATTTCTCCCACTCACTACCCCTTGTCTCTTTCAACCACCGATTTGTTCTCTGTATCTATGAGCTTGGTTTGTTTTGTTTTGGGGTTTTTTGTTTTTGTTTTTTGTTTTTTGTTTTTATTCTACATATAAGAGAGATCATATAGTATTTGTCTTTTCCTGTCTGACTTATTTCACTTAGTATAATGACCTCAAGGTCCATTCATGTTGTTGCAAATGACAAGATTTCATTCTTTCATTCTTTTTATTGCTGAATAATATTCCTCTGTGTGTGTGTGTGTGTGTATCACAATTTCTTTATCCATTCATTCATTGATGAACACTTATGTTGTTTCCATATCTTGGCTTTTATAAATAATACTTCAGTGAATATGGGGGTACATATATCTTTCTGAGTTAGTGTTTTTGTTTTCTTCAGATAAATACCTAGAAGTGGAATTGCTGGATCATATGGCAGTTCTATTTTTAATTTTTTGAGGAACTGCCATACTGTTTTCCATAGTGGTTGTACCAATTTACATTTCTACCAGCAGTGTGCAAAGATTCCCTTTGCTTCATATCTTTGTCAGCACATGTTTTTCTTGTCATTTAGATAATAGCCATCCTAACAGTATCTCATTGCAGCTTTCATTTGCATTCTCCTGATAATTAATGATGTTGAACATCTTTTCATGTACCTGTTGTCCATCTATATGTCTTCTTTAAAAAATGTCTATTCAGAACTTCTGCCCATTTTGTTTTAAAATAGGCTCCACATCCAGTGTGGAGCCCAAATTGGGACTTGAACTGAGATCAAGACCTGAGCTGGTATCAGGAGTCAGACACTTAACCGATTGAGCCACCCAGGCACCCCTCTTCTGCCATTTATTTATTTATTTATTTATTTATTTAAATACTTATTTATTTTAGAGTGAGAGAGAACATGTGAGTGTAGGTAGGGGCAGAGGGAGAGGGAGAGAGAAACCTTAGCGGACTCCACACTCAGTGCGGAGCCCAGCATGGGGCTCAATCTCACAACCCTGAGATCATGACTCGAGTTGAAACCAAGAGTCAGATGCTTAATTGACCGCACCACCCAGGGGCCCCCTGCCCATTTTTAAATCAAATTGGTTTTTTTGTTTGTTTTTTTGGGATTTTTGTGGTTGTTTTTGCTGTTGGGTTGTATGAGTTCTTTATACATTTTAGATATCAGCCCCTTATCAGATATATGATTTGCAATTATTTTCTCCCATTCAGTAGGTTCCCTTTCTATTTTGTTAATGGTTTTCTTTGCTGTGCAGAAGCTTTTTAGTTTAATGTAGTCCCACTTGTTTATTTTTGTCTTTGTTGCCTTTGCTTTTGGTGTCAGGTTCAAAAAATCATAGTCAAGATTCATGTAAAGGAGCTAACTGCTTATGTTTTCTTCTAGGAGTTTTATGGCTTCAGGTCTTACATTCAAGTCTTGAATTCATTTTGCGTTTATTTTTGTGTGTGGTATAAGAAAGTGGTCCACTTTTATTCGTTTGCATGTGGTTGACCAATCTGTCCAACACCATTTATTGAAGAGGCTGTCCTTTCTGCATTGTATATTCTTGACTCCTTTGTTGCAAATTAATTGACCATATGTGTTTAATTTGGGGCTCTCTATTCTGTTCTTTTGATCTATATGTCTGTTTTTAGGCCAATACCATACTGTTTTTATTACTGTAGTTTTGTAATATAATTTGAAGTCAGAGAATGTAATGCCTTAAGCACATATTGGGGCTTGAACTGAGATCAAGACTTGAGCTGATATCAGGAGTCAGACACTTAACCGACTCTGAATTCAAATTATATACAGAGATACTGGCCTGTAATTTTCTTTTCTTGTGGTGTCTTTGTTTGGTTTTGGTGTCAGTCTAGACTCATAAAATGAATTTGGAAGTATTCCCTCTCTTTTAGTTTTTGGAAGAGTTTGAGGATTGGTATTAATTATTGTTTGAATGTTTGGTGGAATTCACTGATAAAGCCATCTCATCCTGGACTTCTCTTTGTTGGGGGGTTTTTGATTACTATTCAATTTCCTTGCTAGTTATCAGTCTGTTCCAATTTTCTATGTCATCATGATTCAGTGTCGGTAGATTGTGTGTTTTTAGGAATTTATTCATTCTCTAGGTTGTCTAATTTGTTGGCATATAATTGTTCATAGTAGTCTCTTATGATCTTTTGCATTTCTGTCATATTAATGTAACATCTCTTTCTGATTTTATTTATTTGAGTCAGTCTAGCTAAAGTTTGTTAATTTTGCTTATCTTTTCAAAGAACTATTTCTTAGTTACATTGATCATTTCTATGGTCTTTCTAATTTCTATTTTATTGATTTCTTCTCTAATCTTTTTATTTCTTTCCTCCTACTAGCTTTGGGTTTTATTTATTCTTTTATAGCTTCTTGAGTTGTAAAGTTAGAATGTTTATTTGGGAATTTTCTTGTTTCTTGAAGTAGACACTTATCACTATGAATTCCCTTAGAACTGCTTTTGCTGCCTCCCAAAAATTTTGGTATACTTTTCCATTTTTGTTTCAAGGCATTTTTTTAAATTTCTCTTTTGATTTCTTCTTTCACCCAGTGATTGTTCAATAGCATGTTGTTTAATCTCCACATATTTGTAAATTTTTTAATGATTTCAATCCTCTTAAATTTATTAAGAAATGTTTTATCACCTAACATATGATTTATCATGGAAAATATTCCATGTACACTGAGAAAAATCTATATTCTGTTGCTTTTGGATGGAATGTTCTGTAAATATCTGTTAAGTCCATCTGGCCTAACATATCATTTAAGGCCAACATTTTCTGATTGATTTTCTGTCTGGATGATCTATCCAATTGATGTAAATGGGGTATTAAAGTCCTCTACTATTAATGTATTCCTATTTGTCCCTTTATGTTTGCTAGCATTTGCTTTATATATTAAGTGCCCCTATGTTGGGTGCATAAATATTTACAAATGTTATATCCTATTGTTGGTTTCAGTCTTTACCATTATGTAAAGCCTTTCTTTATCCCTTATTGCAGTCTTTGTTTTTAAGTCTATGTTGTCTAATATAAGTACAGCCAGTCGAGCTTTGTCTTGGCTCCATTTGCATGAAATATCTTTTTCTACCCTTTTCCTTTCAGTCTGTGTATGTCCTTCCACCTAACGTATGTCTTTTGTAGGCAGTGTATAGATAAGTCTTATTTCTTATTTAAACTATTTCAACTGTCTTATTGAAAATATTTCTTAATAGAATCATTATTTTCTTGCTGGGATTAACACAGTATGAAAACAGATATTTAATAGTATTAGTAGTAGGTAACATTTGTTGAGTGTTTAGTATGACCTAGCCACTGAGCTAAGCAGTTTGAGCACCATATTTTATTTATGAAGTAATAATAATTTATTCACATTTAACGTGTGATGTGCCTAAAGTTCAGTAAGGTTTTGTGAACACCTCTTTGTAATAAAAGATGCAATAACCTTTTGAAATGATGCTCTTCAGCATGAGATTTAGATGATAGCAACATGAGAATTAGTTATGTTAGTTAAGCACTACTTCTATCACTGTAGTTTGCTGAAATTCAGGTCAGAATTCTACAAAGAAAACTTTAAAAATATGAGAGATCATTTAGAGGAATGAAGGATTCTTCATCCCAGGAAATGATTTTCAAGTCTGGAGAAGAAATTACCTTTGTTGGGTTGGAGGAGTTGGGAGCGGGGAGGAGGAAATTTTTTAAAGTGTTTTGGAATTATTATTAAGGGAAAAAAAATGTACTGAGGAAAGAGTCACATCTGAAGTTGGATATTTGTGGCAATAATAAAAAATAGTTGTCTGTCCTGAGGATGTATCATTTGTCATTAGGAAAAAACAAAAGACAAAAAGGAAATAGTAGTAATCTAAATAAAACATATTTATAATCATATTTTTTGGCAAAGTTGAGTAAGAGTGAGAACTGATTAATGCCAATATGGCAATTTTCCCTAGGACGTAATTGGAAGACCTCACAATCATTCAAATCTTTGGATTTGCATCCCCACAGTTTCTTTTGAAGAGCACCAGATTTAAAAAGTAGTCCCCCTGATTTTCTTCCTTAGGTAAAAGTCTACTGCAAGATTCTACTTATGATCCAGGAGTTGGAAGAAGATCAGCTTTCTCAGGGCTGTACGTTCCTATCTGCAAGATCATCTGAAGGAGGTATTTAACACCATTCATAAGAAAAAGCTAGGATTCATGGTAGGAAACATGGCCTCCTCTTTGTCAGCTATTCCTCATGTTATCATCATGTCAGCAGAATTTATCACAGGGATTACAGTAAATGGATTTCTTATCATCATCAACTGTAAAGAATTGATCAAAAGCAGAAAGCTAACACCAGTGCAACTCCTTTTCATATGTATAGGGATGTCGAGATTTGGTCTGCTGATGGTGTTAATGGTACAAAGTTTTTTCTCTGTGTTCTTTCCATTCTTTTATAGGGTAACAGTTTATGGTGCAGCAATGTTGTTCTTTTGGATGTTTTTTAACTCTGTCAGTCTCTGGTTTGCCACCTGCCTTTCTGCATTTTTCTGCCTCAAGATATCAAGCTTCACTCAGCCGTATTTTCTTTGGCTGAAATTCAGGATCTCAAAGTTAATGCCTTGGCTGCTTCTGGGAAGCTTTCTGGCCTCCATGAGCAAAATTAAACTCACTACTGGGAAAAACTGGTACTCACTATGTTTACAGCCTGAGTTCTGACCAATTGTGTAACTGGAGCCTACCCCTTAGATTATAGAATGACCTATAAGTTTTGGCATCAACTTGGGAAGCCCCAGGAGCCCTTGTTTCCAAAGCCAAGCTGAAAGTGTCACTAGTGCCAGTGCCTGACTTACATAGGTAGTCATGACAGATACTGCCATGTTGAGGTCTGATACCATTGGGCCACTTATATCCTCTACTGGATTCATTTATTTTTTTAATTTAAAAATAATTTTAATAATTGTGTTTTAACTTGTAAAATAATACATAATGTAGAAAATTGGGAAAATACAGAAATATAAGAAGTGAACCCCATAGAATCCAAGATAAAATTTTCATAAACATTTTTCCAGCATTTGAAATCTGTATACACATATATGCATATACAAGTATATATGTATGTGGTATAATTTATTACATTATGGGGTCATGCTGTATATATACTTTATGCAATATTTTTATTTAAATTACATGTACAAAATTTTGCATTTGTAACGGCTTCATGTTTAATTTTATGGATGTAATTTTGTTTTTAACCATTCTTCTATAATTAACCTGTATCTCCATTAACAAAGAGAACTATACAGTTGAAAATAATGTTTATATTATTGAAGAAAAAAACAGAGATCACTCAAACAAAACAAACAAAAAATAAAAGTCTATGATTAAAGAATGAGGAGAATCTTTTGTTATTATTACTATTCATACAAGAGTAACCAAATTGGTACTAATACCTTGAAAAATTTTGGCATGAGAATTCCTTGACATAGGTCTGTGGGCATGGAAATCCTTGGAATGAGCCTGTTGGCATGGGAAACTTTTGTAATGATGCCATGGGCTGGGGATTCCTTGGAATGGGGCTGTGGCATGGCAGGAATTCTAAAATTTCATCAAGTCTGTATGGAGAGGCTCTAATGTCTTTAAGAGAAATTCCAATAATCAGGTAATTAATTTTCTATTCCAGAATTGCTTTACTTTTTGTGTATATTATCTCACTAATCTTCACAACCCTGGTAGAGAATATTATTATCTGTACTAAATATTGGGAAATCTAAACTTGGAGAGAAAAAAGAATCAGTTACGTATCTAGACCTGAATCTTGCTATCTAAACCTAAGGTCCTCATTTTTTTTCTAAACGTAATTGTGCATCAGAATTTCCTGGGGAGTATTTTTAAATTGTGGATTTCCAGGCTTATCCTAGACTTGCTGAAAATTGTCTCTGGGGATGGAGCCCCCAATTCTATATTATAGACATGCCCAGGTAATTCTGATGTAACTTGTTTACAGACCAAGGTTTGTGGCCCACCACATTACAGAATATTAATGCTACTACCTGGACCCTTAAAAAATATATTCATGTCAATATAAAGTCTTTGTTGGGAGAAATTTTTTAAGGCCTTTATTTTATTTTATTTTATTTTTAAAGATTTTATTTATTTGACAGAGACAGACACAGCGAGAGAGGGAACACAAGCAGGGGGAGTGGGAGAGGGAGAAGCAGGCTCCCCGCTGAGCAGGGAGCCCGATGCGGGGCTTGATCCCAGGACCCTGAGATCATGACCTGAGCTGAAGGCAGACGCTTAACAACTGAGCCACCCAGGTGCCCCCATTTTTAAGGCCTTTAAATAACATTTTTTTCCATTATAAAGCATTCAAGTTATTGCTCAACCTTTTATTTAGACTCTTTTGGTTGAAAGGAACTGATTCACATTTTGGTCACCTAATGTAAGAAGAGACATGTGAAGTGCATATGAAATGATAAAGAAGAAACACTGTCATGGAAATCCAAAAATAAAAACTGTGGCTGGCTGAGCAAAAGGAAACTCTATAGATAGAACTCAACGGTCATAATTTGTGGAACCTTGTCTAGTGCTTATCCAATATTATGAGTCAACCTCTCTCTACACACCTACTTTTCCTTCTCCCACTATAAGCAATAATTCTCCTCCATGGTGTATATATATATATATAAATATATTAAAATATGTATTAATAATAATAATAATATATATAAATAAAATATATATTAATAAAATAATAATATATATATTCTCAACAGGTATTTTTCTGCTTATATATATAACTCCTTATATACATAACTCCTATTTCATCATAAATACAGCTAACTCTACCATTCTGGGCCTTGACTCTACCTCATGATTTCCTTCTATCTTTTTTTTTTAATTTTATTGATTTATTTGAGAGAGAGAGAGAGAGCACAAGCAGGGGGAGGACAGCAGAGGGAGAGGGAGAAGCAGGCTCCCCACTGATCAGGAAGCCCAATATGGGCTCAATCCCAGGACCCAGGGATCATGAACTGAGTCAAAGGGACGCTTAACTGACTGAGCCACCCAGGCGCCCCAGATTTCCTTCTATCTTATACTTTGATGTATATTGGTGTGTGTCATTTGACTTATCTCTCAATTCAAATTTTTCTAGGATATAACTGATTACACACCTGTCATCTGATTACATATCTGTCATTGTTGTCAGGCCATCATGAGGATCTCTGGTATGTCTAGGTACTGGTTATCCTTGGATCAGGGGTCCAAATCTGAACCAATCAGATTCAATCTGGAAGGTAAAACCATTGGTCCGCCTAGGGCTCCCTGTCCCTTCAGTTGGGTTGAAGGAACCTGTGAGCAGGGAAGTTCCTCTGAAAGCATCTTGGAGTATCAGGTACCATGATTATCATGAATCGTATGCTTCTGTAATGCCTCATTTTTCAGGACTCAGATAAGGCAAGGGATACCCAAAATTTCCATGAAGACTTTTCATGTCACTGGGAGCTTAAAATCCACAAATAGGAGTTTGATTTATCTTCCCTTTGTATTCTAGATAATTTTATGTCAAAGAAGACTTGTAATATACGTGGATGAGTTCATTCACTATACAAGACTAAATGTATACTAATCAGTAAATAAGTAAAAACTGAGAGTCAATTATGTGGGCACACTGAGAGGTCCACATGTTTGTATGTTTGTAGTTTTGGGGCACATCACAGCTATTCCAAACCTGGAAATGAGTTTCAGGACATCTGTATTTGTTCTCTTTCTTCTGGCTTCTCCCTCCATAGATACAGCTCTCTTTTACTCATCTCAACTTATATTTAATTTAATCTCAGTTTATATTTAATTAACCAATAAAGAGTTTTGTTTTAATCTTTGGAGTTAAGTTACTAGAAATAACTCTTTTTCAAGTTAACCCTGAAAATCCTGTACTTCTTCTGTGACACAATTTAAATAGGAAAACTTTTTTTTTTAAATAGGAAATCTTTTGAAAATTAAAGTCTTCCTCCCATACACACACACATATTTATCCAAACTTTTAAAATAAGAATTGCAAAATCTTGTTGTATAGGAATTCCTTCCATTTTATAAGACAAGCTTCCTGAATTTTACTGAAGGGATAAATAGGAAAATTGTCGATAGCTTTCATATAAGTAATTGCAGGATTAAAAGAGGTAATACATATTTCTCTGATTGGGGTTATGAATAGGCCATTGACACTACTAATGACACCAAATATGATATGATATACTTTTTTCAGAAGGAGATACTCTGATAATAGCATGGATTAATTTCGTATCAGTTACTTGGCCCCTGATTCCATGGAGTAAAGGGTAGGTCAATTTCAATAAGGGTGTGCACTCTGGAAAAGTAGTTCTCTGCGTGTTTGACTTGAATGGGATGAATCTCAGTATGACACACAGGAGATGATGGGAAATAGAGGTATTTTAAACTAAATTTGCAATTTTTGTCAGGTTCTGATGTGTGACACAGATTCCTTGGTAAAGAGGCTCCTTGAACGCATGGAAAGTAACACCCAGATTTCATGCTTCAAGTTGAGGGGAGTGAGTCATTAATGGAATTCTTTTTTTTTTTTTTAAGATTTATTTATTTATTTGAGAGAGAGAGAGTGAGCACAGGGGGAGGGACAGAGGGAGAGGGAGAAAGAGGATCTCAAGCAGACTCCCTGTTGAGCACAGAGCCCAACCCGGGGCTCGATCTCTCAGCTCTGAGATCATGACCTGAGCCGAAACCAAGAGTCGGTTGCTTAACCAACAGACAGTGCCACCCAGGTGCCCTGTTAATGGAATTCTTCTTATAACACTGTGTTATGAGGCAATGTTATATGTAATAGATGAATGTAAGAAAATATTTTAATTTCAAACTCAGAAATTATAACAACAGTTGCTTTATAGTATCACTGAGTACAAAGCATTTATGCTCAAAGTACATAAGTTATATCAATAAATGCTCTTTCAGTGTATGCCAAATATTGTTCTCTAATTCCTTTAGGGGTGTATAGTTTCATAGAGGTGAATAGGGCAGTGGAAATGGTACTCCATGGAAATTGATGGGAATTAGAAAGGATGGGCCTTTTTTGACCCAGTTTTCTATGTAATGATTCTGAACTTTCAAACGTGTTTGCATTTTCAGAGACCCTTAGTTGTTGCGATATGTTTTAGTAATTAATTTAAAAAGTTGCTAAGTCTGTGCTTATATCCCTTTGTAAAAATTATACTCCCCCATTGTGGTCTACTATGGTTTTCTCAATACCTAGTTTCATGGAATAAAATAAGATGGCAATTTTTTTCTCTAAACCATCTTTAAATTATTAATAAGTTTTGTTTTTGCTTTTCAAATATATACTAAATTTTCTAAGAAATTTGGGCAGCTCTACCAGTATCCTCGAGTGTTGTACCATATGTACTGTAATGCGTTAAAGCTTCTATAATAATTTTAGTCATTAAATCACATTTTTAAAAAAGCAAGGCATTCCTTGGGGTGCCTGGATGGCTCAGTCGGTTAAGTGTCTGCCTTTGTCATGATCCCAGAGTCCTGGGATTGAGCCCCGCATCAGGCTCACTGCTCAGTGGGGAGTCTACTTCTCCCTCTGCCCCCTGCCCCGGCTCATGCTCTCTCTCTCAAATAAATAAATAAAATATTTTTTAAAAAAGCAAGAATGTGCTACCATATGAAAGAAATTTTAGAATGTATACTAGTAATTCCCTCACTATTCTCTAAAGCAGAGGTTCTCAAATTTATATGGACATCAGAATTACCTAAAGGGCTCATTAAAACAGACTGCTGCACCCCACCTCCAGAGTTTCTGCGCAGGTAGGGTCTGAGAATGAGCATTTCTAAAGGTATTCATGCTGGTGGTCAGGGACCACACTTTGGGAACCACTGATTGAGAGTGTATTGTAAAGGCTAAGAACCTCGTCTCTGAGGCCAAACTGGATGGGTTTTCATCCTGGGCCAGCTGCTTATTAGTTGTATAACCTTGAGCAAGTCCCATTCCTTCAGCATCCTCATCTGTCAAATGAAATAATAGAAGTACCTATTCCCAAAGGTTGCTGTGAGATTGAGTGTATTAACAGGTGTAAAACACCTAGGACAGTGTCTAGCACACAACAAAGACCTGGCCCAAATATTTGATAAGTCAAGGAAATATTTTAATTGCCACTATATGGAAGGCGTGCAGATTATTTCTTAAATAGATTTTTCTACTCTTTTGAAATTGGACAAATAGAACTAAAATTCCATATTGGTAATTTGAGAAAAGAGGTAAAGTATGCTTTAGTTTAGAATGACAAAAAAGGTTAGTATTTTTTTAGTCTTTTTTTTTATTAATTCTATTTTATTATGTTAGTCACCATACATTACATCATTAGTTTTTGACGTAGTGTTCCATGATTCATTGTTTGCATATAACACCCAGTGCTCCATGCAGTACGTGCCCTCCTTAATACCCATCACTGGGCTAACTCATCCCTCCACCCCCCTCCCCTTTAAAACCTTCAGTTTGTTTCTCAGAGTCCATAGTGTCTCATGGTTCATCTCCCCCTCCGATTTCCGCCCCCTTCATTTTTCCCTTCCTACTATCTTCTTCTTCTTTTAAATATAATGTATTTAATTATATATATATATATATATATATATAATGTATTTTAAATATAATGTATTATTTGTTTCAGAGGTACAGGTCTGTGATTCATCAGTCTTACACAATTCACAGCGCTCACCATAGCACATACCCTCCCCAATGTCCATCACCCAGCCACCCCATTTCTCCCACCCCCCACCACTCTAGCAACCCTCAGTTTGTTTCCTGAGATTAAGAGTCTTTTATAGTTTGTCTCCCTCTCTGGTTTCATCTTGTTTCATTTTTCCCTCCCTTCCCCTATGATCCTTTGTCTTGTTTCTTAAATTCCTCTTATCCGTGAGATCATATGATACTTGTCTTTCTCTGATTGACTTATTTCACTTAGCATAATACCTTCTAGTTCCATCCACATCATTGCAAATGGCAAGATTTCATTTTTTGATGCCTGCATAATATTCCATTGTGTGTGTGTCTGTGTGTATACCACATCTTCTTTATCCATTCATCTGTTGATGGACATCTTGTCTCTTTCCATAGTTTGGCTATTGTGGACATTGCTGCTATAAACATTGGGGTGCATGGGCCCCTTCGGATCATTACATTTGTATCTTTGGGGTAAATACCCAGTAGTGCAATTGCTGGGTCGTAGGGTCGCTCTACTTTCAACAAAAAAGGTTAGTATTTTGATTTGGCATAAAAGTAAGCAAGTAATTTTGACTTCTATAAAAAGCAATAGACTAACCGAGGTGGTAGAACAAGAATTAGTAACCACCAGAGGGAGGAACAGCAAAAGGACAATAGCACCTGAGGATGGGAGTGAAGGAAGGCACCAGGAGCCTAAGGGGTATGACAGAAAGACAGAGGCGAAGGCAATGCTCGCCATCTTGCCTGGGTCCTCGTTTCAGCTGTGGGACACTGTTGTGCATTGTAGATGCTTTGCCTGGTGAGTAAATAGGGAACAAGCCCTTCTTTGAAACCTCACTCCCCCTCCATCAAGGGAGCATGTTTTTATGGGTGTGACCTCAACATAGATGACTGAAGGAGAAAGTCTCTAACTATAGTAAATTTGAGAGGCCCTTTGGAAGAGAGGGAAAACAAATGAACAAACCAAACCACAAATTAACAGATAAGCTTTGAACATCACTAACACCAAAGCAGGCTTTCTCAGGCTTAGAGCAGACCGGCCAGTGTAGGCACAGTGTGAAAGCATCACGTATAACTAGAGACACTTTCCTCATATAGGGCCCTGATTTGTAGATAAACTTTGCACGAACGTATCTCCATTTCCGGTCATGATCAGAAAGCACCACTTCCCGAAAGCAATCACTAATCATATGTTAGAAAACCTATTCTTAGATGTATTCGGGTTCTGCGGTGCATCAAGCACGACAGTCTTAATGGCCCTGAGAATCCACCGCGATCTGCCTGCACAAGGAGACAATTAGTACAGGGGGCACCTCCCTCCCCCTACCAGGAGGGGTTGTTTCCTATCTTCGCTTCCCACTGGATTCTTAGCATTTTCCCTTGAAAAATAGGAATGCAACTTTACACAGGTCAGCAAAGCCGTCAGATGCTGAGCGGCTGGCTTTCCAGACACGTCTACCAGTAGCCGGCATCCAACTTCGGGAAGGCGGGTGCCCAGATAACTTGTTGGTCAGTTTGCTCTGGCCCCACTCCCACTGAGGAAGTGGCTTCCAGACAAGGCTTTGTAAAAAGAGAAGAGCAGCGGCAGGAGGAGTTCCTAACGCCCAGAATATTCACTCACCCTGTGTCCACGAGCAGGCCCTGGCCCTCATCATCTATCTAGAGGATATTAGGGGGATCGGAAAACTCCAGTCTTCTTTTTTTTCCTGATCTTTGCTTGTACATCGGTTACCCCTAATAAAATCCATTCCCTAACCCACACCGTGTGTCATGTCAGGGCCTGCCTTGCACAACTGAGTCGAGGGTAAACTCAGGCATGTCTAATCTCCAGGATCCACTCTTACACAACCTTGTTCTCTCAAGCTTCCAGAAGATCCGACCCCACTTCCTACAGCCCGTTCTCCCATTGTTCTTAAAAGTACTGCCGAGGGTATTAGGGCCCTGAATTCATGCGAACATTTTATTATATTCTCATGTCTCTCAAGCTGAAATTGTCTCTTATTCATGTTTGTTATTTTCAGTGTGGAAATTGTTCCCTTCGATAAAGAAGGAAAAGCTAAACTGTTTAGCTGCATGATGTCGTCATTTAATATTATTTTCCCTGCCCAAGGAAAGAAATTCCCTCATTCTTATTTTCTTATTCTGAGCATAATTTAAAACCCCTTTTACTTCCATATTAATTTATGGTATATTTCAAACTGCAATTACTAGTTATATGACAAGATTATTATTGCGGTGAGTTTTCAGTTAATTCATTTGTACAAACATATGTTATGCAGGTAACTTCTTCAAAACTTCATAAAATCTAGATTCTTTTTCCTCATGCACTACTTTTGTAATAAAGTTCCAGATATCAACTTTGAAGATATTTACAAGGGTACATTTTTCTTAGCATGGGACCATTTACCGTATGACGGACATTTCCTCAGAGAAATCATATATGGAAACGGAACATATTCTTATAGTTTACAAGAAGCTTAGAACATTGTATTAACAGAAGACGATATATTTTACTGCAAAATATTATAAAAGTGATACAATTTTGTGGCTCATAACTCATGAAAGTGAGAGTGTTGAGGTTTTTCTTTGCCATAACACGTTACCTTCCTAAATATGTGGAATCTGGGCAACAGATTCTTATATAGCCCACAGATATCCATGTGCAGTAACATTTTATTATAAACTCAAAATTTTCTACCACAGAGTAGATTTTTGGATGGTCCTACATATAACTCGAGTCACTTAATTATGAGATAATATTGGAGCGCCTGGGTGGCTCAGTCAGTTAAGTGTCTGCATTCGGCTCAGGTCATGATCTCAGGTCCTGGGATCGAGTCCCACATCGGCTCCCTGCTCAGTGGGGAGCCTGCTTCTCCCTCTGCCCTCTCTTCCGCACTCCTGCACAGGTACTCATGTGTGGTTTCTCTCAAATACATACATACATACATACATACATAAATCTTTAAGCTATGAGATACTATTTCCCTATCAGAATAATCTCAAAAGGCATTCATGAAAGCATTAAATATAACTCCAGTAGTTTTTATGCAGTTTGCCCATCCAAACCACCTTCCCTTTCTCTCTCTCTCTTTTTTTTTTCCTTTTTCTTTCTTTTTTTTTTCTTTCCTTTGCGGGGAAGAAGGGGAGGGAAAAAGGGAGAGGGACAGAGAGAATCCTAAGCAGGCTTCACGCTCAGCACATTGCCCAACATGGGGCTCAATCTCATGACCCTGAGACCATGACCTGAGCTAAAATCAATAGTCAGATGCTCACCTGACTGAGCCACCCAGGCATCCCCCCCCTTTTCTTTACTTTTTGTTATGAATTCTGTTGTCATCGAGGATCAGAATTGATCTTAGTTGCTCTAAGAAATCTTCAAAGATGTTCTCAAACTTCAGAGATCTACCCTCATTAGTTTTTCATGAGACTAACTGTCAGGACTGATCACTTGGCATTTAGTACCGTGTTTTGTGATGTATTCTTATAGGTTGTATCTTTTCTAACCAGTTACTATTTTCTTGAAATCTGGGGCCACATTACAGGAATTTGGGCATCCTAAACAACCAATATTAGTAAACTAAACATAAACAGCCACCTGAACATAGACTTTTGAGAAAGAATCATGCATCTCCATGCAAGATAGAGAAAGAAATAAAATTAGATAGTGTAAAGATACTTGATTTTATTTCCAAGATTGAAGAAAATTGAGTATGCTCAATTCTACTGTCATTTTCCTCAGTAAAATAAAATAAAATAAAATGAAATAAAAAATTAAAAAATAATAAAATAAAATTGAACATCGGGGAAACAACACAGGCAAATTTATCTTTGAGGCTCTGGTTATAAACTGGGATAAGCTCATAGGAAATGCGCTGCCACCCAGTGGCAAACTTCCACTTTAAATGAAATAATGGTTTACATAGTCAAGAAACTCCAGCCATTAGGGGTCTTTGGTCAGGAAATTTTATACTCCACTAAAAAAATATGAGGAAAAGAGAAGTTAACACTCAGGTCATAGGAAATTTTGAACCAAATGAGAGTATATAACTAGCCCAAATCAAATAAGCAAATTTAAAAAAAAGCAAAAACAAAATTATAAGATAATTGGAAACTTGAAATTTGCTATGATTCTCAGTATCAATGAATTGTTGTTCATATTTTTTGATATCATAGTGGTGATGGGCTTATGCTTTAAAATAAAAATCATTATTGTCTTTTAGAGTAAACATTTTCAGATAATCACTGATAAAATGATGTGATGCAGAATGGAGCTATATTTGAAATAATTTGAGTTATTAATTGAACTTTTTTAAAGCTGCTTGATGATTACATGGGGTTTCATTACACAATTCTGTCTACTTCTGTACATTTTGAAATTTTCTTTTTCTTTTCTTTTTTTTTTAAGATTTTATTTATTTATTTGACAGAGAGAGAGAGCACAAGCTGGGGAGCGGGAGAGGGAGAAGCAAGCTCCCACTCTCTGATGTGGGGCTCTATCCCAGGACCCTGGGGTCATGACCTGAGCTGAAGGCAGTCGCTTAACCAACTGAGCCACCCAGGCGCCCCATTTGAAATTTTCTATAACAAAATATTTTTTCATATTTCACCAGGACATAGATTACCATTGAGTATAGGATTTGATTAGTAAAAACAGAGAGTTTTCTCCATAAACTGTAGGTTAAATCATGGGTGCGGAAGAAGAACTTATAATCTTTGTTTGCCTTATAAATGAACATTGAGGAAATGAACTCAAACATTCTTAAGCCCAAGGTAATAAGAGAGTTGAAACAGCTTCTCAAATCATGTTTGTATCAAGTGTCAAACTCATGTCGACTTATAAAACAGATTACTAAACAAATAACAAAAGGTGAATTGTCAAGACTTATTATTTAGTAAACTGCATTGGAGTGCAATTAATTTTTCTCTCTCATTTCTCACTATTTACTAAGTATTGAACTTCCAAGTATGTTGATTTTCCAACCTTTCAAAAAAGAGCAAAGGAGTGACTGCCTTGTTGCTAGGTTTTAGGCAACAATTAGAGGTCCTTACACTCAACAATTAGATGTGTTTTCACTTTTTTTGCTACTCTGACTTGAGTCCTTCAGGAAATTAATTCAGTTTCTTAGCAACTCAGATGGGTAAAACTTAAATATACGCAGGGTTCTTTTGTAAAGCAAAGGCTAAATGTTTCCCTTATAAACTGTTTGTTTAGTCTAGCTTGGCTTTGCAGAAAAGATTTGCTGAGATACACAGCCCTAGAAATTTTCACAAAAAGCTCTGTTTTAAATGGTGAGTGAAGTTATTGATTTTCTAATGAATGTTCCTGCGTTTGCTTATATTTTGAATTATTCCAGTTTGTCAATTTGACTAGCTTTTTGGAATCTGTGTATTTTAATATGAGATGGGTGAATTTATTTATGAAAAACAGTTTCTTTATATATAAAGAAAAGGGGAATTATGAAAAATGTATTAAGAAGGAGAAAGCCAAGCTAGAAGAAAGTGCTGAATTTCTTTATCAACTTACAAATATGCACGAATTTGTGGTTCACTGTGCTCTTAATAGCACACTCTAATGTTTTTTCTTATGTTGACAGCATGTAGGTATCAGGTATATATCTATATCAATCTATTTAAATATCCATTACCCCAAATACTAATATTAAAAATTAAACTCAGATATGTAAGCAAAAGAAGTTTAAATTTGCATTCATTTGCTAACCAAAGAAATTTATTTCTTTTAACTAGATCATTAAAAACAGATAAAAATATTTTGTGACTTTCCAGTTAAAAATATTTGAGGAATAAATTTAAATAAGTTTATTTTTTATATTGCCACTAGTATGAAGAAGCTTTCCATTATTTAGAAAAAAAATTATGATTAAATATTTGGGGTTTTAGATACAGTTTTCAAAAACAGAATCTGTAATTTTCAGATTTTGGGAAACACAGAATTCCTATTACTCTTCTTATTGAACCATATAAAATTTGCATTTTTTTAAGATTGAAAAATGGTTGAAAAACAGCATTTCACATGGTTCAACTTAAAATATGCTGAACCCTACGGGGGATTTGTAAAGCTAGAAATTCTTGTCTCAACAATTTTATAATCTAATTTGGAGGTAGATTTTGTAAATAATTTACTTTAATACAAGCTGCGAGGCAAAATGTAGCTTCAAGCACCATTGCTCGATTCAGAAGAAAGGATGAATCCTGCAGGGGGATCTGGGAACACTTTTACGGGATCTTCAGATATGAGAATAATTTCATAGGTGGAAAGTAACTGCGCTTATTGAATGAAAAATAACCTATTCTTTTATTTTCAATGAAACTTTTAGGCCAAAATATAACTTCTATAATATCAACATTTACCACTAAACCTTTGATTGAATGAGAATATTGCTGGTTTATTTTTTCTTAATTCCTCAACCACACAACTCATAACTTTGTATTTCTCTGTGTTGTAGTTTTTTTCCATTTAAAGTATGATGATGTGATGTTACCATTCCAGACTTCAGTCATTCAACTAGACCTCCAGGTGATTTCTTTCTTCTGTGGTGCCTATGGACTACAATGATACATGCCAATACATGATTCATATACTATAAAAGCCTAATGTTACACACATTATTCAAATGAATAGCATGTAATATTAAATTCATAATATAAGGACAAAATAAAGTATCAAAAAAATTGGAGAGAATTTATTACCATTTAAAATATGACTTAGTAAAACAAATTAAAAATTAAAAAAATAAAATAACATATGGCTTTGTTTCAATTTTTGTTAGTCAGGAAGCCCGGAGACATAATAGACAGAGACAGAGGCATGCCTCAGTGTCAACACAACACATCTATTTTTAATTTTTTGAGGAGCTTTCACACTGTTTTCCATAGTGGCCACACCATTTTGCATTCTCACCAATAGTGTAAAAGTGTTCCAATGTCTCCACATCAACACCAAAACTTAATGTCTTTTTTTTAAAAGATTTTATTTATTTATTTGACAGAGAGAGACACAGCGAGAGCAGGAGCACAAGCAGGGGGAGTGGGAGAGGGAGAAGCAGGCTTCCCGCAGAGCAGGGAGCCCGATGTGGGGCTCGATCCCAGGACCCTGGGATCATGACCTGAGCCGAAGGCAGACGCTTAACGACTGAACCACCCAGGAGCCCCACTTAATGTCTTTTTAAAATTGTTATTATAGACATCCTAACATGTGTGAGATGCTATCCCACTGCATTTCCCTGATGATAGTGATATCGAGCATCTTTTTATATACCTGTTTGCCATTTGTATATCTTCTTTGGAAAGTATATTCAAGTATTTAGCTCAGTTTTCAATCAGATTATTTGTTTTTGTTGCTATTGAAGCGTAGGAGTTCTTTATATATTTTGGATATTAATCCTTATCAGATAAATGGTTTGCAAATGTTTTCTCCCTTTCTGTAGGTTGCCTTTCACTGTGTTGATTATGTCCTTTGCTGTGCATATTTCCCATTCCCTTTGACTTTTTTTGCTTTTGGTTTTTGGTTTTTTTGTTTTGTTTTGTTTTTGCAAAATTTAAGTAGACTCAATTAGGTAATACCTTTGGTCTTGTTCTTTTTATTTTTCAGAGAAAGTTTGTCTTTTGTATATATTAAAATTTATCCAACATATTTAATGATTAATTTGGTTTTTTTCTAACTGAGACAAAATTCACATAATTTCACTACTTACCATGCTGAAGTGTACACCTTAGTGGTTTTTAGTATATTCACAATCTTGTGAAACCATCACAGCTATCTAATTCCAGAACATGTCCATCTCCCCCCCAAAATATCTTGTACCTGGCAGCAGTCAATCCCAATTCTCTCTTCCCATATCCTCTGCAAAAATAAAAGATTTTTTATTTTTAATCATTGAGTTTGAGAGAGTTTGTTATATAGCATTATTGCAGATAAACTGACTTAGCCACCGGTCTATAATTACAGTTACATAATGCATGTGTATTTTGTTTAAATCTATTGATCATTATGGTCTTTTTCCATAAACTGTTCTTCTTTTTATATTTCTTATCTTGGTTAAGTAATTTTGCATTATCACTGATGCATTAAAATTTCTTGGTGTGACATGAAAGACCCTTGCTAATATAACCCCAAATGATTTTTCTGGCTTTATGTATCATACTATTTCCACTGCCTCCTCACATACATAGACTATATGCTGACCACACTGTGCTTCTTGCTTTTCTCTCAATGTGCCAGTCATTTTTAAAAATAAAAACATTTATATTAGGATTTGAAAAGCAATTTATCATTTTATTGTACAAAATATTTATTATTAATTTTTAAAAGTTGACATTTTCCATGTATCTCCAAAGTAGTTTCTCTTCATTTACAACTCTAGCTTACCACGCCATAGCATTTAGAATTCTAAAGATCTTAAAGATCCTCTATTTAATGTTATTGTCAAACAAAACTAAGTTCTAGCACAAGACAAGGAAATTCATAGCACCTCATTTTCTTATTTCCAAGAACCAGCATTGCTATATTATTTCCACTTAGCCAAACATAGTTTAATTCGTAATTATCCCACTTTCCAAGAGGATTTCAAATTCATCGGCATTTTCCAGTAACATCTTGACAAACACATTAAATCCTAGAAACGTGCCAACAATTTCCTTGCCACTGGTCAGCAAAACGCAAATTCACGATTCTTATCCACAGATTCCAATGGCAATAGCTACAATGCCCTTGTGGTGGTTTAGGCAGCCATACGTATCCTAGAAATAGCTTATAACAAATTCTTCATACCTTCTGTGCTTTGCTGAAATGTTGTTTACCTCCTTTACAACCTAGAATATTCTTACTTATACTTCAAGATTGGCCCAAGTGACTTTTCTTGTGACGTCTCTTCTGTTTTCCTGGTAGAGTTAGCCCATCACTCTCCCTGTTTCTCACAGCACTATTGTAATATCTATCACATTGTGTAGGTTTTATTTTTTGTTTTTATGTCTTTCTCCCAAGTAGCCCCTCATTACTTAAGGACATTGATTTCAAGTCAATTATCTTTGGCTTCCTAGCCCCTAGCCCCCTGACTGCTGGGACAAGGGTGCTGAATAGATGCATGTAGCAGCCATGATGCTTTCCCTCCCCCTCTGCACACATGCACCCGTCATTTCTGAGCTTTTTTTTCCTGTTTCATAAATCTTTCAGAGATTACATTGGCCCGGAGAAAAAATGTTCAGTATAGCGTTGCTATCGTGGCAAACCTCACCACGAGGTGTGTCTGTTGCAGATTGCTACACCTGAAAACACTCTCCACCCAACGTACCTTGACTCCCAGAAAGGCAACAGAAGCAGGGATGTCGCAAAAAGGTTGCGGTATCCCAGAGAGGATCTCAACTCCAAGTGGAGAAAAGAAGCCCTGCAACCACCACAATCTGAAATGGGAGTCAACACATGGGAAATAAAGCCTCCCGATTTCAGTTATAAACTGTACACATCTTTGAGATTTCCAGAAAAACCATCAAGGAGTATTAAGGAAGAACAAGGAAAAAAGGTAATTTTCAGGAAACAAGGCTTCACCTGCCCAGCATAAGGAATCATCCCAAGAAGACCAAATCCCCGGAGTTTATAACTACATTCCCACATCTGGATTCACATAAAGCGAAGTTAATGTTTGTGAAGAGTGGAAAATATCCAAATGGTGTATACCTCAATCCCAAACCACATGACTTTCGACAGGTACAAAAGAGCGTTTGATTCAAAATAACTTAAAACAGATAAGGTGAAATATATATTATTTTTTATTCATTTCTTAATTATGACTACTATTACATGAGCAAAAAAGGTATGCGCATATAATATGTATGAATCTGCATCTTCATTTCCCATGGAACAATACAATTCAGATTCAGCACTAAATGACAGAGGAGAGAGGTAAGACCTTGGTTAATGTTTCTGATGTGGTTTTATCTGCCAGGTGGAAAGACTGACTCTGGGGATGGACTTTTTTAGTTTTTAGAACGGTTGGGACTTAGATGTGTTTGGGAAACAAACCTCAACTGCCAGTTTACAATCCAGAAAGTAAAAAAATCAATTCATGGAATGAATGGATGAATAAGAATTGACAAAAGGGGCATCATGTTACTTTAATGAGTTTTCTAATGATTAATAATTTAAATAATATGTGAGCAAAAATTAGATTTATAATTTGAAACGGTGGTGGGGAATATATATTTAAGGAAATACAAATGAGGTCAAAATAGAATTCCTCTAGAAAATGAATATATTCTCTACTTAGGTCTATAATTTAACACATAAATATGACTCTTGCTCAGTAACAAGAGAAGCAATAGGGCTGGCAATACAAAAAAAAAAAGCTACAAAAAAGAATAAATTTATTCTTGGAAAATATAAGAAAGCAGTTAGGAACGTGGTCTTTGGGATCAGATTATCTATTCTTGTCCTCTTAGTGCTACTAATTTTGGACAAGTTATTAATCCTCTGACTTATTTATAACATGGATCACACTACATCCTATTTGATATGGTTCTTTTAGGTAATGAAGGAGAAAATTATATACAAAATACACCATGGTCTGGAATATCGAGGTATTCAATGAATGTTAACTCTTAGGAGGTCTTAGGATAAAAGCTGGAAAATTCAAGAAGCCTTGATTCATAAACTTCTTTACTCCTTTAAGGCATCTAAACCCTTCTATTTGAAGTAAATGAAGTATATTACCTTTTGGAGATGAGGGGAAGTCAGTTAAATAGCAAATGTCATTGGTTTATTCAAATATTTCACTAGCTACGGTTACAGGTACAAGACTTGAGTAAGTAAAGTTCAAGGAATGGGGACATTTTAATTTTAGCTGAATTAATTTGTTTATGAAAAAGTGAATTGGAGACTGTGTACTATAAATTGTGCAACCACCAGATGTCAGTATAATATTTTTAAACCGACAGGGCCTCACATTTTATTTGATTAAAAAGTGAAAAATCTTGTATTAGAGTTTCCTTTGGGACTTTTAATATTTTCCTATTTGCTTCTGCAGGCTCTAGAAACACTCATAAAGAAGAGGACCCTGTCTGACTTCTGCCTGAGTTCTCCCTTTTATGCCCCATTGATTCAACGTTCAAGCAGAGACATTTGTGATGTTTTTAAAATTAGTTTCTGGAAGCGTACAAATTCTATTTCAGATCATATTAATTAGTTCATTTAAACCATCTAAAAAAACTTATTTTGTGTTATAGTGTACTGAAAGCAGTCAATAATTACTCTATGTCAATCTCAGTAAATTATTTTAGCTTTGTTAAATATTTTTATGTCCCTGAAATAAACCCAGCTCCAGAAATATAACATGTAACTCTATTTGCATTTGAAAATAAATGCAAATTTTGAATAGATTCCTTTAATTTCATGCTGCTAAAAATATTATTTCTGATTTATTCACATTAAGATATTTGAAGTACTCTGTTCCACTATAAAATGAATTATTACAGTATCTTGAATTAGATTATTCATTCAAATTTTCATATGCAAGTTATTTTTTTAGATTTTTAGAATTTATTTGAGAGAGAGAGAATGAGAGAGAGAGAGAGAGAGCATGAGGGGAGGAGGGTCAGAGGGAGAAGCAGGCTCCCCGCCGAGCAGGGAGCCCGATGTGGGACTGGATCCCGGGACTCCAGGATCATGACCTAAGCCGAAGGCAGTTGCTTAACCGACTGAGCCACCCAGGCGCCCCTCATATGCAAGTTTTAAACGCTATAACAAAATCATCAAAATTTCATTTTGCCAGTGAAATAATTAATACTTGTAAAAATCACACTGCAAATACAATGTCAGTAATAAACAATATTTATTAGTAATAATACAATCTTTTCATAACATATCTAGTACCAATGTAATTTACCAAACTTTGTGACAACTTGTGAAAAGGACCCTTTTGGATTAAAATTTAAGTCCAGACACTTAAGTACAGGTGAGTCAATATCATAAACTTATGAATACAGCAAAAAATAAACTTTCTGCATTATCTTAATAGTAATACTTAGGGGCACTGGGGTGGCTCAGTCGGTTGGGCCTCGGACTCTTGATTTCAGCTCAGGTTATGATCTCTGGGTGGTGGGATCGAGCCCTGCACTGGGCCCCCCACTCAGCACAGAGTCTGCTTGAGATTCTCTCTCTCTCCCCCCTCCCTTTGCCCCTCCTCCCGCTTATGCTCTAAATAAATAAATAAATAAATAAATAAATAAATAAAAATAAAATCTTTAAAAAATAGTAATACTTGTAAAAACATACAACTAAAATGATTTTTTTTTTTTTTTTACTTATCACCTTTTTTTTAAAGCTTTTATTTATTTATTTGACAGAGAGAGAGAGAAAGAACACACAAGCAGGGGGAGCAGCAGAGGGAGAGGGAGAAGCAGGTTCCCCGCTGAGCAGGGAGCCCGATGCAGGGCTCAATCCCAGGACCCCAGGATCATGACCTGAGCCAAAGGCAGATGCTTAACGGACTGAGCCACCCAGGCGCCCCTTTACTTATCACCTTTAATAATTTGGTAAATTTTTTAAATGCCCACTTAATTAATGAAACAATCCATTTACTTCATTATCTACAACTTTTAATATATTATTGAAGGTTGAGTTTTTAACTCAAAGTGTTCTGTATAGAAAACCAATAGAGTAAGTGCTTAAGAGTATAGACCAGGAAGCAAGCTGCCCCAAGTTACCTAAACTGTCCATCTTCTGGTCTACCTATCTATAAATGAGAATGATAATCATTGAATCTATATCATAGAATTATTGTGAGCATTACATCTGTTATACTTACATAGATCACTTAGTTAATAATGTATATATAGCACATGTTATCTGGTACATGAACATACACACACACACACACGCACACACAATTATTATCATTGTGGTGCCATTTGAATAGTGCTTGTCCAGAGTTAACTTTGTATTACCCAGCATTCCTCATTTGGATAAGGGTGACAATACATGCATTCTATATTTACATATTATAATTGTTTCTCAATTATAAACAAAACAATAAGATGTTAATAGTGATTGTCCCTGGGTAGTAGAATAAAGGTTAAATTTTATTTTCTTCTTTTAAATATGAATATCAAGTAGTTTTATAGTTATGAAATTGAGATAATTTATTTGTAAATAATGTACACATTTTAGCATGGATTATATTGATAAAAGTCTTGTCTATGTGTGTAATTAAAATGGGACAAGTCAACTTATGTGTACTATGTATAAGTCACTATGGAAAAAAATGCCAGGGATACTTTATAAACCCAGACTCTGATCTCAAGAAATGTGTAAGTAAAATTTAAGTAGAATGCAAAATATGCCATTCAAGTCACAAAGCACTACTGAGAAGTTTAAAAAAGATTTCCTGGGAAACAAAAGCTGGAATGTGAATTGGAGTTTGAAGGATGACATTAAATTCCAGTAGAAATGGTGGGCAGGACAAGCAAAATTTTATTTGGATTTGCATTATAAATTGTCCATCAATTTATCTCTCCTGGACCCTGATCTCCAACTAAATTCTGAGAGATATGAACAAAGACCTGTGTAATTGCTAAGTTTCTCATTTGTCTCCATATCTGTAGTACATGGGTGCCACTCGCTGAAAGATGATAAACAGAAGAATAGTACAGAAAGATTTATCACCTACAAGCCTCATGAATGCACCTGGGATTCAAAGCTAATTTTACCAAAAGCTCCGTGGCCCATTAAATCTGCTTCATTCACGGTGAGCTTGACTCTTTCCCTACAGCTGTTGGGAAATGTCTCCAACACCATTATTAATGATTGCTCTAAGGCAGGAGTTTTTAATTTGTTGCTAGCATATATAGTGAAAGACATTATCTTTAAAAATAAAGCAGAGAGATCTCTGTTTTTTCTTAAAAGGCGAACAGTGAATTATCCAGAATTTAGAATTTTCTTTTCTTATTACAAAGATAGTTGGTATGATGGATTGAGACCTCAATATTGTAAGGAATTTTCCCCCAAATTTACTCCCACCCCATTTGGAGCAGCCCATTGAGTGAACTGCACTCAGTAAGAAGTCCTGACAAGAAGACTTTGTCATCCACTCATAAAAAGATGTTGAGAAAACACACTTTTACCATGGCTCAAATTCTACCCTGGACAAGTAAGACTGCTTTGTATCCCTGTATGTCCCAAAACAGCAAGATGTGCATTTGGCATACAGAGCAAGTTTTTAAAGCAAAGATTATTAAATAACAATTTTAAAAAGATAAACCGCAATTAAAGTCAGTACATGTTTGCTTTTGCTGACTTCCTTTGTGCCATCTCCCCTAAGAGACACAGAAGGCGGCGAGATGTGTACAGTGCATTTATGGATCGTGTGGAAGAAAAGTTTACCCAAACATGCAAGAACAGGTGGGCAAACACTTCAAGATTTGTTGTGGAGCACTTGCTACTCAAATGATTTTTTTCAGTAATATGTACTTTGCCCTACAGAAGCTCTGTCATAAGAACTGTAAATGAAGTATTTGGATGATGCTTAAATCATTTTAAGTGGAGTCTGAGAGAATCTAGTGCCTTGATCAGATATTGTTATTTCTCCTAGGTTCAGTGGAATTCTGGAAAACTGTCAGTGACTATGTCACAATTCCGGGTTTCGCCCATATCCACTCAGACTTGATCGTTCTAGAGCATTTCTGCCAACTGCCAAGAGCCAGCATCTGCATCCCCTTGCCCGAGGCCATCTGCGGCTGCTGGAGCAAGTCGGAGGTGCTGGGGGTTAAGAGCTCTCAGCAGCAACGCTCAAGTAATAATGGAGGTGATTGGTCTACACTGCTCCCCAGCGTTTCCCCAGGGGGCTAAACACCGGTTGTCCGATACCCTCGTGCACTTTGTTGGCTTCCTTCCTGTCTCACTTGCTCACGTGGTTACCTTGCCGCCATTTTAGCTTCACTTGGGGACCACCTATGGTTTCACCAGAATGCTTGCTAAGTGCTTGCTTCTGGGGAAACCTAAATCATGACACCAGAAGGCAGTAGTATAATGATCTTAGAAGGCAGAAAGCCTGGCTTTGAATCCCAGCCTGACCATGTGATCTTGGGCAGGTTACTCAACCACACTCTCTTAGTTCTTCACCTGCAGAATGGGAATAATATGCTCTGTCCTTAGATGCAGACAAGGAGGGGGTGTCCGAGTCAACTTATAGCTTCTCTTAGCTCTCTTTATGCACTTGTCAATGTCGTCTGTGGGAAGGGGGTGGGAGGGAGGATCAACATAGTGAATAGTTTGAGTTTGGGATTTGGTCAAAATGGATTCAAATCCTAACCAAATACCTATAAATGTAATTTTGGGGGTGCCTGGGTGGCTCAGTCATTAAGCGTCTGCCTTCGGCTCAGGTCATGATCCCAGGGTCCTGGGATCGAGCCCCGCATCGGGCTCCCCGCTCTGCGGGAAGCCTGCTTCTCCCTCTCCCACTCCCCCTGCTTGTGTTCTCTCTCTCGCTGTGTCTCTCTCTGTCAAATAAATAAATAAAATCTTTTTAAAAAAATGTAATTTTGGATGATTTGCTTACATTTTCTGAATCAATCTTTCCCAGGTTTCAGGAGAGCTAAGTGAAACGGTATATATAAACTGCTGGTAAAGTCCCTCATATCTTCTCGATTGACTTATCATTGGTTATTATTGTTAACAATAATATAGAGATAGGGCTTTGCATAACCATAGAAAAGTTACTTAATCGTCTATGGCTCAGTTTTCTCATCTGTAAAATGACAATAATAATAGCACCCATTTCATAGAGTAAAGTTAAAATGTTGTAAAACATGTGGAACATAGCAATGACACTGATTACTATACAAGTATTTTATGAATAAAAATTTAAAAACTACATGCTGCATGTACAAAACAAGCGTCTAGGGACTAGTCAAGTCAAGAGTTGACTGAAAGTAAAGAAAGGAAAAGAAGTTTGGGGGTGGGAAGGGGACAGAGAGAGAAAGAGGGAGAGAGAGAGAGAGACACTCTTTAGTAAGATAAATTTATGGCCTTATGTAAATGAGGGGAACCCAGAGAGTGAACAGTCAGCAGACGGCTATTGTAAGAGGAACAGATTACAGATGAATACCTAAAGAGGAGGTCAGTGTCCAGAGAATTGTGTTCAAATGGACAGAAACTTATTTTATGTTTGCAAGTGGTATGTATGAAGTCACCCCACCAATGACATAGGTTGTAGACTTATTCTTACAAAGTGTACAAAGTGGTTCTTTCAAATTGCAAAGATCCTGTTGTGCATAGAAGTGTTGATCACCATAGCAATAGCAGGGGCTTCTCCTCTATAGATGATTTTGTACTTGAGCTTAGTAATTAGGGGCTCCATGCTCAATGCTATCTTATAGCCAAACACAGGCTCCAATCACAAAGAAAATGACAGGGCAGTCCATCACCAACTTACTTAAATTGGTTGCAGAAAATCATAGACTCTTGCTGGCTACAGCATTAAGAATTAAGGGCCTCCAGTCTCCACCAGAACCTCGCCCTTCCTAGCCGCTTCCACTGGGAAGCATCTTCGCTTAATTTCAAGAACAGATCTACCTCAATATCCCACAGGCTTCTCATTAATCTGAAGTCATAGATCCTCTTATTTTTTTCCTTTAAAAAATATTTGCTATAGTTAGCAAATTGCACCCTGTGATAGTTCAAGCAAAATGGCTTTATTTTTCTCAAACATGACTTTTAAATGTCCTGTGTTGGATCTTTCTCCCCTAAGCTTGAGAACATCTTTGGCAGATCCCATAGCTCTTCAATCACTCCATTTGTACCAGCAGTATCATTTCTGTAACTTCAACTCACATTCAGCCATGAAAAAGCTCAGGTGAGGATAAAAAGTATGTATGATTGTTACCTCATACCTTCCATAAAGAAATCAATTCATATAGATTATAGATTCAAATGAGAAAGGAAAAAAAATAATGCTTCTAAAATAAATTCAAGGAAATAAATATCTTAAACAGGACCATAAAAAAGGGAGTATACATATAGAAAAAAATTATAAAAATTATAAAAATGTTTCAAAAGAAACAATTCAGGATTGAAAAGGCAGCCACAGAACTCATGCAAATAACTATGAAATAGATAAGCAACTCAAGAAAAAGTCATGGGGGTTTCACAGACGAGGATATCCAAATGATCGCACTTATTTATTTATTTTTTTTAAGATTTTATTTATTTATTTGACAGAGAGAGACACAGCGAGAGAGGGAACACAAGCAGGGGGAGTGGGAGAGGGAGAAGCAGGCTTCCCGCCGAGCAGGGAACCAGATGTGGGGCTTGATCCCAGGACCCTGAGATCATGATCTGAGCCCAAGGCAGACGCTTAATGACTGAGCCACCCAGGCGCCCCGAAATGACCACACTTAGGACAATGTGCTCATCTTCATGAGTCGTCAGGGAAATGCAGTCAGAAACACAAGGGAATACCATCATATACCTACCAGAATTGCTAACATGAAAAAGATAGAAAAGATGAAGCATTGGTAAAAGTATGAAGCAACTAGACTCCTCTACACCACTTGAGGGAATGTAAATTGGGACAAGTACCTTGGAAAACTAATTAGCAATATATTCTAAAGTTGAATGTGTATATATAACATATGATACAACATTTAATTCCTAGTATAATTATCTAAGACATATACATAGTATATATACATGCACTATTACATATGTACAGGAATATTCATTGCAAAATTGTTTGTTATAATCTTCAAACTAGAAACAAGCCTAATGCCAATAAACAGTAAAATGGATAAATGAGAAAATGAACAAAGTGTTGCTATTTGCAACTACATGGATGAGTTTCACAAACATACTAATGAGTAAAAAATAAAAGAGTACAGATATATTATAAATAATATATATTATATGGTATATCTATTATATAGTGTATATAGTATATATATTATAGTATATATCATATATATACTGTATATGTATTATATATCATATATAATTATATAGTATATATAGTGTATATATAGTTATTCCATTTTATAGAAAAAAAAACACTTGTCTCTGTAAAAAATCAAAAAGTTGGTTTCCTTTGGTTCAAAGGAAAGGAGTACAATGAGGAGTTTTTGGGTCCTGGAAATGTAATAATTCTTGACCCAGGTGGTAGTAACGTAGATACATTCCCTTTGTGATATTTCATAGAAATATACATTTAATATATGCACACTATGCTGCATATATATAAAGCTTTAATAAAAAATTAACAACTGGAAGTTTTCTCGTAATTGCCTTAAATTTCACAGATAAATAAATAATAAGGCCTCATCTGTTCTAAATTAAAACTTCAATCTCAAAACTTCTTTGCTCTCCTCAACAAAAGCCTGTCCTGCGGGTCAGGGATTTACAGTGAGGAAAGGAACATCATCTCCTGTTTTCTCTTTCTGCATCTTCTCCCCATCACACTCCATTATTTCTTGGTCTGCTTTTTATCTCCAAGGTGTTGGTGTCCAAAGGAGAAATGGGAGGGGCAAAAGGGAGGAACGGGGACAAAAACCTAAGTAGAAGGGATTGCTGTAATCAGACATTGACATTGCCTGTGTGGCAGATGTCCAAACGGTGACTTGCTTATGGAGCCCATTTTTTACATTCTTCTTTATCCTGTACAGGGATCTAATTCTGCATGGTCATTTGATGAGGACTAACCTCCAGTGTCCTGCCCTCAGCAGTCTATCCTGCTGCCTCTCACAGGAGAACCCAAGCCCTGTGCAGGCAGCCATCTTGGTAGGGCTACCCATGAGCTGGCTGGAGCCTGGCTTTCTTATGAGTCCCTGTGTTCAAGGAACACTCCATATATGGTGAGCTTGTGGATGGCCCCATATTTTCCTTTCTCCATTTCCTGACACTGTGAGCCACCCATCTTTTAATCTCTGGATCCTTCTCTATGATCAAATGTGCACCCTCTGAAACTGCTGGGGATATAGATGAAACCACCCATCCACGAGGAACTGCCATACTACCTTGTGCTGAGGGGCACCCCGGTGTTCTCTGCATTTTCTGCAGCTCAGCAAGAAGCCACCCATACTGCCGATTTCCTCCTCTTCTAGGCAACCACCATCTCTATTCTCTATAAATGATAATTCTGAGAATTTCTGAATTGGCTTTGTGGGGATCACCAGCTTTGCTTTCTTACAGGCACCAGAATGGGTACTCTGCAATGCTTCCCCCCAAAGATAATGATGACTACTTAAAGCAAAATAAATAAATAAATAAATAAATAAATAATGCCTTCGGAGTCTTAATCATTTACTTACTTAATTTGGATGGAATAGAGGATGAGAGTAGCAGGTCTGGCCCACTCACATTTTAGGAAGCCTTGTGGGAATATGTCTTCTAGCAGCTTCTCTCCTTGTGTTTTCGCCTTTGGAGATTTTGCCTCATTTCAAGACAACAGGAAAGATCCCACTTCTCCTTGCTGTTAACACTTGTATTCCTTGCCTCACTAAGCCCCTACCTTTCTCGCCTAAGAGAGAAGCCTGGGGTGCACTACTGTCAAACTCCTCACATACCTTTAACATCCCTCCTAGGCCTTTCCTACCCACCTATTTTATTTGAATACCCCTCATCCACCCAGGGGCTAACACCACCCACAGCATACCTCTAGCATAGCTTTTATTACACGCCCTTTTCCCCAACTAGGTAATAAACAACTTTAGAGCCAGGCCTGATTTCATTTTATAGGTGAGTGCCTGGAATGTGGTATTTAAAAAATTTGCTTAATGAGTAAATAGAAGAAAGTGGTTGAGGTTCATTGTGAAGCATTGATAAAGATTCCTGGAAATTGGACATAAAATGGTCCATTGTGCACTCCTCAGTACCTTCCACCCTACTGCTGCTGATGGAAGGGAGATGTTTAACTGTGCGAGACACGATGTGTTTAGGATTCCTTGACTTTGGCATTGTTTAGTCGTCTTTTACAAATCGAACTCAGCAATGTGCAATCACTTTCATAGGCATAGCTTCACTCAATTCCCTCCCGAGCGCACGTTTACTTCAGTATCATCATCATCCTCATCATCGTGGATCTAATTTTATGAACTAGGAAACTGAAGTCCTCATTAGAAACTTACTGTTCACAGCACTTACTCACTATGATGCTCCAAAACACAACTGAGTTTCAGATCTCAGTGGCAAATACATGCTTTCTGATAAATAACCCAAAATAAATTTATATGGCCAACACAGTATAGTTCTCATTCCCGATCATAGCTGTAGTCATGCTCAACTATTCCTCTTGTTATCATGCCGTTATGAGCTTGGTTTTAGATGACTAGCACTGTAATAAGGTAAGAGGACAGAACAGATGAGGTTTGCAGTCAAGTTTCTGGTCCTGGGAGTAACATATCAGGTAAATTTCACCCATTTATAGAAGCTGATTCAGGAAATTCTGGTCTTACATTTCTCTTTTGATCATTTAGATAGCTGATGGACTGAAACAGCATAGGGCTTCCTGAAATCTCTCCTGAATGAAAGAGATTCATCTTCTGTGCATTTCCTTATGAACGCATCTATGGATTTTGGTATCATCCTGGATTCTACAGAAATAAGCACACTCCCAAAGTCATGAGAAAGTTCTAAAACTATAAATTTTTCAAACTAAAGTTGCCTAACTTGAAATTGCTTTTTTGTAACATAGACGGGAATAGTTATCAGACTCGTGATTTGTAAAAGTTAGATCTTGCACCTTTGAGTGGAAAGATGATAAAACGTGTACTTTCCATTAATGCCCAAAGTTAAAGAGGTGCTCTAGTCTCAGGTTAAGCTAAGAAGAGGCAGGTATGTAAGAATAATGCTTACTAAATTTGACCACCAAGCTTCTCTAACCACGCATTGTGAATTTTGTTAGCCTCCTTCACATTAATAAGAATTTCCTTTAAATAGCATATATTCTCTTAAAGGATAACTATTATATCTTTTGGGGACCTATAGTTGGTTAAAGATAAAAAATTTTGACCTAAAGAAATAGAGAACAATGTAGCAACCAGAGTTGAAGTAGTTCACATAAATTGGGCATTTTTCTAGTGGGATATTATCCAAAGGAAAAAAACCTGGAGATTAATTTGTGGCACAGTGATGTTTTTCTAAAGTTAAGTTGTTCCCAGAAGTAGATTTTATTTCAGAAATCTTGGGACGCCAAATGGCCTGTAAACAGTATTATTTCTTAAGAAAAAAAAAAAAACACAAAAACTCAAGAGTTATGTGTATAAACTTTGTGTTCATATTTACAAAATGGCATGGGATGAAATAATACAAATTTACTTTGCATATTTATGGCATATTGAATCAAAATCTGAATCTTTATTTTTCAGGGTTTTTTTCCAAAATATTTTTGAAGTTTATTTGACATACTCAAACATATTAAAAGAGAGAAAATCTCCAACTGAGACAAAACATGTCCTTCTTGAGGATCATTAGGCTTGGAGGATTTATAGTTCGGGGGGGTCCTTTCTTTTAACATATTAAAATCATTTTCTAAAATTTTGCTTAAAAATTTTGTGGGAAAGTAAAAAAATGACCTGAAATGTTTTTGTTTCTGTCCAAGATTTGATAATTTTCATTTTAAATAAAAAATGGAAAGGGTAGAACTTCATGCCACTCACATTTTTTCAAATGAATTATCCTATCTCCTTTCCAATTTCACTATGGAAACTGACTGGAATAAAGTTAAATAAGGATTTAATAGCTCTGTTTACATAAGCAACATTAAGTGGAAAGATGAGGCAATGAGTTACATCATTTCCCCTGAGGATGTTCTGCATAATTCAAGTTCCCTGGAATTGTAATAGATAATCCATGAAAAGAAAATGTATCTTTAGAAAAACAGATGTAGCAGATACTGGATTAAATACATCAGACAGGTGAATTTACTCAGGACATGTGAGTAGAAAAGTGGGAACGCTCCAGGGCTCCTTGCTTGGCCCCAATCTCTTTCCTGTGTACCCTTGGTGATCCCATCTACATGCCTTATGGGTGGGAGGATGGGGTACCTGGGTGATGGGCATTAAGGAGGGCACTTGATGTAATGAACGCTGGATGTTATATGCAACTGATGAATCACTAAATTCTACCCCTGAAACTAACAATACACTATATGTTAACTAACTTGAATTTAAATAATATCTAAGAAACAAAATAAATGTCATCCACATGTGTAAGACTTCTATTGTGTATCACTAGCCCTGTCTTCTCTCTTCAACTCCAGACAACTGGACGTCTCCCCATGATGTCTAATATTCCTCCCAAACTTACCATGCTCAAAACTGAGCCCTGATGTTCTTTACCGATTCTCTGATAGTCTTGCCTATCTCATTAAAGAGTAACTCCATTCTCCCACTTGCTCAGGCAAGAAATAAAAATAAGAGTTGCTCTATCTCTATTCTTTACTTTACACCACTATCAACAAATCCTGTCTTTTCTACTTCACATTATACTATAACCTCAACTATTCTGCATCATCTCTAGTAAATACATGGTCAAAATCCCCATTATCCCTTGCCTGAATTATTGCCATAGCCTCCTATCTGGGAGCCTCCTGGAGGCCCACCCTTACCTTAGTCTATTCTCAACAGAGCAGTAGAATTGTTTGACTCTTGTAAAATGCAATTCCTAACATGTCATTTTCTGCTTAAAACTTTCCAGTGTCTTTCACATCTTAATCCAAAGTTCTTTCAATATCTTGCATGGTCTTTCGCTGTCTTGTCCTGGTTACTTGACTGAACTCATCCACTACTGCCTTCATTTACTCTTCTTCAGCTATTAGGGTCCCCCTACTAACAGAAAAGGCCAGGATTTTGTCAGTGTTCACTGCTGAGTCCCAGGGTCAAGTACAGTAGCTGATGTATAGTAGATGCCCACTAAAACTCTGTTGAATGAATGGCTTCACTGGAATAATCTGAGAGCGCATAAGGTATAGACGACCTAGTTGTTGATTCCCACTGGAAAGAGCCAATGAAGCTGAAGTTACTCACCAGCAATTGAAGAGTACTGGAGTATGTATATATTCTATGTACCTCTTCTAGCTAACAATAGGTGAAAACGAACTGATTTCTAAATATCTTTGCAGAGTAGTACGCACCTCACTGCTTTGCATCTGTCAGGAATGTTGAAATTTTAAGATTTTTGTTCATTGTACTTGAAATGGAAATACTATCCCTTGATGTAAGAAAGGGAGGTTTTAGGGAAAATGCGTGCACTTCAGTGATTGCCAAGTCTTTTCATCATTGCCAGGCAAACACAGGCTTAGCCTTAAGGCTTGCTGGGAAGGTTAATGATTAACTGCTCAAAGATGCGTGAGGGAAGTGGTCTAATTAACATAAATCTCTATGATACGTGTTCACATTCTTGCAGACAATGGATAAAGGTCACGCCATAAACTCCTGGTTATATTTCTCTTGGTGAGTTGTTTGTGAATTGTGAATTGTAAGATGACTTTCAGAACAATGTTAAATTGTGTCATAGCTGAATTTTAAGAAAAACATTCTGCAATTAATATACAAAAGACAGTTTGTAAAGCTAAACTAATTCAAATATTGTAAGCATAATAAGAGCTTTCTTTTATCAAAGTATAGTTTTTTGGAAAGTTGAAAAAATGTACTGTTAATTGGAATGATCTCTTCTAAACCATATCTATTAAATCATTAGAGGTTTACTAATTCATTAATGAGGGAGTCAAGAAGATGATGAAGCTGGTTATAAGATCATTTTAACATTCTGGGTACTTATACGTGTTTTAAAAATGTTGTAATAAGGGGTGGAGCAAGATGGCGGAGGAGTAGGAGACCTGGATTTCATCTGGTCTCAGGAATTCAGCTGGATAGGGATCATACCATTCAGAACACCTACAAACTCAACAGGAGATCGAAGAAAAGAATAGCAACAACTCTCTGAACAGAAAAGCGACCACTTTCTGGAAGGTAGGACGTGCGGAGAAGTGAATCCGAGGCCATATTCGGGAGGATAGACAGCGGGGGAGGGGTCCTCCGTCCGCCGCTTCGGGCAAGTGATAGAGCCACGGAGCACAAAATCGGAACTTTTAGAAGTCAGCTCCGCTGAGGGATGTCGCTCCGGTGGCTAAGTGGGGGGTGGGACCCTCACGGGACAGGGTGGTCTCAGGACCCTCAGGGTCACAGGAAGACCGGGGGTGCCTGAGTGTGGCAGAGCTCCCAGGTATTGGAGTGGGGAAGCCGGCTGCAGAGACGGAGCCGAGGCGCGGGCTCTCAGCTCAGGGTTGCCATAAACCGTGATCCGCGGCACAGTCGGGCCACTGCTCCTCCAGCAGGGACCCAACAGGCGGCAGATCCGGGGAGACTCCCCTTCTTCCCCCGGGAGGAGCAGCGCGGGAGCGCACCGTAGGGATCTGCTGGGTTTGGAGACTCCACCCGGGGTCGGGTGCCAGAGATAGAAACGCGCGGTCACAGGCCGGGTGAGCACGGAGTGCGGCCGGAGACCGGGGAGACGGGAGTGACTGACTGCTTTTCTCTGGGGGTGCACTGAGGAGTGGGGCCCCAAGTTTTCGGCTCCTCCAGGGCGGAGATTGGGAGGCCGCCATTTTCACTCTCGTCCTCCAAAGCTGTACGGAAAACTTGCAGGGAACAAAAGCTCCCGAGACCAAACCCGAGCAGATTACTTAGCCTGGCCCCGGCAATGGCGGGACACTTCCGCCTCCGGCAAAGACATTTGGAAACCATAGCAACAGGCCCCTCCCCCAGAAGATCAGCAAAAACAGCCAGCCAAGACCAAGTTTACCCATCAATGAGAACGGCAGAACTCCAGCGCTAGGGGAATACAGCACATAGAATCCAGGGCTTTTTTTCCCATGATTCTTTTGTCTTTCAAAGTTAATTTTTTTTTTAACTGTCTTTTTATTTTTTTTTTTGAATTTTTCTTTTTCCTTTTTTCAACCGACATCTTATCAATCCCCTTTTTAAAAAACATTTTTATTTTTCATTTTTAGAGTCATATTCTATCCCTTCATAGTAGTTACCCTTATTTTTGGCATATATATATAAGTTGTTCTCTCTTTAAAATTTTGACATACAGTTTCTTCTAACAGATCAAAATATACCCTAAATCTCTAGTGTATGGCTCTGTTCTAGTCTCCTGCCTGATCACATTCTCTCCCTTTTTTTTTCTTTTTTTTAAATCCTCTTCTTTCTTTTTTCAAACAACTTCTTATCAATTCCTTTTATAAAATTTTTTATAATTTTCAACTTTACAGTCATATTCCATCCCTTCATCATATCAACCCTTATTTTTGTACATATATAAGTTTTTCTTTCTTTAAAATTTTGGGAGGCACTTTCTTCTAACAGACCAAAATACACCGAAAATCTAGTGTGTGGCACTGATTTATGCACCAGCCTGATCATATTTGATCATATTCTGTTTTTTTTTGTTTTGTTCTGTTTTTGTTTGTTTTCATCTTTTTCTTTTTCTTTTTTTTTCTTTTTCTTTTTTCTTTCTTTCCCTTTCTTTTCCCCTGGTGTCAGGTATTTTCTGATTTGTTTAGAGTATATTTTCTGGGGACGTTGTTACCCTGTTAGCATTTTGTTCTCTTATTCATCTATTCTCCACTGGACAAAATGACAAGACGGAAAAATCACCTCAACAAAAAGAACAAGAGGTAGTACCAACTGCCAGGGACCTACTCAATATGGACATTAGTACGATGTTGATCTAGATTTCAGAATCATGACTTTAAAGATACTAGCTGGGCTTGAGAAAAGCATGAGGGTTATTAGAGAAACCCTTTCTGGAGAAATAAAAGAACTAAAATCTAACCAAGTCGAAATCAAAAAGGCTATTAATGAGGTGCAATCAAAAATGGGGGTGCTAACTGCTAGGATAAATGAGGCAGAAGAGGGAATCAATGCTATAGAAGACCAAATGATGGAAAATAAAGAAGCTGAGAAAAAGAGAGATAAACAACTACTGGATCACGAGGGCAGAATTCGAGAGATAAGCGACACCATAAGACGAAACATCATTAGAATAATTGGGATCCCAGAAGAAGAAGAAAGAGAGAGAGGGGCAGAAGGTCTATTGGAGCAAATTATAGCAGAGAACTTCCCTAATTTGGGGAAGGAAACAGGCATCAAAATCCGGGAGGCACAGAGAACCCCTCTCAAAATCAATAAAAATAGGTCAACACCCTGACATCTAATAGTAAAACTTAAGAGTCTTAGAGACAAAGAGAAAATCATGAAAGCAGCTCAGGAGAAGAGATCTGTAACCTACAATGGTAGAAACATTAGATTGGCAACAGACCTATCCACAGAGACCTGGCAGGCCAGAAAGGATGGGCATGATATATTCAGAGCACTTAATGAGAAAAATATGCAGCCAAGAATACTATATCCAGCTAGGCTGTCATTGAAAATAGAAGGAGAGATAAAAAGCTTCCAGGACAAACAAAAACTAAAGGAATTTGCAAACATGAAACCAGCCCTACAAGAAATCTTGAAAGGGGTCCTCTAAGCAAAGAGAGAGCCTAAAAGCAACATAGACCAGAAAGGAACACAGACAATATACAGTAACAGTCACCTTCCAGGCAATACAATGGCACTAAATTCCTATCTTTCAATAGTTACCCTGAATGTAAATGGGCTAAATGCCCCAATCAAAAGACACAGGCTATCAGATTGGATTAAAAAACAAGACCCATCGATATGCTGTCTGCAAGAGATTCATTTTAGACCCAAAGACACCCCCAGATTGAAAGTGAGGGGGTGGAAAACCATTTACCATGCTAATGGACACCAAAAGAAAGCTGGGGTGGCAATCCTTCTATCAGACAAATTAGATATTAAACCAAAGACTGTAATAAGAGATGAGGAAGGACACTATATCCTACTTAAAGGGTCTATCCAACAAGAAGATCTAACAATTGTAAATATCTATGTCCCGAACATGGGAGCAGCCAATTATATAAGGCAATTAAAAACAAAAGCAGAGAAACACATTGACAACAATACAATAATAGTGGGGGACTTTAACACCCCCCCTCACTGAAATGGACAGATCATCTAAGCAAAAGATCAACAAGGAAATAAAGACTTTAAATGACACACTGGACCAAATGGACTTCACAAATATATTCAGAACATTCCATCCCAAAGCAACAGAACACACATTCTTCTCTAGTGCCCATGGAACATTCTCCAGAATAGATCACATCCTAGGTCACAAATCAGGTCTCAACTGGTACCAAAAGATTGGGATCATTCCCTGCCTATTTTCAGACCACAGTGCTTTGAAACTAGAACTCAATCACAAGAGGAAAGTCAGAAAGAACTCAAATACATGGAGGCTAAAGAGCATCCTACTAAAGAATGAATGGGTCAACCAGGAAATTAAAGAAGAATTTTAAAAATTCATGGAAACCAATGAGAATGAAAACACAACTGTTCAAAATCTTTGGGATGCAGCAAAGGCAGTCCTAAGAGGAAAGTATATAGCAATACAAGCCTTTCTCAAGAAACAAGAAAGGTCTCAAGTACACAACCTAACCCTACACCTAAAGGAGCTAGAGAAAAAACAGCAAATAAAGCCTAAACCCAGCAGGAGAAGAGAAATAATAAAGATCAGAGCAGAAATCAATGAAATAGAAACCAAAAGAATAGTAGAACAGATCAACGAAACTAGGAGCTGGTTCTTTGAAAGAATTAACAAGATTGATAAGCCCCTGGCCAGACTTATCAAAAAGAAAAGAGAAATGACCCAAATCAACAAAATCATGAATGAAAGAGGAGAGATCACAACCAACACCAAAGAAATACAATTATAAGAACATATTATGAGCAACTCTATGCCAGCAAATTAGATAACCTGGAAGAAATGGATGCATTCTTAGAGATGTATCAACTACCAAAACTGAACCAGGAAGAAATAGAAAACCTGAACAGACCTATAACCACTAAGGAAATTGAAGCAGTCATCAAAAATCTCCCAACAAACAAAAGCCCAGGGCCAGATGGCTTCCCAGGGGAATTCTACCAAACATTTCAAGAAGAGTTAATACCTATTCTTCTGAAACTGTTCCAAAAAATGGAAATGGAAGGAAAACTTCCAAACTCGTTTTATGAGGCCACCATTACCTTGATCCCAAACCAGAGAAAGACCCCATCAAAAAGGAGAATTACAGACCAATATCCTTGATGAACATGGGTGCAAAAATTCTCACCAAAATACTAGCCAATAGGATCCAACAGTACATTAAAAGGATTATTCACCACGACCAAGTGGGATTTATTCCTGGGCTGCAAGGTTGGTTCAACATCCGCAAATCAATCAACACGATACAATACATTAACAAAAGAAAGAACAAGAATCATATGATTCTCTCAATAGATGCAGAAAAAGCATTTGACAATGTACAGCATCCTTTCTTGATCAAAACTCTTCAGAGTATAGGGATAGAGGGTACATACCTCAATATCATAAAAGCCATCTTTGAAAAACCTACAGTGAATATCATTCTCAATGGGGAAAAACTGAGAGCTTTCCCCCTAAGGTCAGGAACACGGCAGGGATGTCCACTATCACCACTGCTATTCAACATAGTATTAGAAGTCCTAGCCACAGCAATCAGACAACAAAAAGAAATAAAAGGCATCCAAATCGGCAAAGAAGAAATCAAACTCTCACTCTTTGCAGATGATATACTTTATGTGGAACACCCAAAAGACTCCACCCCAAAACTGCTAGAACTCATACAGGAATTCAGTAAAGTGGCAGGATATAAAATCAATGCACAGAAATCAGTGGCATTCCTATACACCAACAACAAGACAGAAGAAAGAGAAATGAAGGAGTCGATCCCATTTACAATTGCACCCAAAACCATAAGATACCGAGGAATAAATCTAACCAAAGAAGCAAAGGATCTGTACTCAGAAAACTATAAAATACTCATGAAAGAAATTGAGGAAGACACAAAGAAAAGGAAAAACGTTCCATGCTCATGGATTGGAAGAACAAATATTGTGAAGATGTCAATGCTACCTAGAGCAATCTACACATTCAATGCAATCCCCATCAAAATACCATCCACTTTTTTCAAAGAAATGGAACAAAGATTCCTAAAATTTGTATGGAACCAGAAAAGATGCCGAATAGCCAGACGAATGTTGAAAAAGAAAAGCAAAGCTGGCGGCATCACAATTCCAGACTTCAAGCTCTATAACAAAGCTGTCATCATCAAGACAGTATGGTAGTGGCACAAAAACAGACACATAGATCAATGGAACAGAATAGAGAGCCCAGAAATGGACCCTCAACTCTATGGTCAACTAATCTTTGACAAAGCAGGAAAGAATGTCCAATGGAAAAAAGACAGTCTCTTCAACAAATGGTGTTGGGAAAACTGGACAGCCACATGCAGAAGAATGAAACTGGACCATTTCCTTACACCACACACAACAATAGACTCCAAATGGTTGAAAGACCTAAATGTGAGACAGGAGTCCATCAAAATTCTAAAGGAGAACACAGGCAGCAACCTCTTCGACCTCAGCCACAGCAACTTCTTCCTAGAAACATTGCCAAAGGCAAGGGAAGCAAGGGCAAAAATGAAGTATTGGGACTTCATCAAGATAAAAAGATTTTGCACAGCAAAAGAAACAGTCAATAAAACCAAAAGACAACCGACAGAATGGGAGAAGATATTTGCAAATGACATATCAGATAAAGGGCTAGTATCCAAAATCTATAAAGAACTCATCAAACTCAACACCAAAAGAACAAAGAATCCAATCAAGAAATGGGCAGAAGACATGAACAGACATTTTTCCAAAGAAGACATCCAAATGGCCAACAGACACATGAAAAAGTGTTCAATATCGCTTGGCATTGGGGAAATCCAAATCAAAACCTCAATGAGATACCACCTCACACCAGTCAGAATGGCTAAAATTAACAAGTCAGGAAATGACAGATGTTGGTGAGGATGTGGAGAAAGGGGAACCCTCCTCCACTGTTGGTGGGAATGCAAGCTGGTGTAACCACTCTGGAAAACAGTATGGAGGTTCCTCAGAAAGTTGAAAATAGAGCTACCCTACGACCCAGCAATTGCACTACTGGGTATTTACCCCAAAGATACAAATGTAGGGATCCGAAGGGGTACATGCACCCCGAAGTTTATAGCAGCAATGTCCACAATAGCTAAACTGTGGAAAGAGCCAAGATGTCCATAGACAGATGAATGGATAAAGAAGATGTGGCGTGTATATACAATGGAATATTATGCAGCCATCAAAAGGAATGAGATCTTGCCATTTGCAACGACGTGGATAGAACTGGAGGGTGTTATGCTGAGTGAAATAAGTCAATCAGGGAAAGACATGTATCATATGACCTCACTGATATGAGGAATTCTTAATCTCAGGAAACAAACTGAGGGTTGCTGGAGTGGGGGGTGGGGTGGGAGGGATGGGGTGGCTGGGTGATAGACATTGGGGTGGGTATGTGCTATGGTGAGTGCTGTGAATTGTGCAAGACTGTTGAATCACAGATCTGTACCTCTGAAACAAATAATGCAATATATGTTAAGAAAAAAAAAAAGAAGAAGAAGATAGCAGGAGGCAAAGAATGAAGGGGGGGAAATCGGAGGTGGAGACGAACCATGAGAGACGATGGACTCTGAGAAACAAACTGAGGGTTCTAGAGGGGAGGGGGGTGGGAAGATGGGTTAGCCTGGTGATGGGTATTAAAGAGGGCACATTCTGCATGGAGCACTGGGTGTTACGCACAAACAATGAATCATGGAACACTACATCAAAAACTAATGATGTATGGTGATTAACATAACAATAAATTTAAAAAAAAATCTTGTAATAAGATTCCCAGGTTATTTACAAAACTGCTTGCTGTCCTTCAGGGCAATAAAGTCATAACCAGAGAGAAATCATTTGCACTCCTACTGCAACTAAATCTACCAGTTACCATGTACCTTTACAGAGTCCAGGCCTTAGTTAATTATAAATAGTGAATCACACAAAGCTATATTCTCTAGATCAGCACCATCCAATAGAAATAAAATGCCAGCCACATAAGTAATTCAAAAATTTCCAGTAAACACATTGAAAAAAAAGAAAAAAGTAAAAGATATTTTTAATAATAAACTTTATGTAACCTATTATATGAAAACTATTATCAGTTTTACACATAATATAACAAATTATTAATGGGATATTTTACATTCTTTTTTTCTCACTACGTCTTCAAATCTGGTGTCCATTTTATACCTCTAGTACATCTCAGTGCTGACTAGCCATATTGCAAGTTCTCAGTGGCTGCTTATGGCAGGTGGTCACCATATTAGACAGTGTAGTTTTAGATGATTAAATAATCATTGGATGGACTTGTTAAACAGTGCCTCAGGATGATGTTGAAATGTTGTGCTGTACTTCTTTTGCCTTATTTCCAAGTTTTGAGTCGCTATACATAACATTTCCAACCAGGAATTGTAGTCTTTGGCTCCTAGGACATTAAATGATAGCAAATAGAATTTTTCTACAGCATTACCTTATTTAGGATACTAAATGTGTTTTTAAAAGTTATTTGAAAGGCATTTTTATTTATCATATATATCATGATGTTTAAGCTTTTAGCTAAAGATTCTTTACTTTAAATTATAATTGAATTATTCTAACAAAATCTATCACAGCACAGGTAACTAAGATGCATAGAGGGTTACTGGGAGCCAGCTACCCTAAATCTCTTTATATTAGTTACCTAGTTTAATTCTTACAAAAATTCTTTAAGGTATTATTACCATTTTAGAGATGTGGAGGCTAAGAGCATTTACGTAACTTGCTAAAGGCCACACAGCTTCTAAGGAGGAAATGGAAATAAAATCCAGGCTTCTTAACTGCAAAGCCTGAACTATTAACCACTATGTTATACACAGGGATGACTTCAAAATTAATTCATTCTACCCATATCAATTAAATGGCTAAACATTTGTTAAGCAAATTAAAATTAAGGATACGTCATTCTTTCTTTAGACAAGAAAAATGTTTTTCCTGTTTTCCAGGATGAGTAGGAAAAAATCTATACCAAAAAAAAAAAAAGTTTTTGTAATTATAGGAAAATACTATTTCTTTAACCTTTACAAAATCAATTATGTTGTACCCCTGAAATTAATAACACTGTGTTAATTATATGTCAATAAAAATAAATTAAAAATTAAGGGAAAAAAGTTCATATTAAACTTTCTGTAGTGGAATAAAATTCAATGCTTTTGTTCGCTTTCATTCCTACTTCATAGGTTTGGTTTGTAAATTGCTCTTATTTCATAGGAAGAAAGCATAGGGGATTAATTCTGATTGTCATTATCACAGAATACAGTTTGGAAGACATTTTAAATTGAAATGGAAATAGAAAATTGAAATGGAAATAGAAAATTGAAATGGAAATAGAAAATTGAAATAGAAATGGAATTAGGAAAAATGTCCTTGCTTAATGGTTTTTCAAGGCAAAAATCTTCTTGAGGAAATGCAGCCAATGGAAATAAAATGTGGCCTCATAACAGTAGCTTGGCATTTTTTTCTCTTTTCTTATTTTTTCATTCAACTTGTATAAACTAGAAATTAGCACTGTTCTTTGAATACGTGGTAAGAATTACCTGTAAATTCTTACTTGTCGTGTGCTTTCTAAGACAGAAAGCTCCCAACTAGTAATAAAATATATTTAGTGGCCATTGGTTTATTCAAGTCGCTTTTCCATCTTTTACTAATTTTGTCACTTTACATTTTTATTTTATTTGTCCATTTAATTTGGTTTTCTAATGCACTGTTAAATTGTTACTTATAGCATAAGTTGATAAGTTTCAATATGTCTTTTGTACCTTTAGTTATTTCACCTACTTCATTTGTGTTTGGTTTGTTCCCATTTCCCAGATCAATTTTTGTAAACGTATTTCTGGCTAACTGATATTTAGAAAAAAAGGAAAAACAGCTTTGAGTTTGGTAAATCATGTCTTTGTCTCCCAATTCATTTAATGGCATTCTCTTTATTATTCCTTTGTTCCATATTTAATTATTTGTTCATTCTGTTAATCTTTTTCTATGTTCTTTATTTTAAGGCTTATATAATTTATATGTATATATATATATATTTTTTCTAAATAGTGTTTCAAAACCATATATTTATCTCTATTCATTGCTGTATTAGCTCTGAATTATCTCCAAGGATAAGAAGTACACATTCTATAACAGTTCATTATGTTTTCTTAGCTCCTCTTCCTGCATTGGTCTGGTATTTACTTTTTTCAAATACTTGTCCCCTTAAATTTTATATATAGGTAATTCATTTCATTCCAGATTCCTCCTACTGAAGCAAAATACTGTGCTTCTTTTCTAGAGCTGTGACCTACTTTGACTATTTGGTTATTATACTTACTTAGATTTCTCAAAGAGTGAGAAACAAAATATAAAAGTTAAGAACTGAGAAAAGTCTTAAAAATTAAAATCATGTGAAAGGGATACATTCTCCCAGTGGGCAATTGAAGATTATAAATTGACCTACCACCAGTCTCCCCAGATTTTAATGTTAAATCTCATAATTTTCAACTACTTTTTCAAATAATAAAAGGAAATTTTAAAAAGAAAAATCATGTTCAATATGATACTAATTCTGTTAAAAAATCACATATGTATCCATATAAAGATTAAAAAATATAAAAATATTTGAAGTGATGATGTCAGAATGGAATTTTTCTTTATATTTTTATGTAGTTTCTAAATTCCCTTCAATTTATATGCATTATTTTAGCAAGTAGAAAAGAAACAATAAAGGCCAATTAGGTAATGCTAATTAAAACCAATTTAAAAACCATTCCTCTCAAAACAAGCTTGTATCACAGATTATCCCTTGAAGATTATGGTCAAGTGTGTGTGTGTATATATATATATATATATATATATATATATATATATATATGAATTTTAGGAATCAAATTGTGTGTTTTTCTACCTGAGCCTGGCCTGCAAAACTGAGCATCTTTGTGTCTGATAGACATTTATAGATGGAATATTAAACTTTCTCATTTTCAGAAGAAGGGTTGAGCCAGACCAAAAGCTGAAGAAATTCTCTCAGAGCTTTGGAAAAAAAAAAAAAAAATATATATATATATATATATATATATATATATATATATATATATATATATTTTAAAAGAAAAGGGGTGCAAAAATCCTATCTGCCTGAAATAATGCTGTAAAACCTATGATTTCAGGGAAGGGCAAAAATATCTAGAAGAGGAAGCTTAACATGGAAATAGTACCAGCCAAATTGCTTAATACAGATCCATGTGGCAGGAAGTGTCATGGCAAGAAATGGTCTAGCCAGCTGATGCAATTTCTGACCAACCATCAAGCTTTAACAGTCACATCAAATTGCCCTAAGCTGGGATCAGCTATTTGGTTTTCTTTTGGGGGCACTTAGTCATCCGAATAGCAAGATGGGACTGTGGACCAAATAATGTTTAAAGTCTTATCCATCTCTCAGTTTCTAGCTCTGACTTCATTCGAATTTCACTATGAGGAAATTGGCTACCCAATTTACATAAAGCTGCATTTTTGCAACCACCTTATGCCAAAATATTTTATATGTAGATTAAATATCTGAAGAGTAAAAGCAAAGCTATAAAATGGTTAGAAGACAATATGAGAGAATATTCTAAGTTTGGAAAGGCCCACTTAAAAAAAATCTAGACATTTTATCCCCACCAATAGCTGAGGACAACATATTTGTAACACATAAAAGAGAAAATGAATTAATACTCCTAATATATACAATGATTAAAGAAATATAAGAAAAAGAAACCACACAAAAGATACGTAAATAATACGAAAATAAAAGTTCTGGAATACCTATAGGCAGCCAAAAAATATTTTTAAAATGTGCTGAACTTCACTGTTAGCCGGGAAATGCAAATTAAAACCAAATGCAATACAATTTCATACTCATTGGATTTGCAATAATTAAACTGATAGCACTAAGTGCTGACTAGGGCCTGTGAAAATGAATAGTCTTATACGGTTTTTAGAAGAATAAAATGGGCATGATATACTTGGAAAATACTTTAGATCTATCAGATTTTAAAATAGAAATATAATTTGATCCATTAGTTTCACTTTTACAAATCCATTCTTCAGAAAGAGTGGTATTCATATGTATAAAATCCTGTAGGTTTAAAAATTATTTGTAAAGCAAAAAGCCCAGAAAGGTACACCAACATAAGATCAGTACATCAATATAATGTGCCAGAAGACAGCGCTTTTTAAATGAGATAAATCTTTATGTACTTCCCTAAAAAAAGTAGTGCATGGTAAGTAAAAATTGCAAGGTAAAACCAAAAGGCATACCATTTTGGTTCATATATGCATATTTATATGTATGTGTATAGATGTATATTTATTTGTGTGCTTCTGATAATGATGATGATTCTGTTGATATTGTTGATGATATAGCTAATACATACTGGCTGTTACCTTGTGCTAAGCCCTATCCTAAGCACTCTACATGGATTGACTCAACTAATCCTCAAAACTACCCTACCAGCTAGGGATTAGTTTTCTCCCTTTTTGAAAGACCACAAACAATTATACCTGAGACACAGAGTAGGTGACAGAACTAGAATTGATTTCAACAGTTTGTCTCCAGAATCTGCTTCTCTTAAACCTTTCACTGAAATGCTGTGAACAGGTCCAGCCTGAAACAGGACAGTGGACCACACAGCCTGGTTAGTGTTGTCAAGCTCTCAGAGTCCCACAGATGCTAGATTCTCCACTGAGCCAGCCAGGAACATTTGGAGAGCTCTTGTGGTTTTTTAAAGGCCTGGGCTCCTTTTCTTCTCCAACAATAAGCAGTTGGATTCTATCTTTGATGTTTCAGTTAATATCTCTAGGGAATAAAATGATGGAAAGTTAATGAATATAATATACTAAGGTCCTATTAGATAAAGAATAGTTTTGGGGGAAAATATTGGCACCTGTTGGGTGAGAAGCTTTTAATTGGAGCCACACTAATATCGATTTGAGAATATTAATAATTAAGAACTGAAAGCAGTGAGGAGAAATGGTCTATATTTGTGTACCGTTATGCAACAATGGTGAGCCGGAGATGAGCCTGTTCACATTCTTACAGTCAGACAATTACATTAACAATCAATAAAGGCCCGGGTGCATAACTGGCTGCTTATATTTCTCTTTGTGAAAGTTTTGAGCAATCAAGAGACTATCAAAAAAAAAAAAACAAAACACATTAAATGGCATTTTTGTCAGGATCATGTGGAGATTATCAAGCACTTTTTTTTAGGAAAAAAGGGCAGTGATTTCCAAGGCTAACTCAAACCAGATGCAGTCTGAAAGTCAAAGTATTTTCCAGTGAGAAAACTGTCTTTTTTAGGGAATTTCAGGGCAATTCAGAATCATTCAACTGTGCAGATACATGCTGCATTTTTGTCTCATTCTGTACAACAAATGTGTTTTTTAAACTTCTTTTCAAAGCAGTTATTTTGACAGTCATACATATCTATTGCTATGTGTTTTAAATTAAATGTAAATGCTATCCCAGAGCCAATAATAATTAATATTTACTGGGCACATTCTATAAATGTGCTAGTTACTTGTTATGTACCTTTTATGTACAATTTAATTTAACCTGTACAACAGTGTGCACATGTTTTTATATGTATGTGCCCAGTATATATTCATCATCACTATTTTACAGATGGAGATGTTGAGGAGGTTACTAATTTGCCAAAGGCCACACTGCTTATAAATGGAACATCTGGAAATAAAATCTAAGTAGCTCTGTTTCTCCAGATTCCTAACTATTATACTCAGTGCCTCTAAGAGCTATAACCATGCAGGGGGCAGGAAACAGACTTCAAGTATCTTTTCATCTCTAATTTTATCACTGGAAAACCGACTGCTAAACTGTATCTCCTAAACTACAAAGTATTTGACATATTTGTTTGTCTATAAAATTTGACACACACACAAAAACGGCTTTTTATTTTTCTCTGAAGTTTGAGGAATGTCTTTTCCACATTGTCTAGGATGGGAGATACAACATCAAGCCAAGATAACTGTCATTATTTTTTAATGACTGTTGAGGAACATTCCATTTTTTCATTGGTTGAAATACAAGGCAAAAATACTCAAACGTCAAACTATTTTCCTTTTAGCAAAGTAGAACTTTAAACTTTTGAATTCCAATTTCATCATAAAACTTTTCAACTTCTCTTAGCAGATGGACAGAGCACGTTCTGCAGAAAAGATTCACTTTTACAGTCTCATAATCCCAAGAGGGAAAGTTGAAAGCTAGAAAAATTGAAAACCTGTCCTGGTCATCCAAATGACACAAGAAAGTCAACCGCCTGATGACCTTTTGAAAGATGTGACCCTTTTCTAAAGAATGAGTTTGGTTTACTTGACATGACAAGTGGAGGAAGCCAGCTGGTTCCATTATCCTATTGGAAAGCCTACTCTGCACAGACCTCCAGAGCGGTCCTCATCATCTTCCCCCAGATTTTAGTACTCATAGCTTGAAATGTTTAAATCGTCACAAACCTTAAAAATACATGCTACTAATTTCCAACTAGTATTTTATTTTATTATTCTATATCCTAATGGTCTTAATTGCTATCCTCTTCCATAAATGGCCTTTATTATGTGACTGCAATATTTATTTAAACAATGGCAAAAATGCAATGTATTATTCCTTAAAGACAAAGGTAAAAACGGTAAAAACATCCCATTCTCATTTAGAGATAAAGTAAAATATTTATGAATAAAAATGACACAATGTCACTTTATTTATTTTTTTAAGATCTTATTTATTTATTTGAGAGACACAGAGAGAGAGAGAGAATGTAAGCGGAGAGAGGGAGAAGCAGACTTGCCACTGGGCAGGGAGCTGGACGCTGGGCTCAATCCCAGGACCCTGAGATCAGGGCCCGAGCCCAAGGCAGAAGCTCAACTGACTGAGCCATGCGGGCACCCCAACACAATGTCACTTTAAATTCCTCCAGGAAAGAAGTTGGGGAGAGAGAGATAAAAATGAAATTGGTAAAGTGATAATAGTTGTTGATATTGTGTGATGGGCATATAGGGGTTCACTATTCTCTTAGGCCAACTTTTGTGTAAGATTACAATTCTCCATTATAAAACATTTTTGTTAAAAAGATAATAAACTTGGGCCTTGTGTGGTTTTCAAAATGATTTTGCTATAAATGCCTTCTGAAATATTTATGAGATGAATAAATCTCCTAGAGCTGCATGGCGGGATACATTTGGAAGAGTTTACGATGCCACCAAAAGACCAGCCACATTTAGGATGAGTATGGCCTGACATGTCTCTCATTTCCAAAACACCTGGCAGGGGTGGGCTGCCTTTTCTTATGTGTGGTAATCCTTGGTGAGTTTTCTTCCTCTCTGAGTGTGTGGGGGCAGTTCCTGTCTACAGACCTTGCTTTCCCTCTCATTGAGCAATTTCCAAATTAAACCGGGAAGTAATGAATATTTATTATAATCAAGTAACCTTGTAAAGGAAGAGAAAGGATTTTTTTTGTTTGTTTGGTTTGGTTTGGTTTGGGTTTGTTTGTTTATTTGTTTGCAATTTGCCAAACACGCTGCAGAAAGCAATTGCCCAAAAAGAGATTGGTGAGGGAAATTGTTAAATGTTATTGGTGCAGTTTAAACAAAGTCATTTGTTTTAAGGAGGATTTTCTATGTTAAAATACTAGTTGGGGCGCCTGGGTGTGGCTGTCATTAGGCATCTGCCTTCGGCTCAGGTCATGCTCCCAAGGTCCTGGGATTGAGCCCCACATGGGGCTCCCTGCTCAGCGGGAAGCCTGCTTCTCCCTCTCCCACTCCCCCTGCTTGTGTTCCCTCTCTCGCTGTCTCTCTCTGTCAAATAAATAAATAAATCCTAAAAAAAAAAAAAAGACCATTAGAATATAGCTGAAAGAGAAGAAATATTTTCCTCCTTTTTTTTTTTTTTTTTTTGCCTTTTCTTACTCTAAGTACTCACTAAGCTTCTTCCTCTTTGCTGTTTCCTTGATTCAATAAATAAATACATTTTGGGGTCATTGTAAGTTTTGGAACTAGACCACAAGAAAGGCCAATATATGCAACATAAGGCATTTTTTTCCTTAGCCATCATTGAATGTAATGATAGTTTGTAAGGCTGCAAGATTTCCGGTCACAGAAACAAGTATTTTTCTATGCATTCTTAAGCCAGATAGCAATAAAATAGTAAATTAGTAACCCAGGTTTTACAATCCATGTGAAACACTTCCTGAGTTAAAGGTTTTCCTTTTTGTCACACAGCTAAAAGAATATACAGGGATAAAAGGGATTAGAACCACTATATTCATCTCCAATAATTCTCTCTGTGCTATTCTATAGGTCTCCTTAATTTCTTTAAATCCCTACATAATTTTTTATTATCATAGGTCTAAGTTCTATGTAACTTTATGTACTGATATGCCAACATTAAAAAAATATATATATCAGATAGATAGATTTTAAAATTTTGTTGCTATTTCTATTTTATTTATTTATTTTATTTGCCTTGGGATTTTTGGATCTCAGGTGCACAGAATTGAACTCCTTGGGTCATGGCAAATTTTTATTGTCAACCAGTGTTTTATTTCGTGATTCTTCCCATTCATTCCTCCATCATCAATCCCCTTCCCACACCCACCTGACACCTACTCACATGCAGTTAATTTGCACTCTTCCATGCAACAATCCACATAGTTTGTGGTCATTTGTAAGTATGTGCATCCTTGAAATTTCTTTCTTTCTTTCTTTCTTTCTTTCTTTCTTTCTTTCTTTCTTTCTTTCTTTCTTTCTTTCTTTCTTTTTCTTTCTTCTTTCTTTCTTTCTCTCTTTCTTCTTTTTATTTCAGAGAGAGAGAGGGCACAAGCTGGAGGGGCAAAGGGAGAGAGAGAATCTCAAGCAGATTCTGCACTGAGTACACAGCCCCACGAGGGGCTCGATCTCATGACAATGAGATCATGACCTGAGACGAAACAAGAGTCAGTCACTCAATCAAATGCACCACACAAGCGCTCCTGAAATTTATTTCTAACATAGGTATGCTTTTAATGGCATAAATGGTGTCACATTCTGTTTCTTACTATTTTATTCGATTGTATAGTTTTGAAATGTGGTTACACAGCTATTTCTTCCATGTTGCTCATTGGCTCTGACACTGTAAGTATTCCTCTTATGCATATCCATATACCACACTTTACGTATACAGATGCCTATTTTAGAACTCCTGGGTTGCCTTTCTACCACAATATGCCTTGGGGGGCATCGTTTTACATGTCCTCTGGTGCACCTGTGAAGAGCGTCTCTGGGGGGCAGACCCAAGAGTGAGAGTTTGGGGCACAGAGTATGTGCCTACGATTTTCACTATTGCCAGATTGTTTTATAAATGGCTACATTGTGTTGGAGCTGTGCCTCTCAATACTATATGAGATTTCTCATTTCCCCACACCTCCAGCAGCCTTTGATGTTATATCCCAAATTTTTAGCAAGCTGATGACTCTACATTGTGTAACAGCCTCAGCAAGAGTCACGGTGGTTGTAGAGATGAGGTGCGTGAACTCAGAGCCATCCTGGTTGGATTCAGATTCTAGCTCTTACCATTGAATACTTGTATAATGTATACTTGTGTAACGTTCTGTTCCTGATTCCTGATCTGTAAAATGAGATCATAATAATATCTAGTTCATAGAGTTGTAAGAATCGGGGCACTTATATTTTAAAAGCACTTAAAATAGTGCCTGGCCAGAGTAAGCACTCAAATATGGGCTGTTTCCGCAGTTCCTCCAGTGAAGGTAAGGCCCAATTCAATGAGCGCTCTTCATATATTTAGTGGCCATTCAAATTACTCCACAGCTTTAAATTACCTTTCTCTAAGGTTCTTTGACATGATTCTTGCTGAGTCTTTTTTCCTTGTATACATTCTAAATCCTTAGTTTTTTATGGAAATTGAAAGATTTTTCACACAGTCTACTGCTGATGATTTAACTTTGTATTTGTCATCCTATTTTGAGGGCACATCTTTAGTTCAATGTAGTAAAGCTATCAATTTTCCCCTTTATATTTCATGCAATTTTTAGTATTGTTTAAAAAGTCTCTATTCTGAAATCACAGACACATCCAATTCTATTATTTATAAAATTTATAAAAATACTTATAAAAATTAATTAGAATAATTACATTATTTTATTTCTTTTGAATTTATATTTCATTTTATATCAATCACATTCTTTTTTTAAAATAGATTTTATTTATTTATTTGACAGAGAGCAAGAGAGCACAAGCAGGGGGAGCAGCAGAGGGAGAGGGAGAAGCAGGTTCTCCACTGAGCAGGGAGCCCAATGTGGGGTTCTATTAGTTTGTCAGTAGATTCTTTTAGACTCTTGATTTTCAGATTATCATCAGCAAGTAATAAGTTTTAATTCTTCCTAGCAATTCCTAATACCTTTTATATCTTTTTTTGGTCTTCTCATATTGTCTAAGACTTTCTGTGTCTTGTTGAAGAGTAGTGAAATATTTGGTTTCTTATTTTTTTAATCTTAAATGAAATCCTTCTAAAATTTTTCCATTTGATATGTTATTGCTATACTTCATTATTTTGTCATTAAAGTAAGAAAATCCCTTTTCTACCTAGTTTTTTCTTTTTAAGATTTTATTTATTTGACAGTGAGAGACACAGTGAGAGAGTGAACATAAGCAGGGGGAGTGGGAGAGGGAGAAGCAGGCTTCCCACTGAGCAGGGAGCCCAATGAGGGGCTCAATCCCAGGACCCCGGGATCATGACCTGAGCTGAAGGCAGATGCATAACGACTGAGCCACCCAGATGCCCCTCTACCTAGTTTTTTAAGAATGTTGTACATGTGGGGGTTTTATTTCTTTTTAATCTATTGAAATTATTATTATTTTAAAGAAAACACATTTTTTATTTGGTTGGATAAAATTTTATTTATAATATTAATGTTGATGTTCATAAATGAAACTGAACCATTAATTTTATTTTCTTGAACTGTCTTTATTGGTATTTGTATGCTATAATAGCCTCATTAAAATAATATTATTTATTGAGATCAAGCTCCAGGATGGGTTCCATGATTGGCATGGTCTGCTTGAGATTCTCTCCCTTTCCCTCCGCCACTGTTTCCCCCCACCCCGTGCACTCTCTTTCTTGCTCTCTCTCTCTTAAATAAATAAATAAATAAATAAATAAATAAATATCAACAAATAACATAAAAGCAAGCCACATATGAATGTGCTCTCCATTTAGGTTGAAATGTGTGTAATTATGCACGTATGTATTTGTATGTGAATAATAAAATGCGTTTAGTGAGAATTTTACTCTCTGGTAAGAATTCTTTCAAGCACTTTATCTGTATGAACTCATTTAATTGACACAACAGTTCTATCCTATCAAATGTCTCCCCCGAGAGACAAGAAAACTGAGCAGCCAAGGAACCTGCCACAGGCCACACAGCTAGAACTGGCAGAGCAGGACACTGAACCCAGGACAGCTGGCTCCAAAGCCTGTGCTCTTAAGCACCAACACAGAGACAGGTGGGTGGATGGATGACCAGAGATAGATAGATGGAAAGACAGAAAGGTGATGCATGAATATGTCTGTAGCAACTCAAACATTTGAAAAGGATATGCACTGAATTGTTACAATGTTGCAACCTCTAAGAGGTAGAATTTCATGGGCCAAAGATAGGCATTCACTTCTTTTTTTTTTTTTTTTTTTTTTTTTAATGAGAGAGAGAGAGCACATGAGAGGGAGGAGGGTCAGAAGGAGAAGCAGACTCCCTGCTGAGCAGGGAGCCCGATGTAGGACTCGATCCCGGGACTCCAGGATCATGACCTGAGCCGAAGGCAGTCGCTTAACCAACTGAGCCACCCAGGCGCCCAGGCATTCACTTCTTAATTAATAAAATGTTTGTCAAAATGGGGAGCAAGAAAGATACCGTTATGTGTAAGTGTAATTCCCTTATCTTTTTTCAAATAAAAATAAAAGTTAAAATTATGGCATACTTTCCAAGACTCTAAAACGACCTGGGATTTGTTCATGCCTAACAAATCAGGGTTTCCCAGAGGGGAGGATGAGATTTTTGGAAATTCTACATGTTTTCAGCCCCCACCCCACCCCCCGCAAGTGAAAAGACCTATGTACTATAGGGGATAAAACAAATTACAAATCAAAAGGTAAAGTTTCATGTCATGATCTTAATTTGGTTTAAAAATGTTATCAGAACTTACCTGTGGGTTGTGTGATTAGAGCTAATTTGAACCTTATTCATAGTTGGTACTTTAAAAATCATCTTCAGTAAACATAACCATTGTGATCAGAAAAATTCACAATAAATATTAAAATAAAAAATTAGTGGGAAAAAATAAAAAAGATTCTTGCCTTTCAAAAGTCTCCCAAGTATCTTAGTGTCCCACAATTTCTTTGGTGAAACAAACTGCCTTCCATTTTCTCCTCAGTGGGCCTCAGTTGGAAAAATGAGCACCAAGTGTCTCGGGAATCATTATTGAATGGCTTACTTTTAATTTTTGTCACTTCAGGAGACGGACTGAGTAGATCTGGAAGTGATGAGGCTCCCTTTGCCAGGTTCAGAGCAGTGTTCTCTGAAACACATAAAAGACAAAACAAAACAGAACTCTTCAAAAATCCTTTCAATCAATTTGGATAGTCTGTAAAGCCTGTGATTTTAGGGAAACCTCAAAATATTGAGGTAAGAGGAAGCTAAGAGTAAAAGGAATAACCAACTGCTTAATTTAAACTCATATTGAGACACTGAGTCAAGAAGAGAATTTGCTAAAGGAAGTGATTTTTGGTAAGTGAGAAGCAGGTCTTCATGCCTTAACTCTTTTAAACAACCTGCCATTTTGTTTAGGTGAAGTAATTAACCTTATTTTTGTAAGTCCGTGCACACAAAATGATGATCTGATCATGTTTCATTTCCATCATTCTCTATGGTCATACAGTTCTGACATTCAAATATTCTAAGTAGTTGTGGACAGAGTCCATGAAAATCTGAAGTTATTTCTCACAGGCTGGTAAAGTCAGGGCTACACACAAAACTGAATGAAATGTTAATTGTGATAATTAGTAAATAGATATATTTAGAAAAATCAGGCAAAGAAAAGCTGCTATAGTCTCAAGCATGTTAGCCTCAATTTTATCATATTTTAAAACCAGAATTATCTTTAGATCTCTATCTGCATAAACACAAACTTAAAGCAAAAATTATCATAAATCAGAAATCTCCATGGGACTTCAGATCCTCAACCTTTCCTTTTGTCATAAGCATTCCCTAATATGTGAACTCCTAAAATAATGATGGTGTTTTCTCCCAATAGTCTTGCAGGGGTTAGCTATTTCCTACATAATAAAAATAATAAATGACTTTTCATATATAATGAAAATAGTAAAAAAAAAAGTTGCTGAATCAACCTGCTGTAAGTAGGTTTACAAGAAATGAATTATTTATCAAAACAGCAGACATTCACGACCAATAAAATCGTGACCATAGTACTGAGTCATGACAATGTTTTCATAGTGTTATGTATAATTTATTTAAAATTATAATTAATTAATGAAAAGGAAAATCATAGATTCTGACTGAAGCTGGAAAAAAAAGGTGAATTTTTTTTTTTTAAAGTTCTAGTTTGTCTAGTATGGCCAGGAACAATTTAATTACGACTTCCCTAGAGTGTATTTTCCCTTCTAATAATCACACAACTTTGATATGTACTGGGGCTAAGGGCCCTTGCTAATTATTAACTGTGTTTATTGACTGTGTTCTCACAGCTTTGGCATACATTATCACTTTTAATCCTCACAACACTCAACTCTTCTGACTCTAGGTTCCATACTTAAACTCTCAAATCATTTGGTAAATCAAACAAAAGTGATTGCTATTTAACAAGACTACCAATAAAACAAATGTATTTTTAATTACATTATTTCATTATTCATAGACAAAAGAAAATAAATAAATGTCAACCTTGAAGTATTTCCCTCTCCTGGAAAAAAAAATATACACTTCCTGTCTTCTGTATGTATTTAATTTCAACAATTCTGTGGTCACAATTCAGTAATGGAAATAAAATAAAATTGTCTGAGCTCTAAGATTCTGCAACTTGAGGAATGAAGATCACTTGGAAACGAATTTATTTTTGTTTGTATGTTTTTATTTTTGTTTTATCAACTCATCCCAATTAATAGCACAATGAATCAATTATATTCTTTAATTTTGTTATTTATTTCAAGGATTAAACTGTGCAACATTTCCCCTTGAGCATTAGCCTTCTAGAAGAACACCAGTCTTGAATTTAAACACAGTCCTCACACCTCAAACCTCTTGATTCTTAGTAAAAGACTTAATTACCTTGCCTGTTTAGACCTGGACTAAGAGAGTATTGGTAAATTGATTAAAAAAAAAAAAAAGGTAATGTAATCCAAAATCAACTATTCAACCACACCGATTCAGTGTGTATTACCATAAGGCCAGAGAAGAAAATGATGAGACACAAGTCACTGAGCGAGCCTACAATCTTATGAGAGAAAACACACTTTCCAGTGTGGTAACTGCATACCAACAGCACTGGGAGCATGCAGGATGCTGAAATTCAGTAGAGCCAGGGTAATAATGATGTTGAGTCTGTGTATCTTTACTTAAACCTTAAAGAATTGGTAAGATAGATATGGAAGAAGGACTATAACACAAAGGAGAGAAAAGAATCCACTTTTAAGAATCTAGGATATAAGAGAGAGAAAATATAGGCACGGACAGGAATTTGTTATCTGGTTTTAGGAAACTTTTTTGTGTGGAAAATGGGCAGTCCTTATTTCAGTTAGACTTAGAGACATTATTCTTATAGGAGTGCATTTAGAGAGGTGGATTAGCCACTAGCCACTATTCTAGGTTTGTATTTATTTATCCATTAATATTCATGACAATCCTATGAGGTATTTTTTTTTTTTATTGGTATTCCCATTCCACAGGTGAGAAAAATGAGACACAGTAATGGTAGGTAACTTGTCCAAGCTCAATCAGTTGAAAAGTACAGGAGCCATTACTCAGCTCCGTCAAGGCCCTACTATACACTAGGGCACTCACTTCGAGGCATGCCTCTCCTGAAGGTGGGACTCAGAGTCATAGCAAGAAAGTGGGCAGCTGGGATGGACTGAGAAACATTTCGGTTACCCTAGTTGATTAAATGTGGAGATAAAATGAGAATGCTGAGTCAAAATTACATCATGTTAATGAAATTAAGAAGAGGAGAAGCATGTTTGGAGGGAATGATGAGATTGTTTTGAACATGCTGAACTTGAACTTGGCAGGATCAGTTTAGGGAGGTCTGTCTAGCAGGAAGCTGCAAATTTAAGTCTGAAGGCTGCTTAGCCAGGACAGAATGGTATGATAGAAGTGAGTTACTTGCCTCAGGCACAAAATTTAAGGGGAATGGAAAAAAAGTAATCAAGATCAATAATACTTCAATGTGATACTTGTAAAAATATCAAAATCAATGCAAAAAAAATGACAACCCAAATATCAAAATTTTAAGAAAAATCAGTATTTTTCCTTTCCCTTAGTCTCCAATATGGCCCCAGATAGCATTATTAACAATTCTACCTTTATTTGAAAATTTTTAATTTTTATCATGATTTTTGCATCAATTTTGATTTGTTAAAATACTGCCTTAAAAGAGAATTGGTCTTGGGGCGCCTGGGTGTCTTAGTCAGTTAAGCATCTGACTGTTGATTTCAGCTCAGGTCATGATCTCGGGGTTGTGATATTGAGCCCTATAGTCAGGCTCCATGCTGGGCAGGGAGTCTGCTTAAGATTCTCTCTCTCTCCCTCTCCCTCTCCTCTCTCTCTCTCTCTCTCTCCAGAAAGAGACTGGTAAAGTCAGGGCTAAAAAGAGAGAGAGAGGGAGAGAATTGATCTTGATTACCGAGCTTTTTTGTTGCATGCCGAAATTTTGCATCCCAGGCAGATGCTTCATTTGTCTTACCTTAGTCCTGGCCGAAGAAAGAGGAAATTCCACTTATGTGTACCAAAGTTCTTTTTTATTTCTTCACTAAAAAGAAATTATTTCCTTTTATTTTTTATTTCTTCATTAAAAGGAATTCCTTCACTAGCAGGAAAGAAATTATTACTAAAACTGAAACTGAATTTAAGTGATGACTCTGGTTTTTAAGTTACCTTGTGTCCATATCACCAGTTCTCATAATTTTTCACAAGAAGAAGGAAGAGAACAAACAATTTCTCCTTTACAGATAAGGAAACCAAGACATATAGTGACTCAGTGACAAAGTTAAAACTAAACTTCTTGGTGTTGCATGGGACATGCTAGATCAGAAGCTTCCCTGGGGATAAATTGGAAGAAAAAAGAATATGAAGTATATTTATGTGAGCAAATCTTAGCTAAATAATTGGATTGAAAGAATGAATTTTGGTAAATAGCCTTGAATTCCCCCTCAGCCATTTACAGCTGGGCAACCTTTGACAAGTTCCAAAGCCTTACTTAGTTTTCTCATCTATAAAATGAGCCTCATTATACCTACCTTTTATTGTTTTGGTTGGGTGGGGGGAGGAGACTATAGCTAATGATATTTATCAATCAGCATCTCAACCTATAAGCACATGATACTCACAAAATAGGAAAATCTCAGAAGTTTTTTGTTTTTTGTTTTTTGTTTTGTTTTGTTTTAGTAGGCTATATATAGAAGTAGAAGGACAGAAAAACCAAGAAGGATAATGCACCTGGTTGCTGGAAACCAAAGAGAGAGAAAAAGCGACATAGAGTTACAGTGACTTGGTAGAAGGGACCACGTAAATAAATATTCTGACCTCACCCTTCTTTCTTCCTTTGATTTCCAACCAAACCCTAAGCTAGAGGTTATCAGAGACCAGTTGCTTTATTCCATGCAAGTCAGCCCTAAGGGAAGACTGTAGGATGCAGAAGGGTGGAGAAAGCACCTAGAGGAGCAAAAGAAAGCTGACTTCCACAACAATAATAGCTCATGATTAGCGAGCATTTTCTATGTAACAGACACAGATGCTTTACTGTGTCATTTCATTTCATCCAAATAATGTTCTTTATGGTGAATACTACTATTTTCCCATTTTATAGATGAGGAGCCTGAGATTTACTACAATTTGCTAACTTGCCGAAAGCCTCAGAACTAAGAGGTGTAGGCAGGAATTGATGTGCCATAGCCCATCACTGCAGAACAATAAATTGTAGTGTTTCATAATTATCATCACCACCCTCAAAACCATTTAATTCCAACCCCTCCAGCAATTATATTTCTAGGAATTTAACTCAGTTATAATAATGCATGTGCATAAAGAAGTATGTTCAGAAATGTTGTTTACAACACTGTATTAGCAAAAGATAAAAAATGTAAATGTCTATGAACTTGGACAGATTAAAGAAGCTACCGTACATTTATAAGATGATATTTCTATTTACCACATAGTAAAAAAGGCAGCTCTAGGAGCACTGTGTATTAATATATATTGATAATATTGTTTAAGAACAGTGTGTATAATACCGTTTCTATTAGAAAATAGAAATATTATCTATATTCTAGTAGCTAAAAGAGTGTTTTTGGAAAAATACATAAGAAACTGGTAACTTAGTTGCCTCTGGGGAAAGCAATTGGGTGGCAGGTGAAATGAAGTTAATTTTTTTATTTCACAACTTTGTACTTTTGAAATTTTTCCCATAGTCATGTAATACCTACATAAAAAACATAAATTAATTAAGGGAAAATTGAATTGTACATGATTAGGGACCTTCTGAGGACTCTTGTAATTTGGGAAACAGTGAAAGAAAATGCACATGAATAAAAATCAGTTTTCTTAATCTTCAGATCCTGAGCAATTTGCTTTTCCAATAACAAAATCCTTTGCCATACCAGCTGTGGTTAAAAGAATGCAAAATAAAGAGTAAACTTCCACATGTATGACACAGGGCTGCAAAAGCAAGAACTGTAGGGTAAACGATGAGAAATCGGGCCCTTGAAGCCAGGTACCAGGTACGTCACAAGGCAAACTGCGCATAATACCGCAAACACAACGCAGCGTGAGAACACCCCAGGAGGACGGCTATTTTTTTCAGCAACTTTCCTGGCCAAATGAAGCCGGTGGCAAAAACACAGCTCCTGAACCCCAGGGGATTTACAAGAGCTCGGTCCTCTGCATAGGACTGGCATCAGCCTTCCAGGTTTTCATCCCCTCCAAGAAAGCTGACATTTTTGTTTGTCACAGCATTTTCAAATTGGAAAGATCAAGACAGAAATTTCGGCTATCAGGAATGGAGAGACTGGCCAGTGAAATGAAGGAGTTGGTGACGAAGATGACTGTTGCCTGGACAGCCATTTTTTTTTTTTTTTTTTTAAAGAAGGATGCGCCCACCAGAGTTTAAATTGTTGATCTCCTCCATGTGTTACCAGAAAGAAATGTCCTTCCTTAGACTAGGAGGCAGTTTCAGGAATTTCTGTAAATTCCCTCCGGATCTCAGGATTTCTGAGATTCTGATCCTCCTGCTAACTCGGAGTAGGGCGTAGAAGTTTGGTGCTAGGCGCAGCTATGAGAATGGAAAGGGATGCCCTACTCCCGGAGCGACTGGGGCTCGGGCACTTGGCCCCTCCCGCTTCCGAGCCCCGCCCCCCGCAGGGCGAGTCCTATAAAGTCGCGGCGAGCCGGGTCCCTCCGGCCGGTCTCGGATTAGTCCCACTTCGGGATCGACTTGATCGCGCGTCCCTTTCCGGAGCAGTGCCTGTCGGAGCCATGTCCCAGGGCCTGTACCACGAGGAGTTCGCCCGAGCGGGCAAGCAGGCGGGGCTGCAGGTCTGGCGGGTCGAGAAGCTCGAGCTCGTGCCGGTGCCCCAGAGCGCTTACGGCGACTTTTACGTCGGGGATGCCTACCTGGTGCTGCACACCGCCAAGGCGAGCCGGGGCTTCACCTACCGCCTGCACTTCTGGCTGGGTAAGGGGGTGCAGGCAGCGGGACCCCGACGCGCCCAGGTCGCGGAGGGGCGAGGCCGCGGGAGGCTGAGATTGGCAGGCTGGAGGTGGGGGTGGGGTGGGGGGAGAGGGGAACCGCACACGGGAAGGGCCTGGGACCCGTCGCGCCTGTCGCGTCCCCTCCGGGCGGCCCCCTTTGGGCTGGCCGCCTTCTCCACGCCAGAGTCCGCTCTTGAGAACGCGGCTGCAAACGCGGGGCACAGAGTGGTCGGAAGCAGTCTTACCCCACGGGCTTTGACCTCTGTCAGGCCGGTCTCCCGGGCTTGGAGGCTGGTTCCTCTCGCTTCTCCCCCTTGCATCTTCCAGTTTGGAAACCGCGCTCCCGCGCAGGGCCGCTGCTTAGCGCACCCTGGCTCTGACCAAGCCCCGCTCACCTTCCGACAAGTTCAGTCCTGGTTTCCCTGTCAGGGAGGAGATGAAGTCAAACAAGTTTGTAGGAATCCGCCGCAGCTGTGGAGAGGTACCCCCCCACACACACCCCCGCCTCCCTTTTCTCTAGTTAATTTAATTTTTTGCCCTTGGGCCCCAGCTTATATTTCTCCACACATTTTGGCAGTTAATGCTCTGGGCGACTTTAAATCAGAATCCACTTGCTCCACACTGCTCACACGGTCGGCTAACAGAAATTCCTGCTGATCAGGATGTTGGCGACCCTGGGTGGAAAAGAGAAAAAAATACAGATCTTGTCAATATAAATAAATAGCTTTATATGGCACATGTATTATTTAAATGAGTTGCTTTATTATAATAGTTATTTGTATTATTGTTATTTATCTATTTGAACAAGGACACAATGTGAAACAAAACAGCTCCTTCAGCAATAGTAATTATTTTGGGCGGCACTTGCGCCAGGTTGTCAGAATACTGGGCCTTGTGTGTTCTACTTTTTCCACCTTCTACTTTTACTCGTAAACATCCTGAACGTCCAACCTCTCCCTGTAGGATCCTGTGCCAGTGGACACACCCCGTCTAACAACGTGCCGATTATCTGAGACTTAGGGCCTTCTTTTAAAATTAGCTTGCCTCCCCTGGACTTCTCGTTCTTTATTTTTAGCTTTATTCCTGAGCCTGTGGGGAGACCACACAAAACCACACACACACGCATTTTGAAGTCCTTGAAAAGCCATCATTTTTATTTCTAACATCTGAAGAACTTAAGAAATAACATGGCAGAAACGATTAAGAAGTGATGTTCTCAATGGTAGTGAACCCCTGAAACAGACACTCCAAGTGAGAAATACAAAGAGGGAGAAGGATTGTTTTTATTATAGCGTTTGATGTTAAAATTTTGTGCTTGCTTGACGAAGCTCAAGCTGAGTTCCAAACACTTTTTGGTTTCCCAGTGCAGTGTCACTATTCCTACGATAAATAGACAATGATCTACTTATATTTTATACCAGAAATCACTGAAACGTTAATATAAAACCATGTTCATGAATGAATGATGCCAGATAGAATAGTAATGTCCTCATCTTGGTCTTTCTATTCAGAACTTGGATCTAGAATGAATAAAAGCGTCTGAAATGCCACATTTGTAATTTTGGTGAATTAAGATATGAAGGGACCTCATATCTTGCTGTAGACAACAGTTTGTCAGAAGACTGCAAGAGGCTTTGAACACAGTTTGTGGGGGTTTTTGGGGGGTAGTGGTGGTTATTCTATGGGTTCTTTCTTATCCAAAGAAGCTCGCTCATTAAACAAATTGTTTTTTAGGGTTTACAGATTCACATTAACTCAATCATTCATTTAGTGCTCACCAATTTTGAAAACTGTAATAGAAAATGCTTTGGGCAAAAACACTTCATGATTGTCAAGATCTACTAAAACTGAAGTTAATAGTGTGTTAATTAATAAGTTAATTCATTCAATAATTATTCAATGTGCCCAGCATTGTGTAAGGCATTTCTGCATGTGACTGATTTACGAACCTTCTCCGAAAGTTTATAATCTCAAAGATACAATAAGACAAAAAGTGATATAACACAGGCAGAACGGCTAAACGCTGTGAAAGAGACAGTGTCTATAGTTATGGGGAAGCAGGGAAGGAGAGAAGCTGTGACAGAAAAAAGGAAAATGAGGGTGATTGGAAGGGATCTTGTCCAAGAGAGAATCCTGGGGAACGTGGAAAAGTTTAGAGTAAAATGGTCCACTGGGCCTTTCGATGGAATTGTTCGGCAGCTCTTCCTACTTTAGTTCCCGGAAGCAAGCTGGATTTCATCCAAAATCTTCTACCCTAAGACCTAAATTTGGGTGAATTCATGAGGATTAATCAGAGAGACAGATTGAGGAAACGTTCCAAGAGGGAGAGCTGAAAGTTCAGGGGGAAAGGAAGTTTAACTAAAGGAAATCACTAAACTAGAACTAAACTCAGAAACTAAAGAGTCCTCTTTCCTGCCTTGTCTCTCAGAGGCTTTCCATGATACCCTCACGTATCTCAGATTATTTCCTTTTATTATTTTCTCTTTTACTTACTTTACTAAGTAAGAATTTGTTGCATATAACTTAAAAGTTGTTGCACTGGTCCTTCCATAAAAACCATTTCAGCTTTGTACCTAGCCGTTTAAATGCATCTACCTTCTGCTTCTCGTTACTTAGAGCATCATGTCTATGAGCACAGCTGGATGATAAAGCTACTCAGTCACATCCTGGACCTACGCTACAAACACCCACCCTCATCATTTCTCTTTTCCAGTTTTAAACTTTACATAAATGTATTTGAGAGCAGTAAACATTTGTAGTATATCTGGTCTGTGCTAGCTTCTATGCAAGGCACAGGGAATCCAAAGAATTAGATTACAATATACAGTGTATAATTCAAGGAACTTATAATATATAAGGGCTGGTGAGGGTGCTGAGAAACCAGATTTTTATACATTGCTTGGGGGGGGAATATAAAATGGTACAGCCATTATGAAGAAGAGTTTGACAGTTTCTTACAAAACTAAACTTGCAACTACCATATGACCCAGCAATTGCATTCATGGGCGTTTATTCCAGAGAAATGAAAATTTATATTCATGTAAAAACCTACACATGTCCATAGCAGCCTTATTTGAATAGACAAAAACTTGATTCAGTCCAGATATCCTTCCACGAGTGACTGATTAATCAAATTGTGGCATATCTATAACAGAGAATATTACTCAGCAAGAAAAAGGAACAAACTATTGATACATACAATTCAGATGAATCCCCAGTAAATTATTCTGAGTGAAAAAAACCAATGCCAAAAGGTTCCATACTGTGTGATTCCATTTATATAACATATTTGAAATAACAAGTTTAGATTTGTTGTTATCAGAGGTTAGGGATGGGGTGGGGAGGGGGTGATACAGGTGGGAGATGGGGTAGTTATAAAAGGGCAACTTAAGGGATTTTTTGGTGATATAACTATATAGTATCTTGACTGGGATGATGAATACATGAATTTACAGGTGATTTAGAGAACTAAACACACATAGAAGAGTACAGGTAAAACTGGGGAAATATGAGAAAGATAAGTGGATTGTATCAGCCTCAATATCCTGATTTTTGCATTCTGTACTATACTGTGCTTATATGCTTGTGGTTTAGTATATTGTGGTATACGAGACTATACTCTAGTTTGAAAAATGTTACCAATGGGGGGAGTTTGGTCTGTCGATCTATGTCTCTCCTCCTACCAATACCACACTGTCTTAATTATTGTACCTGTATAGTAAACCTTAATATCAGATAGAGTTATTCCTCTTATTTTTCTTTGTCAAGATATTTTAACTCTTTCAGGGCCTGTGCCTTTTCATATAAATTTTACAGTAAACTTATATAATCCAAATGAACCTTCCTATGATTTTTATAGGAATCGTGTTAAACTTGTAGATCAACTTGGGGAAAATTAACATCTTTATTATATTGGGTCTTACAGTCCATGAACACTATGTCTTTTTTTTTTTTTTTGAACACTATGTCTTTATATTTATTAAGGTCTTTGATTTTTTTCATTAACATTGTATAATTTTTAGCATATAGATCATGTACCTGTCATCACATCCCCAAAACAATTTTAGGAAGTTTGCCGCATATGTACAAATATAATGTAAGGCAACAGAATATAAAATAACATAACACAAAAGAACATATCATAACTTGAAAGACATTGGTAAAAGACATCAGAAAAGGGAAAATAAATGAGGTCATAAGCAAAATTCATAGAGCAAGTTCATATGTTCCTGAACATTGCTAAAACTGCATCATGATATCACTGAATTGGATTCTAGTTTTCACATTCGAAGGCTGGTATTGGCTTCTTTAGGATCTTTCAACTTCTTTAGAGCAAGGATTCTAGTTTATTCATACTGATATGCCTTGGCCCAGCACAGTACACAAGCATCAAAAAAATGATAGCATAATTTAATTAACTTACTTTCAGTTCATTCATTAATTGCATGCCTGTCCATTTATATCCGTGTAAAGAAATTTGCGTTTCAACTTGTGCTCAAGTAAGAATGTTTATGTCAAACACATTATCCTTAACACTTTCGATATTAATCTTGATTTAAACTTCCCTCTTAAAACATCTCTGTGCAAATCTACATCTATGTCTTTATTAGTATTCTCATTTATGGATGGGAAAGTGGGCAGAATGGCACTAATGTTCTTTCTGACTGCAAAGTCGCATATGTGTTTTTTTTCCTGTGACCACAAGTTTATAAAATTGTTACCATGTCAAATACTCTTACAGCTAGTGGATTCTTTTCCTGAGAAGATAAGTTGCTACACAGGTTCCCTTTGAGAGTAAGGGAGGAATGTAAAGAAATACAGTTCTTCCATTAATATAGCTGTTTCCCTTTCAGCTCTGGTGAATACTCTCAATTGGGGTTTCCTGTGAACCGTAGTATTGTTACGGCTTCTAAACTTTTCTACATCAGTTATCTGCGGAGGAAAATAGCATAACCCAGTCACCACAAAATGTTACTGCTAATGAAATTCTGAGTGTAAAAAACTATCAATTGCTATTGTAGTTTCTAAGAGCCTGTGCTTCAGAATCACAGAAACCTGCCTCTGTGTCATGTTCTACCAGAGGTCAACTTTATGATGTTACTTGGCCTCTCGAAGCCTTTACTGGGTCTGTTGTACGTAGTGGAAAATATTTTTGCTGCATGTGTTAGCTTGAAGATTAAATGAGATCATCCATGTAAACCACTAGCACAGTATCTGGCCCATATCAAGGATAGTATAAATGTATAAATGTTGGCTATTATTATTTCTAGAATCATTGATGATTTTTACACAGCTCCTATGTAGTAAGGGTTTTGAATTTGAGTTTCCCTCAGGACTGGCTCGGATCCTTGGGCACATAGAAGATGCCGGTGCTGAAGAATTGGTGTTTTGACCTCAGCGAGGTTGCCTGGATGGGATTTATACTAGAACTGTGAAAATTAAATGTGTGTTGTGTGTTAAATTCTTGGGTTAATAACACCTGTGACCACATTCACATTCAATAGATGTGAATCTTATTAAGATTAATAAGATGTGAATCTTATTAATCTCTTATTCTCCCTTTCCACGTAGAGAATATGATCTTACACCAATAAAATAATGAAGTGGGGGCACTAGGACTTAAAAATAGGGATAAGGTCAAGTGATATTCATTTTCCCATTCTAAAAACCACTTGCTTTTCTAAAGCTATTTATCTATGGCCTATGATGTTCATATTCCTTACAAATATTAACATATTGGCATATTGATGCTAATAAAAGCTAAAACAATTGGAAAACATTCTCATAGTCTGATCTGATTAGCAAATGAATCTGAATCCTACTAGAGTATAGTGCTATATCTTCTTGAGCATATACAGATAGCAGTGTTATGTGTTGTTTTTTTTAAGATTAACTTATTTATTTTAGAGAGAGAGAGAGGGAGGGAGAGAGAGCATGAACGGGAGGGGCAGAGGGTGAGGGAGAGAGAGGGTCCCAAGCAGACTCTGCAAGGAGCACGGAGCCCAACATGGGGCTCCATTCCACGACCCTGAGATCATGACCTGAGCCAAAACCAAGAGTAGGACAGTTAACCGACTGTCCCACCCAGGTGCCCCCAGCAGTGCTTCTTTTAAACAGTTTTTAAAAAGAATTGAAAAGCAAGAACAAAACAATTCTTGTAGCTATTAACAAAATAATATTTTTATATTACAACATTTCTGTCAAAAGATTGTTCTGCTGAAGACGGTTTATTGTATTGATGTATATATAATTCAAAGAAAATTTCTGAGCCTTTCATATCAAAAATTCTGCCTTAGTCATTTTCCTGGCTTGAGAAATGCAGTGCTGTCCTTTGCTGTTTCAGGAAAGGAGTGTACTCAGGATGAAAGCACAGCGGCTGCCATCTTTACTGTTCAGATGGATGACTATTTGGGAGGCAAGCCAGTGCAGAGTAGAGAACTTCAAGGCTATGAATCTACTGATTTTGTTGGCTACTTCAAAGGAGGTCTGAAATACAAGGTAAGCCGCTTCCTTGAACTCTTTCCATTATGACCCCCTTTCTCTTCCTATGCATCCACACCTCATGTCTTCAGAGAGTGGAAGTTCATTGAGGGCAGGGTTTTTTTGTTTTGTTTTTGTTTCAATCTGTTTTGTTTACTGATATATACTAGTACCTGCTGGATACATAGTAGGTACTCAATAAATGTTTGTGGAACATGAGTGTAATATGTGAAATGTTCTGGATTGATTTCATTTAATAGGTTAATTTTTAATAAAGTTAAGAGCTTTCAGTAATGTTGTCACAAGAAAGCCCTTTAAAATTTTGTGGAGTTACTTCGATAATTAAATATTAGCAACTTGGGTATTCACAATTTCTGTTAATGCCATTCTAGAGAACCTCTGAAGTTGCTGCAAATGACCCAAGACTTGGGAATCTCAGTTGTTCTGGAATGTCTTAATGCAATATTTATAACAATTATAATTCCAGCTACTTCTATAGAAAGAACTATACACACATTTCTCAAATAGTGTGGTTTGATCTTGGAAATGATACAAATGAAACAAACCATTGAGTTAAATATATGTGTGGTTCAGCCTCACAAAGTCAAATATACCCACACTGCTACACACACATGCACACAATTTATGTGTTTTGGCCTGAAACACTGATCATCAACCAGCTTTTCTTCTGGGGGAAAAAGAAAAAAAACAAGTTAAGTAGTTGTATTCTTTTAAGGCAACCTTCAGTGAAAGACAGCCTTTTTTTTTTTTGGGAATTCCCTCCATGACCCTTGTGGACTGGCCACTCTTCACAATGTCCCCTACCCCCAAGAGTGTTCAGTTACAGTGTGAGAAATACCTCCCTAGACAAACATTTCAGAAGCAATCCTTTTCAAAATCAGACATGCTCCAGCAGGTCTTCTGCAGACCCCACCGCCTCACCCTTTAAGCCTGTTAGCTTACTAAAGACTTAAAACCTCAGAGCTAAACTAGAATTCTGAATATGTATTGAATTTATCTACTACAATGCCAGGGTTTATTTCTACTTTTGCCTGATCAGAGCCTCAGTGAATATTTTGTGATGCTATTGAGGTGAGGATAAACACATATAAATTCTCTTCTCTCTTGAAATGATGTTTTTCACTCTAGGTTATGAACAACCCTAGATATGAAACAATGTATGTATGACTTCTCATTTCATTTAATTCACATGAGTTCCTACAGTTTATGTCAAATGATCCTGAAACTTCCTTTATGTCAATGAAACCAACATTTTGAATAAGCTGGGTCATGTAGTTACTAAAAGCATGTAATGTGACAACATCTTGGTTATGACCCATTTCTGCTACATATGACTTGTTTACTTCAGGGCAAGTAAGCTTTCTGTGCTGTTTCCTCAAATATATAATGGGTATAACAACAGCTTCCTCATACAGGTGTTGTAAGGATTAGGGATCAAATTAAATAATAACGTGCATATACAGTCAGTAGGAAATTGTGATATTATTAATCCTTCTGGCTGTTAGCAGGACCTCTGAAATCAAACTCCTGGATATATATTTAAAGGTGGACATGAAAAAGCAATTTTACAGTTATAAGGTAATTATCTTCTACATTAAAATCACTTACAAATCAGCATTTTTTAGAAAGATGGTATTTGCTAATGGAGGTCAAATTTATCAGCAAATAGATCAGTTCACTATCTTATCATTAGTGACATTGAGCAGATGACAATGTGTGCAGTTGCAAAGTACTTGATAAGAAATTTGGAAGCAAGGATAATTTGCCACCCAGAATAGCAAAGACTGTTTTTTTAAAGATCTTATTTATTTTGAGAGAGAAGGAGAGAGAGAGGATACAAGCAGGGGAAGGGGCAGAGGCAGAAGGAGAGAGGGAGAGAATCTCAACCAAACTCCATGCTGAGCTCAGAGCCTAACACGGGGCTCAATCTCATGACCCTGAGATCATGATCTGAGCTGAAATCAAGAGTCAGATGCTTAACCAACTAAGCCACCCAGGTATCCCAGAATAGCAAAGACCACTATGTTGTACTTAATTTCATACTTACAAGAATGTGCTAAGCACTTCATGTCTATTATCTCATTTCATCCAAATAACACCCCCTAGGTGCAGTTTCTATCATTGTCACCCTATTAAGATAAGTAAACAAAAGCTTTGAGAAACTATGTAACTTAACAAGGTCTAACAGTGGATATGTGACTGGGTGACCATCTGACTTCAGTGCCTAAGCTAGTAATCACTATACTATGATGCTCTCAATATAAATAAATGGCTCAAATATCAGGATGAATTTTTTTATTTAAGATTACTCTGTGAAACAGGGTATTGTGTCTGTTTGGAATGGACACAGTTTGGCCAAGCCTACCATTACCAAGCCAGCAGCTGCCATATTTAGTTGCCGTGTATAAGGGAAAGATTCAGCGAGGCAACATTAAGACCATCTTATCAGGTCATTTAATTCACCTGAGGTTTCTTTTTATGAGGCTTTTTAGGCTGGGGGAGTTCTAGAGGAGTAATATTTACCACTACTTCCTTTTTTTTTTTTCCTTTTTTAAAGATCGTATTTATTTATTTGTCAGAGAGAGAGAGCACGAGCACACAAGCAGTGGAAGCGGCAGGCAGAGGGAGAAGCAGACTCCCCGCTGAGCAGGGAGCCCGACCTGGGAGACTCGATCCCAGGACCCTGGGACCGTGACCTGAGCCAAAGGCAGACCCTTAACCGACTGAGGCACCCAGGCCTCCCTTACCACTGCTTCTTTATATGAAATCTCTTTCCCAAGCTCAACAAGACCCGGCTCTTAGCCATGATTGTAAATAGTGACCATCAAACATCCATCAGCCAGCAAAACTGTGTTTATGGTGTCACTGATTTAGACGATCATCCACCTTGCTTTCATTCTGCTGTGTGAAGGTAGAAAGAGACTGGGAGCTTCTAGGGTTAATTCAAACACTATTCCAGAAATACTTACTATCAAATACCAACATATATGAAACTTACAGTTTTTCTTTTGTGCCTTTTTCACATCAAATTTTATTAAGACAAAATTAATTTTTAAAGTACTGTTAAATGTTCACAGACTATATATCACTCTGATGGTTCACTATATGACAGTAGCTTAAATGTTATGTAGGTATCCTCAGTCTGTTTTATATTTTATAACTTTTTTCAGATCACAGCGTTCTTACACTGTTTATCAGATCACAGTGTACTTATTTTTTTGAAAAGTGAAGTGGCCAAGAACAGTAGTATATAGATGAAAACTTGTGTTTATTTTTATTGTATAATAGTTTGTTCATTTATGGCAATCTTGATAACATTATGGACTGAGAAATTATTATATAGTTCATAAAATTTGTGGTTATAATTGTCCTGAAGTCAACTTTTAGCCTATTGTAATAAAACCTTTCTATTCATGAGGGTCTTTTCTCTTTTCCTGGAAAATGGTGGTAATTTAAAGTCAGTGGAAATTTCGTGGCACCTGGGTGGCTCAGTTGGTTAAATGTCTGCCATTAGCTCAGGTCATGATGCCAGGGTCCTGGGATGATTCCCACCTCAGGCTCCTTGCTCAGCGGGAAGCCTGCTTCTCCGTCTGCAGCTCCCCCTGCTTGTGCTCTCTCTCTCTCTTTGACAAATAAATAAATATGTAATCTTAAAAAAAAAAATAAAGTCAGTGGAAATTTCAGGAATGTGCTAATGATTACATAGGCAGCTTAACTTCTTTCTCTGGATTTACTATATATGTTTATGAATAAATTTTTAAAAAATATTTTGTTTATTTATTTGAGAGAGAGAGAGCACACACAGGGAGAGGAGCAGAGGGAGAGGGACAAGCAGACCCCGCACTGAACATGGAGCCCGATGTGGGGCTCGATTTCATGACCCTGAGACCATGACCTGAGCTAAAAAATCAAGAGTCCGATGCTTAACCAGCTGAGCCACTCAGGCATCCCTATGAATAAATTTTGAAAATTGGATCATTTTATAGGTTTCCTATACTGCTAATTTTCTTACCATATTATTGCAGGAGGCCTTTGAGCAATAAAAGTGATTTGCTTACACCGCATCTTTATTATGCACATTACCTCATAATTAATTGTGGGAATAAATAAAGATTATCATTTCTAACATTTAATTAAAGGGAAAAGTAAAAAGGTAAAAGCTGATTTCAAATAAGACAAGAAGATGTAGTTGATATAGTTCATTGTTTTCCTTAGCATTTTATTTATTTATTTATTTATTTATTTATTTATTTTTAAAGATTTTATTTATTTATTTGACAGAGAGAGACACAGCGAGAGAGGGAACACAAGCAGGGGGAGTGGGAGAGGGAGAAGCAGGCTTCCCGCCGAGCAGGGAGCCCGATGTGGGGCTCGATCCCAGGACACCGGGATCATGACCTGAGCCGAAGGCAGAGGCTTAACGACTGAGCCACCCAGGCGCCCCTCCTTAGCATTTTTTAATTGAATATAGTTTTCTTTTGGGATGTACAACCAAATTTAGGGTAGTGGAAAGAATGTAAACTAAGAATAGAAAACCGCAGGGCACCCTGGCATTTAAAGAAAAAAAGAGAGAGAGAGAAAGAGAAAGAAGAAAGAAAGAAAGAAAAAGAAAGAAAGAAAGAAAGAAAGAGAAAGAGAGAAATAAAGAAAGAAAAAGAGAGAGGGAGAGAAAGAAATAAAGTAAAAAGGGAGAGAAAGAAAGAATGAATGAATGAAAAAAGAAAGAAGGAAGGAAAAACAGTTTTTATGGGTGGCTGGGTGATAGACATTGGGGAGGGTATGTGCTATGGTGAGCGCTGTGAATTGTGTAAGACTGTTGAATCACAGACCTGTACCTCTGAAACAAATAATACGTTATATGTTAAAAAAAAAAAAGAAGAAGAAGAAGATAGCAGGAAGGGAAAAATGAAGGGGGGGAAATCGGAGGGGGAGACGAACCATGAGAGACTATGGACTCTGAGAAACAAACTGAGGGTTCTAGAGGGGAGGGGGGTCGGGGGATGGGTTAGCCTGGTGATGGATATTAAAGAGGGTACGTACTGCATGGAGCACTGGGTGTTATATGCAAACAATGAATCATGGAACACTACATCAAAAACTAACGATGTAGGGGCACCTGGGTGGTTCAGTCGTTAAGCGTCTGCCTTCAGCTCAGGTCATGATACCAGGGTCCTGGGATCGAGCCCCACATCGGGCTCCCTGCTCAACGGGAAGCCTGCTTCTCCCTCTCCCACTCCCCCTGCTTGTGTCCCCTCTCTATATATTTAAAAATTTTTTTTAAATATATAATGTTAAAACAAAGATCATAAATAGGATCCACCCACATCTGGCCAGGACTCAACTCCCCTTCTGTGTCCTAACACTGTGTGGGGCATGGGAATTTTGGGGTGGCTAGTTCTCTCCTCACTTGCTGTTGTTACCTCTGACTCTCCTCTATCCTCCTGTCTTCTTCCCTGAAATCTTGTCTGCCTCTCACTTAATGGTTTTAGAATCATTCGTTCCCAAAGGACACGAGCTACTGCTTCTTTTCATTTATGTCACAGGTTTTATCCACTGAAGGTTCTTAGTAAATACCTGCAATGTTAAGTTGAATGATTAAAACAGGAAGGACAAAAGGCCTTAAAAGAAAAAAAAAAATGGGTTGATTTGCCAAGGCATTCTCTTCTGCATACTTACTGCTTCACGTGCTCTGAGGTGGCTATTTTGTCTTTGGCACGTACACCTGTGGTTTTATGTGTTTTTGTGTCTAGTTAGAAGCCTCATCTCTTTTTGTTTTGTTTTCTCTCTTCCTCCCACTGATCAGGCCGGAGGTGTGGCATCTGGACTAAATCATGTTCTCACAAATGACTTGACCGCTAAGAGGCTCCTGCATGTGAAGGGTCGGAGAGTGGTCAGGGCCACGGAAGTTCCCCTTAGCTGGGACAGTTTCAACAAGGGCGACTGCTTCATCATTGACCTTGGCACTGTAAGTATTACACACACATGCAGACGTCTAACGGAGAGTGAATTGTGTTCAGATCAAATCAGATGTACGTGCCGTGGAGGATAATCACATTTTCGACACACAGGGAACAGGTCATGTTTATGTGAGAGGCAATCATATCATAGGATGAATTGGCAAGTATTTAAATCACACAAAGTGAGACTTCAAAGTTTTTATTTTCTTTGATAGGTTTAGCATGGAGTAATGATTTAGTTCTTCCTACCATAGAACACACATAGAATAATTTTTAATATATTTACCCTCTGTCTGAATGGAGCTTCCGCTAATTATTTTTGTCCTTAATTGGGTGTGGGAAAACATTATTTGAGGGGCAAATGGAATTTCCTCCAGAAAGCAAAGTTTCTAGGATTTCAAATGGACATAGGATGAGTCTAAACAGCTTGCCTGAGGAGATTTTAGGGGATATTTTGGGATATATATCACACATTTACTACACCATACTATTTCATACTTTTTAATTATTTTAGGGTATTAAGAGAAAAGGCACAAGTATAGATATTAAGTATCATCTTAATGGGATGGGCAATATCTGACTTATGTTTTTTTCCAAGAAAAGAGGCCCCTCTGAGTTCACGTATACTTACTAATAATTATTTTTTTAAAGATTTTATTTATTTATTTTGAGAGAGAGAGGGAGAGAGCACAAACGAGGGGGAGGGGCAAAGGGAGAGGGAGAAGCAGGCTCCCCGCTGAGCAGGGAGCCAGATGCGGGGCTCGATCCCAGGACCCTGGGATCATGACCTGAGCTGAAGGCAGAAGCTTAACCGACTGAGCCACCCAGGCGCCGCAAATCATTATTATCGGTATTATTGCAAAGTCTTGTGCTAGACTCTAGATGGTGGGATTTAAGTTGGGTCTTTTAACCTTTGTAAGGTAGAAATAAAATAAAGTTAGAATAAAAGGCATTCTCTACCATTGAAAACCCATGGGCGAAGCAGAGAAGGCAGGAGAGCACAGAGCCTTTATGATGCCCTTTTCCTTCTCCTCATGGTCATCCTTCTCATTACACCACGTATATCAGCATCCTGCTCGTCGTCAGGAACATTTCTGTGCTCAGCATTGTACAGAGACTTGCTCTGACTAGTGCTGCTTCAGTTAGCCTGAGGCTTGCACCGGCTGTGGAATTTCCTCCCAGGGCACAGCCAGTGAATGGTGAAGCCAGGATTCCACCCTGGGGATGTCTGATTCCCACCTGAGCATTTTATTTTATTGCCTCTCCATGGGCAGTATTTTGGGGAAAAGCATCAGACAAAAGCCAAAAGAGTTTATTTTCCACGTGCACAGAGAAGGGACACTAAGGGTTTTGAAAACGGAGCCCCGCAGTCAAGGTTCTGTTAAGGCAATATTAACTTAGCAACAGCACAGAGATTAAGTGTGCTAAGGTTATAAATCATTTGGAAAATGGCTCCAAGCTATAAACTTCGTGGGTTTCTCTCAGTTAGGATACACCTATAGTTTTATTACTGCTAATGTAATTCGGCTATCTTGGATCACACCAGCTTGTGTGCACAGTTGCGATCATCATATTAATAACGCCCAAAGTACAGTTCTCAGTGTCACACTTAGACATCTGCACCCAAAATGGCAGTACCACTGCCCTGAACCTCACGGTGAGTTTCTTGGAAAAGCCCTTTTCAACTTCAAATGCTAACCCGTTCTCCTAACCGGCTTCTCCTAACATTTTTATAGCCCTTTATCCCTTGATAATTTATGAAGTGTTTTAACATAGAAGATAGTGTTTTTCATAGAAAAAAGAGACCTCAGTTTTCCTCCAAGCTGACTTTAATCTTAGATTCTCATCTATAAAAGTCGATTAGATGATCTCTGGGGCCCCTACACAGAAGAGACACTTTCCGTTGATAATGTAATTCATCACTGCCGTTATGTGAACACACTTCTTTCTTAAAATAGCTTTTCATGTGTAATGGAATTGCTCCACACATGCAATAATCTCTTTAATTACCATGAATGGCTTCCAGTTCAGCTTTCTACCTGCTCTTTAATCTTGAGCAAGTTATTAACCTCTCCAGAGCCTTAACTTCCTCATTTATTGTTTTCATCTTGACTCCGATTTCTGATGGTGCTTCCAACCTTAGCTGACTATGATTCACTCTCCCCTGACACAGAGTCACATCTGGAAATGACAGTTGTCATCGTGGTTTCACAAGAGAAAAAAAGCCGTAGAGGGTGGGAGCAAGTCACTTGCATTAATACAGGTTGAGGGGAACCTGTGGTTTTCTATTCTTAGTTTACATTCTTTCCACTACCCTAAGCTAACTTGGTGGGATATAAGATGGCATGGCTCTATAACAGAGTATGTTGCGATAGTTTCTGAATCTGCTCAATTCAGAATTATGTCTAATCTAGCTTAAAATCTTCTAAAAGTAGTATTGTTAATGAAATCATTATTTTGTTGAGCAAGTATTGTGCTTCCACAGTGGATTAGATGGTTGGGTGCTGTGGTAGGCAGATGGTGGTTCCAGTGCCATATTCTGTCTTCCCGTGGGTAATGTCTGCCATGGGAGTATGACCAATAAGTACAGCCTCCTATAATACGGACAGAGCCTCTATTGTGAGATTCAAGGACATTTATCTGTTTAAGAGTAAATTATCTTTATTTTATAGAGTTAATTACCTTTAATGACTTTCAAGTTGTTTCCTGCTCTCATGCCTGGTTAGAGAGACATATGGAATGATTTTGTTGCAGAGATAGCTGATTATCTCTTATGTTGTAGAAGTATACTATACCCCAGAGGGATACCCTGGTAGGAATCAAGCAGTACTTCATACACTCTAGTCGTTTATTCACATGATCTCTTTTTATGTAATAACCTTTAACCAGTTGGTATGTTGCCAACAATCTCTGAATGGTGATAAGATCTTGCAATTACCTTGGAGACTTTATTTTTGGGGTGTGTCACAGTAAACAAAGAAGGACATGGGACCAAAATTTTCTCTACTATAAAATCTTAATGAGTTCACGATTTCAAAATTACCTTCTGCATTAGAGAGTACAAAAAGAAGCCAGTGCAATTTCTTCAAGTTTGTTTTATTATCCGGGTATGAAAAAAGTAGGTTGGACCTCCAAAGTTCTCATCCAACTAGAGCCAGCTGGCCAAAACTAAGGTTATGGACATAACCTAAATCCTATATTTTGATTTTGTTTGGGGAAGTCAACTTTTTTGATGAACAATCACTAGTATTAATATGATATGCCATATACCTTTGAAACATATGCTGTTACAGGATTTGAGACTACAGAAAATATTTCCTGATATGACCATGTAACCACCTCGATCAAAAGCATGAGATTATAAAATTACCTGTTTAATCCCTTTGAACTTTAAGAAATCATCAACATTTTAGAGGATGATTTGGATAAGCTATCTTGTATTTAGTGTATTCTCAGAAAATAATATGGAACATGGCTAGATCTTAGCAATTTGGAATTTATTGAATCTTTGGAGAAGTGCTTTTGAACTGTGTATTTTAACGTTGGTGAATTTATCAATCATCAGTTTTAAAGCTATGAGGTAGTTGAGGTAGTTGTAGAAATGACTCACAAAATCACATCTAAATATATTGCAACAAAGCCATCAGTAACTACAGAATGTGAATGATAATGGAAAGAGTCTATAATTTCAAAGTTTGGGATCTGGAGCTAACGTTTTTGGAAATATGTGTCAGAGCCAGCCAGTAGTGGAGAGTCAGATTTCACAGGCGGAGGAATTTCTGTGGTGAGTTACTAATTGTGCTGTTGGGCATGTTCCGTTTCCTTGTTAACTTGTTTGGTCAGTTTGCCCCACTCGCCTTGCTATTTATAACCTATTGCCCCTCTCTCATTGTTCCCTCCTGCTGCTTTGAAACAGCAGTCTACACTTCCTCATTTACCAGTTGGTCCGCAACCCACGTTTCCTGACTTTTGCTCCCACCATTTCTTTGAATCTGTTCATCCTACGGCAGCAATGGCTTCTGCTAAATCCAGTGGACACTTTGTTCATTATCCACTCCATCCCTGTGCTGCAACTGACACTGTTGATTACTCCCTTTTATCTCAGCCTCACTCCTGCTCTGGCTTCCTGCTTTTCCTCCCTTTCAAGCCATTCTTTCTCATTCTTCTTTGCATGGTCTGCCCACCCCGTCAAGTTTTTTTTGTTTTGTTTTGTTTTTTTTAAGGATTCCACTTTTGATCATTGTCTTTTTATACATTCTTCCTGAGCAAACTTACCCTCACCCAAAGCTTCAACTACTCACCCACTGGTAAATCTCAGTTTTATAGTCTCGCTCAGAACTCTTACGGGAGATCTATGTCAGCATTTCAGACTGCCTCCCAGATATTTCTTGTATCATAAGAACCTCAAACTCAACAAGTCTAAAAATGGAACTCATCAACTTCACCCTCTCATTCCAAAATGATTTCTCCTCTTATTGTTCTTATAATGTTGAATGGAGCTACCCGTCATTCAGACCTCAAACTCCAAATCTAGAAATCATCCAGATGGCTTCTCCCAGAGGCTTTATGTTCAACTGGTCACCGGGCCTACTCTCTTCTACCTCCTGAGTGTCTCCTGAATCCTTCCCATGCTCTTTATCACCATGATACTGTCTCATTGTCCTGCACATGACACTTTCCCTCGAGTCACCATGCTTTTGCTTTGTATACATTGTTTCCTTTGCCTACAATCCACTCTTGCTCTCTATCACTTTTCTTTGGAAAGCATCCAATATCATCTCATCTTTAAATATTCAACTCCAATGTTGCTTTTTTTATGATGTGTTCCTTGGTCTCTTCCTCCGTCCTTCCCCAGTCCCACCTCGCACCCCTGTAGAATTAGGCAAGCCTTTATCTCATATTTCCTATCACCTTGCAGACTTGCCTTGAGCATTTCCCACATTGCCTGTCCATTCATTTATCAACCTCACTCACTCACTTTGTCCTTATTAGAAGACCCAGAATTTACAGTCACTCAACAAATGTACACCTGTCCAACACAAAGCATACAGTCTCATGCAGTCATGTGGATAGAGATATAATTTTCTTTTTTTCACCTGTAGCTCAACCTGTGTTCATAGCCAAGCTTCTATTTCCACAGAAGGGTTAAAAATAAAATAATCTTGGGCGCCTTGGTGGCTCAGTTGGTTAAGCGACTGCCTTCGGCTCAGGTCATGATCCTGGAGTCCCAGGATCGAGTCCCACATCGGGCTCCCTGCTCAGCAGGGAGTCTGCTTCTCCCTCTGACCCTCCTCCCTCTCATGCTCTCTGTCTCTCATTGTCTCTCTCGCAAATAAATAAAATCTTAAAAAAAAAAAATTAAAAAAAAAAAAAAATAAAATAATCTTGCCCTATTAAGGTGAACCTTGTTTATCATGAAAGCAAATCAAACTTATCACACCCATCCCCTTTTCCATCCCTCAGGTATAGGGGATGTGTGTATGTGATATTATGGCCTGAGGATGGGGGACCGGGTTGAGAATGGAAGTGAGTCTGGTTTGCATAGTTTAGCCCTCACTCCTCTCTAACATTCACTGAGGCCTTGCCGTTTCATTAATTCTTGAGCTTTGAGCTTTGAACTTTGGCCTCTGTCCCAAGACTTTTGCTGGAAAATATTCATGGCCTTACTTTGGTCTTTTGATATGCCCACCCTTTCTGGTTCTGTCAGCCATTATAGTAGCCTCTCTGGAATTCTGCCTTATTTTTCCCGTACCACATGCTGTTGTGGGGACACTGTACCCACATTGTACCAGTGCCCATCGGTCCGACTGCATGGACACTGCCCACTGTTGTTTCTAACTAATGTTCAGGGTCATGGATGAATATATGACAAATGTGTTGGAGGGGAATGTACTGAGCTCTTCTCAGAGATTCATTGCATCTGATCGAGTTTCCTAGTTCTCTTGTAATCCCCATACTTTTCTCTTCCTGGACCTGACCAACCAGTCTTATACCATTTCACAGTGTTGCCTACTGTGTGGTTCCTGCAATACACTTTAGTCCCTAAAGCCGAGACTCTTGATTCTTGATATGTAAAACCAATTTTCTGTAAATTGCTGCATTCTCACTCCTTCCCTCAGAAAACTTTACTCTCACAAAATCAAGGTTCTTTTAAATTAAACCTATGTTGGCTTTTGGAATTTTGTCTCTGCTATGACTTAAACTGTTTATTTTAGAACAAAAAACTAGGGGCACCTGGGTGGCTCAGTCGTTGGGCATCTGCCTTCAGCTCGGGTCATGGTCCTAGGGTCCTGGGATTGAGCCCCAGATCGGGCTCCCTGCTCGGCCAGGAGTCTGCTTCTCCTTCTCCCACTCCCCCTGCTTGTGTTCCCTCTCTCGCTGTGTCTCTCTCTGTCAAATAAATGAAATCTTTAAAAAAAAAAAAAAAGAACAAAAAACTGAGCAAAGTCTTCTTTGTTCTGGCTAAATTTGTCCTTATCTGAAAGTAATCCATTCCACTAGTTTTATAAGGAGAAAGCCTTGAGGCAACAAGAAAAGATAATGGGAAAAATAAACCTAATGTTAAATCTCTAAAATTTACCCTTCAACAAAAGTAGGGATGAATGGTATTTATTGTGCACTTGGTGTGTGCTGGGTGCTGGAGTATAAAGATGGAAACCAAATAGTCTTTGACCTCCAGGTGCTGTCAGATGGTGAGAGGCACAGACAGCTACACAGCTGGGAGTATGACGAGGTAGAAGGTAGGAAGGGCTGGAATGGAGACACAGACACATTACAATTAGAGAATAGATGAGGGACTAGGAAAGACAACTCCCAAGGTATTAGGATTTATGTTTTCATTCTCACAGTTTCACATTAGAATCATTAGGAAGAAGTTTTTAAAATATTGATGCATGTGTGATATGACCCCTGAAGATTCTGATTTTAAAGTTTTGGGATGGGACTTCGGGGTAAGTACTTTTTAGGCCCTACCCCAGGTCATTTTATTATACAGTTAACACTGAGAACCATTTCAATATGGGAAATGTCTAAAGGTGCAGGAAAATTCAGGGTTACATATCTGAAAAGAATAGTAGATCAGTTAAAAATAGTTGAGTCACCAACTTATGTGGCTGACAGAAATTATTTTTGATGAAATGTGACTATAAAACTTCTTTGATTTGCCAAATACTCTGAAGAGTATAGAGAACATAATTTTACCAACTCTCATTATTGCTATGTGATATATAGCAATCCAAAAGCTGTCACCTGGTCCCAGTAAGTGACATCACTACCAGCAGCCAAGCTAAAGGGGTCCAAGTCATTTCCACTTCTCCTTGTCCTCCAGTTTACATCCAAAGGACATTGTTGACCAATCCTGGAGGCTTTAACCTTCTAGCTATCCCTTGATTCCTCTCTTTTCCATAGCCACTGCTCTGCCCTAGTTCACATGCAATCCCTTCCTTTCTGGTCACCGAGCCTTCAGTGGCCATGCATACCCATTCCATTCATCTCCCATTCCTCAATCAGAGGTGTTTTTAAAAATACATGTATGTGTCATTGAATGGTATTGAGTTGGCTTGGCTTTGGACAACAACAAGATAGGATGTAAATAAACACCCATTCATCCAAAAACTAAAAAAAAAAGTCATGGTTTAAAGTTTAAAAATAGAAAAAGTTAGATTCCTGGAGGTATCTCACAAGTCAGTATGGTGTTTAAGTTATGCTTAGACTAGAGCCTCAGGCAGAGAGGATATCTGAATGAACTTTTATATTTTGTTAACTAGATCTAAGGGAAAAGTAAGCGCAGTAAAAATAAAGCCAGTAGAGACAAGGGAGAGCAAGGGGTCTGGCCACCCTTCTCCTTTTATAAAATTGTAGATGTATTTAGAATAAATAACTTAGCAAAGGACAAAAGAGTAACAAGGCTATGCTGAATTCTTTGCACATGTTATGAGTCAACATCACATGGGCTGGTCTGGGCGCTCCTTTAAACTCAGCTTCTGAAATCTTGCTTCCCTTCAAGGGCATCGTTGAGCATTGTTTTATTTCTCCTCTTATTTCCTGCCCCCAAATGAGGTTTGGCTGCACTTTGATGTTTTTACTTGTTAACTCTGACCACATGGTTTAAAGGAAATTTTAGAAACCTCTAGTCTATCCCCAGTACGGTTGTTTCCATGAATATCACTCACTCACTATTATTTCTTGTTATTGGTGGTCCAAACAAATTGCCCATAACAGATTTGTCTTTACTCCCTTATTTACTTTTCCAGCTATCCAGAGTAATTTTGTTTTCCTTTAATAGTTTGTATATTGAGAGTTAATTATAATTTGACACACTCCAGCACAGGGTGTTCATGGGCAATATGTATATCAACAGATTTTGGCCAAAATTTAAGTGCATTTCAGTCTGAATTGAATGGATCCTTTCATATTGACAGGGGGCTTTATGTCCCTTCCCCCAAAGAAGTATAACACTTAGTGTTGAATTGTTAAATTCTTTAGAATCTTAGACGGTAAATAGTTGCCTCGGAAACCATGTTTGCTTTATCATTTTCAGTGTCTCATCTGCTTAAATCACCTTTACAAAAGAATTTTTATCTAAATCCCATCAAAGTATTATAAATAAAACAATTTAAATTATGAAAACTTTTTGTTGTAATAATAGTATGAACCTGTTACATCAATTTGGGCATTTTTTTAGCTCTGTGTAGCATTCTTGGGTTTTTTTAGCTCACTCTCTCCAAAAAACAGGGTAAGTTGAATTATAGGAACGTTTTTCAAGCACGGGGCCAATTGAGCACAGAGTTTCCTTGTGCACAGAGCAGAGAAGTGGTCTTGCCCAACTACCTCTGAATAGAGTAAGTGTTGGTAGTGCAGCTTATTAATAGTACTATACACATTTATTTAGCACAGTAGAGCTTTGTTAAAATGAGATGTCCTAACCACATCATCCATCCATGATAGAATTTAAATTGCTCAAATTTAATGAATTGCTAAAATTCTGTTTAAAATCTAAACAAATTTTCTGTTTAAAATCTAAAGCATGTTTTAACTGTGTTGCTGCCGTGATTGAATGAAATATATTTGCAGAAAAACTTAAGTCGCATTGAAAGAAAAGGGTTTTTTAAATAGAACTCCTTAAACAATTCTGGCTTTTGGCAATTTATAATTAAAGTCCATATTTTATTGTATTTCTTGTCTGAATTCACCACTAAAAATTAAGTCTAGGAAATAAGATGATATGTCACTTTTATAGAAATAGTAGCACAAAATTAAGTGAAAATAATAAAAGAGTAAGCATAACACAAAGCATTCATTTTCATGCCCAATAAGAAATTTTCTGTAACACTTTCTTTAGTGATTGGGTCATCTTTGAGTTAAAAAGGAAAATTTTACTTTTAACAGTTTTATTGTTTTCATGAGCATTTCCTGGATATGTTTTTTGCTATTTTAAAATTTTTTTATTGAAGTGTTGCTGACATACCATGTTATATTAGTCTCAGGTGTACAACATAGTGATTTGACAACTCTGTACACTACACAGCGTTCACCACGATAAGTGTAGGTACCCTCTGTCACCATACAATGTTACTGCAATATTATTGACTATATTCCCTATGCTGTGCTTTTCATTCCTGTGATTTATTTATAACTGGAAGTTTGTACCTCTGAATTCCCTTCACCTATTTCACCCATCCCTCTGCCCTCTGGCAACCACTAATTTGTTCTCTGTATTTATGGTAATATTTCTGGGTTTTGTGTGTTTTATTTTTTAGATTCCACATTTAAGTGAAATCTTATGATATTTGCCTTTTCATTTTGTTGATAGTTTCCTTTGCTGTGCAGAAGCTTTTTAGTTTGATGTAGTCCCAATTGTTCATTTTTGCTTTTTTTTCCCCTTGCCTGAAGAGACATATCCAGAAAAATGTTGCTAAGGCTGATGTCCAAGAGATTACCGCCTGTGATTTCCTTTAGGAATATAATGGTTTCAGGTCTTACATATAGGTCTTTGATCTATTTTGAGTGCAGTTTTGTGTATGGCGTAAGAAAGTAGTCCAGTTTTACTCTTTCGCATGCAGCTGTCCAGTTTTCCCAACACGTTGAAGAGACTGTCTTTTCCCCAATGCATATTCTTGCCCTTTTGTCATAGACTAATAGACTGTGTAAGCATGGGTTTATTTCTGGGCTCTCTGTTCTGTTCTATGTGTCTATTTTTGCACCTGCACCATGCTATTTTGATTACTGTAGCTTTGTAGTAAATCTTGAAATCATGGATTATGATACCTCCAGCTTTGTTCTTTTTGCTATTTTAAAAGTATAAACTGAGGTCTGTCAGTAATGGTGAAGAATATTTTCTACAACTGAATTTACCTGTGAGCTGATACTGCACATAAAAACTCCCAACCCAAGGTAATGTCATAGAAAATATTTGGGGATCCATGGAATACTGTAAAATTCTACATTAAATAATAATTATGTTAGTCAAATTATTATCTACATTTCTCTTCTAAACACATTTTACCAAGCTTCCATAATGCTCTACAGAAGCTAATAAAATTTAGTGTGATTTTATATAATCTCTTTGAAGTCGATGAGAGGTCACTTATATGGAGAACATAAACATCTGTTGGACAATTATATAAATGCTGAGGAAGTCAGTAGTGAAAGTTGCTAACAAGTAAGAAATCTAGAGATCTAATCTTCTGATCTGCTTCCTATATTTCGCTGTAATGTAAATATTAGAAGTTTGCTTTCTCAGACCCACTGAGAAAAGAATCAGTGGCAAAATCTCATGGAATAAGATAGGGAAGAAATCAGAGCCGAGAGCCCACGTGTATTTAGCAGAGTAGCGTGTTTTGCTGCACTGGGTAATTAGATGTTGCAGATTCTCTGCAAATGCCTGCCAGTTGCACTGTGCTCAAGACCACCAGCAGGGATTCTCAGTTGAATGCTAGAATCATCTGGGGAGTGTTCAAAAAACAGGGCTGCCCAGAACATACCTGAGAGTCCCTAAGGGTAGTGCTCAGTTTTCTGTATTTTTAAAAATCACCTTCCTACGCCACCACCTGATCTTAATGCATGGTGATAGGCATTGACTAATCGTTGGGGACCATTCGTTTTCACTCTTTGTAATTGCTGACCTGGGCATAGTATTCAAATTGATTCCAAATGTGAGTCTCATATTCAGATGCCCAGATGTCGAAAAGAAATGAGAAACAACAGCGGTGCACCATTCTTTTAAAAACAGAAAAGAAATGCCCCTTGATAGATTCTAGAGTGAAAGGAGTTGCAAGGCATAGTCTTTTTTTATTTTACTTCTTATAAAGACTCGAATTGCAAAAATGTGTATTTTATTCTCGAAGAGGAATATGGAATAAGTGCATCAGGAACCTGGGGGTGGGGTGAGGGGTCAGAGAATCTCCCCCAGGTCTGTGTGATTCAAATTTGGGCCCCCAGGTCCTGGAAGAGAGCCCATTTTAGGCAATCGGTAAGCTATTTGTGAATAAAGAAATGACTCTGGGCTGGAAATGTTTTATCATCAGAGAAAAGAGCCATTCTGTCTGTGGATGCCTGGGTGCTCTTTTATTTTGCTGTTGTTAATTGATGTGCTCTTTTAAACATTGCAGACACAAGGTCCTATAGCTGGTAAGTTGCAGCCTGGGTCTGTCTCCTTCACACTTAACCACTGCGCTAACCACCTCTCCAAGACGGACTGCACACAGTTTGTGTGGAACTTGTTTTGAAAGCAAGTGTAGTGCAAATACATTATTAGCATTGGTTGTCTACATGTCAATCTCTCCTTGCTAGCTTTCTCTTATTCTTCTCTCTATCCCCAACGTCTAGCTCATCATAGGCACCTAATATATGTGACATTAAAAAAAAAAAAAGAAAAAAGCTATTAGATAAAAATTGAAGGCTCTCTTTCTACATATACATGCCTCTCTCCATCTGTTAAAACTGTATATCTTTAAAAATCTTTCTTTGCAAACACAGAAACAGCGCTTATGTTTCTGCTTCCACTTAAATGGAACTATACTATTCGTGGCTTTATTTTATTCTTGATGGTATACCTTGAATGATTTTCTGTGTTGGCATTTAAACACTTTTCTCAGGTTTTAGGCATTAAAGAACAGTCTGCAGTCTCCATATAACAACATTTACACAGCCATCGCCCTACTGATGGACATTTGTGGGGTTTTTGTTTTGTTTCTTTGTTTTTGTAAACCACGTTTGAATACCTCTGTAGCATAGAGTCCTAGAAATTGAATTTCCTGATCCTAAAAGCACATGTAATTTTTTGATACGATACCAAACTTCCCTCAGAAAAGGACTGTGTATCAGTTTATACAACCCAAATAGAATGTGATAATGCCCATTCCTACTCCCCCACCAAGACTAGGCACCATTAAATTTTTCTTTCTTTCATTAAAACCACATTTAATGGAGAAAATGATATTTTATTATTTAAATTTTATCTATATCTTCTGAACACTGTACCCAAGTCTAAAATATACAATATTTTAATCTAAATGGCAGCTAATATAATCTACTGATTTTAGAATATATCGAACTGTCATTCTATTTTTATTTTTATAAATCTCTATGTTAAAATACAACTTTGCTATTAAGTATCTGTTTTTTCTCGGTATTATAAATATATATAACTATTATCCTATTATAGAACATTTAATGTCTTCCCAATGCCTCACTAATATAATTATATAGCAATAAAAACCCTTGTACATATGGTTTCTTCCTAATCTTTATGAATAATTTATTAAAATGAATTCCAGGGACGCTTGGGTGGCTCAGTCGGTTAAGCGCCTGCCTTCGGCTCAGGTCATGATCCCGGGTTCCTGGGATCGAGCCCCACGTCCGGCTCCCTGCTCAGCGGAGAGCCTGCTTCTCCCTCTCCCTCTGCCTACTTGTGCTCTCTCTCTGTCAAATAAATAAATAAAATCTTTAAAAAAAAAAAATGAATTCCAGATAGTATTATTACTGGGTCATATGTCTTAATTCTTTTTATGGCTTTTGATAAGATTCATTAAATTGCTTTACAAAAGCATTAGATCAATTTTTATAATCATCAAGAGCACATTACTGTAACAGATTCTTTATTACCTTTCCGAAATATGGTAAAATTATTATTTTAAATTTAGGTAACATACAAGTTTACTTTCGTAAATTGTAATTAGTGGATATACCCAAAGAATGGTGAGATACATACTTATATTTTCCATGTTTAAAAAATGTTTACTTTATGATGCTAACTGAAAACAACAGGATACAGAATGAGGTATAAGTATGTAAAATTATATATACCTCAACAATAGATAACTTTCATTTTTTTTTTAAATATCTTTTTGTTTTTTCCTAATACTAACAGTGAGTATTACAACAGGGCTAAATGCCCTCCATGTATTTCAGGGTCAAAAGATCTGTCCTTTTCTTTTAGGAAATTTACCAATGGTGTGGTTCCTCGTGCAACAAATACGAGCGTCTGAAGGCAAGCCAGGTTGCCATTGGCATTCGGGACAACGAAAGAAAAGGAAGATCTCAACTAATTGTGGTGGAAGAAGGAAGTGAGCCATCAGAGCTCAGAAGGGTATTGTGACTTGTGTTGTTTTTTAAAGGTTTATCACTGTAAGTGGGGTGTGTGTGTGTGTGTGTGTGTGTGTGTGTCTGTTAGTTTTAACAAATTCTCTAATACTGGGCCTAGGCTAAGATTCGGTAAGAGGAAACATCAAGGTTATCTATGTCATGATATAGAGAAAATAGAAGGTCATGACTCTTTTCTTTCACCACTGGTATGACTCTGACTTCATCTTCTGTCGTATAGGCGGACAGATGGGTAACACTTCGACATTGAATATAAGAATATATTTTGGAAGGCAAATAATAGTTTATTCATGTGGGATTCTGAATATATATTTTTTTAATGCCATGATATTCTTCAATTTTAGCATTCATTACTTTATTAAAAGGATGAAATAAAATCTTATTCCATGAGAACAAATATACCAATATTTTAAATATTTCAATCATTTTAAACTAAGAATTCTTGGTAAGACCCTTACGATTTTAGTATAGTTGTTAAATTAATTTGAAAATTATCTCCATGTCTCTTTATACCTTTGTTATTTACTTAACAATGATACCAGCCTTGGACATTTAGTTGTGACCAGTTTTTCCCCTTTAAGAAAACTGCAGCGAGTGCCTCAGTGTATATATTTTATATTTTCCCTTAAGATTATGAGTCAAGGGTGTAATCATATTCAGGTGTCTTGATACATGTGGGTACATTGACTCCCGTATGTTCATTCCACAAAATTTATTGAACTCCTATGGTATATCAGGCCCTAAATGTTTGTACCAATGTTTATTCCCTCATGACTTCGCAGAACCCTGTCAAAATTTACTGCTGTAATAATACCATTCTGAATCTTCCTGCATTTAATAGTAGCAGGTGGTGTCTCTGTGAGTTTTCATTTCTTGGGATAGTACACATTTTCCTCAATGACTTTCGCTATCTGCACTCAAGTTTTTCTAACGACTGTCTCTTATAAACGTGTTTTTAATAATTTTGATTTAGAGTGATTTCATGCATTAGAGTTACTTGATGTAGTGATAGCCTCAATAGCCCAGTGATCAAAAATTATATGGGATAATTTTATTGTCATAATGTCTTTAAACTTTATTTTTTTTGATAACCACCAAACACAGACTTTCATGTTAGTGATGTTTTAGAAATGACTTTTATTCAGTGGGAAAATGTTCATGGTCAAATGCTAAGAGAAAAGGCAGGATATAAAATTTTATATACAATAATATCTTAATATATAAGTTTATATGTAGGAATATAGGTATATATTTGTATATACATATATATCTGGGAGGAAATAGGCTGAAATATTACAATATTACCAATATTGTCTTTGACTCTTGGGATATGGCTCCTTGTTATTTTTTTCTTTATTTGTCCTTGCATTTTCAAAATTTATTATAATAGATGTATATTCTTTTTATTATTATTTTTTATTTTTTCATGTGTTTTCCTTTTATAATCAGGAAAAAAAGGCCAACTAAAAAAAACGAAGTAAAATTAGGGATTAACTCAGTTTCCAATAGTCATAATAACATCACTAATAAATTACACTTTGAAAACTATTCAAAACAATTTCTTGAACTTTTAATATTCTTTCAAGGCCTCTGTTCTAGAGATATAATCACTGTTTAAGTCTTGCAGATTTCATATTTGGAAGTAAAAATCTGTAAATAAGATGTATTTCTAATTGATTGTATGTCTTGTTTCAATAACTATGCTTTGCTAAGAGTGGACCCAGGACTCGTCCTGGTGGAGTAGTGAAGGGGGTGCTCTGTTAACTATCAGACTAGCTTCTCCTCTGTCATCTTGGGTCCCAAATAAGTCCCTTAACCTCTGTTGTCTCTGGTTCCTCATTTGTAAAGTGCAGGGTTAGACAGAGTGGCTTCTATGGTCCCTTTAGTTTCCAATGATCTGTGATCCCACCTTGTCTCTTAAGCAGTTTCTGTGTTTAATTACCAAATCGTCTGAACTCTGTACCAGGAAGTGAAGCCACAGGCTGAGGGCCTAAACTGTGTGTGTATACGTTTGCTTGCTTATTGGATTTCATTTAGAGTTTTGAGGGGAAAAAAGGTTAAGCAGTAAATTAATACATTAATTAATACATTACACTGTGAAAGTTAAAAAGAAAATGCAAACCTGAGTAAAAATATAACTTCAATTTTAAAATATTAGTGATAGGGATAAGGGACATAATCCTTAATGTAAAATGTGATGTTTATGTGTTAGGGGATTTTCATTTTTTGTTTTTTAAAACATTCTAGAAAACACCTACCGTGCTTTCTTTTCAGTGCATTCAATGTATACTGTATTATATTTGACAGCTCTCATTTACACAATGAATTTTCATTTTTCTTTCTTTTAAAAAGCATTTGTTGGGCTCTTTGTTTTCACAAATGTTGTTTTGTAGCCTGATTAAATAATTGTTTAAATAGTTGTTTGATGAATTAATTATGCACCTATAATAAACTAGTTTGACTTTCTAGGCTTAGTATTGTACCCATAGTGATAAAATTCAAAGAGGTCATGAACTTGTTTGGGAAAAAATTACTTTATTTTCACTAACCTCTTAATTAAAATTTTCTCCAGTTGTGAATATATTTGACAAACCAGTAGCATGAGCAGCATCTGTGACTTTTCAGATCACATTATAGTTATTGTAGATAACTTTAAAATATTATTTGTGTTCATCACTTCTTGGTAATTATGATAGCTATTAGACCTGCTGTTCAATAATATTTTATAATGAGTAAATGAAGAAGCTCATATATTACTTTATCACATTTAGAAAATACATTTTGATAGCTATATTCCAATATAATAGGTTTCCATTATAATACTTTGTATCTTATTTTATGCATTTAGAAAGTATTTTTCTTAGAAGGGGCCCATAGGCTTCCGAAGTTATCCCAAGTGGTTAATATTACACGCACACAAAAGGTTTCTTTGTTGAAGACAATGGAATGTCATTTCTTTTTCTGAGACTCTAATGGAACTATTGATATTGCTAGAGAAGGATTCCAAAAATCTAAAACTCTCTCAAAATATCTTTTAAAACTGTCCTTTTAAGTGATTCATTTTTAATAAGACTCTTTTAAAGTTATTTATCTTCAAAAACTTTGAAAGTTTCTATATGAAGGTAAGTAATAACTTAAAATCAAGGACTTGCTGTAACTAAATTGATGTAACTAACTAATAGCTTAAAATATTAACTAATAACTTAGTTGATGTAACTAATAGCTTAAAATCAAGGACTTCATGTAACTAAACCAGGTACATGATGCTATTATCATTACTCCATATTTGCTGCGGAATATTCAGAGTGTGTCTTTCTAACACATCAAAGTGCTCAACACTATAAATAGTGAAAAGTACTTTTTCTGAGACTTTTTTTTTTTAAGAATTCATCTTTATTTCTAGGTATTTCAGCTATCTGTTCATGCTATTATAGTCATACCATTTTAACATGGCTTATCTCTAGGATGATCATAAATTTATCCTTCAAACCAAAGCACTTTGGAGAGTAATAGGGGGGCACTAACCAGACAGGATTAGGAGACAACATGTATTAACAAGACTATCTGGGGAAATAGGGTGTATGTTCAGCCTCTTACCTGTATCGTGAGCACTTTTAAAAACTCATATGCCTAAATATGAAAATTATCCTGTACATGGAACTAACTAAGGCCTGTAACCAAAGTCACATTTTACCCTGTGCGTGTTTTTTCTTCACTGTAAACGTATTTACCAGGAAAAGCTGCACATAAATTATGTAAAGCTTTTTTCTTACTCTTTCTTCTTTTCTTATTTAAAATAAATAATCTGTGAATGTGAAGGAACCTTAAATATGTCACTAACCCTAAGGTTCCAGACTTTCTTCATTGGTCCTATTCATCCTCTAAACATTAGGAGGGAAGCTAAAAAAGTGCCCTGAGGAAAAATTGCTAAAGTCAATAATTTATCTGTTTTATAGACTTCCAGTTTTTTAAAAAGAACATCTGGAGGATATCAACAAGAGAATGCAGAAGGGGCAAGTTTTTTGAAATGATACCAAAAATCAAGTAATTTTTCTAATCCAGAAAGACTCTTTTCAATATAATTTAATGAACTTATGAAGTCTAAAATAATTGTAAATGCTAGTGGCGGAATACTGGCAGTAAAAATATAGGGAGATTGTAAGCAACTGCTATATTGCTGAATTGTTAGCCTTTCTCACTTTTATAAAAATACGAAGGCCCCCTGGAAAGTCATGCACAATCATTGTTTTGGATTCTGGACAAAAAGAAAGGAAATTGGAAGGAAAGTTGGAATATCATGTTACATCTCAGTTAATAAGTGTTTATTGAGCACTGGGTTCGTTCCCAACGAAGCTCAGAAACTGCTTATTTTATCATCTGATTGAGATAAGCAGACACTAGATCAAGACAGAGTCAGAAAGTGGGAGCAGATGGTGAGGATCCGCAAACACCAGAAAGCATAGCTGGGTACCACCATTATTGAAAGGTTTCTCACGATAAAATTCATGTATTTTAGACTGTATGATAATAGCATATAGGCTAGATAAGCCCCCAAAGGATCTCTCAATATAGGATTTGTATTCATCTTATTATAAGTCATAATTGACAGCTTGAAAATAAAATAATCCTTTCAGTCATTCTCTTGGCAAGTTGATTGGATATGTACGACGTGCCCATCTGGATATCTTGTAAGTAAAATCTAGAGTTGAATAGTGCAGATATTTTTTAAATTATTCTTTGAGATGTCTATTTAGGCTACGAGTAAAATTTTAGTCATATTTTCCCAAAGTATTTTGCCAAATAAAATTTATATGTTGGAGCACCTGGGTGGCTCAGTGGGTTAAACGTCTGCCTTCAGCTCAGGTCGTGATCCCAGGGTTCTGGGATGGAGCCCATATCAGGCTCCCTGCTAAGCGGGGGAGCCTGCTTCTCCTTCTCCCTCTGCCCCTCGCCCTGCTTGTGCTCTCTTTTTCTCTCTCTCCCTCAAATAAATAATAAATAAAAATCCTTAATAAAAAAATAAATAAAATAAAATTTATATGTTATCATTGCCGTGCTAAGTTCCTTGAGGGAAGGAAGTAGAAGTACACTGCCTTTATGTCTATGTCACCTTTACAGCTCTCATTGCTCATTCATATTTGGATAATTGATGCAATTAACTGTGAACTATAGGGTACCAGAAACCCATTATATTTGTTTTTCTGTTTTCTAGAGGATAGTAGGACCTCGTAAAAAATCTTTACTATTTTTTAGATAATAGTGTTGGTGAAGATTTAAAAAAAAGCCACACTATTGATGGTTTTAAAATCAACTGTATTTATATAAGAGCAGTTGGTATTTAGATAAGGACAATTCATATATTTTGCTAGTCTTCTGTCTGCAGGCAGATAGTTACAACTAACCTTTTGGAAAGTCGTAACTGAATCTTGGGCTTGTTTATATTTACTGCAATGCTTTCCCACGGATTAGGCTGCATGTACTTCAGGTGAAAGCATGCAGCACAGTAAGAAATAAGTAACTGGGTCTAAAACTTTTCATTCTGTGATAAAATGCATGTTCCTCGGAGCTGTAGTTGGATAGTCTTATCTGTAGAATCCTTCCTCCCAGGTCAGGTAACCTCCCCATTTCGTGTCCAGCAACCACAAAAACCCACTTCTCTCACTGCTTAGCACACAACACTGCTGTCCACTGACCTTGACCATTTTGCTTGGCTGTTCCCCACAGCCCTGGTGCTGCCCCTTCTCATCACTAGATTAAAAGTGAACATGCCCTGTGAACTCCAGGGAACTACACAAGTATAGAGCTTTATTTTTGAAATCACCTAATATATTTGTCTTACTCTTCCCCCAACATCAAAAGGCTGTGCACATTACTAATGCTTCCCAAATTCTAATACAATTTAAATTTACAGAAAAGTCAAACCAGAAGTGATTTTGAACATTAAATAACCTAAGCATTGGAATATTCATACCTCAACATGTAAAGTAAGATTAAGAAAGAAAAAAATTGGAATTTGGAAATTTAGAATTCTGTCAACATTCCTTAAAGTTTCTTTCTGGAAATGTTTGTTTAATAGCATAATCTTGGGTATTTGGATTTACATGAGATTGCATTTTAATCTTTTAACTTAAATATTATTGTATACCTAAATCAAGCATGATCATTTTGAACATGATTCTATAGAGAGTGGGAGAAACTATTTTCTGGGGATGATCTTTGATTAGATAAATCAATCCCCATTTATCTTTGTAGAATATCAAATGAATCTTGGAAGTTCCAAAAATAGAAATGGGGAGCTGTTTTGAAAATCCCCCTCATGACCATTTTGGAACAATGAGTATACAGTATTTTTTTAAAGGGTCTAAAAATTTATGGAAAAGTAATACAAGAATAAAAATCACATTGCCTTTTAGCATCTGGGAACAAACATGGGTATTTTGAGCTCCTTATACATAAGACCTAAGGTTGTTTTGTAGGTTTGTAATAGCCACACACACACACACATACAAATCACTCAGTAAACTATTTTCTGTTGCCTTCTTATTGATTTCATTGTTAGTCACAACTCTGTACTTTGTAAGGGCAGAAATTTGAGTAGCTTGAGATATTAATTTGGTCAATAGACACAGTAAACACTTTGACACTAAGAGACAAAGATTTTGTTGGAGAAAACACTTCTCCTGTGTGCTGTCCAAGCAGCTTTAGCTTCCTTGTTTATCCCTCCTTTATGTTCCAGGGTCTTTTTGTAAATTCTTGGGAAATTGAACAATGTCTTAAATATTTTGTAATTTCCCATTCTTGGAGCATGGTGTCTGGTACATAGGTGCTCATTAGTATTTGTTGTCTGAAATAACATTATTATGAGAGCCATGTAGAAAGAGGAGGTCCATTTATGGGCTTACCCATTCAAAGATTTTTAAGTTAAAAGGTTTCAAAATATTTGCCACTCTCTCTACTTTAGTCCTGCCTAGAGAGAAAGTATCAGAGGACCAGAAAATAGAAATCTTTCCTTTTCTTCTATTGCATTATAATTAAATCATTTTCTCCATTTTGCTTTACAGCCATGATACTTAGCACATACTGAAAATCCAAAAAATTATAGTGACAAGTAGCACATGCTGCAGGGTTATAATGCTTTCAAGAACACTGTGGTTGCTATAGCTCTCTCGCTCTCTCTCTCTTTTTTTTTTTAGTATAGCTAATTTTATCTACCATTTACTGATAGTTCACTATGTCCCAGGCACTATTCAAGGCACCATTCATTGTTGTCATTTATTTTAATGAATCTTTTATTTGGATTTCTAGTATTTAATTCAGGTACTCATTTTGTTCCTTGCCAGTTCATCCAGCAGGGAAAGTTGAAATATTCTCTTTTTTTAAGATTTATTTATTTATTTGAGCGAGAGAGAGAGAGAGAGAGAGAGCCCTCACGCATGCGTGCATGAGTTGGGGAGGGGCAGAGGGAGAATCTCAAGCTAACTCCTCACTGAGCGTGGAGCCTGATACCAGGACCCTGAGATCGGGACCCGAGCCAAAACCCAATAATTGGATGCTCAACTGTCTGAGCCACCCAGGCGCCCCAGGAAGTTGAAATATTCTGAACAAAGATAAGAAAGATAGTAACAGTATAGTTAACCATATGCTGCAATATAATATTTCAAATAATTTACCACTTTATCACACCAAAGTTCAATTTGAAGACTTGCGACCTTACTGATCAGGTGTCACTTTTATTTAATGAACCCAAATTGATACCACTTGGCAGTCATTTCTAAATGAGGCAATTTTTCCTTTAGTTTGTGGCTCAAGTGAGGGAATAGTGTGATAAGACCTGTAAATAAGATAGTACAATTCTAGGACAGATGGACTATATAGAAGAATAGATCTTTGTCCCCACAAGGTCCATATTGGAATTAACTAAATCAATTATTAAGCTAGAATACTAGATATTAACTATTTAATATTTATAAATTTAATTTAAATATTAAACTAGAATGGCAGGTTTCATTTTAATTTTATATTATTCCTCATGTTTGTTATAATATTAGTGATACTATGTAATAAAAAAATTAACAGTAAGAGTATATTTTCTTTCAGCAATTTTAGGACAATTTCATCTTATCCCAATATATGTATGTGCATATGTATACACATATATGTAATCTGTCTAAATATGCATATACATATTTATCCATAAAAAGGGATTTTAAAGTGACTTTGTCAGGAAAGCATGGTTTGTTCAGGTAAATACAGTATATTTTCAGGGGAAAGCAAGAGGCAATCCTCAGTTCTGGGTATAACACTCTACTAATCAGGAAAAAAGTACTAACATACTGTTAAAAAATATTAAAATATTTTAAGTACCTGCACGCAAACAAACAAGAGCCATGCAAATATACAGGGAAATGAAGTCCTCTGCCATGCCTAGTGGATAAATTAAATATCAATGCTCAATTTCAATGAATGCTGGCACCTAAAAAGCAAACCCAAACTGAATATAGATTTTAATGAAGTCTGACAGAGTGCATGTGGACAAGACTAATAGGTTAATCAAAAACCATCTCAAAGCAAGCAGCAGATGCACTATAGTTAAGTGTCAGTTGCTGTGGTATTTATTCCCTGTCGTGGAGCTCCGTTGCTATGTGATGACTTAATTTCTCTCATCTTGCTGTTCTGCAGGGGTAAAGGCAAGTGGCTCGCTGGCAGGCTGAATTTTCTGTGTGTTCCTTAATCTCTCTAGTTGCGCTTTCCTTATATCATACAAGTACTTCTTATCATTAACCCAGAAATTCCATCATCTAAGAAAAAATCTGTGATAGTTTTTTTTTTTTTTTTTTTTTTGCTGTAGAGGAGATAACAACAGCCACCATCATGGCAAACATCCAGTGCCTGCCGTGTGACTGGCATTCTTCTATGGGCTTTACAAGAATGAGCTCATTTTGTTCTTACCACAACCCCAGGAAGTGGATACGTCTGTTATCCCCTGTCTTGGTTTGTGTTCCTCCAAAAGCCAACTCTATGCAAAGACTTGGGGGCAGGCGGTTATTTGGAAGATGGTCCTGGAAGCAGCAAGTAGGAGTAAAGTGAGGCAATACTTTATAAATAAGTAGTTTACAGCTATGGGGCACTGGGGTTTAGTCCCAGAGGAACCCTATGAAAACTGTATGGAACACCCTTCAGAGTCAGCCCACAAGTGGTTGAGGTTGCTACAGGATTTAGCCAATAATTTCCCATCCTTCATTAGTTGAAGGTTGCTCCTTGGGTGTTAACTCCCCAGAATTCCAGCCTTCCTTGTGTGTGGATACAGTACAGCTCGGTGGCCAGATAATGCCATCAGACAAAGAGCAAGAGGCTTTGACCTTTAAGAAATTATCTATAGATGACCTCTCAGGTAGACCAGGGTGGGATGGGCAGAGCACCAAATGGGATCTCTATACCCTTACTTTATGGTTAAAGAAGTAAGACATGGAGAGCCTGCCTAACTTGCCCAAGGGAGAGTGGGAATGGGAGAGTGGCAACTCACCAGGCAGTCTTCATTACAGAGCAACCATCTTGAACATACAGAGAGATGGGAATCCCATCTGCTGGGAAGTTATTTTAGAACTTCCAAAATCATGCCACATGCTTCTGACAATCATACCTATTTTATGTATTCCATATCGTAATACCTTTAGTAGTATATGTTTGTACTCAGTAGCTTGGCTTGTCCCTTTGTTTCATATCTCTTAGTGTCAGCATAAAATCTTTCGTCCTTACTATGGAAGGTAATACAGGGTAATTGGGGCAGACATTTTCTTGGAAGGAAAATACATTTTTTAATGTGAGTATAAAAAGTATGGAAATATTTTTCAAGCACCTCAGAGTATATGAAAGCCTTTTTGAGTTTGCTTGGTTAAATTTTGGTATGGGGAAATTTTCTGAATTATGTCGATGGAGAGGAAGTTTTCACAACTCTCTTACCATAAACCTTGGCTTAATCCAGTTAAAGGGAATATATAAATCAGGTTTATTTACCTCTCTCTAAAGGGATAGAAGGAGATAAAATGAAATAAATTTGTGTAAATATGTGCATATGTGTATGTGGTGATAAGGGACAATGAGAAAATACTCCTAGAGGTTTGTTTAGCTCATGTTCTCACAGTAGGGGTGCTCTGTGTAGGTCTTTGTCTTCTTGTTGCCTCAGAAGAAGAATCTGTAGAAGAAAGCCAGTTTCTTCTTCTCCATTCCTCCCCTCACCCAACCAATAGTAGTTTTCCCTCTGGTAATCTCCAAAGTTGGTGAAAATAGGCAGTAAGTGATGAGGGGAGAAGCCTAAAGGCATTATGATAGAGAGCCAACCTTGAGAGAAGGGTGATCCTCTCTGGATAAGATACACTCTTTATACATCTCTGAATTTGAGAATCCCTGCAGGCTATTTTCATGTATTTAGGATTGAAAACAAATGGAATGTGTCCTTCCACTTCTATCGCTTGTCCATGAGTGTAATAGCTGGTGGATCATGTCAGACTTCCTCACTAAATTTGGAAGCAACCTCAGAATCTTTCCCTGTAGGCTGCTCTAGCAACCTCCAGCATTTAGCAAGGATAGGCAAAACCTATTTAGCATCCCTGCACTGAAAGTCAGCTCACTGAGGACAGGGGCCACGGCTAACTTATTAATCATTATAGCCCCAGGTCTTTCCTATGGTGCTGATATAGCACAGGCACTCCATATGTCAACCTTACTGATAAATAAACTGTAACTGATGTGTGCTGACTCACCAAGATAAGGTCATGTGTACAGGACTAAATGGGGAGATATGATTGAAACACATGGGAAGACCAGAGAATCTGCTTTATAACCAAGGACTAATGTCATCCTACATACCTCAATTGTGGAGAAACTTCAAAGAAGAGAAGAGAGTACTTCCTTTTCAGCATTATTATGCCCTTGCTGATACACAGGAGACTATTCTTCAGGTTTTGCTTGAAGAGGGATATTTAGATCTGTCTTCAACTTGTAGTTTTAAATCTAAAATATAAGACCTTAAGGGTACATGGTCAAGACATAGAGACTACTTAGTGGCATCATTAGATCGAGATGTAAACAAGTAATAAGTGAATAAGTAAATATAAGTCCACAGGGAGGTGTGTGGCAAGAAGTTCAGTGGTAAAATCATCATGCAAAGAATCAGAGTGGTGACTGGCAAGGTCATACCAAAGAGAGAGAATGACCCTTTGAGCAAGGCATGTTTCATTCAGTGTATATAAGGGTGGAAAAAGGATGAGACCTGACTTTTGTGGAGTTCTCACGATGTGCCAGGGATAGTGACAGTCACTTCACATACATTATTTCACTTAATCATCCTGATGATTGTGAATGGCATTAATTATTAGACCATTTTAAGTGTGGAAACAAAGTCACAGAGTCACCCAGTAGTGGGTCCATCCAGCTCAGAGTGCCAGATTCTACCAAATGAGGATTGTCAAGAAGAAAGGTGTGATGGTCATTGTGAAACATACTAATTAGAAACTCCAGAGGCAAACAATGGGAGTGACTATTCAAGCACTAATCAGGTAGAAATGTCCAAACGAGTTTGCGGTCTTACCAAAAAAAAAAAAAAAAAAAAAATGATTTCCAGAAAGAGCAGATGGGCTAAAGTCTTTACCTGAGATTTGCTGTGGGGTAGCCTCCAGACTGCCAGGCCATGACCATTTGTCCAGGGAAGGGTTCCCTGAGAAGCTATTTGAACATCAGAAATGCTTGGCAGACCTGTCTTGATGGTTGAGATGGATGAACCAGGTTAACAAAGTTGATGCCACTAAAAACTTGAATATATCACAGAACCAGGCCCAGAGGGCTTTGAAAATACACCGTACCAGGGCTTCAATCAGAATTTTGGGCTCACATTCAGACTTTAGTAGTCATTATCATAACTCCCCAGATGGTTCTAATATGTAGCCAGTTAAGATAACTGCTCTGATTTAGTAAGTTGGCATTCTGGCTTATGTATTTTAATAATTTGTGAGTTAGCTTTTTCCATGTTATAGTATCTTGTAAGTTAGCTTTCCATTGTATAGTAACTTGTCAATTTGCTCTCCATATTATAATCACTTAGGAGTTGACTTTCTTGTGAGTTGGACCCTCTAAATCTAATCTCTAATATGGTGATGTTACTGTCACACTGAGGATCAGACCTGCATCATGGTGAGTTTTCCAAGGTCACGGCATTCCCTGAGTCCTCTAGAGCTACACTGTCAAATACAGCATTGTCAGACACAGATGGGTATTTAAATTAATTAAAATTAAAAATCCAGTTACCTGGTTACACTAGCCACGTTTCAGGTGCTCAGTACTTGGAGGTAGCTAATGACTACCATGTTGGACAGGACAGGTATGAAATATTTTATTTACAGAAGATTCTATTGGACAGTCCTAGCCCAGATTATTAAATAACCAAACCTCTCTTGCAGGCTCGTCATTCACTTTATCCTTTTATCCAAACATGTACTTCACATGCTTTCTCTCAGTCTAGAATGACTTTACCCGCTATTTGATATATTAAATTACCCTTTTTATTTGATCCATCAGTAACAGGATAGAGGCATTTCAGAGGCAGGAGAGCACACACTGAGATCAGGAGAGCAAATGTTGGAAGATTAGGTGGAGCTAGCTAAACGGGGTCACAGCTTTTCTCAGAATTGCCTGTAATTTTATATCTCTGTATGTCTTTCCTGTTATCAAATATTTGTCTGACCTAAGCCATAAAATTCCTGGAAGCAAGAAAATATACCATAACAAGGCTATATTTTGCCTTTATAATTTTTATCTATTCACCATATGTTAACGATGGACTGATTTTTTTTTTTTCCAGTTAGGGAAAGGAAATAAGACAGGTGAATTTCTAGGTAATTAAAGTGTTAGCTCTGAGGACCCGAGAGCTTCCTTTGCTTTTTTAGTGAGACCAGAGACAGCCATGCATACTAACGTGATGACGTAAGAAGACTGTGAGGTCTCCCTTGCTGTGGGGAGCACTGCAGTAGGAGCTGGGAAGCCTGGGGTTTGCGTCCTTGCGCTTACTCTTTAAAGGACTTGGACCTCTGGCACAACTCCTAACTTCTCTCATCATCAATTTCCTGATCTGTCAAGGTGAAATCACAGTTGAGAAACATATAAGACCCTCTATGTTAAATCCTCTGGGGACTTGTCACCAGCTTGGAACATTTTCATCCAGAGTGATCTGGAGTCTTGAGTTACGTATTGTCCTTCCTCCAGAGCACATATTATCCTTTCTTTTCCTACTCTTCACTCCAAATTCTTACTGCAAATTGTCCAAACATCCTAACTTTTCTGTAGAAAGTTAAAATAGAGAAAGTGTGTCTTGAGGGAGCAAATCATAAATGTTGGAATTTCATATTCCAAATAGGTGGGGCTGGCTAAAAGATTCAACATAAATAAATAAAGGCTGGTGCAAATGTAAAAATTAAGTAAAGATTGTGAAGAGAGAGTAACTTTTTTCTTAACTTCCTGGTCCTTCTTTCTAAAACAAATTTACACATAGGCCCATTTATGTTTTAAAAGAAAAAGTCACAATGGGTCATTGAGAGAAAACACAGGACGCTAAGGATAGTCTTGACCCATGTCATGAGGACCCAGAAAATCTGAAGCTGGGGGACTGTGAATCTAAAGCAAGTTGGTGTATTTGCTGTAATGATTTAATATAAATATCTTCTGAATTATTTTGAATTGAACGCCCGTTGAAGGCAAAGAGTGAACAGCACAACAGAAGGTCTACTTTGGCATAGAACAAAATTTTATTTCCACAAATTTCCAGCCTCTCTAATGTACTTAGAATAGTGTCTTAAGTTGTTAAACATTTCCATTATGTTACTGACAGAGAGAAGATAGAGATACTCCCATTTTTCTACTCAGATCACATCTATAACAAAATAGTACCTGTGACCTTTGGAATCACTTAATTTCTAGCTGAAATATTAAGGCCCCTTTGTCACTGGTAGCCAGTTCTAGGTCTTTACATTAACAAAAGTTTCTCTGATCAAAATGCCTAGAGCATTTAGGAATCCATCAAGAATAGTTACTATGCTTTGATGAACTGAATGAGGAAGGCTGAGGGAGAAGCTTAAGGTAGATTATAAATTAAAAGGGAATTATAATTATTCCATTTGAGGTAATGAAATGGCAACTGTTTTTTCCACTGGGGAGAGAAAATAAATACAAAAACAAGAGGTCAGTATTTTTTTTTTGTTTGTTTAATAAAAGCTTTTACAATTTTATTTATTAAAGGACAAATACCTGTTTGTTTGTTTTAAAGATTTTATGTATTTGACAGAGAGAGAGACAGAGAGGGAACACAAGCAGGGGGAGCGGGAGAGGGAGAAGCAGGCTCCCCACTGAGCAAGGAGCCTGATGTGGGGCTCGACCCTGGGATCATGACCCGAGCCGAAGACAGATGCCTAACGACTGAGCCACCCAGGTGCCCCCAAATACCTGCTTGTTATTGAAATTTTAAAAAATATATATAGTCACAATAGAGAAAAAATATATCTCCAAGTCCCACCTTTGAGGAAAAAAATAACTAAATCCTTCCTAATCTTTGTTTTCATGTACGTATCTCTGTGCTTTCACAAGAAAGAGTTCATACTGTAGATAATGTCTTGCAAACTAAATTTATACTTGAGATATTACGAACATATTCCTGACCATCGCATAATTTTTATAATACTTTAATGTCTGTATAGTTTTCTATTCTATCGATACAGCCTAATTTATTCAATGAATCCCTTTCATGTTGGGCATTTACGTGGTTTGTGTCTTTTAATATTGTAAAATGCTGTGATGTATTTATTAGGTTGATCCTTTGCTCGTATTTTAATTACTTCCTTGGAATGAACCGTTAGAATAGAATTATTGGGTTAAATAATTGGACCGTTTCTTGCATTTCTGTTACCTATTTCTCACCAGAGAGTGCTTAGTAGAATACAGAATCTTTCCCAACATCGGGTGTTGTCAGTTGTCTCCTAACTTGTAACAATTTTATGGGTAAAGAAGTATTATTGCTTTATTTTACATTCCTTGGTAGTGCACTCAGGTTGGTTGGACACTCTCGTATCTTGTCTGAAGCGCTGTTTGTTCGCACGACACCCTGATGTGATGGAAGACCTTCCCTCTGTCAGCCTTTGAGGCCCCCAGCATAGGCAGAGCCGCCAGGAAGGGGAGCGGAGAGAGGGTTTGGGGAGCGATGAGGACAGCTGTGGAGGGAGGAGGGCGGAACACCGTCACAGTATCGACCAGCGTGCGTGCTGCGCGGTAGACGTGCCAGAATTGCTCTCTTCAGAAAGAGAGAACTAAGAGTGTCCCCTCTACAGTCTCTGCTGCGAAACACTTTCTGCTTTATCTCCAGAGGCAAGGCCTGAGCAATTAAGTGTGAAGACCTTTCTGAAGCTCCCACAGAGGCAGCGCGCCGTGCGAGTTACGGCCCCCCACTCTGGAGCCAGAGTTCAAATCCTGACTGTCATTTGTTGTAAGATGCATGACAGTGGGCAAGTCACTTAGTCTGTTTCTTGAGGCATAAAATGGGTTAATAAGAGTGCCCAGTTGATGTGACGATGAAATGACTTAATAAATCTAACGTTCTTAGACTGGTGTCTAGTAAGTAGGGCTATGTAAGCATCTTTTATTTTTTTATTTATTTTAATTTTTATTTTTTGAGAGAGAGAGAGAGAAAGCACGCAAGAGTGGGGAGGGGGGAGAGGGAGAGAGAGAATCCAAAGCAGGCTCCACACTCAGGGTGGAGGCTGATGTGGGGCTCGATCTCACGACCCTGAGATCATGACCCGAGCTGAAAGCAAGAGTCAGATGCTTACCGACTGAGCCACCCAGGCGCCCCTGGAAGCATCTTTTAAAATTTATGAAGTCTCAGGCATGGCACACAGTAGCGCTTGAGAAGTGTTAGCTGAAGACATGTAATACACAATAAAAGGCAATAAATATGTAAACAGATTTCAATACATGTGGTTCAGACGAGGGGTACTAGGTGTTAAAAGGTAGTTGCAAACAAATAAAATCATGAGTCTCATACAAATATAAAATAACCCATATCAAAAATTTTTATTTAAGTAATTAAGCCTAGGTGGCTCAGGTCATGATCCCAGGGTCCTGGAATCAAGCCCCGCATCGGGCTCCCTGCTCAGCGGGGAGCCTGCTTCTCCCTCTCCTTCTGCTCCTCTTCCCTGCTCGTGCTCTCTTTCTCTCTCTCTCAAATAAATAAGTAAAATCTTTAAAAAAAAAAAATAAGAGAACTAGTAAGATATTGTAATTAGTTCAAAGAAGAATCTAAAGAACAGACAAGTGAATGGGTGGTCAGTGTTAAGATGAATTTGCTGACAAATGCAAAGCTGGCCTCTTCCACAGGGGAGAAATTAGTCTCATCTCCACCAGAAAAAATTCCTGTGCATCTCTGTGGACGAAATCATTTGCTGCTATCAATCTTCTACTGAATTAGAAAATAAAGAAAAGGAAAGAAAATAAACTTTATGGTATCAGATCACCAGAAGGAGCCCCTAGACACCATCCTTGGAAAGAATCTTTTTGTCTGTTTCCAAGACTTTCCTAGTTTCCCTTGATTTAGGGAAATATGCAACTAATTATTCTGAAAATGACTGAAGGGCGCCTGGGTGGCTCAGTCGGTTAGGTGTCCAACTCTTGATTTCAGCTCAGATCATGATCTCGAGGGCATGAGAATGAGTCCAGGGTTAGGCTCTATGCTGGGTGTGGAGCCTGCTTAAGATTCTCTTTCTCCCTTTACCCCTTCCCCCCAACCCCGTTCTCTCTCTCTCTAAAAAAATAAAAAATTAAAATTAAAAATAGAAAAATTTAAAAAATCATTAAAGTTACGGCATTGAAGGAATCTGTGATGGAATTTAAGCCTCAATACTTAGCAGTTCTGTGGAACATTCACTTCTCTTTGAGCATCGGTGAGCTTTTCTGTAAAATGAGGATAACAGTATCTAGCTCATGGGATCTCTTATAAAGATGAAACAATATGCGTCCAAAGCTCCTGACAGTGCGTGACTCATAGTAGACACTCAATAAGCAGTAACTATTCCTGGGCCAATTATAATTAGCTGAACCAACCAAAGAATAATTGCTCAGTTTTGCTTCTACCACACCCAGTCAACCTGGGTAGAAGTTACATACAGCATTCCAGAGAGCCTTGGGGAAGGAAAGTGTGTGGCTCCCACAAGGGACACTGAAAACATCAGCTTGATGAGAGAAGGGAGGTGGTAGAGAATGCTGAGAAATAATGCAGTGTCGGTAACATCCAGCCTCTGAAGGGGCTTTGGAATCCAGACAGAAGTTTTGGCTCTGTCAGTAAGCAGCCAATTCAGCATCATCTGGAATGCAGTTCCCTGGGCCTCACCCCAGACCTGACGACTTAATAGCTGGCTGTTGAGATTGTTTATTTTATCAGGTTACCCAGATGTTGCTTGAGCACATTGAACTTTTTAAGAGTCACTGGTGCAGATAGAGGATATAAGCCTTTTTTTCTGGAGTCATATTCTTGAAACTTAGGAGTAAAGTGAAATGAGGGGCCTTCCAGCCAGTGTACAGGATAACTTTCTGGATGAAAAAATGAGGTGAGCCTGAAGGCAGGAGGGAACCGAAAGGAGTAGGTGTAACCCATCGCTCAGGTGATGAGGGACTTCACTGAGGTGGGAATTAAGGTGACTCCAAACATTATAAAGAAGCAGAATTTAATGACTAAGTGAGTAGGAGATTCAATATGGAGGACAGGCAGTATTCAGAACTGACCTCCTGATTTTAAGTCCAGGTGAACAGAATAGAGATGCACTGACACAAATGGAGAATTGAGAATGGCCAGTTTTGTGGAAAGCTAAGTTCACTTTGGAGCATGTTAAAGGATGATGATACTTTTAAGTGGAAATTTACAGAAAATAATTGAAGGAAGGGGAGGGGTGGGGAGACTCCAAGCTTGAGTGACAGGTCTTGGCTGGAACAATAGATGAAATTTTTAAGAAACATCATCAGATAAGGCTTCTCTGTTTCCCTTCCTCTTTAAAGTTTATCTAATTTTTGTTAAGATTTTATTTATTTAAGAGAAAGAGAGCACAAGCAGGGGGAGGGGCAGAGGGAGAAGGAGGCTTCCTGCGGAGCAGGGGGCTTAATCCCAGGACCCCCGGGATCATGACCTGAGCCGAAGGCAGACGCTTTACCAACTGAGCCACCCAGGTGCCCCTCCCTTCCTCTTTAAATTGTCAAAATATATGTTTTTTTTTCACACACCAAGGATTACATGAGTTAAATGGTAATCACTTGACAAACCTAAAATGACTGTTTAAAATTTAGGCATTATCCTACCTGTAAAAAAAAAAAAAAAAAAAAAAAAAAAGCTGTATTTACAGTCTATTTCAAAGATCATAATGTATGGCATAGTTGATAAAGAGAATATGTTTAGTTATTTTCCTCTTTCTATACAAGATGTAAAGTCCTTAAGGTTTGAGAAGATGGTTAGAAACTAATTTGTATACCCCAATGAGGTTTTTGGTAAATGCTTAGTTGTTGTACTGAATTTTAAAATGATTCTTGGACAATGTACAGCATCCCCATACCCCTGCAGTTAAGCTTGTTTCTGGTAAATCCCGTGGGTTCAATTCCCAACTGTGCTACAATCCTTTGAGAGGCTAATTAAGAACCTTGGTTCATATGGGAATTATTGTCTGAAAATTAAAAGTTAGAGTGTGCCCCAAATCTCAGACTCACTTGGCCCACTGGGAAACTTCCAAGTACTAGATATGTCCTCAACCCAAATTGTTGATTCCAAACTACTGTCTTGGTTAGAGTAGAATCACAAAAGGGTATATAAGGAGGCTTTTCCTGCTCTTAGAAGATATACATACTTCTAGCACAGTAAAGGTGTTTTAAAAAAGCACCTTTGATTCCAAGTGTTTTGTGTCTTGATCCTACTTTTAGCAAAAAAAAAAAAAACTGTATTATAACCATTTAGTATGTACAATAATTAAAATGTTTTATTGATCACTGTGTCAACAAAAAGATGAGCATATTCCCAGAGAAAATAACTTCTTTTTTTTTTTAAGATTTATTTATTTGAGAGAGAGAGAATGAGAGAGAGAGCACATGAGCGGGGGGAGGGTTAGAGGGAGAAGCAGGCTCCTCACCGAGCAGGGAGCCCGATGCGGGACTCGATCCAGGGACTCCAGGATCATGACCTGAGCTGAAGGCAGTCGCTTAACCAACTGAGCCACCCAGGCTCCTGAAAATAACTTCTTTAATGTGTTTTGAAACTCCAGGCAGTGCCCATACTTGAACAAGGATTAGAATTTATACACATTTTTATTGTTGCCTGGTATTTGGCAGTATATATTTTCATACAACGTATTATAGTGAACATAAAACACATTATGCAAGGGATTTCATTGTATATGAAATATTTATTGAGTTTAAATGAATACCTTCTTTGCATGTTCTAAATTTGAATTTATGCTTATGTTGTTATAAAAGGCACATTGTTTAGATTGTTTATATTTTTTTTCTGTCCTTAACATTCTATATTTGTGTCAATTAATTTAATAATTAAGTTGCTTTATATACCTTTTTTGTGATTATAGTATGTAGAAAATCAAAGCTGATTTAAATGTACTTTCTACTAATGCTTTATGTACTTAAACTTTTGGATTGTATCGTATATGCAGAAAATACATAAATACATTCATTTATTCATTTGACTATTACTTAATGAGCATCTCTTATGTTCCAGACACTGTTCTAAGTGCCAAATATACAGCAGGAAATACATCATCACGTAGTTAAGAATTTGCTCTTTATCTGATGATAATGGTACTCTACCCTCAATAATTTGATCCAAGATTTTTTTGTAATTAAACCTATAGATTGCTTCTAGAAGCAGAGGTCACAAGAAGTGACCTTCTTTGCTCTGTAACAGAAGTGAATTTAGAACTCATATTTTAATTGATTCCTGCTAGTCTTCAATAATATGAATACCTATGCTTTCAAGTGTAGGATTTTACTTTCTTGGAAGTTAGTATCATGAGCAAACTCAGTGTTTGTTGACTGAATGCAATTCATTCATTTGATCCATGAGCAAAGGCCAATGCAGTATGATTGGTGAGAAATGTTTGAGCCTGGTCATTTTAATTGCAAATATTTTATAATCTATGTCTTTAGAAATATAAGATAGTTTACTTTTTTTTTTTAACTCTGCATTCTTTAATGAGCGGTCTTTATCTTTTATCTGTTCACTTTTTTCCAGGTTTTAGGGACAAAGCCGGAGCTTAGGGATGGAGACGATGATGACGACACCGTAGCAGACATAACCAACAGGAAAATGGCTAAACTCTACATGGTGAGTTCACTGTTAGTGAGTTCTATTGTTTTTACTAGACTGGATACAGCCAGGAGACCTGTTCTGGAAGGGACTCTGCTGTAGCTGATAATTCTCATTGCTCTCAAAGAGAAGTGTGTAGGTAGAATCCATTCTATGCTCTAGTATGTTTATTAAAATTCTTCTTTTTATTACTTTTTGTTATTTTTTTTTTAATGTCAAATAATCAGTGAAATTACTGCTACAACTTAAATAGAATTATATAGTGTTGTCGTGCTAGTTTGCAACAATATGTTTTGATACATGACGTTCAATAAAATGTTTCCTTCATGGAATAAAAATACTCAGTAAGGTTTTTCTTACAAAATTTTGATAAACTATAAAAGCTTCACGTTATTTTAAATATCTTATTCAGCCATAATAAAGGCTTTTTTTGTTACAGGAGGGCAAAGCTATCAAATCAAACAGCTGGGAGGAAACAGGGTAAAAACAACCCTGTCCTGGCCATTGGACTCCTAGTTCTATGTCACTGCTGTAGTGATGACCCCTGGATGACCTTGGGCAAGATATGACCATGCTGGGTCTCAGTTTTCTTATCTGAAAAAAAGAAAGACAGATTCCATTAGAAGATTATTCAGGTTCCTTACAACTCCAGAATTTTATGATTTTATTGCTGGTGAAGGTAACAGAAGTCACAGATACACCGGTATCTGAGACTGCTCAAATGGGATCCTTCAGGAGTTCCCTCCCCTTGTAACTTTCCAAGAGCATGATTTGGAGCAGACCACTAATCTCCCTGCAGAACTAGGTAGTCATCAGTCATCACAGGAAGGAGTTATATTTGCTATTCTTGAAGGGAACTTCTAACTCGGTTGCTGGAGTGGTGGGGGGTGGGAGGGATGGGGTGGCTGGGTGATAGACATTGGGGAGGGTATGTGCTATGGTGAGTGCTGTGAATTGTGCAAGACTGTTGAATCACAGATCTGTACCTCTGAAACAATACAATATATGTTAAAAAAGAAGAAGAAGAAGAAGAAGAAGATAGCAGGAGGGGAAGAATGAAGGGGGGGAAATTGGAGGGGGAGAAGAACCATGAGAGACGATGGACTCTGAGAAACAAACTGAGGGTTCTAGAGGGCAGGGGGGTGGGAAGATGGGTTAGCCTGGTGATGGTATTAAAGAGGGCACGTTCTGCATGGAGCACTGGGTGTTATACGCAAACAATGAATCATGGAGCACTACATCAAAAACTAATGATGTAATGTATGGTGATTAACATAACAATAAAAAAGAAACTGATTTTGAATGAAGATCAAGTTACTAACTTGTGTCTAATAACTTGCGTTTTGTAAAGGGGAAGTGAATTATTTTCTTCCTAGATGGCAAAGGAAAATGTGGTCATGACTGCTGCTAAATACTCATGATTTTAATATAAGCCACACAGAAATTGTTATTCTAAAGAATTCGAGGGGGCGCCTCGGTGGCACAGTTAGTTAAGTGTGGGACTCTTGGTTTCGGCTCAGGTGGTGATCTCGCAGTCGAGGGATCGGCATCCCACCCCCCTCCCCAGACTGTGAGCTCAGTGTAGAGTCTGCTTGGGATTTTCTCTTCCCTTTCCCTCGGCCCCTCCCCCCGTGTGTATGCGCACTCTCTCTTTCTCTCTCTCTCTCAAATAAATAAAAATTTAAAAATTAAGACTTCATGGCACGTCTTTTTCGTTACTGCTTCTAAAACCCATTTTCAACAGCTTAACAAATACCTTTTATGCCGCCTCATCAAATAAAACGATTCTCCCTCTTGGGCAGCATTAGGAACTGATGAAGAAATGTTTTAAAATGTGAAGATGTCAATCCTGAATCATTCCTCCCTCTAGTGGATGTATAATGTATTGGATATATGTAAAATACAAAGTCTGTTTGAAAATACTTTAATTTGGGATGGCAGAACAAAGCTGGGAAGCAGGGTCACCTAGGCAATTTCTAAAAAAACAGAATTCAAGCCCCACCACAATGCTGCAAAACTCCACCACTGGGAGGGCCCTGGAATCTGCATATTTATCAAGTGCCCAGGTGATTACCTTGCAGCCTATAAGCTGGCCTTTGAAAAACGGAATTCTAACCTAGGCATTAATATCACTTTCAATTTTGCAAGACCACCTTTAACTTTAAAAAATTGTTCTTTTTAAATTTTTTTTTTTTAGATTTATTTATTTGAGACAGAGAGAGAGAGCATGCGTGCACAAGGAGGGGCAGAGGGAGAGGGAGAAGCAGACTCCCCGCTGAGCAAGAAGCCCCATGCAGGGCTCAATCCCAGGACGCTGAGATCATGACCTGAGCCGAAGGCAAATGCTTAACCGACTGAGCCACCCAGGCGCCCCTAAAAGAAATGTTGTGTGGTTATTTCCAAACTTCAAGAGTCTAAGTAAATAACTATTTGTGACAGAGGAAATTTACTTTGACAATTTGCAGGACCTAATTTGAAAACAGTCTATAAGCATAGACTGTAATGTGCCAGTGCTTCTTAGCATAGTGCTTGGCATATGGTAGGCACTCAGTAAATGTTAAATGAATGAATGTTTAAGCTTTAGCTTTTGTGTGTGTGCAATGAGTATAAGACTATTACCTAGTTGAAAAAATTGCTATAAAAATTAGTAAATAATCATGTAAAGTTCATCACTTGGTGCCTATTATATAGAAATCTCAACAAACCTTAGCCATTACTATTATCATTATTATTTTCTCATGCTTTAGGTCCAGTGTTGAAACTTCACTTTTTATTAATGGTTCTTTTACTCCAAAAGACTTTATTTTAATTCCATATAGTTAGCATATAGTGTTATCTTAGTTTCAGATGTACAATATAGTGATTCAACAGTTCTGTACATTACTCAGTGCTCATCGTCATAAGTGTACTCTTAACCCCTTCACAGATTTCACCCATCCCCCACCCACCTCCCCTCTGGTAACCATCAGTTTGTTCTCTATAGTTAAGAGCCTATTTCTTGGTATCTTTCTCTCTCTCTTTTTCCTTTGTTCATTTGTTTTGTTTCTTAAATTCCACATATGAGTGACATCATATGGTATTTGTCTTTCTCTGACTTATTTCACTTAGCATTATCCTTTCTAGATCTATCCATGTTGCTGCAGATGGCAAAACTTCATTCTTTTGTGTGGCTGAGTAATATTCCATTGTTTATATACATGCCATATTTTCTTTACACATTCATCAGTCAATGGACACTTGGGCTGTTTCCATAATTTGGCTGCTATAAACATAGGGGTGGGTGCATACATCTTTTTGAATTAGTGTTTTAGTATTCTTGGTTAAATATCCAGTAGTGGAATTACTGGATCATATGGTAGTTCTATTTTTAATTTTTTGAAGAACCTCCATAATGTTTTCACAGTGGCTGCACCAGTTTGCATTGCCCCCAACAGTGCATGAGGGTTTCTTTTTCTCCTCATTCTTGCCAATACTTGTTGTTTCTTGTGTTTTTGATTTTAGCCAATCTGACAGGTTTAAGTGATATCACATTATGGTTTTGATTTTTATTTCCCTGATGTTAAGTGATGATGAGCATCTTTTCATATGTCTGTTGTCCATCTGTATGTCTTCTTTGGAGGAATGTCTGTTCATGTCTTTTGCCCATTTTTACTTGGACTATTGGGGGTTTTTTGGTGTTGAGTTATGTAAGTTCTTTATATATTTAGGATACTAACCCTTTATCAGATATGTCATTCAAAAATATCTTCTCCCATTCCGTAGATTGTCTTTTAGTTTTGTTGATTGTCCAAAGGACTTTGAAGAAGCCTTTTAGGGTATAATTTGGCTCATGGATTTTTGTTTTTTTTTTTTTTTAATAGCTTTGTTGAGATATAATTTACATACCATACCCATTTAAAGTATACAATTCAATGGTTGTTACATTTACAGAGTTGTACAGCCATCACCATAATGTAATTTTAGGACATTTTTATTATCTGCAAACAAGCTCATGGTTTTTATATTAGGTTTCAGATGCCAGTGGATCCATGAGAGTGACTGTGGTTGCAGAAGAGAACCCCTTCTCCATGGCAATGCTGCTTTCTGAAGAATGCTTTATTTTGGACCACGGTGCTGCAAAACAGATTTTCGTATGGAAAGGTAAACCATTGATGTTGTAGCTGTTCTTCAGATTTACAGCTATTTCTTTGAAGAGGTAAAGAAAACGTCTTTTCTGATTAAAAAAAAACCTATGATTTTGAGACTTGATCTGTAAATAGCTCATGTAAAACGCAGACATGAAAACCATATTTTCTTTCTACTAGTATCATTTGCCAGGAACGATGGGGTTAAAGAAAGCATTAGGGCAATATAAAACGAATCTTTTATACATATATAGCGATCATTATGATATTAATAAATATATTTAACATACCAGGACATTTTTGCCATTCTCAGTGTCATATTTAAATTAAATTATAATTATGTTTATTACTTGGTGTGCAAGTATTTCATAATCATGTAATACCTTCCCTCTCTGGGATTCTGTCTTTTTCATTTATCCTCTATTTTAGGTAAAGATGCTAATCCCCAGGAGAGAAAGGCTGCAATGAAGACAGCTGAAGAATTTCTGAAGCAAATGAATTATTCCACCAATACCCAAGTAAGTGTGCGTGAAAATGAGCTGGCTAGAAAAAAAATTTTAAATGTGGGAGCTCATCCTATCTCCACAAAACTCATGAGAGAATTTGGTTCAAAGTAACCTATGCATGGAAGTCATTCTTCCCTTATGTGTGTGCCACATTGTGCCCCATGTCCCTAGAACCATAGCTTTGTGGAGGATGGAATTTTGCAGAAACTGGAGATCAGACCTTCCATGGGGCTGCATGATAAAAAAAAAAAGACCCCATCTGTTTCTTCCATGGCATTTCAGTCAAGATGATCAACCACAGTTGAATGCACTGAGAGCACTTTTCAGTTAGTCCTGAGAGCAAGTTGTGCAGACATGGGCTAATACCCACATAATATTTGGCTTCATTGACATCAGCTTAGTCACCTGACTAGGTACTCTTCCTTTTCTGAGTCTTTCAGCCTCATCCTTTCTCTTCAGTTTTATGTCCTGGCACAAGGAACATAATGAGATCATTTCTTCCAGGTCACAGATCTCTTATAAACCTAATGCAGAAAACAAGTCATATGTGTAATGGTAACACGAAAGAACTTTGTTCTTACTTCAAACATCCAAATTCAGTGGCAATCACTTTAGTTGTGACAAAAAGTACAGTTGGATTGTTTTACCTTCATATCTGATAATCTTCCATTTTACATTCACTTATGGATCCCAGCTTCTAATTTACATCTGTCATCACAGAAACCAAGACAGTCTTTTCATTTCCTTAGTTTTTTCTCCATTCCTGGATGAATGTTTTTCCCTCTGTCTATTTTCTTTTTATAATAATTATTATTGTTTTAAATTTTAGATTCAAGTTCTTCCAGAAGGAGGGGAAACACCAATCTTCAAACAGTTCTTTAAGGACTGGAGAGAGAAAGATCAGAGTGATGGCTTTGGGAAAGTCTATGTCACCGAGAAAGTGGCTCGAATAAAACAAATTCCATTTGATGCCTCAAAACTACATACTTCTCCGCAGATGGCCGCCCAGCACAATATGGTGGATGATGGTTCCGGCAAAGTGGAGGTATTTGGCTGTTCCTGTTTGTGTTTGTTTGTTTTCATCAAGTCCATTTATGCCAGTACACCTGGAAATGTAATTTCAGAAGACTACAAACTTGTCATTTTACTTGTTAATTTTACTTATTAATAAAGGTGGACCATGACTGTATATTAAATCAGGGAGTTTAAATCTGGAAGAGATACTCTCTGACCTTCAATCCTATTTTACAGTGTGTGTATTGAGATTCCAAGAAGTTAGGTGATTTGTGCAAGATCACCTCATTATCATCTTAGAGACGTGTTGTGGAACCCAGTCATCTTGTTTCCTGGTCCAGAATTGCTTCCGCTCCTGGAACTGGGATTATCCAGTGAGGGCGAGTTGCTCTGAATGTACCAATGACCATTATTTAGACCTTTCCTTGTATGTTACAGGCATTCACAAAATCAAATTGGGCATGTGCTAAACTCATAGATATTTTTAGAGCATTCAAATTGTTTGTTGATTATTCCCATTTTTTGACAAAAAATTGCTCATAACCCCCTTATAATTCTCCCTAATTCAACTCTCTTCACCCTCTACTCTTAAGTCATCTAACTTAATGAGACCTGGGTAATGTTACGTCTTATTATAAAATATTTTAATGGCACTCCATCCTCAGCTGGGCCCGCAAGGTCTTCCAGGATTTGATCCTTGCTCTCCTTGCTGCCTCACCCTCCTCCCTCTGGCTAAAGTCTCCACTCGTCCTCCTGCCTAATTCAGTTCAGTCACAAGCTGCACCTCTTTGAGAAGCCCTCCCTCTGCCCTGGAGCAGCCTTTCTCTGTGCTCAAACCATAAGTGATATTTTTCACAGAACCATCATCTAAGGACTGCAAAACTGTTTATTTTTCTTCCTAGTGCTCTCGTTAGTTCCTGGAGGGTAGGAATTGACTATTTTATCTTTGTATTCCCAAGGCTTACTACAATGTCTGGAGCAAAGTGAATGGGAAAGAGATTTAGGAAGTAGTTTTGCCTCTTTTCAAAGACATGAAGTATGCATCTAAGCCATCGAGGGGTTGTGGGAAGTGCAAAGGGAGAAAGGCACCTCATGGCCATTGTTCCAGGGGTATCAGCTTCCGGTCTGAGCCTGTCTCCTGCTCACACGTGCTTTTCTGCAGCTCTGCACAGCCGCAGGGCCTCTTGGCAGATGTGGCTCCCCAGCACCATGTCCCAGCTGCAGTCTCCTTGTGTCGGGTCATGTTGTCTCCGAGATGTCCTCCTGAGTCGTCCCCGGACTTCGGAAGCCTGGGGGCTTTCTCTAGGCTTTTGGTCTTAGCCCGATAGTGCTGTTGTTTCTCCCCTGCTCACCAGGATGTCGTGCGTCTCTCTGAAAGCACTGCCGCTCCTTCATCTCCAGATTTCAAGGGAAGGGGTGCATCCTCCCGCTCCCCGGGAGGGTGCGCATGCGCACAGTGCCTGGCAGGTTCTCCAGTGTTACTTTCCTGGTTAATCTGCAGCTCTCATCTCTCCAACTTGGAGTGTCTTTAATCTGTGATGAGGATGAGAAACTAGAAAACAAAAACAAAAACAAAAACTGGTTCTGCCTATTTTTACCTTTTCAGTCTTATGCCTAGATGATGCCTCTTAAAAATACTCAAGTAATTGGCATCTTGATTATTTGGTCCCAATCTGCCACTCTTGCCTAAAGAAATAATAGTTTCATGCCTTACAGTGCAGGGGAAAAATGTTTTTAACAAACAAACAAGTTATCTCCTAATGGATGAAATATTTTATGCAAGTTAAGAGACATATTTCTGAGCCGAATATTTTAGTTCCTTATTCCACCAGAGTCTCGTGTTATTTTCACTAATCAATCAAACAGGAGGTATGTATTAATAGTGAACAAACGGTCAAACTGATAAAATTTCTTCCCATTGCTTAATTTGTAAGCTAGTTAGAAAAGTATTTAAAAGTTGTTTAACAATAGATCTAACCCCCCTCCCAAAATTAACTCCTGAGAAGTACTATTAGATCAAGAAAATTTTAATTTTGTTACACACATTCCATTCCTTTCAGATTTGGCGTGTAGAAAATAATGGTAGGATCGAAATTGATCAAAACTCATATGGCGAATTCTATGGTGGTGACTGCTACATTATACTCTACACTCATCCCAGAGGACAGATTATCTACACCTGGTAAGTTTTCCTCTTTCTTAAGATCTCGAGTTCCAAGGAGGACAGATTTTGCTCCAAAGTTACATTTCATCAAATTCCATGGGATATGGGGTAGAATTATCCTATAGTTACCCCAGTGAGATTTGTATAGCATGCATGTGGTATTTTCTTTCAATATGATTTTTGACTGTATTTTGTAGCCTTGTCCACAAGCAGGAAGGGTTAAATAAAAATCATCCTTTCTAGGGGCACCTGGGTGACTCCGTTGGTTAAGCCTCCAACTCTTAATTTCAGCTCAGGTCATGATCTCAGTGTCAAGATCTCAGGGTCATGAGATCAAGCCCTGGGTTGGGCTCCCTGTGCTCAGAGTGGAGTCTGCTGGAGATTCTCCCTCATCCTCTCCCTCTGCCCCTCCCCCCACGCTTGCATGCTCTCTCTCTCTCAAATAAATAAATAAATTTTTTTTTAAATCATCCTTTCTAGTCTAGGAAAAAGATTTTGGTATCTAAATGTAGTGTTCTTTTAGTGGATATATAGTTGAATATCTCACCTCCGGGGCAAACTAACTCCAGTTGGCCAGCACTCGCTACCATGTGTTCTTATTATTAAAATTCACAGAGGTCCATCCTAATTGGAGCTGCAGAGTTGCAGTGAGGCAAACCCTCTAAGGGATATATATCATTTATACTGTTTCATACTCCAGAAACCTCAAATTGATGCATTTTTTACTCTTGGTCCCCACGAAATTTGTGGCAATAAAGGAGGAAAAAATGCCAGTGTATCCACATCTTACATGGTTTTGCATAATGATTTGAGTTAATTGAAGGTTAAGATACTTAGAGTCCAGTGCCAAGGCTCTGATCAATGGGGAATGTCCAGTCAGGTATGGTAAGTATACATACCATGCTGGGCTGTTCCAAAGGGATGGGGATTCTGCAACAAATCATATAGTGTGGGACTCTCAAACTTTTTACTAAGTGAAATCAGGTAAAATAAAATATTTCTGAGGAGACTGGAAAAAAGAAAAAAAATTTCCAAAAAGATCTTAAAACTGAGAGGTGTGGGTGGAAGGTGCAGGGGTGAAGCAGGATCCTACTTTTGCCTACATGGTGATGGCAACCTTCAGTGGGTGGGAGTGTCATGGACATGGGTCTCTGCTGATATGGTGACATTTCTCTATGGTGAGGGTCCTACCAGATGACAGAGTCACCTCTATCCTGACAGTGTGACCACTTATCACTTACACTGACCAGTGTCTTGAGCCCAACCAAGTTCAGGAGATGGGATGATTATGTTTATCCTATAGGGTCTTGGTACCCAAAGGGTGGTCCGGGAACCAGAAACATCAGCATCCCCTGGGAGCTGGTTAGAAATGTAGATTTCCAGTACCCACCTTTGGCCCACTAAAGCAAAACATGCATTTTAACAAGATCCCCAGATGATTCACATGCACTTTCACGACTAAGGCACTGCACTGCCTTAGGCAATGGTTCCTATCATATCCTGTCAGAGATTAATGTATTTAGCTACTTAACTCTGTGTTTATGATGTCATCTTCATAGCATCCATTTTTTTGGGCAGCATGTTTGTGCCAGCAAAGTGCTAGATGTTTCCATTTGTTATGTTTCTTCCTCACAACCAGGTTATTTTCGAAAGACAAAAAGGGAGGGGAGAAGCAGACAGATTAAGTAACTTAACCCAAATTCACAACTATCGTAACTAGTGAAGCAACATTTCACACCCTGATCTACAGCTCTCTTTAAGTCTAAAGCTGAGTGCAGCTATACCCTGGTATAAGCTATGTCTTTCTTTTGCAATTTCCTCTCCCAAAATTTTAATTCGGAAAAGTGTTTGTGCAAAGCATGGCATTTATAGGGATAAATCAGTTGTTCTCAGTCAGCTTTTCTTTTACATTCTGTTTCTTGGTCTTCCTCTTAACTCTGATTTGTATATAAAAAATATAATTGATTGTGGCACTTAGATCAAACAAGAAAGACTAAATAAGCAATTCAAGAGAATATTTTGAAAAATTAACAATTTGCAATCTATGTAAATAACTATGTAGCTGTAACTAAAACAGACTAAATCAGATGATAAATGTTAAATGTAGTTACTATTTCTCGAATCATTTGAAAGTATTCACCGAGCACTTTCTATGTGCCAAGCACTGTGCTAGATAGATACTAAAGATACAATGGTTAAAAAAAAATGAGCTGTGTCCCAAGATTTTATACTTTAAAAAGAAGCAGGTGATTTCAATGAGGGCACTGAACAGGCATTTCAATGAAGTATGAAGGATTTAAAAAATAAAACCAAGTTGATCTTTGGGGAATTCTAGGCAAGACACCAAGCCCACTCCTAGGGCTCCTAGAAGTGACATCTAAGTGGGAGCAGAAGTAGCAGCTAGGCAAGGGAGCAAATAGAGATGTTGTTCTAAGCAATGCAGGGAAAGTGTGCTCTAACTTACCAGTAATGACATATGGCTGGAGCAAAGTTAGGGAGCAAAAGATAAAATCAGAGAAATCAGAAGGAGCCAACCTGTGAATGGCCTTGTAACCGTCTTGGGGATAGATGAACTTTATTTTTCAGGGCATTGGGAATCAGTCAAAGAATTTGCTCGGGGGAATGGTATGATTGGCCTTCCTCTTAGAGAAATTATTCTGGTTGACCTCTACGAGAATGGGCTGGTGGGAGAAGATCGGTGGCAGGGAAGCCATTGGGAATGTGTTGCAGTAATCCAGCTGAAGGATAATGTGGCCAGAACTTAGTGTTAGAGCAACAGGGAGGGAAAGGATAAGTTGAGTTTGTAGTATTAAGGTGTTGGCATCTGAAAGACTGGCTATGGGAAACAGGGAAGATGGCCAAATCAAGGGTGACCCCAGATTTCTGGTCCATACACACACGTGGGTAGTGTTTCATTCTTATCACTGAGATAAGAAACGTAGAAGGAGGGCAGGTTTGGCCCTCACTGTGAAAAATTCAAAGGGAAGAAAGGTGAGAATATGCCACACTCTTAATAGTTACTCTCTTTGGGATGGGACTGGGATGGAGGGAGAGGTCATTTAATTTGTTCTTTCCAATTTTATGTGTTCAAGTTTTCTATGATAATTTATCATTTTTTTGAGATATCAAGAAGATAAGTTAGATACTTGAGAGTCCTTTGAGAGTCTTTGCCATTTAATATCATGGATGTTAAATATGTAAGTTTGTTAACATTGCATGGTTTGCAGGACTTCAAAAGCTTCTATAAAGGCAGTGAAGAGACATTTAGAAAATAAGTAGATCTCTTGAAGATTAGCTTTCAGACTAAACAACTTGCCAGGCTATGTGATAATTTTGATGCAGGGGTATAAATGGTTAAGTCCAGAGGCACATTAAGTCCAGGGGAAGGACTAGAATTAAATCAACAGCTGAATACACATATTTGTTGTGGCTTATTTTAAATTTCTGAAACCACTTATATTCTAAAATGGTAGGAGAAAAATAATTTCAGCAGTGATCTTTTCTCTGGAATGTCAGGTAATTGAAATTGAACAAACATTGAACAATGGCAGTGGTGAATCTCTGAAAGCAGTAAATTCTATTTTCCTGCAGCATTTATTTTAAATGAGTAACAAGTGCCAAAGGTTTATAAAGAAGAAATCATGTCAAAGTAGATTGCACTCCACCCCCGCCAACCTCCGCCCCTAAGCATAGGTTTTCAAAACTAGAGGCAAAGAGCGACTTTATTATGTCTTAGTTGTAGTGGAGTATTTGACCCCCTGGGTCACAGATCCATAAAGCAAATTACTCTGAATCTGTGTGGATGGGAGCAAGGGTCACGTTGACATGAAATGGCAGAGGGGCTGGAGGTAAGTAGTAAAAAATTTATTGCGAGTGTCAGAAGGCGGGAGTTTGGTGAGGCTTTCCAGGTTTGCTGGTTGAAATACTTCAGGGGATAAAAACCAGAAATTGGGACAAAAGTTTGTTGATACTGTCTATAGTCAGTTGAATGTTTTCCTACAGAAAAAAAAAAAAAAAAAGGAAATGGAGAAATAGGCAGGGAACTGCAGATGTGACAGAGAAAAGACAGGTGGTCACAGACCCAGCTGTCATTCTCAGCTCTCTGTTACTCCCCACTCTGCTCCCGTGGCTCACAGAAGTGTTTGATGACATTATAGCCTCCTGGAAAATTTAGGCTATTGGCATTAAAAGACTATATTTTTATGAGTGTCTTTATTAGGGAAAACATTTTTTATTTTCTTTTAAATGTGTGCCTCACATGAGCATGTCCTTTTTTTTTTTTTTTTTGCCCCCCTTTGTAGAACATTTTTATATCATTTGACTCTGTTGATGCAATGAAATATTCTGAAATAAACAAAACGTGTTTCCTGTACCCAGTGTTTGGGGTATGTGTATGTGTATGTGTGTATTGCCCAGGATGGGAGGTTATTGCTAATCTGTTCTGGGTATTGGACAAGTAGGTCATCTTAAGGTTTCAGAAGAAAAGATATGGTTAACTTCTTTTTTTAAGATTTATTTATTTATTTTAGAGAGAGAGAGGGAGGGAGCGGGCGTGTGTGAGTTGGGGGGAAGGTCAGAGGGAGAGGGGGAGGGAGAGAGAGAAACTCCAGCAGCCTCCCCGCTGAGCAGAGAGACCAATGAGATCATGACTTGAGCCAAAATCAAGAGTCGGACACCTAACTGACTGAGCCACCCAGACATCCTGATAGGGTAAACTTCTGAAATCCGATTCCAGGATTAGTATTTTTCCTGCTAACCCCTAGTCAGACAGAGATGGGAGAATTGGCTAGAAACAAACCATGCTCAGTGCTTTGGCTTTTCCTCCCACAAACTCATCAAACAAGCAGATCTCCCAAAGGTTCCTATACAGGTTAAGCTAGTGACTGGAGTTATAGCCACAAGCTACCTTAGAAAGAGAAATTGCAAATGAACTGGATGAACTGATTTATTGACCCCTATCTGGGTCTCTGGTAGTTGAGCCACTCCTACGGTTTTATTACTAACTCCTTTAAAGAATTGCTAGAATGACAAAATGGGGCCACTCCATCACCTACTTCTGATGATTCTTTCCTTGATTTTTTTGGGTCCAGACATTTGTTACTATGGTCACCAAATGTTCAGGTAAAGATAGGATGCTTCTAAAATCCAGCCTAATAGATGAGGCTCATATTCTACTCAAATGGATTATTTTTACTGTGGAGATGGTTTCCCAAAATAGGCAGCTCCAACTTGAAATAAGACAGACCTGATTACTTAGCTAAGTTATGTAAGGAGCTAAGCCTCAATTTCTTTTCCTATAAAATGAAGATAAAAATATAATTATCATGTGTAGTTCTAGGCAATACACAGGGTAATTCATGGCTCAATGTTAGTACTTTAAAAAAAAACGCTAAGGGCGCCTGGGTGGCTCAGTCGGTTGAGCGTCTGCCTTTGCCTCAGGTCGTGATCCTGGGGTCCCGGGATTGAGCCCCGCATCAGGCTCCCTGCTTGGTGGGGAGTCTGCTTCTCACTCTGCCCCCCACCCTGCTCTCGTGCTCTCTCACTGTCTCTCAAATAGTTAAATAAAATCTTTGGAAAAAAAAAACCTGATAGCTTCTGTGGCCATATCATGTCAAACGGTTTCATCTTGAACTTTCCTAATGACTTAAGTCTCTGAAATGCCTACACTAGAAAGTCTTAAAACTTAAATACAAGCTAATTTACTTTACTTTGGTTCCTCCAGGCAAGGAGCAAATGCCACGAGAGATGAGCTGACAACATCCGCATTTCTGACTGTTCAGTTGGATCGGTCCCTTGGAGGCCAGGCTGTGCAGGTCGGGATAGTTTTACTCCCAGAACTCATCCACGTTAAAGTTTTGCTAGCTCAATGACTAGTTAAAGCCTTCCTCCCAAGTTGGGATGGGAATTTGACATTTTCTAAATATATTTTTTTCATTTTGCAACTTAAGTGTTCCTAATCTCATGCCATACTAGTTCTCTCAGATTCTGGAAAAGAGGGAGCAAACAAAATTGAAAAACAAAAGCAAAAACAAAGAACTATTAACAGATCTAAGGAACCAAAAGAATCGACAGTTATTTGACATAAAACCGTTCTACACAAGTTATTACCTCCAGCTGATCACTTTCCAGTTTTCAGATCTTTGTAAATGTGCAATTACTTCTTAAAAGATAATAATTAAACAGAGAGGTAAGTCAGATACTTTAGTACATGAAATCTAAGATGTGGACGCCAACTTTGGTCTTCTAGCTGGTTTCTTTCCCGTCTTGGTACTTCTTAGTCGATATATAAAGCAAGTTAGATCTAAATTTAAAGGTTCATATTAACTTTTTTATTTTTTTACAAATTAGCAAGGTGACTGAATTCTTTAAATGCACTGAACTCTACTTTCCCCTGAACTATTATATTCACTTCTTGAATGAAATCTTTCTAGATAAGAACTGACATGAGTGTCATTTAATTGATCTTTAAAGTGTTCCTTACCAAATTATGCAAAAACTTTGAAGACATGCATTGTGACTTATAAGTTCTGTATTTTGTAATAAAATATTTGATATACCCATGAATGAATTTCCATTGTTAGCCTATCACATCCTAAATTCACAATGAAATGGTATGTTTAGTTTAATCACTAGGTGGCAGTAGTTTACAATAATGTATAAACAACTCCAGTCCCTGGTAGAGTATGTTAACAGTAGTGAAAAATGTTCAACTTACGCTTTATCTCTTTTATTTTAATTTAACAGTGGAAAATGAGTCTTAATCATTGGCCCTCTTTTTTTTTTTTTTTTTATGTTGGCGATTGAGGTTTTCCCAATGTTATGGGAAATTCCAAGCCAGCAACAGTTTTAGGTAATCCTAGCTAACCTCACCCCAACAGCTTTGGGATTGTGATTTAAAAGACATTTCTGTAAGTTGCTACTTGCTTATTCCACTGCTAATTGGAAGATACCTGTGGGGGATGCCTGGCAGGCTCAGTCAGTAAAGCATGCGACTCTTTTTTTTTTCCCCACTTTTTTTTTTAAATTATGTTAATCACCATACATTACATCATTAGTTTTTGATGTAGTGTTCCATGATTCATTGTTTGCATATAACACCCAATGCTCCATGCAGAACGTGCCCTCTTTAATACCCATCACCAGGCTAACCCATCCTCCCACCCCCCTGCCCTCTAGAACCCTCAGTTTGTTTCTCAGAGTCCATAGTCTCTCATGGTTCGTCTCCCCCTCCGATTTCCCCCCCTTCATTCTTCCCCTCCTGCTATCTTCTTCTTCTTCTTCTTCTTCTTTTTTTTTTTTTTTTAACATATAATGTATTATTTGTTTCAGAGGTACAGGTCTGTGATTCAACAGTCTTACACAATTCACAGTGCTCACCATAGCACATACCCTCCCCAATGTCTATCACCCAGCCACCCCATCCCTCCCACCCCCCACCACTCCAGCAACCCTCAGTTTGTTTTCTGAGATTAAGAATTCCTCATATCAGTGAGGTCATATGATACATGTCTTTCTCTGATTGACTTATTTCACTCAGCATGATATCCTCCAGTTCCATCCACGTCATTGCAAATGGCAAGATTTCATTCCTTTTGATGGCTGCCTAATATTCCATTGTATATATATACCACATCTTCTTTATCCATTCATCTGTCGATGGACATCTTGGCTCTTTCCACAGTTTGGCTATTGTGGACATTAAGCATGCGACTCTTGATCTTGAGTTTGTGAGTTCAAGCCTCATGTTGTGCATAGAACTTCCTCAAAAATTTTTTTTAAATAAAATGAAAAAGATATCTGTGAAGTTAATTATTTTCAGTGCTCCCTAGGCCTCCCTGCTATGGTATGTGCATCTGCATTCCCATTTATTTGGCTTTTAGAAAAAGATACACCAGGGTGCATAAGACAGTTCAATTTTAGCATAGGGCAAAATAATTGAAAAAAAAAGTAGAGAGCTGACACAAAAGTTGAACTCTTTATGTAAAAAATTGCATCAATAATTTATGTAAGAAATAAGAAACTCATTTCTAACCCAATATCTGGTATTAAACTAATAGGTGAAATTAAATAATTAACCATTTACTTTCTTCAATTTCCTTATCCTGAAAAGTCCTTAAATTACATACTTTTAAATGCTTATATTAAGCAAATCTATTACCATTTCTATGAATAAAAAGTAGAAAATATATTCTATTTATTTTTGCCAGATTTTGATGCTTGGAGGCCAGATTGTCATAATTTTTTCATTTCATAGTTACAGAGATGTAGAAATAATGAGTACGCTTTGGTGTCCTCTTATTTTTGGAAGCATTTAAATGCACATCTCTTTACCTTCTGAACAAGATCCAAAACATTTCAGAAACAAGTGTGTCACTACACAGCTATCAAGTGTTGGTGCTCTTGAAAAAAGTCATTTTCACAAACGATGGCGTACATCCGCACTTTGTTGGTTTGTCTCTTATGGAGACGTACGTGAACACACTTACAGCTTTATACTTTCTGGAAGCAGGAAGTGGTGCCATACGGTGATGTTTCCCCCCAGAAGAAACGGCTCAGCGTGCTGTGTCTGGAGTCTGAGACTCTTAAGTCAGCCAGAAAACTGTGCTTGATTAGCATTAACCTGTATTGTCTGTTAATTGTCATGCCTCCTGCTCTTGATTTCTTATTTATTTTTTGTTTTGTTTTCAAAAAGGAAAATAACACATGTGGAAATACAACCCTCCTTCATTGCACCCTTCATTACATTTCTTTTATCCCGCCCCCCCCCCCAGATCCGAGTCTCCCAAGGCAAAGAGCCTGCTCACCTGCTGAGTTTGTTCAAAGACAAACCGCTCATTATTTACAAGAATGGAACATCAAAGAAAGGAGGTCAGGCGCCTGCTCCCCCTACACGCCTCTTTCAAGTCCGGAGAAACCTGGCATTTATCACCAGAATCATGGAGGTAATGTCGTGCATTCAATAAAATGTGCCCTGTTTATGGACTTCCCAGTGGACCTGAGCCATCAACAAATATTAGTCTTCAAAAAATTGGCAAGCAAATTCCCTCTATTTCGATAATTAATCCATTGTTCACAAAAAAAACCAAAACAAAACCAAAAAAAAAAAACAACCCAAAAGCAGGAGAACCAAGTTAAAAGTTAACTCTGGATACCAGGCCTCTCACACTTTTCAACTGCATTGTACCAAAAAAAAAAAAAAAAAGAAGAAGAAGAATTTTAAGAGTAATGTAACAAATCAAATGGTCAAAGGCCCGAAGCTTTATCTTCGAAAGGCCTAGGAGAAGATGGATGGCAGGTGATGGTCAGGTGGTCACACGGGAAATTCGAGAGGGAAAGCCCTTGTGTGTACAAGTGTAACAAATGTGGAAAGCCAGCTTCACCGTATCGGGCCGGAACCATAATTCAACTGGCCAAATAAGCCGTCTCTGACAGCAGCTGAGAAAGAAATCAAACCCCATGTCACAGGTCAGAAGACAAGAAGACCTCTAGGTATGGACAAGCCAGCAGGCCCAGGTGTTTAAATGGCTGAGTGTTTTGCCTCTAGGACCATCCATCACATTTCATAATCTAGACATCTCTCTCACTATTGAAATCCAAGTCTCTCCCGTCACCCCTAAACTGCCCAACGCATTCTATAAATCCCCACACCTGGACCCACCTGCTAAGCCTTCCCCTTTGCACAAGCCGTTTGGCCGAGCCCTTGGAACCAGCTGGGTCATGGCATACCCTCCACTTGCAATCTCTTCTTTAAACCAGCCTCCCAATTAACCTTCTTGTTCTATGGCTATCCTCTGAGGATACAGATTCCCATACGACCCTCACGAGGGGAAGTTGTTTTTCCTCAGTACCCTGTTACCAGGTATGGGTGTGGGTGGGCTACCCTACTTGCTCACTCTTGCCTCCTTGACTTTTATCAGTCTCTCCCTCCCTCGGCGTCATTGTGCCATCATCCATGGAGCTGCCCGTCCTTCCCCTCTTATTCTTTGGTGGCTTTGGCCATTGTCTCACTAACTCCATCCCTCTGGCTTGTCCTTGACCCCTTTCATCTCACACTCATGTGGTCCCGTACTAAACCTTACTATAATTTTAGCACCTCGGGAAATCTGTTTCTGACACCTAATCTCTGACAACCCTCTCCTGTCGTTTGGCCCCTTTGCTCTAGGATGCACATCCCAGCAATTTCCAGTCTCAAACCTGAATCCATGCACACTCTCCATCCATCACACCTTTCGCGTCTTCTCTCTCCAAACCTCCAAAATGCCTGCTCTCCACTGAGCACTGAGTCAGAGTTCTCAGAGAACATAAATGTAATCACACAAGAGTCACCTTATCTACCCCCCACCGGTGTCACCAACGTGCCCCTGTCTGTACATATATATTCTCCTTCCTGCCTGTTTCATGAAATAAATATAATTTATTTATATTTAACAATTTATAAGTATTTTATAATAGTTACTTACATATAAATACTAAATTATTTTAAAAATTAATATCAACATGCTCTTATCCATAAATTAATATTACAAAGTAATGTTTGTAAAAAGTAATATATTACATAAACAAATAAAATGTGACTCCCATCCTAAGGCGAAATTCCTACCACCACAACCCCCAACTTCCGTCCAGAACCGCCCCCCGCCCTCTTGACTTCCTACTTTCCTGAATTTCCCTCTGTCCCATGTTCTTACCTCACGTCCAGTTCATCATTATGGCGGGCAGTAATCTTTCTCTTCTCTAGCATTAGTGTATTCTTCTCTTCCGGATCATTTACTTCAGAATACAAGCATGCCTTCAAAACACTCCCGTTTTCCATTAAAAACTATCTCTTAACCCCGATCCTCCCAGCTGCCATGTCCTTTCTCCGACCTCCTTAAAAGCACAGATCCTCAAAAGCATTGGCCTCACTCACTCCCTGTCCCTACATGGTTAAGCCTCTTCTCTGTAAAGCCACTCTCCTTGGGCATCATTCCAACCACTCCTAGCCTGTTACCTAGTGCCCGTCTTTCAAGAGGTCAGAAGTATCTTTTCTGACCCCTTTCCTTAGCCTTCCACTGGCTTTTTCCACAGTTGCCCTTCCCTAGCTTCTTGAAACACTTTTTTTCACTAGGACTCTGGAGCAACCACGCTCACCAGGATTTCTTCCAAGTTTCCGAAGAGTGTTTTCACTCCACTTATGCCAATTGGGTTTCTGCTTCTCCTCCTCTGCCCGTCCTCCAAACCCCCAAGGCTCAGTCTGGGCCCTCTCCATGGCGATCTCATTCAGTCATATCATTTAAATGACATCACATGTATTGACTTCATCTAGAACATTCTGTACATGGATTCTCATGTGTTCGATTATGACTATTTTTTTTTTAAATCTATCAAGTTAACCATGAATAGCTCTCCTCCGCAGGCACTCTCAGCTGACTTCAGATGGAAGAGTCGAGAATCCTTGCATTCCTAATCTCTTCCCAGCAGGCATATCTTCATGAGACATGCGAGCTGTTTGTGATATGGTTCCTCTGTTTGCTTGCAGCCTGTCAAACTGGCCTTCACATTCCCAGCCTCTCTGAAATGTGCTCATCAAAGTCATTGTTTGTAAGGCTTTCTGGGAGGCTAAAGCTTTATAATGTTCTATTTTGGAACTACTTCCCTGATGCCACACTAGTCTGTGTGTGGGTCTATTGTCCCCTGTCTGTCTGTCATCCACACTCTTCCCTCTGTACCTATAAGGAGACATTTGGATGAGAAATTGGCAGTCCCGGTTCTTATCAGTCTCCATCATCACATCAGGTAGATTCCTTTAAATCTTGGTCCAAGAGGCCTTGCTCCTACTGCAAAAGGACGATGCCCATCCCTGAATGTTAGCAACCCCTAGAACACATCTAACATTTCCAACAGATTGTGTTTCAACTATACTTTAAAAATAAATAAATAAATAAAAAATAAAAGTTCCAACAACCATTCCTTCCTCCTCTAGTGCTCTCTCTGGAGACAGTGTCCTGGTAAACCTGGTGAAATTCAGCTCTCCACATAGTTGATGGCAGCTCGACCCAGTTGGCCAAACACCATCATTTGGCAGTTGAGCATCTCCTCCCTCTTGAAACACCCTCTGCGCTTGGCCTCCAGAACACCACCCTTGTATTTCCTTCCTCTCTCACGGCTGCTCCATCTCAGACTTGCCCGCTGGTTCTTCTTCATCACATTGAGTCCCACGGACATACTGTCCTAGTCACGTAGCCATGTGGTCAGACAGAGGTTCTCACAGAGTCTGACTAGTCATAGAATCCCAAGATCATAGACATGAAGGCAGAAGCCCGTCATAGGACCCTCGGGCTCAATCCCAGGGCTGAGACTGCACATGCTTGTCCTGCCCTGACGGTCCGTCTTCAGCCTCCCCCTCAGGTCAGAGTCTGGGCCCAGGTGGGTCCTCCTCATTCCTCTGTGGCCACAGGGAGCACAACTGTGCTCACCTGGCCGATCCCAGACAGTGGCCACAGCTTCTTGGTTGAAAGGAGGGGGTATGTCAGTGCTGTGTTACTAATCCGCTACAGTCTTTTACAGTTTGAGTTATAATTTATCTGAGCCTGGAGACCCCTTTAGTGAATTTGCATTGTTATCTCTTTGCCAAAATTGGACTCCAGTCCCTGTTTTATGATTTTTGGTGTCCCTTTGTGGGTTTTTTTTTTTAATTTCAGTATAGTTAATATACAGTGTTATATTAGTTTCAGGTGTACAATATAGTGATTCAACACTTCCATATATTACTCAGTGCTCATCAAGAGAAGTGTACTCTTAATCCCCATCACCTATTTCACCCATCCCCCCACCCACCTCCCCTCTGGTAACCCTGTTTGTTCTCTATAGTTAAGGTCTGTTTTTTGGGTTGTCTCTTTTTTTTTTTCCTTTGTTTGTTTGTTTTGTTTCTTAAATTCCACATATGAGTGAAAGTATATGGTATTTGTCTTTCTCTGACTGACTTATTTCACTTACCATTATACTCCATAGATCCATCTATGTTGTTACAAATGGCAAGATCTCATTGCTTTTTACGGCTGAATAATATATATATACCCCTTCTTCTTTATCCATTCATTTATCAGTGGACACTTGGGCTGCTTCCATAATTTGGCTATTGTAAATAATGCTTCAATAAACATAGGTGTGCATATCCTTTCAAATTTGTGTTCTCAGATTCTTTGGTTAATACCCAGTAGTGCCTTTACTGAATCATAGGATTGTTCTATTTTTAGCTTTCTGAAGAACCTCCATACTGTTTTCCAGGGTGGCTGCACCAGTTTGCATGCCTACCACCAGGGCACGAGAGTTCCTTTTTCTCCACATCCTCGCCGACATTTGTTTTGTGTTTTTGATTTTAGCCATTCTGACAGGTGTAAGATGATACCTCATTGTGGTTTTGATTTGCGGTTTTTCTGATGAGTAGTGATGTTGAGCATATTTTCATGTGTTTTTTGGCCATCTGGATGTCTTCTTTGGAGAAATGTCTATTCATGTCTTCTGCCCACTTTTAATTGGATTATTTGTTCTTTTGGTGTTGAGTTACTTAAGTTCTTTATATATTTTGGATACTAACCCTTTATCAGGTATGTCACTTGCAAATATCTTCTCCCATTCAGTAGGGTGTCTTTTAGTTTTGTTGGTTGTTTCCTTTGGTGTGCAAAAGTTTTTTTTTTAATTTTGATGTAGTACCAATAGTTTATTTTTGCTTTTGTTTCGCTTGCCTCAGGAGACATATCTAGAAAGATGTTGCTACGGCCAATGTCAGACAAATGACTGCCTATGCTCTCTTCTAGGATTTTTGTAGTTCCAGGTCTCACATTTAGGTCCTTCATCCATTTTGAGTTAATTTTTGTGTATTGTGTAAGAATGTGGTCCAGTTTCTTTTTTTAATATATTTTTTTAAAGATTTTATTTATTAATGAGAGACAGAGAGAGAGAGAGAGGCAGAAGGAGAAGCAGGTTCCCCATGGAGCAAGGAGCCTGATGTGGGACTTGATCCCAGGACCCCAGGATCATGACCTGAGCCGAAGGCAGACGCTTAACCAACTGAGCCATCCAGGCGCCCAAAAGTAGTCCAGTTTCATTCTTTTGCATGTAGCTGTCCAGTTTTCCTAACACCATGTGTTAGATAAAGAGACTGTCTTTTTCCCATTGCATATTTCTGCCTTCTTTGTCAAAGATTAATTGACCATATAAGCATGGCTGTATTTCTGGGTTTTCTATTCTGTCCACTGATCTGTGTGCTATTTTTGTGCCAGTACCATACTGTTGTGATCACTACGGCTTTGTAATATACCTTGGGAGTCTGGAATTGTGATGCCTCTAGTCTTGTTTGTATTTTTCCAAGATTGCTTTGACTATTCAGGGTCTTTTGTGGTTCTCTACAAATTTTAGGATTGTTCGTTCTAGCTCTATGGAAAAATGCCGTTGGTATTTTCACAAGGATTGCATTAAATCTGTAGACTGCTTTGGGTAGGTATCCCTCTAATTATTTGGAAAACCTCTTTAGCGGGGGAGAGAGAAACTGAACATCTTTGCTTTACGTGTGTCGTTTGTGTCTATCACACCCGCTTCCCAAACATCAGTTATAGCCCATACTTGTTCTTACGGCTCCTTTGAATATTATATTTGTTACTTCTCACTTAAGTTTGGCTAATTTTATCCTTAGAGCCCTGTGCTGCTGTCTGTGGGCAGTTGAGCATTAAAGTGATACAGAGCAAAGAGCTACTAAGGTTTCTAATGCCAGAGTGGTGTCCTAGTGCCACCTTGGGATCAGGATGGAAGGCGACGGGTGGTTTGTCCCTGTCACAGCTTCTCAGACATGTTTACTGAGGGAGTAGCAATGAATCTGAATCACGGTGTTGTTTTCCTTTATACCCTAGGTAGATGTCGGTGCACATTCTTTGAATTCCAATGATGTTTTTGTCTTGAAACTGCGACAAAACAGTGGCTTCATCTGGATAGGAAAAGGCGCTAGCCAGGAGGAGGAGAAAGGAGCAGAGTATGTGGCAAGTGTCCTCAAATGCAAAACCACAAAGATTCAGGAGGGCCAGGAACCAGGTGTGTACTGTGGGGTCAAGGACACGAGCCAGGACTTACATTTGGTATAATTGCTAATCATGTAATTTATTTATTTTTTCATAAATAGGACCTTTGTAACAGTTATAGGGCATTACAGATCCTTCCATTAGTTGCAAAATTGGGCGACGGTACCCGCTATATTTAAATAATTTCCTAACATTGAAATCAAGGTGAAATCATATCATTCGTTAATGTAAGGCAAGACCAGCCCTGTGCTCCTGGAAATGCACTGGATAACTCATTGTGTTTTTCACAGAGGAGTTTTGGAATTCCCTTGGAGGGAAAAAACACTACCAGACCTCTCCACTGCTAGAAACCCAGGCTGAAGACCATCCGCCTCGGCTTTACGGCTGCTCTAACAAAACTGGACGATTCATCGTGAGTGTCTTGCAAAACACTGGGGTGAAACCGAACAACATTGGGAGGGGTGGTTCTGGCACTTTTCAGCCATGTCGGTGCTCTGGCTCTCAGTTTTAGCTTGCTTATCTGCAAACCAGACATGATAGTCTTAGCTCTCTACGCAGGCTTGTTTTAAGAGTCAATGACATAATGGATGTGAAAGCATAGGAATGCTGTAAAGTACTATATAAATCAAGCCGCTCTTAAAAATATCAACTACTTTGCACTTGTGTCAGCATGAGGTTGTTGCTATATGAATATGCATATGGTTGGATTTCCTAATTTAATAATTTGACACTTTCTGTGGGAAACCATGGTGGGTTCTGATCAAACTGTGTCAGTTTTACACTTCAATTTCCCAGGGAATAAAAAGTTTCACCATGTTGACTGACTAGAGATATTATGAAAATATTATGATCATTGGGCAGAATCATAAAAAGCTACATATGCACCTGCAAATTGAATGAAATCAGCAAGAAGGTTTTATTTTATAGTCATTCACAGGTTTTAAATTTCAGACTGATTTTATACTGGGCTCCAAAATATCCTGGAGTGCAGCCCCTCATCTCAGTTTAAGCATAAAAATTCTCTTTTCTCTGTTTGACATGTAGGTTTTTGAGTAAATTTTTTGTTTAAAGGACAAACTTCTTTCCTATGTAAAATTTGATCTAAAGATTTGGTCACCATGTCCTGGTGAATACAAGCTTTATTTTTCAACACACACATGAAAATCGTCTAAGTCTTTTCCCAGCTACATTGTTTGCTAGAAATAAAATGCTTTGAGGAAGAAACTGCTCATATTCAAACCACACTTGAAGATGATAAGTGATTTGACCTGAAAATTGAAGGTTCAAATTAAAGATTCGAATTGTGATAAATATTCGTTGTTGGGCACCACAGTTGCTCACCTATTTTCTAGGAAATCCTTGTATTTTAGAAACTTGTCAGAAAAAATCTGTTATTTTACTCTTTTGACTGTTAATTTGATATGGCATCCAACCAACTTCTTTTTCAACTAATGCTTCTATAATTTCTTATTAGTATTATTTGCTAATATTGTTGTAAATAACCTGCTTGTCTCCAATGAAGATGTATTTTACAAAAATAATACCTAGGCTTTGTTCTCCGTCAGGTTTAAAAAAATCTGTTAGTCTTTGGATCTCACTGATATGAGGAATTCTTAATCTCAGGAAATAAACTGAGGGTTGCTGGAGTGGTGGGGGGTGGGAGGGATGGGGTGGACTTTTCCTCTACACCAACTGATTTTCTTGTTTGGTATTTGGAACTCTGACTATTCCCTTCACAATTTAAGGAAAGAAATGTCACTGAAAAGTATTTGATCTAGTTATCATAATCAAAAAGCAGGCTTTAGACATATAGATTCACATAAGACAGCAGAGCCTATGGGTTAATAGCACAGGTTTTGGAACCAGTCTGCCTGTGCAATATGGCTTACTTGGTGATGTTACTTACTAGCTGTGTGACCTTAGGCTGGTTACTTACCCTCTCTGTGCTGTAGTAGTCTCATCTGTAAAATGGGGATAATCCTAGTACCCACTTCATAGAGTTGTGTGAATATTAAATTAGTTGTTCATATAAAGGATTTAGAACAGTGCCTGACATGGAGTGATATTTAAAGTTTTTGCTTTTTTAAATCGTTATGTGATTGGTAAATATTCTGTAAAAAAGATAATATAAACTAAGTTTTTGCCTTCTGTAAGTAGTTTTTGTCTGTTTTTGTATAACAGTCTCAAACTTTCATCAGGTTATAATAAATATGTGTTATGCTCAGAAGGCTGCAGGTTGCCTGGGACCAAGTTAACCTAGGTCCAGCCCAGCTGGGTGGTTCTCCTTTGGGCTGCAGGCTGGATTCATGCCTGTTTTTCCCACGACTGAGCCCAGGAATGCAAGAGGGCCCCTGATGAGTCACATTTGCTAATATGACGTGGCCAAGGCCAAAGCCACCTCCACTTACTCGACTGTACTATAACAAAGTCACACAGCAGAGGGAAGGAGTGAAGAATTAAGAACCACAACCCTATCTACCACACCTTCCTAAGGGTCAGGGGGTTCATTATCCAGAATCTTTTAAAAATTTGGAACTTTGGATTAATACCTGCCCACTGGTAGTGGGTGTGTTAAACTAAACCTCCCTAGCAAACTTTAAAGTTAACTACAGAGAACATGATTTAACACATTTAAGATAATAATAAGAAGAAAACTTTGCATATGAAATATTATATCATCTTGTCAAAAATTGTTGATTTAGAAAATGACCAGACCTATTGATTTTATTAAAATAATCTTGACCTACACAATAAAAAACAATTGAATACTTAGACCATAAACTCAAATGTCTTTAGGGACGAGGAAGGCAATGGAAATCTGTGAAGCAGCTTGTCACAAGGGACCGGAAGTGGAACTGGGGTCCGACTGCCTGTAGCCTCCCTGAGGCATTCAGGGGCCACGTTCGTAGTCAGCACTGTGCTTCCCAGATAAGATTCCATCAGCTTGTGATAGACGATGAAACACATAAACAATTTTCTAAATCTTTTTCTTTAAGATTTTATTTATTTGAGAGAGAAAGAGAGAGAGAGAGGACGAGAGCAGGGTGAGGAGCAGACTCCCCACTGAGCAGGGAGCCTGACGTGTGGCTCGATCCTGGGACTCCGGGATCATGACCTGAGCCGAAGGCAGCTGCTTAACTGACTGAGCCACGCAGGCGCCCAACAATTATCTAAATCTTTATTACCCAGAAAGAACAAAAAAAGATGACTAACAAACTTTATTTTTGTGGTGCTTTAAAATAATACAATGCATTGGTATCCTATATATTAGAAAAATTATTGCTTTACTCTTTGATCCTAAGGCTTTTTCATACGTTTCAGATTGAAGAGGTTCCGGGAGAGTTCACCCAGGATGATTTAGCGGAAGATGATGTCATGTTACTAGATGCTTGGGAACAGGTAAAACTGTATTTGGTGTGCTTGTACTTGGGAGCTGGCAAAACCTGCTTTGAAAAATGGCAAGTCTAATAATAAATGGACCTATGGATTTAGGCTGTATTTTAAAAAGACTCAACACAGTTTGGCAAAAAATAAAACTGATACATGTAGCAAATTGATTTCTTAAAATGGAAAAAATTCCATGGCTACCGTCTGTGGCTGTATAGTTTTAGGTGAAAAACTTCTATTTTTCATTTATTTTTAAAATTGATTCACTCCTAATTTCTTCATGCATTCATCCATTCATTTAACTAGTAAATGCATTAGTGGATACAATGCCACGGGGGAACAGGGCCATGGGGACGTCAAAGATTCAGAATTTTTCTTGAAATCTGATGAGAAGTCATCATAGGGGGCCTTACCCCTGAGGAAGAAACAGACATAGGATAGTTTTGAATCTACACAGAAAATATGTTGCTGTTATGTATATCTTTATTTGGGAGAAAATGAATGGGGATTTGGCATGCCATATCTGATAGTTGGGTTTTTTGTTGTTGTTGTTGTTGTTTTTTACCCTTTGTGTAAACTGATAATAGTGGAAGGGAAAAATAAATATATTAGGAACTAAAATGTATAGAACAATTATGAAACCCGTATCTGAATTAGGCCCACTCTTAGAGTCAACCCTAGTAATTGTTACTTCTAGGTCTGTTCTTAATTGCTAAAGTCATTTGGTTATATTACCCCTTAGCTTCTTGGTATAGAATTGCCATATTTGAATTTGGAATCTAGTCACAGATTCTCCCCAGGTGAATGGATCACATATTTATAGATATGAAATTTAAAATGTCATGTCAATAAAACACCTTTGTATATTAAGAATTACAAAATAAGAATGGCATTTCCTTATTCAAAACAATTATGTCCATTTGTAGTCAGTTCTGCAGTCATGGATACTTGAGAATATTTCCCTTACTACGTTTTATTTTTTTTTTTTTTTTTTTTTTTTTTTTTTTTTTTAAAGATTTTTTTTTATTTATTTACCTGAGAGAGAGAGAATGAGACAGAGCACATGAGAGGGGGGGAGGGTCAGAGGGAGAAGCAGACTCCCTGCCGAGCAGGGAGCCTGATGCGGGACTCGATCCAGGGACTCCAGGATCATGACCTGAGCCGAAGGCAGTCGCTTAACCAACTGAGCCACCCAGGCGCCCACTACGTTTTATTTTTTAAATCATTTTTTTCATTTACATGACCAAGCTGTCGTTGTTTGTTCTATGCCCTGCAAGCAAATATTTCAGTACTTTCAGTATGAATTAGAATACAATCAAAACTAATTTGGCCAAAATTTCTCTGCCAACAAGTTATTTTAAAGTGATTTAAATATAAGGTAATTCGGGGCACCTGGGTGGCTCAGTTGTTAGGTAAGCGTCTGCCTTCGGCTCAGGTCATGATCCCAGGGTCCTGGGATCGAGCCCCCCATTGGGCTTGCTGCTCAGCGGGGAGCCTGCTTCTGGCCCTCCCCCAGCTCGTGTGCGCCCTCGCTCTGGCTCTCGCATGTGTGTGCTTCCCCCCACCCCCCTCTGTCTCAAATAAATAAATAAATAAAATCTTTTAAAGTAAATAAATATAAGGTAATTCAAGAGAATGTTTCAGCATTGAAGTTCACAGCCTATACATTTGACAAGAAGGATACATACAGAATATGTAATTACATCAGTTTAAAAAAAAACTCAATATTTAAATACTAAACATTGTAGCACTTTTACCAAAGCGTTAGAAGATACAGTTTTAGATGTACACTACAGGCTTACGGCAGAGGCTTTGCAAGGGAGGCTGAGGTCCCCCCAGGATAATAATATGGGGATAATGACTGCCTTCCATACCCTAAATGGGTGGCTGCAGAAAATAGCCAATATGTTGTTTTGAGAAAGTGTATAAACTAGAAAATACTATATAAACCTGAAATATCAGAATGTGGATTCTGGAGTCAAACTGGCTGGGTATCAATCTAGAGTATCTCTTAATAAGTGCAAACATTGGGAAAGTGATGGGCCTTCTCTGCACCTCCTTCTCCACATCCCTAACTTGGGGGCTCGCTGTGAAGGTGAAAGGAGCGATGTGTGAGAAGCACCTGGTACAGGGCTTGCACTGAGCCTTTACTCCCCAAACCGTACATATTATTGTTTCACTTTTCAGATTTTTATTTGGGTCGGCAAAGATGCCAATGAAGTTGAGAGAACAGAATCTCTGAAGTCTGGTAAGCGAGATCCCATGGACAATGAATGGCATTTATCCTGAGTGCTTATTACAAAGCTCCTGACTGCTCTTTTCACCACATTCTTCAAAACCACATATTAAAACTGAGCAGAATCTAATAAGCTTTTGCTTTCAGAACTTAAGTGTAATGGAATTTTTTTGAACTGAAGAATTTCAGAATAAGAATAAGAAAAATGTTTTATTACCTAATTTAGAACATGATTACATCAGTTTATTCTGAAAACTTTAAATTCACTTAAACAATATTGTATTATAGAAATAGTAAAACCTCTATAACTATGATAACCTAGATTTTTTAAAGTTTTTTGAGTAATGCTGTTCTTTCTGCACAATTTTTTTTTTATTTTTGAAAAGTACAGGAATAATTATGCCATAAGGATAATTCTATAAAGTTTGAAATTTTTTTAGGCAACCATTAGACTCTCATGTGCAATCCATGGCAGATGAGAGAAATCAATAAGGAATTGTTCATATGGAATGGTATTTGGCTACTTCAGGGCAATGAAAATTTGATTCATTATTTTTATTGGGAGACGTTTCATTTCTTAGTTATTTTAGTTTAATCAAAACTAACTGACCCTACGACCCAGGAATTGCACTACTAGGTATTTATCCAAAGGATACAAACATAGTGATTTGAAGGGGCACATGCACCCCAATGTTTATAGCAGCAATGTCCACAATAGCCAAACTATGGAAAGAGCCCAGATGAATGGATAAAGAAGATGTGTGTGTGTGTGTGTGTGTGTGTGTGTATACACACACATATACAATGGAATATTACTCAGCCATCAAAAAGAATGAAATCTTGCCATTTGCAATGACATGGATGGAACTAGAGGGTATTATGCTCAGTGAAATAAGTCAGTCAGAGAAAAACAAATACCATATAATTTCACTCATATGTGGAATTTAAGAAACAAAACAGATGAACATAGGGGAAGGGAAGGAAAAATAAAATAAGAGGACAACAGAGAGGGAGACAAACCATAAGAGACTCTTAACTATAGGCAACAAACTGAGGGTTGCTGGAGGGTTGGTGGGTGGGGGATGGGGTAACTGGGTGACGGGCATTAAGAGGGAACTTGAAGTAATGGCACCGGGTGTTGTATGCAATTGAGGAATCACCAAATTCTACCTCCAAAACTAATAATACAATATATGTTAATTAAATTGAATTTAAATAAATTTTTTTTTAAAAAACAACTAACTGAATGTGTTTGTCTTTCAATTCTTTATAGCCAAAATGTATCTTGAGACAGATCCTTCTGGAAGAGACAAGAGGACACCAATTGTCATCGTAAAGCAGGGCCATGAGCCGGCCACATTCACAGGCTGGTTCCTGGGCTGGGATTCCAGAAGGTGGTAAACTGGTTTTTGTAGGAAAAAAACAAACAAATATTTTGGAGCCACTGTCCCATTGCTGTTTTGAGGGGAAGAAAGGTTTTTTGGTTTGTTTGGTTTTAGAAAATTAACCGGCCCTATGACTATTTTTTAATGCCTACTATTGGTTTGAAATTCTTTTTAAACTAGAATTTTCTTATGTTAGTATTTTAAAATAACCTAAAGGAAATTTTTGTTATGGACCAATGTTAACTCTGCTGGAAACTGACTTATATCTTTTTATATGACCTTTTAAAAGTGAGAAGCTGCACATAATCTAGGGGAGTTCATCAGGGAATTTTATAATTCAGGAAACTTTAGCCAAACTTGTTCTTTAATATGCCAGAGAAGTAAGCCATAATGCCTTTGAGGTTATTCTCCTTTCCATGTGCTGTGTTCAAAAGAATTGTATATTTGCAGTGAGGTTTATGTTAAGATGGTTTAAAAGTTTGTTGTTATTTTCCTTCTTCAGCCAATGTGACTCTGATACCATTCACTCCTAAGTATCTTTTTCTGAGTAATTTTACCATTTTTGCCTTTTAAAAAGCCTTTGAAATCACAGCTTTTTCATGACAAAATAATTACAGTCTTATCCGGTTGTATGTATGTATGTATGTATTTGACATGTTTAATACCACAAAGGTTATGTATGAAAAAATTCACTAATGCTGTCTATCATCATTAAAATGCATCTCTTTTGGAAAGGTTTTTTGTTGTGACATTTTATTTAAATATGACATGTGAGTTAATTACACAGTTTTAAGGTTAAATACTTTTATGCATAAATAAATATGAATTTAATATTTCTTAATTCATCCTCATTAAGTAGTCAAACTTAAACAACTTTTCCAAGGTTACATAATTATGAAAGATTTTGAAGATCAGTACCTATGACATCTGGGCCCTGTTAAAGGATAAACTGAGGCGTATCACACATTTCAAGAGTTTATTTGAGCAAAAATCAATTTGGATTTGGCAGTGCCAAACTACCAGCAGGAGCGCAGGGAAAGACTTTTCTAAAGAAAAAGTAAAGCAAAGTAAGGAAATTCTTTTTTTCTTTTTTTAAGATTTTACTTATTTATTTGTCGAGAGAGAAAGAGCGAGCGAGCACAAGCAGGGGGAGCAGCAGAGAGAGAGAAGCAGGCCCCCCACTGAGCAGGGAGCCCGATGCGGGAACTGGATCCCAGGACCCCAGGATCATGACCTGAGCCGATGGCAGACGTTTAACCGACTGAGCCACCCAGGCGCCCCAAGTAGGGAATTCTTGATTGGCTAGGCTGAAAGCCCACTTGACTGTGCTTGGTTGTCCTCAGGTTTTGACTTTGTAACCTGGAGGCATTTATAGCTTAGATTTTGGTTTGCTTACATAGGTCTCCACAGCATTAGAACCACATGAGTCTAATGGCCTCCTCGTTTAACTGATTTAACAGGCCCCAGAAAACAGGAGTCGGGGCAGAAGGTGGGATGCCAGTAAAGCAGAAACCAACTTTGGCAGCAGGCTAAGAGGTGGCCCATAGAGGAGCAGGAACCACTTTTCCGTGGAAAGGGGACTCAGAGCCAAGGAATGATCTGAGGAATTCTCACACTGCCTTGGGGGGAAATGAATGGTGGATGTGTTTCAGACTGGGTCCTGGCATGGGTCCTGGCATGGCGAATCGAGCCCAGGACCATTATGGTGGAAAAGTGAATGGTCTTGTGGGGACCTGCAGCTTGTGTAAGTGGTGAGGAAGCAGTGAGAAGCTGCACTTCCAGAGACTGTTCATTCAGTCAGGAAATATTTTTATTAGGCATCTACTGGATGTGGGGCACTATTCTAAGCCCTTTGGAGCCAACATGAATGAAACAGACAAAATCCAAACTGTCATGGAGTTTATATTCCAGGGAAGAAGCTAACAAAAACAAAGCCAGTAAGTAGATACAGTCATCCCCACTTACCCTCAGTCTTGCTTTCCATGGTTTCAGTTAACCATGGTCAGCTGTGGCCTGGAAGCAGCCGATCCTCCTTCTGACGTATATTCAGAAGGCCAATAGTCGCCTAACACTACGACACAACGGCTATGCCATTCACTTAATTGCGTCACACAGGCATTTTATTATCTCACATCACCACCAGAAGTAGGGTGAGTACTGTGCAATAAGACATTTTGAGAGAGAGAAAGCCCACATTCACATAACTTTTATTACAGTATATTATAATTGTTCTATTTTTTTTAAAGATTTTATTTCTTTATTTACAGAGAGACACACAGTGAGAGAGGGAACACAAGCAGGGGGAGTGGGAGAGGGAGAAACGGGCCTCCTGCCGAGCAGGGAGCCCGATGTGGGGCTCGATCCCAGGACCCCGGGATCATGGCCCGAGCTGAAGGCAGACGCCTAACGACTGAGATTTCGTAAGAGCTAATTTATAAATTAAACCTCAACAAGAGCTATGTATGTATAGGAAAAAAAATAGCATATATAGGGTTCTGTACTAACCTTAGTTTCAGGCATCTACTGGGGATCTTGGAATGTATCCCCTGTGGATAAGTGGGGACTACTGTATATTATAAAATGTACTAAAATATAAGTTCTATGGAGGAAAGATATGTAGGGAATGAGGACAGGAAATATTAGGTGAAAGCCTTAAAACTCAAAATATATGTAAGCCCTCATAGACATTAGTTTTCTGGATTTAAAATGCAGTTTCATGCAACCTAACTTTTTAAGTTTCATAACTTTCTATTTTTCTTGGAGCTATTGCTTATTAATTTTTAATATGAACTTTAGATTTCTTTCTTCTCTTCGATCTTCCTCAAAGATTTTTAGGATGAAAAACCAAAACAAATACAGTTGTTTCTCAGTGACTAGTGCTTTTGCAGACCTTTCCTTGCTTCAAATAATATAGTACACTCTTTTGTATGAAATGTGTGACTAGAAAGCAAACAAAATTTAGCACGGGAAAACCAAGTGCTAACCAGAAATAAGTATTCTAGTTAGAAGTAGCACATCTCAGGAATTTTATCTTTTTAAGATTTTATTTATCTATTTGAGAGAAAGAGAGAACACGAGCAGCGGCCGGGGTGGGGGGGGGCAGAGGGAGAGGGAGCCCCTGACGCGGGGCTCAATCCCAGGACCCCGATATCATGACTTGAGCTGAAGGCAGACGCTTAACCAACTGAGCCACCCAGGCACCCCAATATCAGGAATTTTAAATAAGAAATCAGATTGTGACATTAACTTTGAGCAAAAGACCAGGAAACAAGGAACCTATGTAAAATAATTTATCAATTTGTTTGTTTTATTTTGCAAGACCACTACAGAATTGGCTTCAAAGTAACTTCTACATTGGACAGGTTATTCAGAGGGATGGAATTCTAGTCAAAATAAAGAAAAGAATAATAGTATTCATTTTATGTATACAGGATGCATATGTTGTAGTTCAAAAATGTGTCATCGAAACTTTTTTCTTGCTGTCTTATTTTTTCTCCGCTATGATTTCTTCCCTTTTAGTTTTAAAGACTACATTAGATATTTGTAAAGTATGCTATGTATTTTACAAATTATCTAAAATAATTTTCTCTCAAATACCATCTTACCATACTACCTAAAATATTAATGATGAGCTACTTCGGTGGTGGGAGAAGAAACAGAAAAGGTTGGATCCACATTTTCATGTATGTGCCGAGATAAAGTTCATATGGTTCAAAAAGTTAAACTGAAAAGGAAACTATGAAAAAAACAGAAGACACAGAATTACATCTCAATAGGGAAATCATCTCTCAATAGCTAGTAGAGTGAGAAGAAAATCAGTCAGGACCTAGAGGTCTCAAACAACTTTCTCAACCAGCTTAACCGGATTGATATGTACTGAACACTCCACCAGTAATAGCAGCACGCATATTTGCTTTGTAAGGGCATTTAAAGATTTTTTTTTTTTTTTTTATTTGACAGAGAGAGAGAAAGCAAGAGAGGGAACACAGGCAGGGGGAGTGGGAGAGGGAGAAGCAGGCTTCCCGCTGAGCAGGGAGCCCGATGCGGGGCTCGATCCCAGGACCCCGAGATCATGACCTGAGCCGAAGGCAGTCGCTTAACCGACTGAGCCACCCAGGCGCCCCTGTAAGGGCATTTAGAATGTTCACCAAGAGAGAAAATAATACTCTGAGCCATAAAACAAATTTCAACAAATTTAAGGTATTGAAAAATCATACAATGGTATCTAACCACAGTGGAATTAAACTAAATATGAATGACAGGGAGATATCTGGCTAATCTCCAAATCTTTGGATGAAAGGAGAAATCCCAAGGGAAATGAGAAAATATTTTTATTTCAGTGAAAATTGGAATACAACCTATCAAAAGTAAGGCTAACTCAGTATTCAAAAGGAAATTTATAACCTTAAATGTTAACATAAGATAAATGGAAAGGCCTTAAGTCAATGATGGAAGCTTCCGCCTTAAGAAACTGAAAGAAGAGCAAACTAAACCCAAAGAAAGCAGGGAGACCCAGGAACGACTAATACGGACTCCTCCAGAAAAAGGGAAGAAATAGGAATTACTAATATTGGGAAAAAAGAGTCCATAAAACCTATGGTCACTAAAAAAATAAGAAACATAATTTTATGCTTATAAATTTGACATTGATGAACAGGCAAATTCCTTGGGAGACAGACTAGTAAGGCTGACTCAGAGGAGTACAGCCACCTTGGGAGCAAAACATGTGCATCCTAAAGAAAATGAATTCGTAGTTACACCTCCTAGGAGAGAAAAGCCTAGGCTCAATTGGACTTCACTGGTGACTTCTATCAAACCTTTAAGAAAGCAATAAAACCAGTTCTATACAAACTCTTCCACATACTAGAAGATGTTGGTAAAAAGAAAAAGGAGAGAACATTTCCTGGTTTATTGATGAGGCCAGTATTACCCTGATGTCAAAAAGAAGCAGATTATAAGAAAGAAAAACTACATACCAGCATTTCTCAAAACATAGATACCAAAACCTTGAAAACACATCAAATTGAATCCAACAATATGTAAAAATTGAAGAAGTTTATCATGGAACCCATCCTAACATTTAAGAATGTGTCAAGAATTCTCCATATTAACAGACTAAAAAGGAAAAACCATGTGAACATCTGAATAGATGTAGCAAAGCATTTAATAAAATCCAATAAACATTCATAATAAAAACTCTCAACAAAGGAATAGAATGGAAGTTCCTCGATTTTGAAAGGGATATCTGCCAAAAAAAAAAAAAAAAAAAAGTGTATCCTATTTGAGAAAGGAAAACAAATGTTTCCCAGTAAGATCTGGAGCAAAATACAGTTGTTTGTTCTCATCTTTCCTATTCCATATTTTACTGGAGGTTATAAGCAGTCTAATAAGGCAGGGCTTTTAAACCTTGGCACTATTGGGCGCCTGGGTGGCTCAGCCGTCAAGCGTCTGCCTTCGGCTCAGGTCATGATCCCAGCATCCTGGGATCAAGCCCCACATCGGGCTCCCTGCTCCGCAGGAAGCCTGCTTCTCCCTCTCCCACTCCCCCTGCTTGTGTTCTCTCTCGCTGTGTCTCTCTCTTTGTCAAATAAATTTTAAAAATCTTTAAAAAACAAAAAGCAAACAAACAAAAAAACCTGGGCACTATTGACATTTTAATAATTCTTTGTTTTAAGTAGGTGGTGCTGTGCTGTGCATTGCAGGATGATTAGTAGCATCTCTGGCCTCTGCTCCCTGGATACCTGTGGCACTCTTCTCCTCTACCAATGGTGTACCAACTGAAAATGCCTCCAGACTTTTCCAAATGTCCTTGGGGAGACAGAGAAGCACAATGGCCCCTCTGTGGAGAACCACTTTAATAAGAGAAAGAGCTGAAGGCTCAAAGATTGAAAAAGAAGAAGTATTCTTGGTGAAAGTGATCTGGGTGTTAATAGTTTTTAAATGCTCCCAGGTGATTATAATATGCAGCAAGGACAGAGCCTTCTGCAAATCAAATACAGCTCTCTCCAGCTCTAGAGCCCTCTTCATTAACCAGGGAGCATACTTATATTATTTTCATATGCAGGAACAGCAAAAACGATAATTATTTATCTTTCAAACACAGTATTTGATAACTGCCAAACATCCCTTTGACTTAAAACTTCTTTCTGTGTCCTACTCTAGCCTCGAAACAAATTTGAGGCAGTGAATACTCCGTTACAAGAAATCTACACGCCAACAGCATAAGATTTATTCTCCGTTTACTCTAGAAATAGATTTTTATTTTAAAGCAATAAGAATGGAAGTTATCTATTTGTAACTCTCTTCAAATTCATTGAAATGGTGTTCTGCCTGATTAAACCAAAAATTAAGACATTTTTTTAAAACCTTCAGAACTGTGTACGTCTAAACAGCACAGTAGAGGGCACTCTTTCTCCATGTTAATAAAGACAGACCTCATAGTTGGTCAAAACACTGAGAAATACAGTCATTTATTTTATTTTAGATTGAAAAAGAATAGTGCTTCTAGGCAGGTCAAATGTGGCTGTGTTCTCACTCTAAAAATATGTTATACTATCTTCTAAATTTGAGGTTCAACAGAGTGAAATCATGTATTGATTTTTATAATATATTTGCTCATGCCAAGATAGCCTGGCATGTATATCCTAGCATATCTCTATCTATCTATCTATCTGATATATATATATGATATCATATGATATATGATATATATGATATCTGATATGATATATATATGATATATGATATATATAGATATCATATATATCTATATATCTATATTGATATATGTCTATATCTGTAATATCTATTATATCTATATTATATAGATATAGATCGATTGATCGATCGATCCTGGTATATATCCTTGAACTGGTGATACAGTAGAGAGCAGATAGTTAAGGATGCCCTGTCCTCAATGGAGCTACAATTGAGTGGATAGAGACAGAAAAGAAGCAAATACTCAAATATGTATTCTGCTGTATAGCAATAAGTGTTATTAAAAAAAATAAGGCCAGAGAGGATAGCATTTGTGGGATGAGGGATTCCATTTCAGATGGAGTGAACAGGAAAGGCCTTTCTAAGGTGACATTTGATCAGAGACCTAAAGGAAGTGAGGGGATGAGTCTGTGATCATTAACTTTGTGTCATCTTGACCAGGTCATGAGATGCCCAGATATCTGGTTAAACATTGTTTCTGGGTGTGTCTGTGGTGTTTCTTCTTTTTTTTTTTTTTTTTTAAGATTTTGTCTATTTGTTTGAGAGAGACAGAGACCGAGTGAGTAAGCACAAGCAGAGCAAATGGCAGAGGAAGAGGGAGAAGCAGACTCCTTGCTGAGCAGGGAGCCCGACACGGGGCTCCGCCTGAGATCATCACCTGAGCTGAAGGCAGACACTTAACTGACTAAGCCACCCAGGCATCCCTGTGGAGGTGTTTCTCAAAGGGATTAACATTTGAACTGGTAGACTGAGTAAAGCAGATGGCCTTCCCCAGTATGGGTGGGCATCTTCCAATCTGTGGAGGGCCCGAATAGAACAAAAATGTGGCAGCAGGTTGAATTGGCTCTCTCTGTCTAACTGCTTGAATTGAAATATCAGTTTTCTGCCCTAGGACTATGATTTACACCATGAGCTCTCTTGGTTCTCAGGGCTTGGTACTCAGATGGGAATTTACACCACCGTTTCTCCTGGGTCCCCAGCTCATAGACAGCATACCGTGGGACTTCTCAGCCTTCATAATCACGTGAGCAAATTTCTTAAAAATAATTCTCAATTATACACACACACACACACACACCTCCTACTGGATTTGTTTCTCTGGAGAATCATGACTAATGACTAATACCCTGGACATATCTCTGGGCAGATCCAGCAGAGTCTTTCATGCAGAGGGGAAAGAAGCTGCTTGGCTTGTTCAAGGCATTGTGAGGAGGCCAGTGTCGCTGGAGAGGATTGAGACAGATGGAGAAGTACGGGAGATGAGGCAGAAAGGCAGTAGAAGCATAGATCACCTAGAAATTATGATATTTCCTTTTTCCCTCTGGGTGAGATACGGTGGAGTGACATGATTTGTCTCACATTTTAAGAGGATGGTTTTGGCTGCTGAGTCAAGAAGAGACTGCGAATGGCAAGCCTAGGAGAGGCCAGGAAAGAGCTTTGATTATAAACCAGGCCAGAGCTGATGGTGGTAATGGCAAGGAGGGACTGGATTCTGATATGTTTGGAATATGAAGCCAATAAGAGGATAATGGATTTGATAATGGGTGTGAGAAAATGAGAGAAATTGACTCTCAGAGGAATTGCCATTTACTGAGCTGGGAAATGCTGTGGGAGGAGGGGTTTGACTGGGAAACAGGAGTTGAGCATGTTCCTATTTTAAATGCCTATCCTACTGGACTGTCAATGGAAGTTGTCAGGTAGGCTATTCAAGTTCAATAGAGAATTCATGGCCAGGGACATATATTTGCTATGAGTCAGCGCATGGATACATTTAAAGATATGAGAGCAGATGTGATGACATAGGGTGTGAGTGTAGATAAAGAAGGCATCTGACAGGATAACTGAGTCCCAGGATGTTTCACTATGGAGAGATGCGAGAGGTGGGGAGGAGCAGCAAAGAGGATGGTGAGGCAAGAAATCCAAGGGCATCCATGATGGTTGAGGCTGTCGGCCTCCTTTAGTCATACAACAACCCATGCCTTTCTGATAATATTCCCACAATATAATCATATTCTTGTGAATGTTGTAGTGGATGCTTATGGGGCATTTATCGCCAAATTGTGCATTACCTAAAGCAGTGACTTTCAACCAGAGCTAATTTTGCTCCCCAGGAGTCACTTGGCAATGTCTGGTGACATTTTTGGTTGTCACACGAGGGAACATCACGTGCTACTGGCATCTCGTGGGTGGAACCCAGGGATGCTGCTCCACATCCTACAGGACGGGAGAGCCCTCGTGACGAGGATTATTTAGTCCAACACGTCAGCATCGCCGAGGCCAAGAATCCCAAACCTAGAGGAACTACATTTCAAATGGAAAAAAAAGTAGGGAGTTACCACAGAGAAATTTTAAGGAAAGAAGCTAAAATGAGACGTTAGCAAATGATAGGACAGCTGCGTTCTTTTTTTAACATGATATTTCACATAAAGGACAAATAAGGTCTTCAAATTAACTAACTGAATTTGCCATATTCTCATCATCATGAAATAGAGATCCTACACCTGACTTAGTTATTTAGCAGATGTTAAAATATATGGACACAAATGTGTGTGTAGAGCCTTTTATTCAGTTTTAAACACTACAATTTTGAGATGCTATATTTAAAATTGATGTTGAATCATGGTATATTCATTTCCTATTGCTGCGTTACAAATTATCCCAAATTCAGTGGCTTTAAAACAACACAAATATATTGTCTTCCAGTTCTGGAGCTCAGAATTATAAAATGGATCATCAATGTTGTGATCCTTTTGGGGGTCCTGGGGGGAGAATCCCTCTCCTTGCCTTTTCCAGCTCTCAGAGGCCTCCTGCATTCCTTGGCCTGTGGCCACTTCTTCCATATTTAAAGTTAACAGTGTAGCATCTTCAAAAATCTTTCTCTCTCTCCCTATCTGACCTCTGCTATGTGACCATCAGTAACGTCTCCTTCTCTGGCTGACTTTCCTACCTTCACTCCTTCCTTCAGTTGTAAGGACCGCTCTAATTATGTTGGGTCCTCTTGAGTAATCTCCCCATTTTAAGATCCTTAATTTAATCACTTCTATACAGTCCTTTTGCCATGTAAGGTAATATATCCCCAGGTCCCAGGCAAGTTGTGGTCATCTTTGAGGGTCTGTTATTCTACCTGCCACACTGGGTAGAAAGGTGTGCAATGAAATCAGTATTCTAGTCGTTGGCATACTGGGGGAAAGCTGAGAAACTGATAGATTTTCCAACTCTCTTCCATCTATTCCTCCTTCAGCCTTAGACCTTCATTTCCGAAATAGAAAATAAATATAATTGTAGCTAGGGGGACATCTAGTCAGCATTTCAGCTCTTTCCTAATTCTTGCCAAGTTGCTGTTCTTGCTCCAACCTGAGAATCTTATAAGGAGGCAGAAAGAAATCCCTCATCCTGGGCTTACGTAAGGCAATTGCTGTCTGTACGATTATAGTAACACTACTTGAAAAGGCAAAAGTAAATATGGGACAGTTATGGGGACAAGGGAGTAGGTACAATATTTCATGGGGCTTTAGCCAAAAACAAAATATTTTGAACAAGTAAGGATCCAGTTCAATAAGAGATTTTTGCGCTTTGGTTTTTGAGAGTGGCATTTTTCTATTCTCAGGCACAACATATCTGTGAATGCCCTGTGTTTGAAGATACAGTAGAGACATTGCTAGAATGATAATAGTCTCAGCAGGTCATCAGTGAGGTTAGCCAACAGGCTTCTAATGGTACCTAATATTCAGCCTGGGTTTGAATGAGAAGAATCATTATTTGAAATTTTGACTTCTGAATATAAGAGTATTTCAAAAAAGGTCATATTTTTGTTAGGTCAAGTATTATTTTACATGAACCTTTATGAGGGCACTACAGATAACATCTGGTTTTACAATCCTTGAATCAGCTGCTCATTTAAGTCTGTATTTTATACTTTCCTTTGTAATGTTTTAGGCCCCAAGAGGTCATCAGTCACTCAAAGCGGAAAATTGGTACAATGCCTAACCGTTCCTACAGAATCCACACAACCCTCTGCTTCATGTTCCCATGATGATATTCCTTAGGAAAAGAGGCTGCTGCCAAACACCATATATTTCTCAAGGAATTTTATAAAAGACACATGGGAGCAAATCATTTCATGTTCTAGTACCAAAACTGCCGTAAGCTCAAAAGAATGTGTAGGCAAAAATAGCCACAGAATAATGAGTCCACAGCTTTTAATGAAACAACATTAATAGCAAAGTTATTATGTTCTATTTCCTGGTAAGGATTAGAGGTACTCTGTAGTTAGTTAAAATATTCTATGATCCTGAAATTTCTAGCTCTATGGGTTTTTATTTTTTAATGTATTTAGTACTTGTGGACTTTTAGGGTGATCATTACATGAGACCAAAAAGGAAAGGGTGTAATTTCATTCCAGGCATGGTTTTTCCCACAGAAAGGAAACTACTCAGTCTCAGCAGAACCAGATGCCCTCCTGGGCATCCCTATGATGACACCTAATATAAATATAATGGAAAGATTACTGATCTGTTGGACTTCCTTTGTTTTGTCAGAAAGCAGCGTAGTTGGTTATGGTACCAACGCCACACTAAAGAACACTGCAGGGTGTCTTCATAGGTCCTTTAACTAAAAGAGACCTTGGGAAGAACCCTGGCTCTATCATTACTAGTTGGCACGGGGATATTAGGTAAATTGCTTAATTACTCTGTAACCTCAGGTTCTCTAATGGGTAAGCATACATTTGCTTGCCTACTCACCTTACAATCCACATATAAGATAGCCTTCACTGGTGAGTGTGGATGCTGGGAAAAACACCGGAAGTCAGAGGAGGTCATTGGGCTGCCACCCCAGGCTAAGCCAAATGACAAGAGAAGGAGACAATGAACAAGAGCATGGCCAGTCTCTGATGGACAGAATATGGAGAAGACAAGATAAACTGTGTGAACAAAGCCAAAATTAACAGACGCGTCAAAAAGTGGATTTGCTGAGGAATGGAGTAATAAACTTAATTAATTATTCACTACTCATAGAAAGCTTGGCAAGAAAAGGAGGGGGTGTTGGGAGAAGCTCAAGGATTGAGTAGAATAAATAAAACAATAATGGTGGTGAGGGTGGGGCGATGTTGAAGAAAACTGAGTGCCAGAAACTCTCTTACTGCTTTGAAGTGCTCGATGAGATTTGTTATATAAGCAAAGGTGAGAAGTAAAAAATTAAATAAACAACACCTATATAGAAGGTAGGGAAAATTCCTTCATTTACGGAAGAAATTTTTGGGGAAGGAATTTTTTGGGAGAAAAATATCCACCTCATATAGGAATGTTATTAACCATTTTATATATCCACTCACTTTTTGCATTTACCAGATAGAGTCTTCTACCATCAAGCACATCAGTAAGACATTGCAATTATATTGAACATTCAGAAAGTAGAAGGTAGAAGTTTAGAGAGGTATTCTCTCTAGCTCTGGAAAAAAAAAAAACAAAACTGAGTGTAACTTAAAGGACAAAGAACAATAAAAAAGCAGAATGTATTGCAAATAAATAATATTTTTATCGATAGTGACTTGGTGCTGATAAACAGTCTGAATATTCAAAAGATATGAAATACAGATTGAAAAGATGTAATTTTGTATGTAACTTGGGAGCTAAAAATACTGTTTCTAAATACATGATGTCAAAGTGATGTCAAAAACACAAGCAAGGCAGGAACAAGACATATTAATGTTGTATCTGTATCTGCTAATCAGTCTGTATCATGCATTCTTGCCTTTTTCCTTTCAGTGATAGAAACCCACCTCCATGCCTTCGTAGTTCATATTCTTCTCATTCCCAGAAGCAAGGTGTGGTCGTCTGACTACATTCCAGCCAACGACATATGAGCGGAAGTTCTTTGAGTTATAAGGGCAGGTTTCTAGTCAATTCCTTAAAAAGGAAGTTCTCTGTCCTCCACTTTTCTTTATTCCCTTTCCCACTCGCCGGAAAGTGACGAGAGCTTGAATGGCTCCCTTGGGCCCAGAGACAGAAGCCACACGTAGTAGATGGCAGACCTTCTCTACTATGACTTGGATCTGCTTATTTTAAGATTGATAAATAAAAAGAAAGAACATTCTGTCGTATTTGAGCCACTGTATTGTGGAGTCTCTTCAGACCAGTTTAGCCTATACCCTCATTAATATAAAAACTGATATCAGAAGTAGAGTTTTTCATAAAAATGTTCTAATATATGGCATCCCGCCTTAATGACAGACTTGCTAAGAGTGAGTAAATAGATATTTTAGGCTGAGCTGCTCGTAATCCTTTATATGGTAAAACTATTAAATAAAACTGTTACCAGTGGTAACTAAGAAGGCAGATCAGATTCAGGCTAAGGTTGAGAAAATGCAGAGTGGTAATGTGTGTTGGCTGTTCCTTGCAGCTTTTTGCAATGTGCTCTCAGAGAGAGATGAAGTCAGGCAAGAATTAATCAGTTTAAAGCAGAGATGAAAGGGGATCTAAGTCTGCTCTCTTCTCAGCAGGTGGCCTTTAATCTAAATTGACTCAGGGATTAGTAACTTGGAAAAGCCAACTGTTTCTATAAACAAAATAACAGTAGATAAAGTTGTCACTCAGGACCTTATTCAAGAGCCTTCCTTTAAGTGTTCTCAACCAGGAATGTGAGCCAATCCAAAATCAGATTAAGGGTGTTTTCCCACTCAATGTAGCTGCTCTTAATTTAAGGGAGAGAGGGATGATTCGTACCGTGATAACCAGATGAAGCCTCTGATTGTGGTTTCTCTCATATACAGCTACCTGGAACCAAGCAGACAAGGAATCAGTTCTGGTTTTGAGCCAATTATACTACTAAAGAACTTACAAGTCTAGTCTACAAACATTTGCAATTATTTAACCATAAAGCACCTCCTGAGATCCTCTCAGCAGAGAGCTGAGAAACTTGTGCTACATTCTGCTCAAAACCTAGAACTCCTTGTCTATCATCCCATCTAGAATGGAAAAGAGGGTATGCTCTCCAACGCGCATAGTAGCTGTGTCCCGGGGGATTATGGCCAGAGGAGAGTTTGCAAAGAACAAAGCCTGGAGACCAAAAGGACACGGGACTTTTTCAGAGAGCAAAGAAGAATTTCATTAAGGAACTTTCTCCACCACTATGAGGTAGTCTTCACACTTTCTGCCCAGCAAGATCTCAGCACTGCTCTAAACAAGTGATTCTGTAGGTTTCCCATTCTTTGCATGTCCAAGTAGGAATTTTCCTTACAGTTTTCCTAGTTCTATTTCATCGCTGTTTGTCAGGGTATTTGCACTTGTGTGGGGGGGGCTGGAGGCATGGCAGTGAAAGTATCTACTAGTTTATAGGTCACAGGAATCAGACAAAGCCTCATCAGGGTTCATGGAAGTAATTTGCCTCACCTAGATAATGGAGGATAGTTGGAAGAAAGGCAGGCAGGGGCAAGGGGCCCCATCCTAAGAGGAAACTACCCTTCAAAGGAAAAAGACCCCATCTTATTCTACACACCACCCTGGAAGGAGCCCTCCACCCTTTCCCACGTGAACAACTACCTGATAGGTAGATGACCACGTGGACAAAAACCTGACTGGGTGACAGGTGCAGGGAGGGTTAATCAGACTAAAACAGCCCATCAACAAGCCCGTAAATACCCCTGGCCTTAGAAATGCCAAGGCAACCCTCTCGGGTCCCCTCCCTCTTCAGGAGCTTTGTACTGTCACTCAATAAGCTATGCTTTGCTGCCCACCACTCTTCACCTGATCTACCTCTTCATTCTTCCCAGTGGCATGACCAAGAACCATGGGCATTAAAGGAAAAGAAATCCTGTAATGCAGACTTTCTAGATTTTGAGCTAAACTGGATTGGACTCTACATTGTTCACTCTTGGAAAAGACGTGTGTGGGATGAAAGGGACAGGAGATAACTGAGTTACCATGCAAATAGGTCATGGTAGAAGCTACTTAGTGTCCCCTAGTATTCAGTATCCCTTAATTCCTTCTAATCATAGAACCAACCAAAATTTTAGCAAATACATGGCTGACCAGGTAGAACTGAAATTTCTCAGCCTTATTTGGAGCCCATTGTGACCACATGACTCAGTACTGATGTTTACCTAATAGACATTTACCTAAAAAGTAATCTTCTTGCTACAGAGGTTTAACCTGTATACTAATGAAGATGGCACTTGAACATTCGACAAAAATGGTATCGGAAGGCATTTAACTATTTCTAGGAATAATAACAGAATGAAAAATAATAAAAATATATTTGTAAGTATCAGGCAAGCTTAATATTATACTTGTTTAAGGCTGATGAGAAGGAAATAGCACTTTTTCACAAAGTTAATAAAGAGCAAGATTAGTGACTCAGTGTAAATTGTATTTCACGATGGTTCTGTAGTTTAGTGGTTTTTTTCTTATCTCTGATTTCTAGGCATATAGAAGGATCTCAGTTAATATCTATTGAATGGCAATCTCAGATGGGATAGGTGGCAAGATGATTATGTTGCGAAAGCCTAAAATGATTATTCAGTTTTGTTGCGGAGTTGTAACTTGCCCAAAATAAGGAGAAGAGAAGAAAGCAGAGCTATATGATTTCTGAATGCATCACAGCAAAAGCATATGCTCTCAGAAGGCATAAAAGAAAAAAATATGATACATTTTCCTACAAGAAAATACAGCCCGTCAGAAGTGCCATTTAGAGATTGTCTGTACTTACTCCAGCATAATTCTTGATATTCATATCTTCTATCTCAGTAGCTTATCGAATTCGTCTTCACACCACCTACTTCTAACAGTCCTGGTAAAGAGAACGGCCTCCATATTGTATTTTTAGCAACGTTTGGCCTCCAGTAATGGTGAGAAGCCCACTATAGATTCAAACATTAAGCATCTGTCCACCAGCCTCATCATTCGGCCACACAGCCGCTCTGCCGACCATTTCCCAAAGCTCCACGCTTCGAACGACGATACTGTTGTATAGAGCAACCAACCCTTCGACTAAATATAGTAAGTTGAAACTTACTTTGAATTAGAAGGAAAAAAACCCTAACATTTATTTTAAGACTAATGCATTTGAACAGGGTTTTCGTTCAGAGGCCGGCCTATGCCCAGCATATGTGGAATGACCATTCATTCCGGTTAGCTGTTGTCCCCTGAGTAAGACAAACAACCTGGGGGTGGGGCGAGAGGCTTATAAATGCACTTCACCAAAAACAATATGAAGGAAGCCATTACACCTATAAAAAGCGCTTCAACTTCAGTATTCATTAGGGAATGGCTAAAATCAAATATTTTACTTGGCAATACCAAGGAAGAATACTAGTGAGGATGTGGTGCATCTGGAACTCTCATCTACTGCTGGTTCAAGTTTCAACTGATACGTTCGTTTTGAAAAACTTTCACTTTTGATTAAAATGAACATATCCATACGTACCCCAGGACCCAGAAATTTCACTCCATGATATATACCCATCAGATATGCACACAGAAGTACACCAAAAGATATAACTGAATATTTAAGTGATAAATTTATTTTTTTTGCGTTGGCAAAGAAACAAAGATACTGATTGGCAATTTCCTTATATAACGCAATCAGTGGAAGGCAAATCAGAGATATTATTTGCTTTGTGCTTTGCAACTTGTGTTGTGTTTTTCTCTTTCACACTGACGTGAATGGCAGCTGACTTATTTGACAACACCAGGCCAGTATTAAGATGTCATTTTCAGCACAGAATGGACTATGATATTTGCATGTATTTCATTCGGTCTCCATCTCTTCGGAATGATTATTTCCAATACATTTTCCTCCTAATGCCAGAATGAAAATTCAGTAGTCATAATGTTTTCTAGAACCTCTGAAAAAACAGGTCTTTTGATGTAGTTACTATGACAAAGTCCATTTTCTTTAGAGGGATTATGTTTAAGGTTATTATGATAAAAATGACACCTTTATTAAAAATGTTTGATCATAAAATGTGTTTCCATACTGATTACAAACAGTACTGAATTAAAATATTATTCCTGCAGGGGCGCCTGGGTGGCTCAGTTGGTTAAGCGACTGCCTTCGGCTCAGGTCATGATCCTGGAGTCCCTGGATCGAGTCCCGCATCGGGCTCCCTGCTCGGCAGGGAGCCTGCTTCTCCCTCTGACCCTCCCCCCTCTCATGTGCTCTCTCTCTCTCATTCTCTCTCTCTCAAATAAATAAATAAAATCTTTAAAAAAAAAAAAAAAAATATTATTCCTGCAAATTTACTATGACACAGTCTAAGGTTTTAATAATTCATGAATTAAGATTAATGTTGATGTTATCCAAATTATTCTGGCTAATGTCACCTCCCAAGTAAACAAATAAACAAGAATGAGATCATTTCAATTTTCCTAATTATCTGACATTGACATTAGCGTGTGCTGGGATATATTTTATAAGATCTTTCCTCCCAGGGAACCGATGATCCCTGGCTTCAATGGAGCAAGAACAACAGGGGATGGCCCTCAACTCCTTAGAATGGTCAAAGGAAGAGATGAACGGGGACATGTTTTCACTGGAACATTGACCCACCAAAGATGCTATACAGGTGGAAATCCCTCCTGACCTCTTCCTTTTCCAATGAACTGGAAATAGCAGCTGAATATGGTGTCTTCAGCAACATATCTTCTGGAAAACATTTTAGGTGTTTGTTATGCATCACGGAGCTCATGTCAGATAGAGTTCAGGGAATAAGATGAAAAAGGCAGGTAGGCAATTGAAATGGAGCTGACTGTCTCCTTCATTTTAGAAGGATCAGATGCTTGGAAAGGGGGATTGTGACGAAAGCTCATGCCAAGGCTCATTCGTGTGATCTGTCTCTAGCTTGCTGTTTTTCCCTGCCCTTTGCCTATGGAAAGAGTCCTGGAGGTATATATATATCAATCATATCATTTCTTTTAGATACAAATTACCACGGGGTATCAGTGAAGTTGGAGAGTTCATGGAATATGAGAAATAGAAATAGTAGTTGCTAGAGAGCATAACCCATTCTGGGTGGAGCTGCTGTATTTTTTAATTCAGCACCACTGCATATGGTTTTTGAGAGCACATTTGCTAATCCATTTGTCTATGGATTGAACCCACTTTTCTATGGATGGTAAACAGTAGACAAGCAAATACAGACAATCTGAGCACCACCTTTAAAAATCAGAAACCACACATCAGATAGCTAGACCTGTCCATGGAGTCAGGAGATTCCCCGAACTGGGGTTCCATGATAGCTTTGTATTAATGAAGGAGATAAAATCCAGAATAAGTGTCTCTATGGTCATTCAGGGGAAGAAAATGGTTTGAATAATCCATTTTACTACTACTTGACCTGGAGACAGATATCATGAGTAAACATAATACAAACCACTGTCCCTATTCTAAACCACATTTAATATGTTTAATACAGTGGTTGGCTAAAATGGCGTCGTGGCAAATCCGGGCCATAGGTTAACCCACGCAACGTATACAGCCCCCAACTTTGCACAGGTCACACCACACTTAGCCTTGGAATTTTTATATATGCAGCCTGCTGTGTGTAAGTATTTGGTACACACGATGGCCTCACTCACTCAGAATCAAATGGCAACTAACAAAAGCAAAGTGTTCAGAGCGGGGGTATTCTCCTGTTTGGGCCTCATCGGTACATTGACTGCTGGGACTCAGGGGTTCTATAATATTGCTATTGCTGCTGCTATTGTTGTGTTGGGGAAACACCCTGCCTGTAGATTATGGCATATTTGCAGTGCTAACGCATGCAGGCTATGGGGCCCAAGAAGGAGGAGCCTGGGGGCTATCCATAGCTGCTCTAAGCCACAGCAGATTATAACTGGATTAGTGCCACAGAGCCCAGAAGGCAGACTGGACAGGCAATTTCCATTTTTAGATAAGGGAATAATACTTTCGGGGTCAGTTTCCCAGGCAAATCATGCAGGGATAGGAGCTCTCAAGACTAGCAGAAAATATCTGTTGTCCAGTTGGAGGCATAGATCCGGCGGTGTCAGTCTGGACGGGTCAGGGTGCCCCTGGCCAGGGCAGAAGTAAAGGAATCTTTTCTTTTCCTGAACATCTGTAGCCATCTCTGAATACAAGATATCAAGAGTACCCTGGTGTTCACACACACACACACACATTTTGTTTTGGCAAGGAGAAATTACCTTTATTTTCTGGTTACAAAAATGTAACCTAATTTATGTGCCCCTCACCACCACACTAATATCAGCTAGTTATGCAACCTAAAGAGACAAAGACCCAACTCCAGGAAGCCTCTGAAGTAGTTTCACGGTTTGTTGAAGTTCTCTTGAGAAGGCAACAAAAGGGGGTTTAATATAGTAGAACATAGAGCAGGCCTTCCCCCAAATCTTCTCTTCGTAGTAGCTGCCGTATTTCCTACTTATTCTCTTCCCACCCTCCCTCTCCACACCCTCCAGCCCAATTCCTGCTCTTAACCTGACTCTCCTTTTCACCCTTCAACATGATCAAACACAAAAACAACAAACACAAACAAGCAAACAATAGCTGGCTGAGATGCTTGCCTCCTTAGAAGGGAGGGGGAGTTGGGAGGATTGCAAATCTTATAATTTAATTGTATTTATTTTATTACTCTCCCAAATTGTCTGTTTCCTAAGGCAGCCACCACAAATTACCACAAACTTGGTGGCTTAAAACAACAGAAATTTATTCTCTCACAGTTCTGGAAGCAGAAATCCAGAATTAAGGTGTCCTCTGGGTCATGTTCACTATGAAGACTCTAGGGCAGAATCCTTCCTCCTCTTTCAGATTTGGGAAGCTCCAGGTGTTCCTTGGCTCATTGCCAATCCTTCACAAGGCCTCCTTCACTGTGTCTTTTCTTCTTATAAGGACACTTGTCATTGGATTTAGGGCACACCCCATTAATGCAGGATGATCTAATTTTAAGAGCCTTAGTTACATCCGCAAGAACACTTTTTTGAAATAAGGTCACATTCACAGATACAAATGAACACTACCAACTCAAATTTCCTTGTATAATTATGCACAGAATAAAAGCCTAGATGGACATATGTCTTTCCCTGTTATCTTCCCTGAAAATGTCCAGGGTGTAGGCTAGCAAAATTGACTGATCTGTGATTTGAACAAAGAGCATATACTTTTGACCTCTCTGCCCCATCATTAGCCAATACCCATGACTGCCTAAGTGCTTCTACCTGGTAATGCCAACTCCCCACTCCCCAGCCCTACACTAGAACTTGGAGCACCTTTTCTATAGTTGAAATACAGAATATAGCTTAGAGCAGGAGTTGAAAGATGGGAGTATCTTCTTATTTCAAGATAGTTTCAATCAGCCAGGACTAAACTGGAACCACTGCCCCATCCCTGCCTTTATCGGGAGAGGAAGGGGTGTGCTTCGATACCTTGAGAAATCCTGAGCACATCAACAATGGACCATCTATATGTTTATCTCTCAGAAGTTAGAAAGACTGTGACCTTGTGACAGCTCAACATGAAAAATGTCTTTGAAACCTTCTAAGAAAGGAGACTGGACAAGGTGAGGGGTGAGTATGGCTTGGCATTCATTAACACTTTGGAGTCCATGTGTCCCCAAACACACATTTCAGGGATTCTGAGAGGCCAGGGTGTTGTTGACCAGTAATCAGCCTGGGCGAAGCAGAGCTACCACCCCATATCACTCTGACTTCTCCAAAGACAAGCCTGAGTGATGTATTCATGATGCAAGAGCATCTAAGCGGGGAAAAGGAAGGCTCTTGGGTGTTGTCAGTGGGTAGGTTTTTGTTTTTGTTTTTGTTTTTTTGATGGAGATTCAGTTATAAGAGAAGGGGTTTATTTGGACTGGAAGAAGTAAAACATTTTGGATAGTGAGAGGGAGAAAGTACCAATAGTTTGGTCTCCTATTAACAAATATGGAGCAAGGTTCTGCTAAGCTCTGCATCCTTCTTAAGACACCAGGCAATATAATAGTGTAAGGATAGGAAACTAAAGTTGAAGTTCTTCATCCCCTAATAGAAAACTGGTTGCAGCTGAGAAGCACAGCCTGGCACGGAAGTTGAGTTGGAAGTGTCATAAGCATAATTAGAGGATGAATTAAAATTAAAGCTGTAGAAAACAGGCTAAGAGAATGAGCAGAATCCAAAGCAAAGAGTTGATTAAAGAACAATGAAAGCACAAAAAATAATTCCCCTGGCAGAGTCTGGCAAGTTCTATGGGGAAGCAATGATGTGCATGGAGGTAGATGTTCCAATGGCCAGTGGAGCAAATAAGGGCTCTGAGCTTTTTGGCAGTGGCCCACTGAAATAACTTGAAAACAAAGAAAATTCAGAGGATCTAATATTTAGCATGGGGATTAGAGCTAATAATACTGTAATATATACTTGAACTTTGCTAAGAGAGTAGATCTTAAATGTTCTCACCACAAAAAAGGTGGTAATCATTTTGCAACATATAAATATATTGAATCAACATGTACATCTTGGACTTACACAATGTTAGGTGCCAATTATACCTCAATAAAGGGGGAAAATAAAATGAGAGAAAAAATGGGGAAATACTGCTTCTAGTTTTGGGAGCAAACACTTGCCCAGAAAAATCCAGGAGACCCCTCATATTACAGCATGTGAGAAATTTAGATGAAGATATATAAAATGCATAAGGAATGGTTTATTTACAAGTTGACTTTTGACTTCACTTATACCTTTAAGTTATTCTTTATTTAATTGTTTTCATCATGTGTTCCAGAACTTATGATAGCTCACTGAAAATACAAATGCTTCACCCCAGATGTCATCACTTAGTGTCTTACATTATTTATATTAGCAAAAGTTTAAAGTTAAATTGTTTATTTGATTCAAAGCTAAGGCTCGTGTTCCCAAAGCCTAGTCTCTGCTGGCTGTCCTACTTAGAATGAAGTGAGCAAATATAAACATGTCCTGAATCTTACTTTTCAGTTTATATTTTAATTTTTCTTTAATTTTCAGAAAGCATTAATTCATAAGTAATTTATCTAGATTTTGAGCCCATGTTTAGCCAAAAGAGAGGATTTCTGTGTTAAATCATCAGTACAGATCATAAGAGAGTGATTAGCAAAGAAGTACAGAATTCTGCACTGAGAAAAAGTTAGGACTAGGAAGCGTGCCTGGAGTCTTAGCTTTCTGCACGATCCAATATGCAAATCTCTAGACAAGAATTTCTAAGCTAGGTTTTATCAAACCTCCATTATTTTTCACCTAATATGAGGGAAAGGCCACTTTCCTGGTACATATTTCATCCAAAAATATTTATTTAGTGTCCGCTAAGATATTGGTAAGTGTGAGAGGATGCATAATAACATTTGAAAGTTGATGTTGATAGTTTAAAACATGAGTAAGAATTCATAAGGTGGAAACAAAGCTATTTTCTCCTAGTTAGGAAGCTTTCATTGCCCAAGTGAAAGAGAGAAATATTAGAATCTCCCTTTTGATCCATTACCTGATATATTCTTTAATCCTGATCCTTATATTAGTTGTTCATTTCTTCAAAATAACTAGCTCCTTTGAATCTCGTCGATCTGTTTTAAATATACTAACACTTGAGTATGATACCTCTGAGAAAAATAAGCAAGTAGCCCAGAGAAGGATAATTCTAGTACCATGACAGGGGGCAGAGGGATATATTACTAATTGCAAATAAAATTAATCCATCTTTTATGATTCACCCCATATTTATTTTCAAGTATATTCTAATTTTTTGGATCTCTTTATACGATGTGGAATATATATAACATATAATGTATTATGTATATATATCTTTTCAATCACTATCCTATTCGTGTTTATTTCATATCTATTCAGCAATTTATATTGAGTACATAATGTGCTACAAACATGCAGTGGTGATCGAAATAGGCACAGTCCAGTGGAAAAGTCAGAGCGTTAAAGAGAAAATTATATCACATTTTAAAAAGCCAATCATGCTGAGAGTAGTAGGGAGGCTAGTTTGGAATTTGAGGGAGAGCAGGATAGGAGAGCCTCACAGAAGATGCTCTACAAGAAGTGACATTTAAGCTAGACCTGAAGTATAAGTAGATGTTAGCCAGGCAAATAAGTGTCATGAAAAACTGTTCCGGGGAAAGAGTTACAGGGACAACAACAAAAGGACCTTTCAGAGAATGTTTCATTATTTCAGGAACTCAGAGAAAGCTTCTATGGTAAATGCTATTATTTAGTCCATATGTAATTTTTTTTAAAGATTTTATTTATTTATTTGTCAGAGAGAGAGAGAGAGGACACAAGCAGGGGGAGTGGGATAGGGAGAAGCAGACTCCCCGCTGAGCAGGGAGCCCAAAGCCGGTCTCCATCCCAGGACCCTGGCATCATGACCTCAGCTGAAGGCAGACACTTAACCGACTGAGCCACGCAGGCATCCCTAGTCCATATGTAATGTTTACTTCTTTCTTATGAACAGAACTCTGATTTTATTCAAAGGGGAAAAGCATCTAGGTTAAAAGATATAAAAACAAACACAAAAAAATACTACATGCTTTTGCTTGACTTACAGTTAAAGGCCATTTGGCAGAGTTCTGGCCAATGAGACATAAGCAGTTGTTTAGGTGATTTGAGTAAGTTTTGCTCCCCTGATATAGGTGCTATCTCTTTTTCCTTGTTGTTCCCCCCTCATCTCCTATCTGGAATATGGATGTACTTCTAAGGGGGAGCAGCCATCTTGAAACCATGAAGTAACCATAAGGAGAAAAGCCCGAGCTGGGGGTGGCAGTGTTAAAAGATATAATAAGGAGCCTACGAGGTTGATGATATCGTGGCGCCACTGTTCTAGCCCTGAACTGTCTACCCTTGAATTTCTTGATATGGTAAAAAATAATAATAATGGACCCATCCCTCCAATTTCAGTTATTTGGGTCACCATTTACATATAGCTGGATGTAATCTCATCTACTGCAGATGGCTGGTGCATTGTGTGTGAAGATTAAGGCTGAGAAGCAAGCAGAAACAAGCTCAGTGAAAAGACCTTAAAACATGTTAAAGTGTTTGGACTTTATCCTTGGAGCCTTTGGGATACCACTAAAAGATTTTTAGATAAAGAAGCCAGTAGTCACATTTGCATAATAGAAAGTTCCCTTGGCTGCAGTGTAGAGAATGTAGTGGAAGGGGCAAGAGTGGAGGCAGAACCACCAACTGAAGCTGGCAGCCATCCAGACATGAGACAGTAATGGTAAAAACTAGAGTAGTCGCTTCAAGGATGGAGAGAAGTGAATAGTTCTGAGAGATACTGAAGTAGTAAATCAATAGGAAGAACTTTGCATATGGCTGGATGCAAAGGGTGAGACAAATAGACGAGCAGAGGTGATGGCAGTTTTCTGGATTAGTCAGCTGAGCGAGTGGTGTTGTCATTTCGTGAGAGAGAGAGTGGGAAACAGGCAAGCTTTGAGGGAGGAATATGAGCTTGGGCTGAGCATTCTGAGCCTGTGATGTCCATGAGGCCATGCGAGTGTAAGCGTTGGCAACACAGATCGGGAGCTCAGGCTGTGTCTCTAGGATATAGATCTGGGAGTCATCATCATTTAGATGATATTCGGAACCATGAGAGGAAATGCGGAAGCCCTAAGAGAGTTATGTGGAGAAAGAAAACGTGAGGTCAAGGTCAAAGGCTGGGAAAGAATAACATTTTAAAAAATACAGTAGGGAAAATAAAGGCTTCCAAGGGCACTGAGAAGAAAAGGCCAAAGAAGGAGGGGAAGGAAAACAAGACTGTGATATCTGAGAAATTTGGGGGAAAGAGGTGTCTTCAGTCTCAAAAGCTGCTGAGTGATCAAGGAAGATAAGATCCAAGCACTGTCTGTCAGATGCAGCTCTAACAGTCTTCTGCTGACTTCTGGGAGAGCAGTTACCCTGGGAGCTCAGAGGCTGAGGAGGGAGTGTGAGGTGACATCATAGAAAAAGCTAGCACAGGAAATTCTTGAAAGAAGTTTGGCAGGGGTTTTGGCTGTGCAGCCCCTAAGCCAGGATCTCTGGCTCTCCCGAAGATTCAAAGAGCTATCTGACATTTTTATATGTTCCCTTTCTGCTCAACTAAGTGGAACTGATTTCATTTGTTGGCAGCTTGGAACCTCCACTGCTACATGCAGACCGAAGTGTTGGAATTGAGGGTTTCCTGAGGAAAAAAATATGATTTTCTAACGCAATCACCTTTAATTCTTCCCTCAGTGAGGGCTGTGATTCCAGAACGTCGGTGGATAATGCAGAAAGTTCTGTCCTCTCGGGAGAGTTCCCCAAAGTTGCTCTAGTAGATAATTTCGGATATCTTAAAAATCTAAGAAAGAACCAAAAGTTTCTTTCTTCCATGTGTGAAATGCTGTGTTGTCAGAGCTCCTCAGGATGGCAAACGAGAAATCTGGTGTCCCGGTCTCTTTTAGTCGCTTAAGGTTATGTACATAGAAGAGGCACAGGGGAAAACCAAGCAAATTTAAATTTCAGGGTTCTATGTATTTGATTAAATAATTTATAGTGTGTTTAGCACTAACCTCGTGAAGGAAGATAATATGTGGTGAGATCTATTGTAACAATGGTTAAAGAACATCTTGTATCTTTTTACATGTTTTTTTATAAACAGGTATCGATATGCATCTCATTTCCCCAGAGCCAAGCACAATGCTGGCAAGAAGAGCGTCTATAAACATTGTACATATGTGCAGATATACCCAGCCTTTGTACACGTGCATGTTTAATTTGTAAGACGTAAGTATCAGGCTGCAGAAAGGAATTCATATACATAACACTGTCTGTGTTTATGCCGAAGTTTTACCCGTCACATGAGTGTTCAGCTCGGTAAGGAGTCCGAATGTTCAGCCTGGATTAGAATGTATACAAACACAGCTGTCAAAACTGAGATCTGTGTCTCCATCTACTGGCACAGTGGATTGCCAAATACCTTCACTTAATCTTTGTTTAGTCCTCTTCTTTGATGTTGTAGCAGTGCAATTTTTATACTTTATTTGGAGTGAATTATCTGTGAGATGGAAACATAGTGGACACAATCCTAAACTGAATCCCCCAAAGGCATTCTGTTGTTTTGGAAAGTCTTGCATATGTAACTGAAGCTAGTTCATGTTCATTATTTCCTTGTCAGGCAATCACTCTTCAGATGACCAGACATTTTGATACCAAAACTCAAGATCTATTAAAGCCTGATAGAGTTTGCCCTTTGAAGTAAAAGAACTGTAAAGAATTCAGTCGAATGTCTGTTCTTCTGAACACACCATGAATGGTAGCATATACATCTATCCTGGAGAGCTGGAGTAGGAGTTTCTTTTATTTTTACCACTATGAATGTGCTAGATTTAGATATGCTGGTATCTGGGTGAGTGTGTAAGTCTTTTTAAAAGAAATATGATTGGGATGCCTGGGTGGCTCAGTCTGCTTTTGGCTCAGGTCATGATCCCAGGGTCCTGGGATCAAGCCCCACATCAGGCTCCTTGCTCAGCAGGGAGCCTGCTTCTCCCTCTGCCAATCCCCCTGCTTGTGCTCTCCCTCTCTGACAAATAAATAAATGAAATCTTAAACAAACAAACAAACAAACAAACATGATATACTTGCACAAACTGATTAGTTTTTGAGAGATTGCTATTACCCTCCTTTTTAAAAAAAAGAACTCAATAATTTTTGGTATATTCACAGTTATACAATCATCATCAAGATCAATTTTAGGACATTTTTATCACAGTAGAAAGAAACCCAAGACCCATTAGCCGTCACTTACCATTTTTCCTCATCCGTCTCTCTGCCCAGCCCTAGGCAACCACAAATAGGCTTTCTGTCTACAGATTTGCCCAAACTGGATATTTCATATAAATGGAATCATACAATAAGTGGTCCTTGTGACTCACGTCTCTCACCTGGCATGTTTTCAAGGTTCATCCATGTTATATAGTATGCAATAGTATTTCATTTATTCTTATTGCCAAATAATTTTCCTTTGTGTGGATACACCACATTTTGTTTATCCATTCATCCTTTGATGGACATTTGGGTTGTTTCCACTTTTTGGCTATTATGAATAATGCTGCTCTGAAGATTCATATACAAATTTTTGCATGAACGTGTTTTCCTTTCTCTTGAGAATATACCCAGGGCTGGAACTGCTGGCTTCTATGGTAATTCTGTTTAACCTTTTGAGGAACTGCCAGACAGTTTTCCAAAGCGGCTGCACTATTGTGTATTCCTAGCAGCAACTGCATATGACTTTTTAATATCCAAATATTCACATATCTTGGGAATTCATTAAAACTTTGAATTTCTGTATCTAATAATATAATAATCTTTAATAGTTGAGTAAAATCTAAACAAACAGAATGTCTTGTTTGGAAATTACAGTTTTAAATCCAAAATATTAAATGGTAGTTGATTTTTAGAAGCCTGATTTTAATATCCATTTCTTCAAAGAAGGAGACAATTTTTTTTGTTGTATTACATATAATTATGCTTTACAATTTTACAAGTTGTATATGAACTTTAGAAGATCAAATTATATTCTACTTTTCATTCCTGCATTACAAGCTAATTGAATGCCCTCCACTAACCTGACTAAATAAAGGGAAACTCCATTTACTGATAAAAAGTAGAAAATAGGGGCGCCTGGGTGGCTCAGGTGTTAAGCGTCTGCCTTCGGCTCAGGTCACAATCCCAGGGTCCTGGGATCGAGCCCCGCGTCGGGCTCTCTGCTCAGCGGAAAGCCTGCTTCTCCCTCTCCCACTACCCCTGCTTGTGTTCCCTCTCTCGCTGTGTCTCTCTCTGTCAAATAAATAAATAAAATCCTTAAAAAAAAGAAGTAGAAAATATTAACCATGTTCATCATGTATAATTTCCTTTTTAAAATAGAATGTACAAAATTATTTTCCAAATATATTTCCCATTTATATGTATGAATAAACAGAACTAAAAATAGGTATAATTTTACTCTTAGATACAAAGCATTACATTTTAAATTGATCTTCTGCTACTAATAATTTAGCATATATTGTTAGAATCAAATGTTAACATATTTTGGTGGATCATTTATACTTTCTCTGTACCTCTGTTTTAGAATGAAATAAATTTTTTTTTCTGGTCTGAGACAAAAAGGATAGGATTGGGTTCTATTTTATTCTATATTACAAGCAGGATTTCAAATTGAACACTATTTATCTTTGTAATAATTCACATACACAGCTTTCTAATATTTCAGATCTTTTGTTAAACACAACATTACCTTATTAAACTTAGTATGTAGGCATCATGGAGACAAGTTTAATTTCAGCATTATAGAAATGTTTGAGAACCTGACTTGGTACAATATTTCTATGTAATGTCTTAAGTTATAACAGAAGTGATTTCTCTATTGGGATGATTTAATTTTTAGATTTCTGACAAAGCATATTGACTCTCAGTTTAATAAGCCATCCAGCACACTTTCAATTTATATCACAGAGAGTTATTATCTAAAGAACACTTGAAGACCAGTTGGTGATCACATGTGGCATCAAGAAATGGGGCGCCTGGGTGGCTCAGTTGGTTAAACAGCTGCCTTTGGCTCAGGTCATGATCCCAGGGTTCTGGGATCAAGCCCCGCATTGGGCTCCCTGCTCAGCGGGGAGCCTGCTTCTCCCTCTCCTGCTCCCCCTGCTCGCTCTCTCTCTGTCAAAAAAAAAAAAAAAGCCCCAATTTTCTACTAAAAGGCAGGGCTATCTTTAAATAGAAGACAGCAGGACAGTCCCTCAACACCAGTTGTTTCTCTGTGAGTGTTAAGCTTTAAACTTGATTTCATTCCGCTTGATTTCATTGAACCACATCTGGATATGACTTAAGACCATACAATCCTTTTGGATTGAGAATATCATAAATTTGCTACCAACTCTCAATAGATTCCAGACTGATAGTTATTAATCCTCAAATACTATGTCTTCATGATAAATGAAGCATACTAAGAATTAATGTGCTAAAAACAGAAAGTGTACATTCAAAACAAGGACATGTTGACTTTCCTTATTTTTTTGCTGCCCTAATCTGTTATCCTGGAAACTTTCTGAAATAACTTCCCTTCCTTGCTCTCCACATCCCAGAATTAAGTCAGCAAGTGGTCACAGACAGAGCTCTTACCTGGAGTTAGCCAAGTTACAATTCCAAAACACTAGCTTAGTGGGGCACCTGGGTGGCTCAGTCAGTTAAGTGTCTGACCCTTGATTTTGGCTCCGGTCATGATCTCAGGGTCATGGGATCAAGCCCTGTTAGGATCCAGGCTCCGCAGGGAGTCTGCTTCTCTCCCTCTCTCCCTGTCCCTCTGTCCCTCCCTGCCCCCGCCCCCGCAAGCTCACTCTAAAATAAATAAATAAATCTTAAAAAAAAAAAAAAAAAAAGAAAAACACTAGTTTAGTGACCCTTGGCAAATAAATCACTTAACTGCACAGAGCCTCAAGTTCTTCATTTATAAAATTGGGACAAATCATACAGATCTTGCTTATAAGGTGGTTTGGAGGATAATTGATGAATGGGGAAAACTCCTTTTTAAATAAGTTTGTACACTGTAACTACTCTTCATATATTTATTTAACAAATTAATTTTTATAAAATGTTAATGATTTATCAGATATCAAATTTAAGAGTTTGTTCATTAAATTACAAATAGCCAACAATTTTTTTTATTAGAAGATTTTATTTATTTGACAGAAGAGACACAGAGAGAGAGGGAACACAAGAGGGGGAGTGGGAGAGGGAGAAGCAGACTCCCTGCTGAGCAGGGAGCCCAACACTGGGCTCCATCCCCGGACCCTGGGATCATGACCCCAGCGGAAGGCAGAGGCTTAACGACTGAGCCACCCAGGCGCCCAATAGCCAACAAATCTTATCTTTCTTTTCAATAGGTCAAACATGATGCTGCATCTTTGCTCTGTTTACCTGTTTTATGCCAAAAATCTCAATAGTTTAGAGTAATTTTTAAACTCTAATTACTTATAACCAAAATGCTTTTAGGAGGGGCGCCTGGGTGACTCAGTCAGTTAAGCGTCTGCCTTCGGCCCAGGTCATGATCCCAGGGTCCTGGGATGGAGCCCCGAGTCAGGCTCCCTGCTCAGCGAGAGCCTGCTTCTCCCTCTCCCTCTGCCTGCCGCTCTGCCTACTTGTGCTCTCTATCTCTCTGTCAAATAAATAAATAAATTTTTAAAAAAATAAAATGCTTTTAGGTAATAAGTTCTGTGAGCTTCAGGAACCTAAAAAATAAAAGTAATCATATATAAATAAAATACCATTTTTATGCTATGAAATCATATAAAATAAAGTACTAGTTTCTCTAGCATTGTTGGTGTTATGCATAGACTAACTTCATTCAATGCCCCCAAAACAAGCCAACGAGGAAGCAAGGCACAACAAAGACCCCGAGGCACACTTAATTTGCTTATTTATTCGCTCTCCGAATATTTTCTAAAGGCCTCCATCAGTTGACAGGTGGGGTCTCGCAGAATTTTTAAGAACGGTTGTTGGAGTCATCCTCGGCTCTGGTGCCACCTACAGAGGGCGCCCTTTCACTCCTGTCTCGGTTCTCTGCTGTAAACTGATTCTACTTCCGCGGCACAGCCTTAGTGGGCGGGGCATGCCCTGCGTTCCCTCCTAATGAAAGGAAGACTGGTGTATCAGTGTTGATTCAGTGTAGCTGACCAGTAGCAACTCCTTCCTGGGCCTCTGCCCACGCCCTCTTCCAGTTCTGCCCACAAACGTCACCACATTCATAGAGCCTGGCCTGGATCGTATGCGTAATGGAGAAGCAGTCTCCCCTGCCACAGCAAACACACCTCTTCTGACTCCCATCTCTTCTGGCACCATCTCTTCTGACCTCCTCCTGACCGTCGAACAATTGTACAAAGTAATGCAACGTTTAGATATTTCTACGAACGTGGAAACACAGCCTTTCCTCCAAGTTTCTGTCCTTCCCTTGTCTCTAGTAATCACACCTACCCGGCATTTGGCCCGGAACTGGAAATTTATTCTGTACTGACTTCTGTCCTCTACTTCAGTCAGAGGTTTCCAGCTACTTTTCGTTCTAGAAGGTTTTTTTTTTTAGACCTTAGCCTTAGTCTGATTTCGTGGCTGTGGATGGGAAAACTGTAAAATCTTTCGACCATACATTAGAGTTGTATGCCTAAGAGACCATGATTATCACAAAGTGCAGTATTAAAGCAAATGTTTAGATGAAAAATTACACAAGAGAATTAGAATCTAAAAATTTTTAGTCATATAGAAAAAAACTTTCCTACACTTTTAAAAAAAATGATAGTGAATATAGCTATAAAATAGATACAAGACCAAGCAAATCCAGCTACGACTTTACATCGAGTTGCCTAATAGTGCCCTTCCAGAACTCTTATTAGCACAGGAATCCTTACATACAACTTAGACTTTTAAAAATTATTGACCTAGGAGGCGTAAAGCCACATGAAGTGGCTGTTGCCCAAGAAAACACCTTTAATTTTAATGCCTGCTGCTGGTTTCCAATCATTATTTCCCTGCTCCTTTCTGCTCGTGGTCACATTCTCATCAAAGGCATTTTGTAGCAGTGTGAGGAAATCAAAATGCGTTACCTGCTTAATCAATCATGACATTATCTGTCATCTAAAAATTCCAACTGTCAGGGCGCCTGGGTGGCTCAGTTGGTTAAGCGACTGCCTTCGGCTCAGGTCATGATCCTGGAGTCCTGGGATCGAGTCCCGCATCGGGCTCCCTGCTCAGCGGGGGGTCTGCTTCTCCCTCTGACCCTCTTCCCTCTCGTGCTCTCTGTCTCTCATTCTCTCTCTCAAATAAATAAATAAAATCTTTAAAAAATAAAAAATAAAAAAATAAAAATTCCAACTGTCACAGAAATTTCGGCATTAAACAAACCAGCAGCCCTCACCAGGTGATTCTGATGAGAGTCTGGAAAACCGCCGCATATGCTACCCTGCCTCCTATGTGTATACCTGCCTCGCCAGCACGTCCCGCCTGCGTTCTCACTTCACACGGCTTAAATTCTCCCGGGCTGATTTCACCTTGGTGCTTCCTATTTTTTGTTAATGGTTCCAACATTTTCCTGGTTGTTCTGTCTAAATACATAAGAGCCCTGTGACCCCCTTCTCACCTCATGTATCAGTTTCTAGGACCTGTCAATCTTCTCTCCTAATTATTTAGCCCCCTTTTTTTCCCGTCAAGCCATTTTCTCTGCTGCCTTATTTAGGACTTCTGTTACCTCTAGCCAGGAGTCTTAACAAGTTGCCTGACTAGTCCTCCCCGCTCTACTCTTAACCACTTTTTTTTGCCAGAGTAGTCTTCCTAAAACACAGATCTGAAATTGGCCGTCTTCAAATGAAAAAAAAAAAAAAAATCTGTGACTATTCCTTCTGTAATTGGTGGGACCCACCTCAGAAGCTGAGGGTACAAGGAAGGTCACAGAGCTTATTTTTCAAAGTAAGACCACCTCAGAATCAAATATTTGGTGAGCAGGAAGACCACTATTTTCCTCCTGGGGCTTCTTGTCACCCGTGAATGATCCCATGAGATCTTAATTTAAAGAGCCAGCCTTACTTTTAAGTACTTTGTGATGATAGAGTCAAGGATAATATGACCGGTCTCCCATTGGCCTGTCTTTCAGCCACTTTGTTTTGGTCTGTACTGCAGTGTTGCTTGTTCCAAACAAGACCTACTATCCATAACGTGATTATTGGTCGAGATCTCTGCAAAGCCTGCGGTCATTCTGACATAAAGGAAGAGCGAGCTTGAATCCGGAGGAAGTCCACCACGCTGGGAAGGCAGAATGAGGGGGGACTTTTGCATTCATCCACAGTACGCACCAGAACTGGGCCTTTCTCCCATCTCTGTTCAAACCCTGCTGTGGAGTCCAGGTCCCAGGGCAGACCTTCCCGCCACTTCTCAGAAGTTCCCACTTGAAGCCCCTTCCTGCTAGAGACCTTGATTGAGACCATGTCAACGTGAAAAAGAAGATTCAATAAGATACAAGGTCTTTTATTCCTCTTCCACCCAAGAAAGTCCTTGACTTCAGACACCGTTTTGTAACTTTCCCTAAGTAACAATTCCATTTGGAGTGGCAATACTGTTTACAAAAAGGGGTCCTATTCTGTCTCGCTCCCTAGGCAATCTTTACCTAATTGCCTTGCATTTATTTAGCTAAAAAGGGCATTTAACCTGCTTCTTTACAACCAAAGATATGCCTCGAGGAGACTTACACTCACCCCCAGTCAGAGAGGCAACTGGCAACTTGTACATGGCAGATGTGTTTGGATTAAAAAAGTAATCAGCCTAATAAATCACCTTGCTGTGATAAATTCTGTACCAGTATTGCGCAAGGCTTTGGAGATCAAAGAGTTTCTCAGGAGAATTAGATGTGAAAACAGAATTCCAAAGCGATGGGTGCTTAAGTGGTGGTAGGTACGTGAAACCGACGTGGCCCAAAGGAAAGAGTGATTTACTCTGATTGGGAAATTGAGAAAAGCCTCACCAAGGTGCAGGCTCCAGAACTTTGCATTGCACAATAAATAGATCTCCAAGGGGATGAGGGTCAGTGCAGGGCTGGAAAGGGGATAGACACGGGACATTGTGGGCATCGTATAAAAAGGACAAAGGCATGAATTAGTGTGGTATGCCAGGGAAAACCTAGGGAAGTAATAGTTCTGTGTGAATGGAACTCAGGAATGAGGGTGGGGAGGTGGGGATGAGGGAAGGGTAGCTGATGAAGTAGAAAGGAAGCCAAAAAAAAAAAACAGTAATCAAAGCTCTACAAAGTGGAGTATTACAACTTTGGGGAAACATGGAGGTGTCTGGGGGGTATTGAAATCTATAGTGTAAACATGGTGCATTTTGCTGAAATATTAATTTTACTTTCTGATGGAAGGAGGGTAATTTATGGGGATATAATTTTTTTTTTGTCTTTACACTAAAACTTAATCTGTTTCTCTAGTAATAACTAGAGTTGTTTTATTGACACTTGATTGAATAGTTTTTTGGTTTTTTTTTTTTTCCACCTCTACTGAAACTATTCTCTGGGAGGTCCTCGGTGACCTTTTGCATGGTAAATAATTTTTGGCAAGTGACCATTGCTTCCAAAAGTTTGTTCAGCCCCAGTCCGGTATCATTCTTTTGTAACATCTTATACTTCTTTTATCTTTTTAATTCTTACTTTTAAAAAACATAAAATACATACAAAAAAGAAATCATAAGTGTGCAGCTTGGTAACCTCTAAGAAAGTGAAAACATCTTTGTAATGACTATCAAGAAATAGAACATTATCACTTACTTTTAAGGCGTTACTACTCTGGTCAGGCACTCTACTAAGTCCTGTATGTAGATTTTGGAACTAACTTGGTATAGGATGATAATACCAATGAGTCATATGGCTGAAGTCCAACTTCCTTACCAAGATATTCAAGACTCTCCACTATTAGGGTCAATTCTTTTTTTTTTTTCCTGAATCTGCCTCATGTCACAGAGCCCTATGTTCTTGTTCATTGATAAATTACTTGCTATTTCCTTGGAACACAGCCTGATTCTCTCCACTGCCTTTGCTTATGCTGTTCCTTCTTTCTTCCTGGAATGCAGCTTTTTCTCCTGGCCTGTTCCTCTGTCCTGCCTTCCTCCAGCACACGCCGGCTCAAAGCCTTCCTATGGGACTCAGCGTCAATAGCATCTTTTCAGTGAGGTGTGCCTGTTCTTCCGGATTGAAGGTTAGTCCATGTCTTCGGACATTCTCACAGCATTATGTAGACCCCTGCTAGAGCCTTTATCTTTTCTGACATTGAATTATTCTATTAATTTTATATCCATTTTTATATCATTTTATAATTTTATATTGGCTTACTATTAAAATATCATCTCAAAGGAGGAACCATGGTATTTTGTCCACATCATTTTATCAGTCGTCACTTATATATATATATTTTTAAAGATTTTATTTATTTGACAGAGAGTGAGATAGCGAAAGCAGGAACACAAGCAGGGGGAGTGGAAGAGGGAGAAGCAGGCTTCCCGCGGAGCAGGGAGCCCGATGCGGGGCTCGACGCTTAAGGACTGAGCCACCCAGGCACCCCCGTCACTTATATTTTTAACCGTAAGAAAGTTCTATATGCTCAGCAACATGAACTTCAAAGTATAATCACTGATGTCATACATTTGGTAGCACGCAAGCATTCAATACGCCGCTCAGATGTGCGCAAAGATTTTCTTGATGTAAACTGGAATGTAAAATAAAATAAGGAATAGGAATTTAAAATAAAATAAAGGGGGAGCCTAGGTGGCTCAGTCGGTTTGGTGTCTGCCTTCAGCTGGGGTCATGATCCCGGGGTCCTGGGATCGAGTCCCGCATTGGGCTCTCTGCTCAGCGAGGAGTCTGCCTCTCCCTCTGCCTGACGCTCCCCCTGCTTGTGCTCTCTCTCTCTCTGTCAAATAAATAAATAAAATCTTTAAAAAATAAAATATAGAAGACTCTTTCTATTTTGAGTTAGAATTTAATTATAAATTCTGCATCACAACAGAAAGCTCATCTAGGTTTCGTAATATTCTCCATAGGCAGCGAAAATATATTATTTATAAAGTGAGAGAGATCTGATATCCAAACACATGTGACGTATTTTGTCTTCTTTTTCTAAATTAAATAATCTTTTCTTCTCATCTGTCAAGAGCAAAGCTCCCAACAAAGGATGTTGTTTTTCACCGTTACATGAGAACCATAGGATGGAAGTGAAGATTCTACCTGACTTATAATTTTAAAATAAACCAAACTTCAAGCTGCCCTTAAATGCTAAATGTAAGGCAATGACAAAGTAGTTTATTATATTATTTACCATCATAAATTAGTTATTCCTTCCTCAGGATTAGTAAGTTATATTTAATTACTTGACTTAACCTTTGTGTTCCTTCCAGACTATAAACTGCCTCACCTGGTCAACTACTCAAATGCCATTATACACACACACACACACACACATTAGGGCAAAGATCAACTTGTGGTTTTCTAAATATCTGTTCTAGTACTAGGCTACTGCTCTACAAAAACTTTGTGAAATTTGTGTTTAAGCAAGTTAATTAACAAACACATAAAATGGGCTTAAGAGTAATGTAACAGAACTTTTCTCATTTTCCCTAGGATATTAGGCCATAGTCTTTCTAAACTGTACCAATAAAATTACTTACTAGGTTGTTTTTTGAAAAGAGAACTAATCTACTGTTTATGTATATTCATAAGACTCATTTAAAAATACCTTAAACTGTTAGGATTTCTTTAATAATGGGGACTTTTTTTTTCGACTACATACCATTTCGTTAGATGTTAGAATATTGTTTTGTTTCAATTAAAACACCAAAAATTGCTATGATATCAATTCCATTTTGGATAACATCTAATTTCCCTCATTAGCTATACAAATGTTCAGTTTATTTCTTTTTATTTTTTGTTTTTAAAGATTTTATTTTTAAGCAATTTCTACTCCTAACATGGGGCTCAAACTCACAACCCTGAGATCTGGAGTCACATGCTGCACTGACTGAGCCAGCCAGGTGCCCCTAGATGTTCAATTTAGATTAGAGAATTTGAAATGTGTTATCTAATCCCTTATTCTGTGTTTGACAAAAGAGGGAGTACTTCAATTATATATAGTGGTTCTAAACAGTCCTTTCAAGAGTGAATCTTACGTGAATTGTGCAAGACTGTTGAATCACAGATCTGTACCTCTGAAACAAATAATGCAATATATGTTAAGAAAAAAATAAAAAAAGAAGAAGATAGCAGGAGGGGAAGAATGAAGGGGGGAAATCGGAGGGGGAGATGAACCATGAGAGATTATGGACTCTGAGAAACAAACTGAGCGTTCTAGAGGGGAGGGGGGTGGGAGGATGGGTTAGCCTGGTGATGGGTATTAAAGAGGGCACGTTCTGCATGGAGCACTGGGTGTTACGCACAAACAATGAATCATGGAACACTACATCAAAAACTAAAAAAAAAAAAAAAAAAAAAGAGTGAATCTTACGTATTTTATGCCAGGCACAAATGAATCTTTGACATTATAAGTATAAGGATACATTTTGAGAAATTGAAAAGGGGAATTTCTGCCCATTCTTGACTCGTGGTAAAAATGTTTTTTACCCCTTATCTAAGAGGAACAGTTTGACAGTGTTAATCAAGTATACTCTGATAACGGTGCTCCCACCCCCACCACAGGATAACTACCACTAACAAAACAAAGAAGCAAATATTGGGTGCGAACAAAGACATGGAAACGCTGAAAACAGAAAAATCTGGCTGAAACTTAAGCTAAAATGATTGAAACATGGATGGTTTGAAGGTAGAGGAAATTCTTATTCTCAAAATGGTAATTAGTTACTGCCTCAAAAGTTGTAAAGATCTGAACACTACTTTGGGTCCCCCTGCTCTTGGGATTGAAAAAAACCACTTGAAGGGGTCCATTAGTTGTAAAAACAGTAAGTACCTGACTACTAGCCTCAGGAGTAGTAAAATAGCTGTTAAACTTAATGAAGATATTTTACACGGAGGAACTAGGCAATCTATTTTGTCATAATGGTGCATTCAAAGCTGTTTCTATAGGATCTGTTGCCTACTTAGTAATAAATAGGTACAGTTGTTTTGTTGGTTTTTTCTCTATGTAGAATTATGCCTTCAAGATTATCACTTGTTTCTATGGAGATCAGTTGGTTTCTGTTTGAGCAATTATTCTTAGGATCTGAAACATTCATTCAATAAATTCTGACCTCCTACTATGTGCCAGACACTGCAGTAGACACTGGGGATAGAGTGGCACATGACATTGACATTAGGTTTGCCTGCTAGAACTTATAATGGAAAATGAGACAGATAATGAGAGCGCACAATAAACAAATTCTAGGAAGAAGAAATAAAGCAGAGTAAGGGATAGAAAGTGGTGAGGGGGACGGGAGGTTGGTCAGGGCAGATACTTTATGTTTTTATTTTTTTTAAGTGGGCTCCATATTGGGCTTGAATTCCTAACCCTGAGATCAAGACCTGGGCTGAGATCAAGAATGTGAGGCTTTAACCGACTGAGCCACTCAGGTGCCCTAGGGCAGATACTTTAGATAAGATGTTCAGGAAGACCTCTCTCAGGAGTGACATTTGAGCCTGAGGGAACAACTTTCCCCCTTACCCCCAAAAGCAGAGAGACCACCACCCAAGAGGACCAGGGACACACTGGACATGGACTGAAGTGTGGCATGGTAAGGCCGCAGTAGGGTGGTGAGAAGTAATTTGGTTTGGATGTATGTGTCCGTGGGATGGATTAGATATGGTGTAGGAGGATGACTCCCGGGTTCTTGCTCTGAGCAAGTAGGTAGATTGGATGCTAGTCTATAGGACGGGGAATTCTTGAGTCTGAGGAGTAGGTTTAGGAATTGTTTGAGATGTTTATATTCATCTCAGTTGTGGAGTTCAGGGGATAGGTCCAGGTTGGAAACAAATTTGGGAGAGTAGAGGGTGTTTAAAGTCCTGGTGCTACAATAAAAAAAATTTTAAAAAAAAATAAAAAAATAAAGTCCTGGTGCTGGATGAGATTACCTAAAGAGAAATTATAAAGGCCTAAAGACTGAGCTTTGGAGCATTCCAACAAGAGGACATGAATGTGATGGGGAGGATTACAATGTTCATGATAGAAGATAGAAATGTAAAAAGGACACGACAGGACTGGACTGTTGAAATCAAATATAACACACAGTGCTTGTTTGCTTTTGTTTTTGTTTTTTGGATTTTATTTATTTATTTGAGCTAGAGCATGAGGGGGAGGGTGGAGACAAGCAGACTCCCCGCCGCAGGGCTCAAGTCCAGGACCTGGGGATCATGACCTGAGCTGAAGGCAGACGCATAACCAACTGAGCCACCCAGGTGTCCCAACACACAGTGCTTGTTAAAACAAGAAGAATCAGGACTCTTCTGTTCTGATGTGATAGTCTTACTGGGGTCCTGTTGGACTGGACATTCTCACTGTCGATCATGCCCGAAGAGGAGGTCCAAGGCCAGGAAATAGGAACATAGAAAGTGGACCTTGTTTGGTATGGCATGAGACCTTTCCACCAGTGTGTCTTTTGGCAGCTGGGCATGACTAAGTATCCAGAGGCCTGTGACGGCCCTCTCAGAGGAAGGGGCGAACTGTCCCATGACTTGAAACCAGGTGAGGGAAGTCCTGGAAGCTGCCCATAAAAAGAAGTTCGTGGGGAGGGTTTTGGACCTGTGGGCCTGGTGAATTCTTAGCTAGGAGTTATTCTATGTAAATTTGGGATTGTACTTGCCTTCTGACATTTTCTTTTTAAAGTCTTGTCCAATTGTACCTTGGCTTTATGCTATGCTGGATCAAAGTGAGTTAGCCTAAATGTGGACTCCCTAGAGCGCAATGAAGAAGAGACGAGACACGGTGCCAGACATAGGGGACAAATCCCAGCACCACTGCCTATTAACTGAGAAATCAGTTAGGAGGCAAATTAACTAGTTTAGGAGAGACATTATGAGAACCAGATGTAAGTACTGGAAATGGAATGTAAAGAAAGAAATGGATTAAAGAGACATTGGTGGCTAATTGTAAGTGGGACGTCGGAGAATTTTTAAAATGGCTCTGTGATTCTACTTGGGGCTATTAAATGAACTACCAACAGCCAAAGCAGGGACTAAAAGAGCAGGGCCATGTTTCAGCAAAAGTGATGAAAGAGCTTTCTGACTATAAGATTATAAAACATGAATAATTTACCATAATATGAATGATACTGATACACTTTAGAAACATAAAATGCATCCACTTTTATTCTATCATTTGGGGCTTGGGAAAATACGCTTTTGTTGGCACATCTGGTTTTTTTTCCCCAGCTTTATTGAGATGTAATTGACAGGTAACATTGTGTAAGTTTAATGTGTACAATGTGATGATTTGATATATTGTGAAATGATACTACAATAAGGTTAGTTAAAATATCCATCACACTCACACATTTGTGTGTGTGTGTGTGTGTGTGTGTGTGGTGATAACATTTCAGATCTGCTCTCTTAGCACCTTTCAAGTAACAATATGGTATTGTTAACTAGAGTCGCCATGCTGTATATTAGATCCTCAGAACTTATAACTGGAAGTTTGTACCCTTGACCAATATCTCCCTATTTTTCCTTCCTGCCAACCCTTGGCAACTATCATTCTATTCTGTTTCTATGGTTCAATTTAAGATTCACAGATAAGTGATATCATACAGTATTTTTCTTTCTCTGACTTATTTCACTTAACATATTGCCCTCCAAGTTCATTCACGTTGCAAATGGCAGAATTTCCTTCTTTTTTTATGGCTAAATAATATTCAATTGTATACATATAACACATTTTCTTTATTCATTCATCAACCAACAGACACTTAGTATTGTGAATAATACTGCAATAAACATAGGGGTGCAGATTATTTCTCCAAGACAGTGATTTCAATTTATTGCTGGGTCATATAATAGTTCTATTTTTAATTTTTTGAGGTACCTCCTACTGTTATCCACAGTGGCTGCACCAATTTACATTCCTACCAACAGTGCCCAAAGGTTCCTTTTTCTCCACTTCCTTGCCAACTGGTTATCTCTTGTCTTCATGATGATAGCCATTCTAACAGGTGTGAAGTGATATCTCATTGTGGTTTTGATTTGCATTTCCCTGATGACTGAGCACCTTTTGGTATATCAGCTGGCCATTAATGTGTCTTTGGAAAAATGTCTATTCAGGTCCTTTGCCCATTTTAATTGGATTATGTTTATATTGTTTTATTTATTTATTTATATTTTGGCTATTGAGTTGTATGAATTCCTTATATATTTTGGGTATTAACCCCATATCTATTATCAGATAGATGGTTTGCAAATATTTTCTCTTATTCCATAGGTTATTTTTTCATTTTGTTGATTGTTTCTTTTGCTGTTCAGAAGCCTTTTATTTAATTTATTTTTTATTTTTTTTAGAGGGGGGAGGGGCAGAGGGATAGGGAGAGAGAGAATCCAAAGCAGGCTCCATACCCAGCGCGGAGCTCAACGCAGGGCCCAATCTCACAACCCCAAGCTTATGACCTGAGACAAAATCAGGAGTTGGATGCTTAACCAGCTGAGCCACCCAGGCACCCCTGTGCAGAAGCTTTTTAGCTTGGTGTAGTCCAACTCATTTACTTTTGCTTTTATTACTTGTGCTTTTGGTATCATATCCAAAAAATCATTGCCAAAACCAATGTCAAGGAGCTTCGTCCCTATATTTTCTTCTAGAATTTTCATGGTTTCAGGTCTTACATCTAAGTATTTAAAGGTAAGAGTCCAATTTCATTCTTAGTCTATGAATATCCAGTTTTCCAATTTCCTTCTGTTGAAGATGCTATCCTTTTCTTATTGAGTATTCTTGGCTCCTTTGTCATAGATCAGTTGACCATTTATGCATGGTGACTTCTGGGCTCTCAGTTCTATTCCATTGTTGTATATGTCTGTTTCTATTGCAGTGCCATACTGTTTTTATTATATAGTTTTGTAATATACTTTGAAAACAGAAAGTGTGACCCTTTGTTCTTTCTCAAGTTTGCTTTGGTTGTTTGGGGTCTTTTGTAGTTTCATATGGATTTTAGGATTATTTTTACTATTTCTGTGAAAAAATGCCGTTGGAATTTGGAGAGAGATTGCATTAAATCTATAGATTGCTTTGGTTAGTATGGACAGTTTAGCAATATTAATTCTTCAAATCCATGACACAGAATATCTTTTCATTATTTGTGTCTTCTTCAACTTCTCTCATCAGTGTTTTATAGTTTTCAGTGTACAGATCTTTTACCTTCTTAGTTGAATTTATTCCTAAATATTCTACTCTTTTTGCTGTTATTGTAAGGGGTTTGTTTTATTTTGTTCATATAGTTTTTTACTTAGTGTATAAAAACAGCTGATTTTTGTATGTTGATTTTGTATCCTGCAACTTTACTGAATTTGCTTATTAGTTGTTACAGTTTTTTGTGGAGTCTTTAATGTTTTCTATATATAAGATCATATCCATAGTGATAATTTTACTTCTTCTTTTCTGATTTAAATGCCTTTTATTTTTATTGCCTAATTATTATGGCTAGAATTTCCAGTGCTATGCTGAATAGGAATGGTGAGAGTGGGCACCTTTGTCTTGTTCCTGGCCTAAGAGGAAAAGGTTTCAACCTTTCACCATTGGGGATGATGTAGCTGTGGGCTTGTCATATATGGCCTTTATTATGCAGAGATACATTTCTTCTATACCTAATTTACTGAGAGTTTTTATCATAAAACGATGTTAAATTTTTTCAAATGCTTTTTCTGAATCTATTGAGGTGATCATATGATTTGTATCCTTCATTCTATTAATGTGGTGTATCACATTTACTGATTTGCATATTTTGAACCAACCTTGATTAATGTTGTTTATTTGACATCTTTATTTTTTCTTCATGTAGGTATTTATAGCTATAAACTTTGCTCTTAAAATTGCTTTTGCTGCATCTGATAAGTTTTGTTATGTTGTGTTACCATTTTCATTTGTCTTGTGATACTTCTTTCTTTTTATTTCTTCTTTGATCTATTGGTTGTTCAAGAATACATTATTTAATTTCCATGTATTTGCAAATTTTCCAGTTTTCCTTGTTATTGACTTCTAGTTTCATGCCATTGTAGTCAGAAAAGATACTTGAGGTATTTTCAATCTTCCTGAATTTTTTGAGACTTGTTTTGTGGTATAACGTATGATCTACTTTGAATAATGTTCCATGTGGGTTTGAGAAGAATGTATATTCTGCTGCTGTTGAATGGAATGTTCTGTATGTGTCTGTTAGGTCCATTTGGTCTATAGTGTTGTTCAAATGTTTCCTCATTGGTTTTCTGCCTGGATGATCTATTTGTGTTGAGAGTGGGTATTAAAGTCCCCCTAACACATCTTTTTTTTTTTTTTTTTTCCTATGGGAAATTATAATCTCCTCTTTTTGGATGTGTTTGAACATATCATAAACTTTATGCTTCCATGCCCTGCATACTGTGGCTTCCACCTGCAATTCTATTCCCCTACACCTTGTCTGGTGTTGAGTTCTTTTAATAGTCAGCTTTAAAATTACATCTTTTGGGCACCTCGGTGGCTCAGTTGGTTAAGCATCTGCCTTCAGCTCAGGTCATGATCCCAGGGTCCTAAGATTGAGCCCTGCATCGGGCTCCCTGCTGATGGGGAGCCTGCTTCTCCCTCTCCTCCCCACTTGTGCTCTCTCTCTCAAATAAATAAATAAAATCTTTAAAAAATAAATAAAATTACATCTTTTTCTGTTAAGCCACCTGACTGTCAGATAAAGTTTGTACAAGCATTGGACTTGATAATAACTTCTATTTTGCCACCCGGAAGTCCTACTGTATTCATAGCAATTATGTGCTGTGTGTCTATTGCCTCCACTGAGCCAATTTCTTCCACTATAGTCCATGCCTTCTGTTTAGCCAGACCTTCCAACTTGGGAAATTCCAGTAAATATCTACTGAAACAAATAAAGTGAGGTATCCTAGAAGAGAAGACAGTATATAAAAATAAGGATCGGCAAAGGTAATGAAGGACATTAGCTACAGTGTGTGCCTGCTTAATTTAGGCGTAACATAGAAAATCAGATTATGGAAGACAGGAAAAATGCTACAGGCATCACATTTGATCTGGGTCCTGGTATTCAAAAAGGAGAAACAAGGTAAATTACTCAGTTGTACTATTTAAAAGGAGAAAGCTTACCAATTTTTTAAGATCAGTATTTCTTCAAAATATCTAATCATTAATTACTGGGGATTCCTGTTGGATACAGATCACGAGCCCCTCCCCTATTGACTGTGGGTTGGCAGGTCTGTGATAGAGACCAGAAATGTGTATTTTTACAAGCACTACCAGATGCTTCTCATTATTAGCAAAGTTTGGAAAACCATAACTAAAGGCCGAGGTTCACAGAGCCTCTAGTGTCTAAATAATTTTCTCATGGTGCCTCAGGCCAGAAGAAATACCCCAATATTACATTTAAGTGGATAGATCCAGACAATAGTTACAGTTGTTAACAGAGTCCAACAGATGGCACTGTGTTTCCCTCAAAAAAGTTAGAATACCCCATAGAATCCCCATGAATTCCTGAGGCACCCAGAGTCCCTCGAGCCTATGAACCAAATATAGCTTAAAGGGAACATTTTCCTGGAATAGCATCTAAATAAAGTATCTGAACTTGCCTTCTATAGGTAGATTGTGCGAACCAAGTAGACAGTGTATTCCAGGAATTTCATCACTTTTTATATCATTTATTGCAGTTTTCATATGGTTGTTATTATAGAGCAGGAGTATCATTTTTCTATAAAGAGCAGGAGAGTAAATATTTTAGGTTTGGGGGGCCACAAATGGCATTTATTGTATATTCTTCTCTTTTGTGTTGCAGCCCTTTAAACATGTAAAAACCATTCTTATCTCCTGCACACGCACACAGGTTGTAGTTTGTCAAACGCTGTTCTAGTTATAAGCCTAAGTTATAGCATTAAGTGCAATTCAGTGAAGGGGATTCTGCAAGGGTAGAAGCTCTCAGTATTTTCCTATCTCCTCCATTTTGCTCCAGGCAAAACTGTACAAATATGCACCCTTGCAACTAATATGTGAAAGGTCTACTTGATTGTAAAGTTATTGTAAACAGAAGGTTGTTATAAACTTTTGTTTTTAATTCTTGATTTAATGACAATTTGCAGGTTTTTCCAGTTTAATAAAGAATACCTGTTAAATTTTTTTTTTTTTTAAAGATTTTATTTATTTATTTGAGAGAGAGCACATGAGGGGGGGAGGGTCAGAGGGAGAAGCAGACTCCCTGCCGAGCAGGGAGCCTGATGTGGGACTCGATCCAGGGACTCCAGGATCATGACCTGAGCCGAAGGCAGTCACTTAACCAACTGAGCCACCCAGGCACCCCTACCTGTTAAATTTCTAAGAAAAGGAGACTAGTCATTGCATCAAGCCCTTTATTACTTACTTGCTGATTACTGTAAATGGCTAATGAGGTTCTACAATTATAACTAATATGGCAAGCTTTAGCTTATACTAGATACAATAACTTGATAGAATATGCTATTTGAGACTGCTAGCTTTATTTTCAAAATTGGTGTTGCTGTCTTAAAAATATACACTGTGCTTAGTCCTAAGGTTTTGTTTGTTACTTTAAAAAACTAATAAAATAAGTACTGTTCCTGTGCTAGTCAGTAAATACCACTAGCAGTAAATATCACTAGCAATAATGGCGTTGAGAAAAAAAAAAATTTCTTGAGGAAACTTCAATCTGCATATAAAAAGTGCAGTATTTGGGGTGCCTAGGTGGCTCAGTTGGTTAAGCATCTGGCTCTTGATTTTGTCTCTGGTGGTGATCTCAGGGCCCTGATCTCAGTGTGGTGAGATAGAGGCCGTCCTCTGGCTCCCAGCTCAGCACGGAGTCCGCTTGAGACTCTTTCTCCCTCTCCCTCTGCCCCTTTCCTCTGCTCTAAAATAAATAGAATCTTAAAATAAATAAATAAATAAAAAGGGCAATGTTTTTTAAAGTGCACCATGTAAATTCTTCCAAGTTTCAATCTCTTACAGCACCCCCCCGGAAAAGGATGTATGTTGATTGACACTTTCCCAGTACCCCCCTCTTCCTATGTTGTCTTAAGTACCCTGAAATTATTACTCATTACATTAAAAATTTATTCATGTGGCAATTTGGTTACTTTCTTTTTCTCCCATGAGACCAATATTCCACAAAGCAAAGACAATGTCTGATTTGCTCACCATTCTATCCCCAAGCACATAGAATTGTGCCTACTGCCTGTTAAGTGTTCAGTAAGTATTTGTAAATTTATGGGTCAAGCACAGAACTGACATTTAGGGTCAGAATTATTCAATGGTAAGCATTAAGCATTTAATGACTAGTAGACTTTGAGTTCCGGGGCCACCACTTATTTTCCTTGGGTCAATAGAAACAGCTCTTCAATCTTCCAGTTTATTTCCTCATTTGTAGAACCGGGATATTTCTACCTCACCGGGATGTTGCTAGGATCTTGTGGGAGAGGGAATTTATTTGCTCTGCAAAAGGAAGGTGAGTTTCAGGCACTAGTCTGGCCCAGGCGCTCAGGGCAGCTACTGAGGCACGCCCACGTTACCCCGTTATATAAGGGGCCAGCCCGTCTGGTGTCTTCTGAAATCTCTGACCCTACGTCACCGGCCACCGCCCAGAGGGACACCGTATGACGCCCTGAGGTAGGCAGGGAGGGTGGGACCCGGCGGGGCCCGCCTGATGCCAGCCGCCGGCTGGAGAAAGCGTCCGAGACGTAACTGCTGCCGAGGCTGAAGCCGGAAGCCCCGCCCGACCTCGCCGGTTGCCGGTCCCCATTAGGCCAGTTCGAACGTGACCTTGTTTTGGCGTTGCTAGGAGACCCGGCTCCCGCACGCCCCCCACTGGCCAGCGCCCCAGCGAGCGAGGAAAGGGGGCGGGGCCGCGGCTGGCGCGGGGAGCGATCGGCAGAGCACCGTTAGGCTGCCTGGCGCGCGGCGCCCACCCGGCGCCCCCAGAAGCGGCGTCTCGTCTCCGGCTACCAACCGGGCCTCACTGGTGCCTTCCGGCAGGTACCAGCGTGCTCCCGAGCGGCTGTGAGCGACGTCGGGTCCGGACGAGGAAGGACTGTGAGTCAGGTGAGCCGCAGCGGGGCAGGCAGCTGGTGTGGCCACGCCCTGCCGGAGGAGAGGAGCCGGCCGGGTGCGGAGGGGCGACGTGAGGGGATCGTGCTGCGGGAACAGTGGGCCTGCCCCTGCGGGCGCCGCACATTGAATCATTCACGCCTGGAGGCCGCCGTGACCACAGCCAGCACCCTCCGGCCAGCGGACAAAGGGTTAACGCGCCGGCGGAGACCGCGGGCCCCGGATGTGGGAGCCGCGGCGCGGCGTCCCCGGGCCGCGCTGCAGGTGCGCGGGGGCGGGCAGAGCGAGCGGCCCGGCGGCGACCTGACCGACCGGCCCAGGCGTCCCCTCACCTGCGGGGGCCACTCGGCTCCCTCTGCGGGCGCCTTCTTTTCTAACTTAAGGGCAACAGGTGGTGCCTGAGGACCGAGAGAGAACCCAGCTTGGCCGCACTGGGAGCGGCAGTTACTCTCGCCAATTAGTGCGCTGGGGCGGGTGTGAATTAGATGCGCTGACGCGGGTGACCAATGGGATTTGGGCTCATGGGTGGGCCGTGAGGAGTGGGCGTGGTCAGAGTCTGAATCTACGGTTTTTAGTGCAGCAACTGCCAGAGCTGCGTGGAGAGCCGAGCTGAGCGGACGTGGGGTGCTTCTCCCCCAAAAACCCCGCTTCGAAAAACGCCTACCAGATGCTTTCTCATTTGGACCCAGACTCCAATTCCGGAGGTGAGAGCATTGTGCTATTTTGGGGGGGTCGGGGGGATAATAGTAACCTTGGGTATGCTCTTAAGCACGTGGAATTAGATCCCCGAGATAGGATTATGTGTTATGAGTTTTCTGCCCAAAGAGGCACTTCTGTGGTTATTGCGAGTTGGACCAGAAACTAGTGACTAGGTTGTCTTCGGAATGAGGTCTTTGAGATTTGGGAACCCAGGGAAGTAGAGAAGTACGTGTTACTGTAATTTTCGTGAATGTTAAAGAATTGCAATCACAAGGATTATTCTGTCGGTTGCCTTGGTTTGCGTACGTTTCATATTTCATTTGGTTTGTTACTGAAGCAAGTTTGGTTTTTCAAGTTCCTCGTCTTGCTTATTTAAGCAGAAAGAGAGAAGAACAGTTGTAGTACGTTATTTCACCAGAATAACTTATTCATTTCCCCCCCTCAGCAGCCTTGTAGCTGGATCCCCTAGGAAGAGAAGTTCTAAAGCAGTGAGAAGAAAGCATTTCAATTGGGATCACTTACTTGCACCTGGAAATGGGGAATGGCCTGTCAGACCAGACTTCTATCCTGTCCAGCCTGCCTTCGTTTCAGTCCTTTCACATTGTTATTCTGGGTTTGGACTGTGCTGGAAAGACGACTGTGTTATATAGGCTGCAGTTCAATGAATTTGTAAATACTGTACCTACCAAAGGATTTAACACTGAAAAAATTAAGGTAACCTTGGGAAATTCTAAAACAGTCACTTTTCACTTCTGGGATGTAGGTGGCCAGGAGAAATTAAGGCCACTGTGGAAGTCATATACCAGATGCACAGATGGTATTGTGTTTGTTGTGGACTCTGTTGATGTTGAAAGAATGGAAGAGGCCAAAACTGAACTTCATAAAATAACCAGGATATCAGAAAATCAGGGAGTCCCTGTACTTATAGTTGCTAACAAACAAGACCTGAGGAACTCACTGTCTCTGTCAGAAATTGAGAAATTGTTAGCAATGGGTGAACTGAGCTCATCAACTCCGTGGCATTTGCAGCCCACCTGTGCAATCATAGGAGATGGACTAAAGGAAGGACTTGAGAAACTACATGATATGATCATTAAAAGAAGAAAAATGTTGCGGCAACAGAAAAAGAAGAGATGAATGGTGATCCTTTTTCTATTTGTGTGGAGTAGGTTTTCTCTGGCCTGATGTTGACAAATGGAAGAGTGTCTACAGCCTGGTTTGCCCGCCTGCCCTCCTGGATGCTGAAAAAGCTTTGTTTTGTTGAACAATCAGATGCCCAACTCTTTTGCCTTGTGGAAGATGAGTAAATGCAGTGCTTCTTAAAATGGTCTCTTCTCCCTACCCCACAAATCTTCTGGTACTACCATTCTGGGAAGCCAAGCATGGATAGCAAATTGACCAGAAAACAGTTGTGGAAATTTGACCTGAAGTTAGTGAAATAAAACTTTGAAGAGTGTCTGCCTAGTGTTTTGTCCTTACATCTTTTGGGGGGAAGCCTTTACAAGGAAATTGCATATAAGGCTTTGTATGTTAAGATAAAATGCTAATGAATGGAAATGTTAAGATAAATTAATATATATAAACGGTTATATTGATCACATTGGTCCAACCAGTAAGGGATAAGGAGGAAGTGTTTGCTTTTTTAAGTTTTGGCCAAATGAATTTTGACATTTTCTGGAATCAAGTGATGTAATGCTATATCTTAATTCTAGACAATGTTTAAGTTGGTCTAACTTAAAATAATAAAAATAAAGTATTGGGGGCATATTCAAGTGCATGGATTAGTTTTCCTGACAATGCATGTTTTGGTGTGTAGTTTTTTACTTTTTAGAAGTAGCTATGCATCTTTCTCCATGGTCAGGTTTAAAACACCATTTTGGGGATTTAGGGCTGTTACAGAAATAGTTTATTATCAGAAGCACTTTCACTTGAAGAACCTAAAATAATTTACTTAATTCTTTTATATAGTAAATTAGGGCATGTAGACTAATAAATGCGTATGCTTGGTATATGTATGGATTTATGAAGAAAGCAGTTGAAGAATTCAGTCAAGAGGATGTAATTACAATACATGGTCTCTAACGTATTCCAGTTGTAAAATATTTGTTTTATTGATCCTTGCTGGCTGAACACAGATGTGGTTTCATATATTTTTGTAGTGTTTTGAGAGGAGCAGAAGCTTTATAAACAACAACACCTGATGCACTGTGGAGTGAGAATGTAAGAGATGTCCTGTAAGTGCTCTGAGCTTTAATTTTTTTGTTTACAATCTCAGCAGTGTTAGTGGGCAGTCCAGTCCTGATTATAAGGTAGGAAGAAATGATACAGTTCTGCAGATAAGAATTACGATTCTAGAAAATGAAGGGGAAAGTAGCAAAGCTATATTTTGTAAAATTTGCTGGTGCTGTTTACACTGGAATCCAAAAGACCCTCTAAATTAAAAGGAGGAAAACCCATTGCCTAATGCTTATCCACAAGCAGGGACTTATTTCCAGTGATCCTGTATTAACAACTCAGCATAATTCCTATGTGTAAAGCCAACAGCTGTTTGTTCTGAAGATAGCAAAAGAACTGCACTTTGCTAGCAGGGTTTTGTTTCAATTTGGGTTTTTCTGTTTTGGGGGTTCTCTTGTTTTTAGTGGTACGGTTAAGTTTTTGGAACCTTGATTTCTTGTTACACACAAAATGAAGTAGCTTCCTGTGGAGCTTTCATTGTTAAATGTACCTGCACTAGTGACAGTCACTTAGAATGTTTATATTTATAAAAATGTGGATAATAACTACCAATAAACTAATGGAGGCACTAGGAGAACAGTGTTTTGACTTTGCGTTTCAATGTATTTCCATTTGCTGAAGCTTTTAATTAGGTGCGCAAAAACAACTCTGACAGCTGGGTTACGTAGTCCCATAGTAGTTTGGTTTTCCTCAAGTGTGACAGAGGCACCAAAGGCCGTTTTCTGGGAGAACCTTTTTTTATTTCTTTTTAACCTTTCACTAAATGAAATCATGATATATACTCTCAATATCACTAGACCTGATATGGGTTAATAAAGCTTGCTGAAAAAAACAAAACAAAATCAGTGAATGGAGTAGATGTTTAGCCCACCTGTACTTTTTATATACTTGATATATAAAATCGTACTATTTTAACTATCTCTTGAAAGTTCAAGTGTGTGGATCCTTATTTTGTAGCCTAGGAATTTGATAAGCAAATCCATGTTATCTAAGTGTTTCATATTTAGCTTACAAGTACAAAAACAAAGAAAACGTCTTGAATACTATATTAGCTTTGATTTATAAAATATATTTTTAACTCCAAAACTCTTCGTAATATTTTCCACTCTGCTACGGAGTCTTCCCAAAATACACCCGGAAGAGTTTAGATAGTGCTTTTATATCTAGTTTTTTATTAAGGTACACCTTTTCTAAAGTATATTTCTAAAATATTTTCTTGTATTTAAGGTTATTTGGTTTAATACCCAACATTAATCAAGGACCGGATGACTCTAAATTCAAGTTACTATCAAAGATAATTATAAAGAAATCTAGGCTTATTCCTAAATGGATTATAAGCACTTAGGAAAAAAAGTTGTGTAGTTTATGTAGACAGCATAGGTTCACTAAGAATCATGGAAAAGTTTATGTAGACAGCATAGGTTCACTAAGAATCATGGAAAAATCATGGAAAAGTGAATAAATCCGTGGAAGCCAAAAAGTGAAGTTACTAGTAAAAATAAATGTCTGTAGAGAGAGAATTAGTAGCCTGTAGAAGCATGATGGTTTCTGAACAGAGGGAAAGACCTAGACTTAGAACGTTTTTGTCTGTACAAGGCATTTGACACTTAAACAGTGTTTAATTAATTATTCATATTGACCTGGAAGGAGGTCTTTGGTAGAGTGTTTCAGGGTTCTACTTAATACAATAATTTCATCAGTAATATAAACACAATGGTTTCTTCAGTGATCATGAAAGACACAAAAAATGGTTTTTTTTGAACTTTTGGTGATGTAACAGTCAACATTTAGCTAATACAAGTTGGAACTTTGAATATACCATCATTTGAAGTCGGAATTTTACATTTAAGCTTTAAATTTAGCGGAAGATTCTTAAATGGATAGTAGGGATGCTTGTATCACTACTTGTGAATGTACTTAATGCCACTGAGTTATACATCCCCAAATAGTTAAAAATAGTAAACTTTATGTATATTTTACCACAATTAAAAATTTATGATATTAAGTGTACACTTAGTTTCCAAGAATCAGCCAAGAGTAGCGTGAGAGCATCCTAATTTAGAGATCATATTCAGTTAGAAATTTATGGAACACTGGAGTGTTTAAAGCTTAATATGACTTGGGTGCCTGGGTGGCTCAGTCCGTTGGGCATCCGACTCTTGGTTTCAGCCCAGGTCATGATCTCAGGGTGTGAGATCAAGTTCCCCATTGGGCTCTGTGCTCAGCAGGAGTCTGCTTGAGATTCTTCCTCCTCCCCTCTGTCCCGCTCCCTGCCCACACTCAAGTGCATTCTCTCACATAAATCTTTAAAAAAACTCAGTATGAACATATAGCATGTAAACTCATAATTGTAAAGTTAATACTAAAATACATGATAATCTGAGATAATAGTCTCAACAAACAACAGCTGAAATATGTACTAAATCTGTGTATGTGTTTAGAAACCTAGGAATACCTACAAGGGAGGCTAGTTGAGGAGGATATGTGTACTGGCTAAAAAGAGCAGGAGCTTTGGAGTCAGAGTAGGATTCAAATCCTGGCTCTCCCGCTATACACTTGGGACCTTTTGGCTTGTTCTTTGAAACTTCTCATGTGAATGCCCTCCTGGGAAAATGAAGCCTGTCACATAGAATTTTGAGAGGATTGAGTGAAATAATGTAAACTAGTGCCTCACCAAGTATTTCATAAGAACTCAATAAATGGTGGGCGCCTGGGTGGCTCAGATGGTTAAGCGTCTGCCTTCGGCTCAGGTCATGATCTCAGGGTCCTGGGATCGAGTCCCGCATCGGGCTCCCTGCTCCTTGGGAGCCTCCTTCTCCCTCTGCCTCTCTGTCTCTGTCTCTAATGAATAAATAAATAAAATCTTTAAAAAAAAAAAAAAAAACTCAATAAATGGTAGCAGTTACTATTAACCAGTATGGATCAATAGGTGTTGAGAGGCGGTTGATAATGGCTATAGAAATTCAGATTTGAGCCTTAGATCCACCATGTGCTACTTTCTTTGGACAATTTATTTTCCTCAGCCTTAGTTTCTTCACTGGCAAATTGAAGCATATGCCTACTATTTGGGTTTAATTTACTAAAAGGCTTAAATGAAATAATGTATGATATTTAGGGAATACCTGCCACATAGTAAACATTTAATGGATATTTGTTATTAATAGCCAGACTATTTTTTGACAAATATATTCAAAGAAAACTTGTTTTGGAGAGGAATGTTACACAAAAAGCTCTTAATTTGTTTTTCTTAGCTTTCCTGCAGCATGGCACAAATGGGAGCTTGGTGGAGCTTGGGAAAGACTAAACATACTGAATTCTCTTGAAATCTGGGTCATTTCCTTAAATTTCTAAAGCACCAGTCTATTTTAGCACAATATAATCTCACCTTCCCTTGTAAGAAACAAACAAAATTTAAAAACATGGTTATTTTTTGGTATAGACACAAATCAAAATAGAATACTTCACTGCAGAAATTAAAAATCTGGAACTGTGTACATTGTGGTTCAGAAAGCCTCAAGATTATTACCAATTTGCAGATTTTATCTAATAAGTTGGGATCTGTAGGCCGACCCTTCTGTGGAAACTTGCCAACATGTGTGGGCACATCTGGTAGATGATGGTGGTGATTTGTGTTTGCCGGACGGATGTGTGTGCTGTGTTATTTTCCAATTACTTTCAGCTTAGGGTCATGTTTTTATGTGTTCTGCTTATGTTTTGCTGAAGTTGAAATTACCCACATAGGTGTTGGGTTATAAAGGAGTTGAGTAGAAAATCCTGGGTTACTAGCCAAAATAAACCCATACTTTCTTTGGCCCTCTCTGAGTCTGTAATAAGGAAGAAATTAAAGCAGTGCCAGAATAGAAGTATTATCTGGATCATTGTCCCCACCCCTTCCCTTCCTGTTTGAAGACTAACAGGTAATGCAGCTCTGTGTGTGTGTGTGTGTGCGCGCACGCGTGCTGTATTTACCTCCTCTAAGTGATTGAAACTGGTATGAGTTAACATTTGTTCTCAAAGTGTGGTCCCTGGACCAGAAGTATTAGCACTACCAAGAAACTTGCTAGAAAGGCTGATTCTCAGGCTCTATTCTAGATGTATGAATATATAAATTTGGGATTGGGCCCATCAAGTGATTCTGATTTTTGTTAAAGGTAACCATTGAGTTAACAGAAAATCCAGTCACTTATCATGCTAAAAAAATTGAATTAAGACAATTCCAATACCATAAGATTCAGGCCTTTTTTAAAATACTTTTTCAAAAGCATGATGTTTGATTTATAGTAGCATCCAGTAAAACCTAGTTGAATGAACTTTAATCAAGCCAGCAGAAACACTATCTTTTATGTGTCATATCTTATAAATTTATTTTATACATGCACATATATACAAGAGAAGGGAGCTTTGCTTGTTTACTATATGCTAAATCTAAAATGTGTAGCAGTGTAGCATTCTAAAAATGGGTGGTTGAAGAGATGTTGAGGTTGATTCATTTCAGTGATGCTCTAGTTTTAAATAAAAATCTTACCCTTTTATGTGGTGTATATATATACAATGGAATATTATGCAGCCATCAAAAAAAAAAAACGAAATCTTGCCATTTGCAACGATGTGAATGGAACTAGAGGGTATTATGCTGAGCGAAATAAGTCAATCAGAGAAAGACATGTATATGATCTCACTGATATGAGGAATTCTTAATCTCAGGAAACAAACTGAGGGTTGCTGGAGTGGTGGGGGTGGGAGGGATGGGGTGCCTGGGTGATAGACATTGGGGAGGGTATGTGCTATGATGAGCGCTGTGAATTGTGTAAGACTGTTGAATCACGGGACGCCTGGGTGGCTCAGTTGTTGGGCGTTTGCCTTCGGCTCAGGTCATGGTCCCAGGGTCCTGGGATCGAGCCCCATGTCGGGCTCCCTGCTCCACGGGAGGCCTGCTTCTCTCTCTCCCACTCCCCCTGCTTGTGTTCCCTCTCTTGCTGTGTCTCTCTCTGCCAAATAAATAAATAAAATCTTAAAAAAAAAAAAAAAAGACTGTTGAATCACAGACCTGTACCTCTGAAACAAATAATACATTATATATTAAAAAAAAAAAGATATTAGGAAGGGAAAAATAAAGGGGGGGAATCGGAGGGGGAGACGAACCTGAGAGACTATGGACTCTGAAAAACTGAGAGTTCTATAGGGGAGGGGTGTGGGGGGGATGGGTTAGCCTGGTGATGGGTATTAAAGAGGGCACGTATTGAATGGAGTACTGGGTGTTACACGCAAACAATGAATCATGGAACACTACATCAAAAACTAAGGATGTAATGTATGGTGATTAACATAATAAAATAAATTTAAAAAATCTTAAGCTTTTATTATGACATCTCAAACTTATATAAAAGTAGAATAGCATCATGAACACCCAAGTATCGCTCAGTCTGGTTTCAGGAATTATCAACTGGCCAATCCCGTTTACTCTATATTCCCACCTACTGCCTTCTCTGCCACCTTTCTTCTCCCCCCTCCCCTGTATTATTTTGAGGTCCTAAAAATTCCATTTTATTTATAAATATTTTGGTGTGTGTTTCTAAAAGATAAGCACTCTTTTTTTTTTTTTTTGAGAGAGAGAGTATGGTGGGGCAGGGTGCAGAAGGAGAGGCAGAGAGAGAATCTTTTTTTTTTTTTTTAATTTTTTATTGTTATGTTAATCCCATACATTACATCATTAGTTTTAGATATAGTGTTCCATGATTCATTGTTTGTGCATAACACCCAGTGCTCCATGCAGAACGTGCCCTCCTCAATACCCATCACCAGGCTAACCCATCCTCCCAACCCCCTCCCCTCTAGAACCCTCAGTTTGTTTTTCAGAGTCCATTGTCTCTCATGGTTCTTCTCCCCCTCCGATTTCTCCCCCTTCATTCTTCCCCTCCTGCTACATTCTTCTTCTTCTTTTTTTCTTTCTTAACATATATTGCATTATTTGTTTCAGAGGTACAGATCTGAGATTCAACAGTCTTGCACAATTCACAGCGCTTACCAGAACACATACCCTCCCCAGTGTCCATCACCCAGTCACCCCATCCCTCCCACCCCACCCCCCACTCCAGCAACCCTCAGTTTGTTGAGGCAGAGAGAGAATCTTAAGCAGGCTCCATGCTCAGCATGGAGCCTGACACGGGGCTCGATCTCACAACCCCGAGATCATGACCCCGAGATCATGACCTGAGTGGAAATCAAGAGTCGGTCGCTTAACTGACTGAGCCACCCAGAAGTACTCTTCTTAAAAACAATCTCAATATCATCACATGTAAAAGAAAATACTTCTTCAAAAAAATCAAATAGACTTACCCATTTAAAGTTTTTTAAAGTTTTTTGCTTTGGAAGACATCTGCCATAGAATAGTCTCTGGTTGAAAAAGGACTCTTGCCTTTCTACCACTGCTCTATATAATGCCAACATGAATATGAATAGTCATTTGTTTCCTTTTTAATGCAGAAATGGAATAACCCAAGAGCAAGTGTTTGGAAGCCATGGGTATCTAGTGGGCCAATGTATTTTTTTAAATATTAAAATGAGAAATACTTGCGTTCCTTAATCCATCATCTACCTGGGATACCCTGAAATGGGTCAGTAACAAAATGGGGTTCCCTAGAACAACATTTTGCCAAACTGGCTACACTTCAGAATGGCTTAAGGAGCTTTTAAAACTTCCTAGACTCTCTGTCAGGCATTTTGAATCAAATATCTAGGGGATGGAGCCAGTAATTTATTTTCTAGCTTTTTAACAGTCCTCCATCAGTCAGATTTAGGAACCATTGCCTTGTTGGGGATGACAGAGGGATGGTACGTTTAGTGGCAGGAATAAAGAGATCATAAATAGAACTGGCCAGGTGAACATTTACCTGGCTGTCTTAGATCCCCCTTTTTTTTCTGTATGGTGGGATTTTCTATTGGCTTGACCTTGATGTCAAAATAAACTCGGAACTTTGTCTGATTTAGGGATGTCTCAGATCTGATAGCTAAGGGAAATCTGAGAGAGCCTAGGGGAAAGGCAATATATGGAGTAAACACATTTCCTTCCATGGACCGTGTATATACTTTATGCTAAGAGGTGTAAGGAATCCCAGACATTTACAAGTAGTCCTCCTCATCTCAGAAAAGATAGAGACCAGTTAGAGACTTAGAGGTAAAGTACTAACTAGTGCCTACAGTGTTGCTTTTCTGTAACCCTTGTGGGAACTTTGCATATCACAGATTTCAGTGATCATTTCATAGCCAATTATTTTGGGACTAACAGGTATGATCAGGAAAAATCACAGGTGTATTATAGTAACATCTAAATAAAATGGGTGGTGCCAAATGACCTAGACCAAACCCCTGACACATCTGATTAGTAAATAAACACTTCGTCTCTCAGTTTACTAGACAAAGATGGTTTGTTCCCATTGCTTGATCAGTCTGTCACAACTACCCATGCTGAAAACTGGTGATTGTTTTAAATTTTACAGAGAGAGTTTTAATCATAAACATGACATACATTAGCTGTGTGACTGAATGCAAGTTACTTAATTTCCCTGAGTTGCAGCCTTCTCACCTTAAAATGGTGATCCTACCTCTCTTACAGGGTTATATTCTGAAAGGCTTGTAAGTCCTCCGGCGTGATTATCTGGCACCTACATCAGACATTCACTCAAGAAGTATTTGAATGACTACCTCCTGCTGCCAGGTGTTTGGAAGACAGCAGTAAGCAAAACTGAGATGGGTACGGTTTCTGTCTCCCGTGTAGAAAGTAAGCTCCACCAGGGTTGGGAATTTAACTATTGGTGTATCCCTAGCTCTTAAAACACTGCACAGCACGCGCACATACTAATTACTCACATATCTACATAATGAGCAAGTGAACGAAGCTTACTCTTAATGAGGGAGTCAGACAAAAGGTAATCAAAAAACAAATATAAAATGTGGAAAGTGCTATGAAGGAAACAGAGGGCAGAGGAATGGACAACAAGAATGACTTCCTTTTGATATGCTTGTTTAAGAACGTTTTTCTAATCTGTCCAAAGAGCTATGGGAAGACTAGAAGGAAAAGCATTTCAGGCAGAGGGAATATTAGACACAAAGGGCAATCACTAAGTGGAGTTGAGAACTGAGAGAAACTAGCATGGTCAAAACTAGTGGGAAAAGGAGAAAATGGCAGGACATGAAGTTGAACAAGTGGGGTAAGACATTTTTATCCAGTTTCACAACTGTGTTTTTAGTGAGAATACTTGGCTTTTAGTTATATTTATATATATTTATGTATCTTTATATATTAATTACAAATTACTGCTATTTGTGTTGAAATCTACTATAATTTTTCATTTGTTTGACCATTTCTGTTTCTTTTTAATGTCTTTTTTCCTTCTTTTTGATTTATTGAGTATTTTATTCTTTTTTATTGCAAATTTTTCTACGATTCTTACAACATACAACCTTGATTTAGTGAGGTTGAATATAAACTAGCACTTTTGCCACTTCTACTTTTTGGACAATATAAAAACATAAAGCACTTTCAACTGCATTTGCTTCCCTGGTGATATAGAGGCTATTACTGTTGTGTATTTCATACACATTGAAGAGCTTCTACGCTGTTTATTGCTATTTATTGCATACTTATTCTTTCTGCTCTCTACTTTTTCTTGAATATCTTGAGGTATAATCTGGGATCATTTTCCTTCTGCCTGAAGAACTTCTTTTACTATTTTCTCTAGTGTGATCCGCTGACAACAAATTCTCCCAAGTTTGGTTTCTGAAAATACATATTTTGCTTTTATTTTTAAAGGATATTGTTACTGTGTATAGAAGTTTAAGTTGGTTTTTGTTGTTTTTAGCACTTTAAAGCACATCATTCTAGGGGCGCCTGGCTGGCTTAGTTGGTGGAGCGTGCGACTCTTGATCTCAGGGTTGTAAGTTTGAGCCCCACATTGGATGTAGAGATTACTTAAAAATAAAAAATCTTTTAAAAATAAAAATTAAAAAAGTATGTCATTCTGTTGTCTTGTTGTTGTTGGGAGGTTGGCTATTAATATAATGTTTTAGCTTATATGAGGGTAATATGTCTTTTATTCTCTGGTCACTTACAAAATTGTTCTCGGTGTTCAAGTTTTGCAATTTGACTATGTGTCTAGAGGTGGTTTTCTTTGTATCTCTTTCAGTTGGTATTTGTAGAGTTTCCTCAACTCATGCCTGTCAGATAACACCCACATCTGGTGATCTGTGAGTCTGTCTTCTGTTTTTTAATTAAATTTTACCCTATTATATTTCTGTTTTTCTCCCGACCACCATACATCATAAATAAAAGGCTCTGGGTGTCATCCTCCAGGAAGAATTGACTTCTGTTGGGGCGCCTGGGTGGCTCAGTTGGTTAAGCATCTGCCTTCGGCTCAGGTCATGATCCCAGGGTCCTGGGATCGAGCCCCACATTGGGCTCTCTGCTCAGCGGGAAGCCTGCTTCTCCCTTTCCCACTCTCCCTGCTTGTTTCTGCTCTCGCTAACTCTGTCAAATAAATAAATAAAATCTTTAAAAAAAAAAAAAAGAATAGACTTCTGTTCCTGGCAACTAGCAAGGGTCCATCTCTCTGGGCTTCCTTTTTCTTTTGGCTCTTTCCCCTAAATCCTTAGTGTCTCTGCAGCCTTCAGATCCCTTCAAATAGATTTAAAAACACTAATTGTCTAGCTTTTCTACTTTGTCTTAAGTGGAAGGTTGGTCTGAAAGAAGTAAAAACAGTAAAATGTACTCTAACAGCAATAGGGAAGTATTCAAGGGTTTGATATCATCTGATTCCTATTTTAGGATGATGTTTAAAATTATTTATTTTGTCATCTCTTCCCTTAAAATGTCCCTGAAGTTGCCTTTTATCTTCATTTCCACTGTTATCATCCTGATCTGAACTCTCATTACTAGCTTGGGTCTTGCTTTTATCTCGCTCTCTTGGGCCCTGAAGGCCATGCTACATATCAAGGTTAGATTCTTTTTCCTGAGATCCTGTTTCTTTTATGTCTAGATTTGGAACTTAAAAATAGCCATGCAATCCTTTTACCTAAGTAAATAGTTTTTAGTAGTCACATTTTACAGAAGAGCAAAGCGGCTTGAGGGGCCTAAGGAGCTTGTTTGGTCCAGATGGAGCAACAGGTTGAACATAGGCTTCTTGAATTTCAGAAGGTAGAGCCATTATTTTCTGTTACTGAGATGTATTCTACTCAGACTGTATTTACTCTGAATGTAGCAGCATTTGTCTTCTGTTGCTGCTGCAGACAAAGCTAAAATTGAAATAATAAGAAAAAGTTAAAACTTTTGTTGTTGTTGATGCTCACTGATATCAAAGTTGCTTGGCTGGAGCTTTTTTTCACAGATATTCAGAGATTTTTTTCTTGAGAGGTTTAACACTGGCCTATATAATTGTTAGTAATATTTTAGAATAGGAATCCTTTCTATTTATACATAAACAGATTTAAGATGATTTCACATACACACACATAACACACATGTAGATACACGCATGAGAATTTTAAAAAGAATATAAGACATTAAATTTAGTGCTTTGCAATTTTTATTATCTAATCAAAAAATATATTTTTTTAAAAGATCAGAGCAATTTGTCTCCTGGACTACAAATTCAATCTTTAACTTGATGTTTCCTAGGTACTATGATAGTCTTACTTTGAGATGTTTTTAGGCACATCAAGTGCTTAATTAACTTATTTCACCATATACTGGGCTTCATGTATGCTCACAAGCCTGGATCTAGATTGGGGGGTGTAAGGAAGCAGACTTCTGTCATTTTGTCTTAAAATAAAATTGCTATTAATGTCCTACTCATTAATCTGTGCCCTAATATCTGCTGTTTATACTTACTGGCTTAAAGTTTCAATTCCATCTCAAATATACCTTAAATTCTTGATATCATTGAAGTCTAACTTACATATGTTGAACAATAACTGGATTCCCATAAATCCTGGAGTGACTTATTTAGTCCCCTGGGTTTGAAATACTAGAATTTCAGACCTGATAGAATAGAAAAAGTTAGACTAAAATGGTGGTGGTGATGACTTGTAAGAGCTTAGGTTCTGGAACCAAATTGACTCGTCCAAGTGTTGGTTTTACCATTTATCAGCTATGTACCTTTGGATAGGTTGCTTAACCTCTCTGGCCACAATATTATCAACTATAAAAATCAGATAACAATAATATGCCCTTTTGGAGTCGTCATAAGGATTAAAATAATCATGACATGTTAAATATTTAGAATCTTGTCCTGCTATCTTAGTAAGTAATATATTATTTTTATTATGACTAGTTTACCAATAAAATTTTCTCTGAAGTGGCCCAGATATAATAGGGTTTGTGTGGAAGATCCTTGCAATCCCTGGCATTCTGTCAATTAATGTAGTTTTCAGAGATTCTTCAGCGGTGTGAATGAGCTAGAACTCTCTCCAATCTGATGTTGTTTAGATCTGTACCAGTTCTGCATATGGCAGTCTGTGGTCCCTATACTACTAAGCAAATGTTTATTTAAAACGCAGTGTTGTGAGGACGAGTAGATTCTGACACAAATTAAACATGAGATAATTAAAGAGATTTTTCGGGAGGCAGCAGTAAAAGTGTGCTTCCTGGCTGCAGAGAGGAATGTTCAGGGACGTCTGATTCCAAAGGAGGAGCAGTAAGCAGCCACCCACAGGTTCCACCTCGCTGGCGTTTCTCTGGCCCCATTTGTAATTGAAAGTCGGGTGGACAGAGGGCTTCTGCCGTATCCTGGAAGTCATTAATATTTCTAAGTAATACATGTTACCACTTGAATTACACAGGCTTGCCGAAATGTTGGTGGCCTCAGGTTTCCCGGGTGTAGTGTAATACTAAATTGGCCATGTCTACAAACAGGATGTCATTGTCATTCCTTTCAAACTACACAGCAGTCATCTGGTAATGTGTGAACACCTGGGTTTGCACCTCCTTTAACCTGAAGCAAAAGGGAGAGGAATAGCCTGAGTCTAGTTTTGCGTTTGTGACAGCTGACCCATGGCTCTCCATCTCTTTATAAACATTGTAGTTGGATGCGTGCCTAGGTATGGGTAAGTTTGTATTTTTTAGAACAGCTCTTTGAGGGAACCATTACTTTTGCTATATTATGTACAGCAACGTGGGTGCTAATGAAGGTTAAGTACTAATAATAACAATACCAGTAATTTACAGGTGAGGCATTGGTGACTCACTACTTACTGTGTGTTCAGTATTTAAACTTGGTTATGCAAATGTATCAGATATTTCTTATATGAACTTAACTTTTAAGATATTCAATCACTGGAGTCATTGTCAAGGAAGAGCACTTTAAATACTTTTTGTTTTTTTGTTTTTTTACTTTTAATTTTGGAACAGTTTTAAATTTGGAGAAAAGTTGCAAAAATTGAACTAAAAAAAATGAAAAAAAGATTTTCTGTGCATCCTTATCCCAGAGACTTCATGCAAGGTTGGCCAATTGTCTCAATAATGTCCTTTATGACATGGGATGCACTCCAGGATCGATTGTGGTACCTGCTTGTCTCATTTATTCTGAAACAATTCCTGCTTTCCTTGACTTTTTTTTTTTTAACTTTTTTTTTCTTTTAAGATTTTATTTATTTATTTAACAGAGAGAGAGAGAGAGAGAGAGAGAAAGAGCACAAGCAGGGGGAGCAGCACACAGAGGCAGAGGGAGAAGCAGGCTCCCCGTGGAGCACGGAGCCCGATGAGGGGCTCGATCCCAGGGTCCTGGGATCATGACCTGAGCTGAAGGCAGATGCTTAACGACTGAGCTAACCAGGCGTCCCTTTCCTTGACTTTCTCGGCCATATCACTTTTGAAGATTAAAGGCCAGTTTTTGGAGGCTGTCCCTCCATTTGGGTTTATCTAATGTTTCCTCATAATTATATCCAGGTTATGCATTTTTTGAACAAAATCTCACAGAAGTGATGCTTTGCTCTTTTCTTTGCATCTAATCATATGGCACATGGTGTCAGTTTTTTTCATTACTGGTGATGTTAGCTTTGATGGTGTCTCTGAGGTTTCTCTACTATAAAGGTATGATGTTTTTTATATTTTGGAATTAATAATTATTATGTGGGGAGAAATTTTGAGACTGTAATCCTGTTCCTCTGCTTACATTCACTGATTAGTTTTAGCATCCTTGCAAAATAATAGCTAATAATAAAAATAATAATAGCTGTTGCTATTTCTTACCTGATTATTACTGTACTGGTTAAGAAATGTTGATTTTTGGGGCGCCTAGGTGGCTCAGTCAGTTAAACGTCTGCCTTTGGCTCAGGTCATGATCTCAGGGTCCTGGGATTGAGTCCCGCATCCGGCTCCCTGCCCAGCGGGGAGCCTGCTTCTCCCTCTCCCTCTCCCTCTGCCATTCCCCCTGCTTGTGCTCTTACACTCTCTCTATCTCTCTGTCAAATAAATAAAGAAATAAAAATCTTAAAAAAAAGAAATGTTGATTTTTTAAAAAATTTCTTCATTCCTTCTATATTACTTGGTATTAAACTGTAAGGAAGAGCTTTCTTTTCTCCCCATTTGTTTATTTGTATCATTGAGAACTCATGCATTCTTTTTTTGTTTTGAGAGGGAGAGAGAGAGGTGGGGGAGGGGCAGAGGGAGAGAGAATCTTGAGCAGGCTGCATGCCCAGCACAGAGCCCAACTCTGGGCTTGATCTCAAAACCCTGAGATCACGACCTGAGCCAAAATCAAGAGTTGGACACTTAATGGACTGAGCCACCCAGGCGCCCCCATGAATTCCTTTTTTATTCAGTGAGCTCTAATTAGGTCCTATCATTATTTATGTTAATGTTCAAATTATCCCAGATTTGACTAGTAGGAGACACTTCAGGCTGGATTCTGGGTCCTTTTGACATGTAGTCATCATTCTTTCTGGCACAGTCAGACGATCCAAGCTCATCTTGTTCCTATACCAGCCCTGGGATCAGCCATCTCAACAAGAAGTCTTGTTTCTTTTAGTAGAGTGGCTCCTAAACTAGATCTAGAAGCTAAGAGCAAGATGGGTGCAATGTTTGCCCACTGCTGGAATAGATACTCCTGCTATTCTAGGCAAGTCTAGTGGAAAGAGGAAATTTATACATATATATATATATATATATATATATATATATATACACATATACCTCTATTTCTCTCTCCATCTCTATATATGTATATATAGATATGTGTGTATGTCTGTGTATCTATGTGTATAAGTATATGTGTTATATGTATAGACACATTTATTTATGAGTACATACCATACCTCCCAATTCCTATTTCCTATCACGACAGAGCTCATTACAGGGTCTTCCCGAGCTTACATTGAAGTTACCTACCAATAAGCCCACCACAGTTGAAATGTCATCAGTCGAAAATGCATTGAATACACCTAACCTACTGAACATCATAGCTTAGCCTAGCCTTCCTTAACATGCACAGAACTCTTCCATTAGCCCACAGTTGGGCAAAATCACCTAATACAAAGCCAATTTTATAATACAGTGTTGAATATCTCACGTAATTTATTGACTACTCTACCAAAAGTGACAAACAGAACCGTCGTCTGGGTACAGAGTGGTTGTAAGTGTGTTGGTGAGGGAGAGGGAGAGAGAGAATCTCAAGTAGACTCCACACTGAATGTGGATCCTCATCCTGGGGCGCATCCCATGACCCCAAGATCATGACCTGAGCTGAAATCAAGAGTCAGCCGCTCCACTGATTGAGCTCCCCAGACGTCCTAGAGACCACTAGATTTTGAGAGAAGTGGCTGAATGGTTCTCTTCTTCATTAAGAGTAGGAACTGATAAGCTACAAGGTTAATTTCTAGTTGGCCTTCTGAATTCTGTCTTTTTCTTAATTCTTCTGCCCTAGTCATTCTGTAGCAGGCCAGAGAAGGTTAGACAGGAAGAAGTCTCCCTCCATGGTCAGTTAGAACAGTTACTGAGCAATAGCAAATACACCTGTTCCTTAAAGGCCTTGATGTCCTGTCTCCCAATCCCAATGTTGGAGGCCTTGGGCAGATTTTGAGTGTTGCTTTTTACTGCAATGGATCAAAATTTTACCATATTAGTATCATAATTCTTTTGAATACTGTATACTTCTCAGTGATTTTAAAGCCACTATTACAAAATGTATAGTATTAAATAATGCCAATATTCTAGAATTTCTGTGCAAATCATTCCTGTCATGTATAGTTAATAGACTTACAGTTTCAATTTTTGTTATTTTAGTTAGAGGCTTCTTTATTATGTAAAGTGTCTTTAAAACATACTTATTAAGGGGCGCTGGATGGCTCCATTGGTTAAGCCTCCAACTCCTAATTTCAGCTTGAGTTGTGATCTCAGGGTTGTGGGATCACCCTGACTTGGGCTCCATGCTCAGCAGAGAGTCTGCTTCTCCCTCTGCCCTACCCACCACCTCCATCCTCCGTCCACACTCTCTCTCCCAAAAAAAAAAAAAAAATCCTTAAAAAATAATAATATTGGGGTGCCTGGGTAGCTCAGTTGGTTAAGCATCTGTCTTCAGCTCAGGTCATGATCCAGGGTCCTGGGGTAGAGCCCTGCATCGGGCTCCCTGCTCAGCTGGGAGTCTGCTTCTCCCTCTCCCTCTGCCCCTCCCTCCCACTTGTTCTCTCTCTCACACATGTGTGCTCTCTCTCTCTCTCAAATAAATAAATAAAATCCTTAAAAAAAAAAAAATAATAATAATAAATAAAACATGCTTATTAAGTCTCTCAACAATGTGGAAATGTAGTTTAGCTTTATCACTTTCCAATTAAAAGTTGTTCCTCCATGGCTTCCAAGGAAGAAAGTTAAGGCACTTTGAGAAATTGGTACAATTTCACATGGAGCAAGTAAAATAAGTAAATCCAGACCAATGAATCTTGACCTCTTTTTTTTTCTGCCCTAAATCATCTCAGAAGTAAATATACTCCCTGCTCTAATAACTGAGTCTCAGGTTCTAGCTCAGAAAACCATTGTCCCTTATCAGCACTGACCTTCAAAACTTGAGGTGGTCCATTTTAAAATAAAATCAATTTACAATGAAAAAACATTCTTTGAGATTACACAAAAGGCAATGGTAATGTAACAAAAAAAACCCATTTAAAGCTACCTTTCTCCCTGCATTACAGAAATTGACAACTCTAAATATTACATTATATTAGTGTATTATATATGCCTGTTACACCATTATATATTTTACATTATAAAGATACTCCTTAAAGTAAATACTAGTATCACAGTTGCAATAGTCTGTCTATATTTGATATGGAGCATGGATACTGGGTCACATTTTGACAAGGATCCTGTTGCAAGCTGCTTGAAACTCAGGGTGGAGTCTGCCTGACAGGCCCATTATGATTATATCTTGGACACAGCATAGTGACACTTTGCTTATAACTTACAAGTTCACAGAGTTCACGGGTAATTCATATAAACTCAAAATGTCTGAGTAGCCAGGTAAAAGGCTATTTGCATCTTTGGGGCACCTAGATCTAAGTTTACGACTCATTTCTATCTATCTAGAAACTTTAACAGTCATCACCTTGGTGTAAGTATGGTTAACTCTCATTACTTATTTTGGATTTGGATGATTTTAAAACCAGAAAGTCACTTAAGTTCAGCACAATCATCTTATTTATTTTTTAGAGCTTTCTTTCTCGTCCTTTTGGTTTTATTCATAACTCTGATTTTTAAAAAAAGATAAATGTCATGTGAGTAGATGAGAATTTTTGAAAATCTGTTTTCAAATCTGTCAAAGGAAGATACTCTTCTGAGATTTCCCTTCTGGATTGCTTTAGTCAGAGGAATGCAATGATAAAACATTTTCACAATTATTGTATCAAGCATAATATTCAGCCAATTATAATACTAACCTTATTATACAGAGTCTCAGGAAATAGGTAATAAGTATTATTATTTCGTGTTTAGTGATAGAAACATTAAGGCTGACACTAACAGGTGATTTTAAAATAATGATTAAATTCCAGCTAAACTAGTCATTTGACAAGCATTTACTGAAAGTCCTTGAGAAAGCAGCAGCAGGAGGGATGGCAATACTAAAACACAGCACGATGGACTCGCCTCTTTAATGCCCATGACTCTTGTGCAACGGGTGTAATTAACAAGCCATTGAAACCACTGGAGGAACATCTTGTAACACGGTTTAGGGAGTCTTTGTCCTTAGATTTTCTAGCAAATGATATTCTGTAATGATTTGGTAAATCATTGCATTCTATGGATTTTAAAATATTTGGGGACGTATAGTTAAAAATCTGAAGTCTCACGGAGAACTTGAGTTGGTACCTTCTCTTTTAAACTCCTCACAGTAACCTCCTGGCATTTTCTCAACTTCTGGGGAATGCCCAGAATGTCTGTCTCTCAGCAGATGAAATGAAGCGCCAACAATAGAATTTTATTTTGAAATCCAGCAATTTCATAAGCCTATTGAAATTATGTTCATCATTACTAAAATCTACTGGTGTGTTACATAACAAGAATATGACTTAATGGCAAATCAGTTCATTCATTTGAACTTGGTAACGCAAAAATCAAGAGGCACCGTATTCTGCATTTCCTTTTGCCAAGAAATAGCTGAAGTAAATGTATTTTTAAATTATAATATCTGCAATCATATAAATGTCATAGCTCTTTAAAAATATAAAATTCTGAGGAATAAAAGTTACATGAGATGTACCAGCTCGCCATGAGATGTACCAAATATGACTGCTCAGCAGAAATGTGAAAATCCGGCTGATGATTTGTTGAGACTAAGTTTGTAAAATGTTTTCAAGAAAAAAGAAGGTGTGAAGCTAGATTGAAAGTATTTCTTTTTATTATTTATTTATTTTTTAAAGATTTTATTTATTCATAAGAGACAGAGAGAGAAAGAGGCAGAGGGAGAAGCAGGCTCCTGTGGAGCAGGGAGCCCGATGCGGGACTCGATCCCAGGACCCTGGGATAACGACCGGAGCCGAAGGCAGATGCCCAACCATCTGAGCCACCCAGGCGCCCGAAAGTGTTTCTTTTTAATATGGTTTCAATGTAATTAAAGAGCAACGACAAGCCACTTAGGACCCTCCTCCTGATATGCTGTACTCAGCCAGGCCCATGGAAGGATGTTCTTAGCGCAGAGATTCTCAAACCTTCTTGGATCGTGGCACTTTTAGTGTCTCAGTAATTTTTTCATGGTGACCCCAGGGCAAAAGAAATACCTAACAGTTCTGTTTATTAAGTAGTTAGACCCAAATTTAACGGTATTGTAGTTGTGGTTTATGTGGTGTTGGCAGATATTGCTGTGCTTCCCTCAACATTTAAAAATAGTCTATGATACAGCTGTGTGTTTACAGCTGCCGGCATGTTCGGGAACTGTGGTCTTAGCAGCCTTGGCGACAAAACGCGGGTAATGGCTCCAGCGCTCGTTCGTTGGAGGCTGCCGAGAGGATGGTGTATCTGTATGATGGAGTAGTGTGTAGGAGCTGAAGAGAATGAAATAGATCTGTGTATACTGATTTAGAAAGGTCGCTAATCCATGCTTTTAAGTAAAACTTGGAAATTTGCAGGGGAATAGCTATGATATATGCCATTTAAAACACGTATACATATATACACGTAAATGTATACACACACACACACAAAGTGTATATATATTTTGTGTGTACACATGCATCTTGTGTGTTTTGTGCTGGTCCCGGAAGCTCCCTGCCCTGTTCAGGGGGCCCCCCACCCGGTGTTGCCCGCCACTCCGAAGTATGCAGGGGACCACCCAGGCTCCCCTTCAATAGTTGTCTTTTCCCTTTTCCCCACATCGCTATGTCTGGCTCTGCATATCCCATTTTCTCCTCTCCCCTGCATGTTTAACGAATTAAGACAATTTTAAAAAGGAATTATATTGTGAAGGGAGCAAACTTCAAGTTGTACCCTGTAGGACCTTCTTGATGGTAGAAGGAGATCAGTTACAATCTTCAAACCTTAAATCAGTTACAAATCTTAAAACCCTCAGTGGCAGAGCCTCTGTTTCTAAGTCAGTTTTCCTGACCTCAGGTTCACACATTTCTCTCAAGCTACCTCCTCCTCCTTCTACCCATTCCTGGAAGCCTCTCTGATATATCACAGGCAGCTCCAAGCCCTGCCCAGCACACAGTCTAATTTGCTGCAGGGTCCAGCTTCCCTTCACAGTCTTTCTCCCTGCCTCCCTTAGCATGTTTCCTGTAAACAGTAGCCCCCCTCCCTTATCCACTAGGGATACGTTCCAAGACCCCCAGTGGATACCTGAAACCCTATATATACTGTTTTTTCCTATACATATATATATATATACCTAGGATAAAGTCTAATTTATAAAATAGGCATAGTAGGAGATTGTCAACAGTAACCAACAATAAAATAGAACCATTATAACAATATACTGTAATAAAAATGATATGAATGTAGTTTTTCTCTTTCTCTCTCTATCTTACCATCTGTAATCACCCTTCATGTGATGATGGGAGATGATACAACGCCTACATGATGAGGTGAAGGCATGGTGACATAGCATTAGGCTACTATTGACCTTTTGACTGTGTATCAGAAGGTGTATCATCTGCTTCTAGATCACTGTTGACCGCAGGTAACTGAAACCACAGAAGGATCATGGGGAAGGAAAGGACTACTGTCCTAGGTCCCTGGTACACGTGAGGAAGGGTTCTCCTGGTCAATTCTTACCATCACAATTGCTCAACAGTGTGATTTGCACACACACTCTAGCTACCGGGCACCCACACCTGCTTCTGCTTTAGGGCTCCTGCGGTAGCTTATTTCTGGCCGGCTGTCAATTTCACATTCCCACCGAGGCCTTTCCCAACCTCCCCATTTAAGGCATGTCCCCGGTAGAGTTGTCAGATAAAATACAGGAGACCGAGCTCTATTTGAATCTCACATAAGCAATGAGTATTTTATTTATTTATTTATATATTTATTTATTTATTTATTTATTTATTAAAGTATATTTCAAATAGCGCATGGGGCATATTTATACTAAAAGAAGAAGAAGAAGAATTAGTCATTTATCTGAAATTCAAACTGAACTCGGTCTCCTGTATTTTTATTTGCTAAGCCTGGCAACCCTACTTGTAGTCATTTTCTAATATAACACGCTGTTGTGATTTTTCTCCTGGCACTGACGGCTACATGCTATTCTCTTGTTTATTGAGTTGTGTTTGTGTGTTTAACGCCTGTCATCCTCCAGAGGAACGTAGGGTCCATGAGAGCAGAAACCCTGTCTCACTCCCCACTGTCATCTGTCATCCCAGAGCCTAGGATGCCGCCTAGTATGTGGTAGATACTCATTACACTCTCTTCAGGGGATGAACACACATCTTCCAAAGACAAATGTTAATTCTTACGGGGAGTCCATTTTAAACTGAAATATTCCCTACCTACCTTGTATTTTGTGAGGAAGTCACCTTTCACGGAGTTCTGTTGTCAAATAATTATAGACGGGCCAGTTTATCCTTTACTGCTCCCAATTATGCCCTTCAGAACTTCTAAAATAAGGAGTCATGTCAGCCAGTTACAGAAAGAAAAGCTTTGAAAAGACCATTTAAAATAAACAAACAAAACTTTATGACATTTAGTGATCTTGATAAAGGGAAGGGGAGGTCATATATTTTATCAAATATATACATTTTAACCAATTTTTAAAAACTTTAATAATAATAAAAAATGTATCAAATTTTAATTCATAGGATATTATCCACACATTAGGTTGTCCTGGGGTTAACTTTAAATGGTTTTTGGCAAAAATCTCACCATAAAGCTTCTCTTAATGTTATCTATACATATTTTTGAACTTTTTTTTGTAAATGTAGTATTATATGAAATTCCTGAATTTTTTTTTTAATTTGTTCTTAAGTTAATTGGCTTTCTGGTAGTTTAAAGAAAGGTAAGTAATAGTTTCTTGTTCATCCTAGTAAATGATTTTTTTTTCCTGGATATTTGTTTCCTTGGAATGTAAGTTCCCAGAACATTAATCTTATTGATAAAAGATAAAGTTCTATATGATTTTTTTTTCACAAAAAGTTTCCATATCTTCTTTGGGTGAATTTGGCTAAGTGATCTTTACGCAAAATGATCCGCGCAAAATTAGGAGTTGAGCAATTATGAGGAGAATCTAATCAATATAGACTGATTTTGCATAATTCAGATCGCTTCTTTCTTAATTCCAAATATAAGGATCAGGATATTAAATTACATAACAGTTTCTAAATTGTGCTCTGTTTATTTATGTGAAGTCTAAATCGGTGGTGGTTGGTGTGTGTGTAGAACCTGAAAGTGTACATGATTCATACCTTTAATAGATTTTAAGTCTCCAGTTAACTTGTACGCAACATATATATATATATATATATATATATATATATATGTATATATCTTGCTTTCAAAAACACAGATCTCTCTTGGACACTGATAATCAAAGCATCTGTCGTGATATTCAGAAACCCCCTCCAGTATTAACTGGGGATGTTTGATTTTGCAGCTTCTTTCAGAGCAGCTGCTAAAGGTGGTTCAGCATAATTCAGAGGCTTCCCTGCGCCAGTCCCTGAAAGCAACTAGGTTTTGCTTGAATGAAACAAGTAAAAAGCACGAGGCTGGGGAGAGGTTGTAAAGAGTGGGCAGTGGGCTCCCCCAGAATTCCCCTTGGGCGTATCTTATCCTCTCTTAGCCTTGGTGTGTGTGTGTGTGTGTGTGTGTGTGTGCACTAGCTGATGAAACCCCCTTCCTGTTGAACTGGGACGGAACTAAGTGAGCAGGGTGTAGCTTTGGAGGGTTCTGAAATCTAAGAACAAGCTTCCTTTCCCACCACTTTACGCTGAGTCAGTTCACTGCAGAGTGCTCTGCAGGATCTAGAAGCCTTTGTGTTCAGATTATTTTACTAGCTACAAAAGCCACACCCTTGTGCTACACAAACAGAACACTTTGTCCTTCCAGGAGGTCCGGACTTTGACCATAGCCCTGGGATTTCAAAGCCGCCTTACTGTGGCTTGCCTATTGTGATGGAAAGTGTGAGGCCGGTGAGTGTCTCCGTGTTATAATGCAGATTTTTACAATTGCGAGCTCAGGGGCTCACCAGGCCCTGGAGGCTTTGAACAATGATTGAATCTCACTTAAAACTGCCTCAAAAATCCATTTATTATACTCACACAAAAGAAAAAAAGTACAGTGACAGGAGGAAATGGAATAATGTGTTTTGATTTAGAAAAATCCATACTTTTATTTTTTAACAGCACATACTCTTTTATAGCAACTACAGTCCGCCCTTAGCGGCGGTTTTAGTTACCCGCAGTCAACCATGATCTGGAAGCAGATGATCCGCCTTCGGGCTCTCAGAAATACCATCATGTCTCTAAGTCACTAGTAGCCTAACACTACCTCACAGTGTCCACGTCACTCAGCTCACTTGTCTCATCACAGAGGCATTTTATTACCTCTCATCATCATAAGAAGGAGGGCGAGGACAGTACAGTAAGATATTTTAAGAGAGAGACCACATTCACATAACTTTTATTATAGTATATTTTGACACTTGTTCTATTTTATTATTAGTTATTGTTGACAGTCTCTTGCTGCGCCTAATTTATAAATTAAACTTTATCAGAGGCATGTACATATGGAAAAACAAAACAAAACATAGGATCTATAGGGTTTGGTGAATCTGTGGTTTCAGGCATCTGCTGGGGTCTTGGAAGGTTTACCCTGCAGATAGAGGGGACTACTGTTTCCATTTCTGTCTGTTAGGGTAGTAAATGATGCATTGGTCTACACTGGCACCAGGAGGAAGGAAGGGGGAGGAGGGCTGAACTTAGAGGCTGAGCAACCGAACTTTCCTGCTTCTTCCTAGCGTAGCAGCTATCATTTTCATGAGATCTTAGTCTCATCCCCCTCAAACTCTGCTACAGCCTCAAATACATTTCACATAATATTACATTTCTAACTCAATACGGTAATATGAAACTACCTTTCCGTGGATGGTGATTCACCGCACTATGCACTGCCCTGTGCTAAATGCTCTATTTTCTCATTTAATTCTCCACGTAACTTTCTGAGGTAACTTCTATAATCCTTTTTTTCACTAACAAGGAAAGAGGCTTAGAGGTGGTGAAATCTCTAGACAGGGTCACTCAGTTAATAATGAGAAGAACTGGGGTTCTAACAAGGCCTGCTAGATTCCAGGGCTCAAGATCCGGGACCCCTAAGAAATTCAGCCCATTCATTGTACCAGCCCTTGCATTAAATTAAGGAGAGCTGGAGAGGCAGTCTGGTCGAACTGGAAGGCTGGAAGACTGGCTTTGAAGTGTTGCCCTAGGAAGCGAGCTGATTTTACTTAGATGGGATGATTATTGTGGGGGTGGGTGGGCATATTGATAGCTATTGCTAGCCACTTGAGCACCCAACTGGCCGAGCATGCACCCTTGGCAAAATCATTGCCTCTCCTACTGCTTTGCAACCTACATAAAATAATATGGGATATCATTTTTCCTTTAGCCAAGTAGACCGTACGGAATTCTCCCTCTTTACCAGAGCCCCCGTCCCTGGAACAGACCTTCACTACCATCCACCAAACGATATCCTAAACCCTTCTGCAAAGTGAATCTCACACAAAATTGATTATTGACATTTTCCTGAAGTCTCACGCTTTGACTAACCCTATGAATTTCAGTTATTGCAAGAAATAATGTAAAACAACCTACCCCTGCCTTTTTTTCTTAACAAAACTTAATTGTATCTGAGGTGGTTTTTTTTTTTAGTGTGGTTTATGAATGCTCATGTTTTTATTTTTTTATTTTGATATGTGACTTTAATATCAGCCAAAAAACAATATAACTATCATTCATTTGGTGAGCCCTCAAACTGAATACAAATATTCTAAGAAGTGTTTATTTTTTTGTCAATGTGAGCAAATCTTTGGTCAAATCATTGGTCACTTTTTTCTGGAAACACTCTATTCTCCTGGCTTCTCTGGCACCAGAGTCCTTTGATTTTCTGTCTGTCTCATCTGCTGTTCCTTCTTGCTCACCTTTGCTAGGTTTTTCTTTTTTTTCTCAACTGCTAAATCCTGGAGCAGGATTTACTGATTGATTGATTGACTGATTGATTGGTAGAGGGGCAGAGGGAGAGGCAGAGAGAGAATCTTAAGCCCCACGTGGGGCTCTATCTCATGACCCTGAGATTATGACCTGAGCTGAAATCAAGAGTCCAGTGCTTAAACAACAGAGCCACCCATGACATCTCCCCTAGTCCCAGAGCTCTAGTCCACATCTCCCTCCCTGTGGACACCAGTGTTTGTCACAGGTACAAAGCAGGACTTTTAATTTTCTCTCAGAATGATTCCTCTCCTCGTCTCCTCCATCTTGGTTATTTAAACTACTATGTACCCTGTTGTTCAAACTATTTCGTGGTCTCTGGTTTTTGTATCTCCCCCATCTCTGTCATCCTCTTTTCTCTCTACAGACTAGCTTTTCACCGTATATTACTTACCAGTGCTGGAGAGAGGGACAAAGCTTCTAAATGCCAACACCAGCCCTGGCTTAGGAAAGAAAGTCATTTGGATAAGCTCTTGTTGTTAGCTGTCCGCCCTGACTTACAGCAGCCAGCATGGGACTAAGGTCATATGCTACAATCAGGCCTTAGCTCTGGTGTTGAGTAGGGCAATTTTCAGAGAAGGCAGTTGGTGGTAGCATGGCATAGGCAGACATCCTAATAATGTTTATAGTCTTGCCAGATTTTCAATGATTTTTTACGTTCATGGCCCCCTTGACTTGAACACTCATGTAAAAAATCAGAAAAGAATATGCTTTTATCAGTAATGACTGTAGCCTACAGACTTCTTTTTGTGCTCCATCGTTTCATTTTTTTCCTTATTGATTAACAAAGAACTTGGACTATATGATTTCCCAGCCCACCTTGACATCAGCTCTTTCTCAAGTTCAGCCCAGCAAGTTTTGTTTCATCTTATTTCTCTACTGAATGTGCATGCCTAGGTGGACTATTGCCAAGTAGGCCTTTCGGGGGTAATCAGATGTACTAAGAGTGGTGGTGACTTGAATTCAACCAGAGTCTGTTAAAATTGATTTAATTATAACCTTTATAACAGGATCCTGAGTAATGAGGGGGTGGGGGAGGAGGAAAGATGCACAACTATAGGAATTCCCCCAAACAAAAGAAATCTAGTGAGAGAAAAAAAAAATAGAGCAAATACTCTTAATTTTGCCAATTCAAGGAAGTCTGATGGCTGATATTCACCTTTCCTTTGGCCAGGATCTTGACCCATCCTAAGTCGGCGCATCACAGAAGGAAAAGCCGAACTGTACACTAAGATTTATCTTACTAAAAAAAAGTGGCATTCATGCCCCCCCAAAAGGGGGAGGAGCCTCTCTCTTCGTGAACTAGAATTATTCATCTTATTTCTTACCTCCTCAGTCTCTCAAGAGTAATTTTCAAGCGGAAATCTACTGGGCAGTTTTGCTGGGATGGGCCTTCCTTTCTAGCAATGCAGCTATTTCCATTTAATAATTAAATAATTTTTATGGAAATTCCCTCTTAAAAAGCATTACTTAAAAAAAAAAATTGTGCAACATTTCTCCTCAAACTTCCTCAAGAGTGCATATGTCACAGCAGGAATAAATGATGTGAAATTGCTTTTCTGGGACCTGGTTCCATAAGAAAGTAAAACAACGTTTTAGGAGCCCATTGCTTCACAGAATAAACATCATGATTGTCATTTTCATGAACTGATTTTTGTATATTTGAAGACAGAATCCTTCACATGATAGCTAAATTGTTTTTTTTTTTCTTTTTAAGATTTTATTTGACAGAGAGAGAGCACAAGCAGGGAGAGTGCAGAGGGAGAGGAAGAAGCAGGCTCCCCCACAGAGCAGGGAGCAGCAGCGAGCCTGTTGCGGGACTTGATCCCAGAACCCTGGGATCATGACCTGAGCCGAAGGCAGACACACAACCGACTGAGCCAGCCAGGCACCCCCATGATAGCTAAATTGTTTTGATTACTTGAAATGTCACAATATGAAAAATGGTACAACTGCAATTTCCTCACTTTTATCTAATCCAAATCATACACCAAAGCTGAGAAAAATGTCATTGGATACTGAAGATATTCACAAGCAAATGAAGACTGGAGTATTAAAAAAAATAAAGGATGAGGGGCGCCTGGGTGGCTCAGTTGTTAAGTGTCTGCCTTAGGCTCAGGTCATGATCCCGGGGTCCTGGGATCAAGCCTTGCGTCGGGCTCCCTGCTCAGCGGGAAGCCTGCTTCTCCCTCTGCCTCTGCGTGCTGCTCCCTCTGCTTGTGCTCTTTCTGTCAAATAAATAAAATCTTAAAAAAAATAAAATAAAAAAAATAAAGGATGAGTCATAAAATATGTTTTATGTTAGATAAAATCCATTTATCTTCATGAATGATGTTGCCACCAGTTTTCAAGCAAACTGATAAAAATCTTTGGTAGAGCAATACAGACTATGTAGAAGGTTCAGATAGGGTCCTTGTTTTGCCTTCTTCCTTGTTTTCTTCTTGTTGAAAAAACTGAGAAACAGTCACTGATGTAGCTTCAAAATTTCCCCAGAGGGAGTAAATTATAAACTCTTCTCAGAACACTAGCTTTGGGGGCGCCTGGGTGTCTCAGTCGGTTAAGCATCTGACTTCAGCTCAGGCCATGATCTCGGGGTCCTGGGATGGATCGGGCAGTTGTGTTCCCTGCTCAGCAGGAGACTGCTTGTCCCTCTTCCTCTGCCCCTCCCCCCACTGGTTCTCTCTCTCTCTCTCTCTCTCTCTCTCTCTCTCTCAAATAAATAAATAAAATCTTAAAAAAAAAAACACTAGCTTTGGATAAAGAATTCTGTGGTCAGATGAATTTGGGGATCCGTCTTGTATATATACTCCATGATTTCAGATTCCATCTGAGCCACCCAGGCGCCCCATCAGTGATCTCTCAAAAGTGCAAATCAAATCAAGTCCTATTTCTACTAAAAACTCTTCAATGGCGTTCTGACATTTTTAGAATATTGACTTTTTTTTTATTTTAAGATTTTATTTATTTATTTGACACAGAGAAAGAGACACAGCGAGAGAGGGAACACAAGCAGGGGGGAGCGGGAGAGGGAAAAGCAGGCTTTCTGCTGAGCAGGGAGCCTGATGCTGGGCTTGATCCCAGGACCCTGGGATCATGACCTGAGCCGAAGGCAGACACCTAATGACTGAGCCACCCAGGCGCCCCAGAATATTGACTTTTATAAGGTTTGCATGACTTTCTGTGATCTATCTAGTCATAGTTAAAAGTCCCAATATCATCTTGTACTGCTCACCCTGTTGATTTTTTCTCTCCAGAAATTCAGGATTGGGGCACCTGGATGGCTCAGTTGTTAAGCATCTGCCTTCGGCTCAGGTCATGATCCCAGGGTTCTGGGATCGAGCCCCGCATCGGGTTCTCTGCTCAGCAGGAAGCCTGCTTCTCCCTCTCCTACTCCCCATGCTTGTGTTCCCTCTCTTGCTGTCTCTCTCTGTCAAATAAATAAATAAAATTAAAAAAAAAAAAAAGAAATTCAGGATTTCTTTCATTACTTAGATGTACGGCCCTCCCTTTTGCATGCAGGCTTGCACACTCAGTTTTTTCTTTTCTGGCACAAAGTCCTACCACTCATTCACGCCAAGTCCCTCAGCCTTCCGTTGTTTAGAGAATCCTGCTCTTTTATCGGTCTTTTTTTTCTTTCCTATCAGATTTTAGGGGGAAAAAATTTAAACACCAACTTTCTTGAGTTAGGCTCCTTCTTATGGATTCAGTTTTTCCTTTTTGTAGTGTTCATCACAATTGTGATTTCTTTCTTTGGCCCTTATGCTCATGGTCCACTTTGATGATGGGGAGCCTATCTGTCTTCTTCGTGGTTGCATTCCCCAGTGTGCAGTGTGTGGAAGACCTCCGGTAATTCAACATTCACTAAGTGAAGGAATATTATGAGCAAAGTGTTGTAAATTTCCTGTTGCTCCTTTGCACAGTTCTTCTCTCTTAAAGCTTAAATCAAAATTTTATTTTCTCTCCTCTAGAGATTAGAGGAGATTTCTAATTGGATTTCTCCAATCTAATAACTTTGATTATTATATTTGTCTGAGTTTTAAGAACGAATGAACAATGTTCTGAAAGTCCTGAGATTTCTCTCAGAGAAATGTCTACATCTGCAAAATTTTCCTGAGAAAATAAGTTCCCAGCCATTATACATTTTTGATGTTCAATAAATAAATTATTCATTCAATAAAATGGACTGTTCTTGATTATAAAAAATACTTCTTCATCACGTACAGTGTATTGCTATTCTATTTAATATGGCAAAACTGCTTTCAGATGTATTTTTGCCCTCAAAAGGTGATATTTGGGGGCACCTGAGTGGCTCAGTCAATTAAGCATCTTCCTTCAGCTCAGGTCATGATCCTGGGGTCCTGGGATCGAGCCCCGCATCGGGCTCTCTGCTCAGTGGGGAACCTGTTTCACCCTCTCCTGCTCCCCCTGCTTGTGTTCACTCTCTCTCTCTCTGTGTCAAATAAATAAATAAAATCTTTTAAAAAAGGGGGATATATTAGGTTTTATTTGGATAGGACTCAATATTTCATAAAATATATTTTAATTATGGTCTAACTTTTTCTAGTCTTCAATATACTAGTTTATAAATGCAGAATTGATTGGTCCTGTAAGCTAATGGAAATAGGGGTCCATTGTATTAAAAGTATCAGGATCCCTTAGCTTGTTTTCTGTTTTATTTATTGTTCTTTAATAGCAAAGAGAATCTGCAGCTTTTTCTTCCTCCAGACTTATAACAGATCATGAGATTTCCCCATAGCTGTGCCTTTCATCATTTTATTGCTCGTTCCACCTTTTCTTTTGAATCTTCTCACTGTCCCACACAGCTGAAATAAATGGGAGAATAACTCAGTAAAACTTACCCTTTTAATTAGTCACTTGCTTGGACTCTGAGCAACCAAGCCAGCACCCACATTGCCTCCAAGATTTTTAGCCCAGGGTGGTAGCTATAAATAGCACATTTCTATCTACACTTAAGTTTAAAAAAAAAAAAAATGAAGGGTTGCTATGATAAGGTCACAAGTAAGGTTTAGTGAGGAATGTAATTCTGGTAGGACAGCTAACCATCTGCTAGATAGAAGATATTATAAGGAAAGAAAATTTGAGCCTTAGGTCTCTACTGTTTCTATACTGTCATGAATCTTGATACCTGCAGCTCTAATATTGTCTGTTTCACACAGTCCCTCTGTGCCTCGGATATTAGCTCTTCTCCCAGATGTACCTAGTGAATAGTGTTTTACACGTTGCCATCTTGAGCATCTAATATATGCCAGAGGTTGTATTATCCCTAGTTCTGTAATCGTGTATTTTTTTTTTAAAAGATTTTATTTATTTATTTGACAGAGAGAGAGACAGCGAGAGAGGGAACACAAGCAGGGGGAGTGGGAGAGGGAGAAGCAGGCTTCCCGCCGATCAGGGAGCCCGATGCGGGGCTGGATCCCAGGACCCTGGGATCATGACCTGAGCCGAAGGCAGTCGCTTAACCAACTGAGCCACCCAGGCACTCCTGTAATCGTGTATTTTTTAAATGAAGAAACTAAATATCAGCATGGTTAAGTAATGTGTTCAGATTCCCCTGTACAGTAAGTTGTGAGGTCTGCTGTTCAAACCCAGACCTTTCTGACTGTGGTCTGTTCATTTTCCAGGGTACCTCATTGCTTATCCTCATCACGCAGAGCAAGATGGCATGATAGCCAATGCGCTGATTTCATAAACGGTCCTTTTTTCATATCTGTTGCAGCTCCTTGCCCCCTTCCCCCACCAGGCATCATCCATAGGCTCCTCCTTGGTCAGCTTTCTCCAGTACTTACACCTGCCTCCACCTCTGGGAGGTGATCTTCCTTGCAGGCATTGCATCGTCAAAATACTATCCAGGTAGGGCTAAGTCTGCTTAGAGCTGGTTTTGTTCATAATGAAATGTCAGTTTTTCTACAAGGTACTAAAGGAGGGCAGGCCTTAGCCAAAAATATATTCACAGAAATCCCATTAATACAAATTTGTTCTTTAAGTGACCTAAAATTATGTAATTTCCCTGAGAGAGTTAATACTTCTTGCCATGGTTTAACTTAAACTGCATGTTTTGGTCGATAGTTTGTTGTTATTTTTCTACCAATAAACTGAGATCAGCTTTCCTGAGTGAGTGTAAGTTTAATGTGGGGTGGGGTAGGATAGAGTGAGGAGGAAGGGGAAGATGGGCATGGACAGAAGCAGGCATTAAGGTATTCATGAGTTCAGTTTTGGATAGAGCCCTTTCTAGGGAGAGCAGTTCTGAAACAAATACTCTTCTAATGGGGACTACCAGAGGTTGGCAAAGTCTGTTCCTTGTGAGCATGAGACACAAGGAATGTGGCTGGGTCTCAGTCTTGGAAATCAGATGTTTCCCAGTTTGGATAAGGGCAGTCCTTGAACTCTGGAAAAGTGATATTGCATTCCCATCTTCGCCCATTAGTTTCTCCATACCCAAAGTCTTCTGTCTGAGCATACTTTGTTCATGCCTTCTAAGTCCTACATATGTCTTGATGACAAATTACTAGGTTACATGCTACCCACTCAACTTGCCTTAAGAATTTTCTTTTTATTTTATTTCATTTTTTTCCATCATGATAAGTATACTCTTTAATCCTCATTCCCCCCACCTACCTCCCTGCTGGTAATCATCTGTTTGTTCTCTATAGTTAAGAATCTGTTTCTTGGTTTGTCTCTCTTTTTTCGTTTGCTTGTTTGTTTTGTTTCTTTGTTTCGCCTTTGTTTCTTAAATTCCACGTACAAGTGAGATCATATAGTATCTGTCTTTCTCTGACTGACTTATTTCACTCCATATGTGTGTGTGTGTGTGTGTGTGTCACTTTTTCTTTATCCATCATCTATTGATGGACATCTGGGCTGCCTTCATAGTTTGGCTATTGTAAATAATGCTGCAATAAACATAGGGATGCACATACCCCTTTGAATTAGTGTTTTTGTATTTTGGGGGTAAATACCTAGTAGTGCAATTCCTGGATCATAGGGTAGTTCTATTTTAAGTTTTTTGAAGAATTTCCATACTGTTTTCCACAGTGGCTGCACCAATTTGCATTCCCACCAACAGTGCATGAGGGTTTCTTTTTTTCCACATCCTTGCCAACATTGTTGTTTCTTGTGTTTCTGATTGTAGCCATTCTGAGAGGTGTGAGGTGATATCTCATCGTAGTTTTGATTTGCATTTCCCTGATGATGAGTGATGTTGAAGCTGGAGAGTGAGGTTCTTGTCTCACGGAGTCCAAGGATGAATCTCACGGACAAAGGAGAGTGAGCAAAGTAATAGAGTTTTATTAAACAAGGATACAGAAAAAGCTCTCAGGAGTGAGAGGGGTCCCGGCTGGGTTGGAAATAAGGGCTTTTCATCTCTGGCCTTTTATGAGGACTTTACCAGGAAACTTGCTGGTGGTTAGGTCAGTGGCCTGGAACCAGACATGACGCTATACATTGTGTGAGAGTTTTTTTTTGTTTTTTGTGACATCTGTGATCTATAGATACGTATTGCTAGGTCTGGTTAATCTTTATAGTGAACTTTCCCTCTGAGGCCTGATTAGTTTTTGTGGTTATTTTTATTTTCTGTGTTCACAATGTAATTATTAGAAAAACATTTTAACCCTAGTAATTGGGGTAGGGTGGTCTAAATTGCCCTGATCTCCTCTTTGTTCTGTCTCAGCATCTTCATACCTGAAATACCCTCAGAGCCTTGTCAGGGGCCTCCTGTCTCTCCCTGCCTATACCTTAACCCTTTCTCTACTCACTGGCAGATGACTCAAGGTCTTGGTTCCAAAATCCTAGGCCAGAGATTATAGTTGCCCAGCTTCAGTTGTGTCCTCGGGTAAAAAATATCAGTGCTCAACCTGTTATTAGTAATTCTTTCCACTTCCTGCATGTGTTTCAGCCCCAATCAAGAAAGACTGGCACTGGGCTGCGAGTGAACAGCTTTCTGTCATAGAGAGAACTCGGGGGGCTTATACCCTCAGAGATGTTATCTTACTACCTTGGTATTTCTTTTGTGTACATGTGAAAGACAAATCATGTATCCCGACTAAGCATGAAAAAGGAAAACAAAAGCACCCATTGGGAAAAGCCTTCCTCAAATCCCCTGAACCAGACATCTCCCATTTCCTTTGCTTAAGCTCATTTCCTGACAGCCAGCCTTATGCCTTTCTGAGCTCTTTTATTATAGTTTCGAAAAAACAAGCAGGTCTGCGCACTGCCTCTCTGCTTGCTAACTTCAGCTGTGGAAGGCAGCCTCTTAGACTTTCCATCTATGTGAATTCTTTGATGAGATTAAATTGTACCCACACATAAATAATTTTAAGAATAACTTTATCAATACTTTAAAAAGTCTAGAAATGTAATTGTCAGCAAAATTATATACCTTTTTTATTTTTGGATTTTATGCTTACACAACAACAATAAAACACTAAACTCTTGTACATTTACTTTAAGAAAACTCTTCTTTCCTCTGTAGCTTCAGGGAGGAAAGCAGCCTGATTTATTTTTCATTTTTCAATTTGTGTCTATGCCTAAAGTTGGATATTTCTTGGTTATGTTTCTGAGAACTTCTTCCCACAAGGTTTGACATGCTTGGTTCCCTTCATTTTTCCTTTCTTCCTTTGCCACGCTTTTCTATTTTATTTTATTTTGTTTTCAAGATTTGAATTTTTTTTTTTCACCAATTATTTCAATAATAGAAAATCTAGAGTCCTTACACGCTTTTCTATTTTAATCATTTACCTAAACTTTATTTCTTGGAACATTAGACAACTTCATCCAGAACTCTCACTTTTCTGCGTTTTCTCTTCTCAGTACAATAAGATCCCCCACCTCCCCCTGGCTTCTGTCTGCAGTTTAGGCCAGAATGTGTGTGATCATTAAAAACAAAACAAAACTAAACCACACACGCAGGCTACAGCTCTGGATGGGCTCCAGGATTCCATTAGCCAGACAATGGGCGGCCCCAGCCAACAGGCAGGGGGGCGGGAGGAAGCCTGTCTTGCCTGCTTTGGGTGTCGGGACCCTGAGCAGGGTCAATAGCAGGTTGAGGCTGGGAATGGGGTGGACTGATTGTTTTGCAAATAGTGGTGGTAAATATCTGACACGGCCTGGCCTGCTCTACTTAGAGTTGCGTTAAAAATCGATTAAATTTGGTAGCGTGTATTTAAAAATCCATTTTACAAATTTCTCTCTTTATTTTTTTTTCCCCTCATAGAACAGTTCAAATAAAACTGTGACCAATTTTGGAATAACTACAGCCAAGCAAGAAATGGCTTAGTGAGATGCTAAAAATAGATGTCTTCCTTTAGATTTTTTTTTTTCTTGTTCATTTCCAAAAGACTTGCCAGTGTACTTGGGATTATAGTCTGAAGACTAAATCAGTCCAATAAAACAATGAAAAATGCAAGGATTAGCATTTTGTTACATAAAAAAGTAATTGCTGCTTTCTGTATTTAGATTTCTGAATTCTTATAGGCTCTCAGCAATTTTGTATCAATCTCTGCAAGAAATTGCCAGAAGTGAAGAGGACTGAAATAGGATCACTGTACAAGTCTGAAGTTATATTTTCGAGGGAAACATTTTAATTTAAAAAACAACTAACACATGGAAAACTCAGTTTACCATATGTTATTTCTGTTACTCCTCTACATCACCCCTGTAGTTCCTGGAATGTACAACCCAGGATGGTGGGGATCTTGAGTTACTAATCATGGCGTCCACAGACCACGGGGGAAAGCTGAATTCTCAGCCCTGATGCGAAAACTGCTCAGAGGGGAAAGAGGGGAAAGGAATCATCTGCTCATTGAAACGATGTGCAGAGCCTGTGTGACACTTTACACAAATAATTTCATTTCCTAACAGTGTTTCCCTCCCACTCCCAACCACCCTCTCCTCAATCCCAGAGTTAGAAATTTTTATCAAAGTTTACAGATGAGCAGACTGAGGCTCAGATAAAACCTACTCATTCTTACCAAGCGGTTTTTCTTTTCTTTTTTTAATCAAAGGCATAACAGTTCAAAAATTACATGCTCAAAGTTGCACAGCTTCTAATTGACAGATCTAGAACATTAAGCCCACATGTTATGCTTCCAAGTACAGTTCTCTTTCTACCAAGTGTCACTTGTATACTGCGGTTTTTTGTTTTTTTTTACTCACTCTTGCAAACAGTAAAGAATAGGGAAACCTCATAAGGCTGGGCTGGAGTAGACAGAATTTACGTTTTGCTTTGGAAAGTCTGGTGAGGGTCAGGAAGGAAGACTCACATCCCTCTCAGTAAGATCAGAAAGGGTAGGAAAACAGCACGAAGTCCCCACATGGGCCCTGCTGGCAAAGCTAGGAAAACAGGATTCAGTCTTTTAGGATCCCAGTGTTTTGGCTCATGCTTCCCCCATGGCTTTTTTCTCTGCTAGGGAAACACTCATTCTTTGAGATATACTCCTTTGTTGCCCTTCCTCTCTCTTCTCACCCTTTATTTTATTTTATTTTTTTTAAAGATTTTATTTATTTATTTGAGAGAGAATGAGATAGAGAGAGAGCATGAGAGGGGCGAGGGTCAGAGGGAGAAGCAGACTCCCTGCCGAGCAGGGAGCCCGATGTGGGACTCGATCCCGGGACTCCAGGATCATGACCTGAGCTGAAGGCAGTCGCCCAACCAACTGAGCCACCCAGATGCCCCTCTTCTCACCCTTTAAAGAATAACTGTCTACCCCAATCTTGTAAAGAAAAGTAGGGTCTGCTGGTTTGAGCTTGGAGCTAAGGGGAGAACCTTTTACAGATCTCATGATCAACAACGTGTTAACTTGGCTATCCTGAGTTTCCCACTTAAGGGTATCCCATTACCTTTACAAAAACATCCATCCTAGGTTAACTCTATAATGTGAGCATGAGTCAGGCTGGGGGAAGGCAGGGCTGATACACCAGGAGGAAAACACCATGCGCGAGCTAAGGCAGACGATGTTTCCTGTAAGTAAACAGGGTATGGATGACTTGAGAAAAAACACAAAAACAACAAAAATTTTAGGCACTGCTTTCACTAAGCTTTCAACTTACAGATTGTAGTTGCACTTTGGCTATAATCTTTGTATTTTTTAATTTTAATTTTCCTTTTCTAGTTCAACTTGTTTCATTCTGACTACAAATTTGATCTAAGATATTAGTAATTCTGGATTTTCTGTTATGGATTTTAAGAGACACTAATAGTATTTGGATTTACAGAGATTTTCTTTTTAAATAAACACAAAAGAGTGAATAAAAACAAAGGAGATTTTTTAATTTTTTATTTATTATTTTTTTGGCCCTCCCTTAGAACATTTTTTTTTTTTTTATCAAAGGATGACAGGTTCTCCAACCACACCCAGAAAGTCTCTTAAAAATATTGATAAAGCTGTCACTGCAGACACATTCTTCAGTAAAAGGATATCAACACATTACTAGTGTCAGAAATTTGTATTTTATGGAAAAAGATTTTTTCTTTAAGTACAAGGTATAGCAAAATCATTAGAGAATATGTACACATGATTGTGTTGATAGAAACTTTTTTAAATTGCCAGAACACTTTAGCTTCTGATTTTACTCAACTTCACTGAACTCCTCTGAAATGTTTTGACTCCTACAAGTAGATTATTGGGTGAAGAAATTGATAGACCTCATTCAGGTAAAGTATGTATAATTATACAAAGTCAAGAATTTTGAAACACCTGCTATGACTAGATTATAAAGCAAGTGTAGATTAAAAACCAGTGTGCTTCTAAATTCACCTGCAGTTGCCATTGCAAGGGAGATTTTGAAGAAAAGGCTGAATTCAGTGGGAAAAAACTGGTTATTAGCTCGTTTTTAACCAATCTTTATTTTAACATGAAAAGAGTACATGAATCCAGCCTGCATACTTTTGAGTTGGTTTATAGGCCTACTTATATTCTTAAACTTCCTTAATCAAGTGTTTTCTTCAACTTTTTTACTTGGTTGGTGTATCAGTCAGGGTTCTCCAGAGAAAGAGAGCAAATAGGATGTCTGTCTGTCTGTCTATCTTTCTTTCTATCTATCTATCTATCTATCTATCTATCTACTGTGGGAGAGGAAGAATAATTTTCCCTTTACCCATCTAGGGGCTGAGAACCGCTCCCCCTCACCTTGTAATAAAAGACAGATTAGCAGGAGAAAAACAAACAGAAGTTTAATTACATGTGTACCTCCTTTATACATGTGAGAGACCCAGGAAAAGTGAGTAACTTCCCTGAAATGGCCCAAGTCACCACCTTAAATATCATTTCCAGCTAAAGACAAAAGAAAGATGTTAGGGGCGGGGAGCCAGTTATGGGAGGTCACTAGGAAAAGCACAGTAATCAAGGGAAGGCTGTTTGGCAGACTTAATTCATTTGCCTTCTTCAGTGATAAGAGTTTCTAGAGATTTAGTCATCTTCCCCCTTCCACTACACCCGGGAGACACCCTTACAAATGGAGATTTCCCTTATAAATGTAAATGTCTCCTACAAAAGGGTAACTCCCACTTGGTTTTTCAGAGTTTCTCCTGTGTCTGCAGTGTCTTAAAAGTAATGAGCTCCAGATAATCCTTATGCCAAAGAGACAGGATTTGGGGGAGCAAATTCTGCTTTCCTTTACTCTCTATCTATTGAGAGATTTATTTCTTTATTTTAAGGAACAGGTTTACAGGATTGTAGAGGCTGGTCCTACATCTGCAGAACAGGTTGGCAGGCTGGAGACCCAGGGGAGAATCGAAATTTAGCTTGAGTCTAAAGACAGTGTTGAGGTTGAGTTTTCTCTTCTTTGGGGGACCCTAATCGTTTAAAGCCGTCAACTAATTGGATGAGACCTAGCCACATTATGGAGAGTAATCCACTTTTCTCCAAAGTCTACTGAATTAAATATTAATGTCATCTAAAAAATACCTTCACAGCAACATCCAGACTGGTTTTTTAGCAAATTTCTAGGTACTGTGGTCTCGCCAAGTTGACACATAAATTTAACCATCGGGGTTGGCAATGATAAAACCATCTATTTAATCTCTGAAGTTAGATACTCAAGGTAGATTCCCTGAAGAGAGAATTAATGACCTCTCTATGGCGAATGGCAATGGAGAAATTCTCCACGGGTTCCATGGGCAGATATTAGCTGCTTGTTCAATAGGCAGTTTTCCCTTCTTAGAGTTACCAGATTTAGCAAATAAAACTATGGGATGCCTAGTTAAATCTGAGTTTCAGGTAAACTGTTAATACTTTTTTAGTAAAAGTATGTCCCACATTTTGTATGGAGCTTACTTATATTAAAAACTTATTCATTTTTATCTGGAATTCAAATTTAACTGGATGTCTTCTATTATTTTTCTAAGTATACATTTTTTTTAAAAAAATTCAAAGACCTTATTTCTTTGGAACAGGTTTACAATAAAATTGAGAGGAAGGCACAGAGATTTCCCATATACCTTCTATCCCCATGCATGCACAGCCTCCCTCATTATCAATAGCATTCACTAGAATGGTACATTTATTACCAAGGATGAACCTACACTGACACATCATAATCACCTAAAGTTCATAGTTTACCTGGGATTCATTCTTGGTATTGTACATTCTATGGGTTTGGACAAAAGTATAATGACCTATCTCCATCATACTATATGGTGTATTTTCACTGCCCTAAAGATCCTCTGCCTATTCACCATACCCTCCCACCCTGCAGCCAAAACCACTTCTTACTGTCTCCAAAGTGTTGCCTCTTCTAGATGTTCTGTATTTTATCTTGCAACCTTACCTTTTCTTAATACCACGTCTTTTTTTGGAGCGTGGGCGCAACTTGCCCAATCTAAAAGAGTGTTCTGGCCCACATCTGGGCCACAACACACAGTTGTGTCCAATGGAATATAATTGGAAGACTTTTTCATCTTTGCTATTTGATCATTGCGCCTTTTTTACTTCTTTATGTCCAAACCAAGATGCAGTGTCCAGAGGAGGTGAGGCTACCCATGTGAGAATGAGAGGCACATGTTAAAAATGACAGACTAGGAGAGAAGAAGGAGAGTGGCATCCTGAAGAGATCCTTGAGTTGACGCATCAGTTCTAAAATGCCCACTTTAGAATCTCCTATTAGGTGAAAACACAAACCTTTATTTGCTTAAGCCATTGTTGTTATATTCCCGTTACATGAAACGATATAGCAGCCTGTAAATTGTAGATTTCTGTGTGGCCTTTGGAATCAAATTCAGGGAATAGCTTGTTTCATTTCTGTAAGATACACCTCCCTGTCACCTCTTGTCTATGAAAAACAATCTTTTCTGCTTCCTGATTCCTGAGTGAATTTGGAGATAGAATTGCCTGCAAGCCAGTCTGAAGAAATGAGAGGGTTTTTTTTTTTCTCTTTTTTTCTGTATTCTGTGTCCTTGTATACACACATATGTGCTGTGGCAATGTTAATTTGGTCAACTACCAAAATAAGTCAGACTTTATAACAACCATGGGAGCAAAAGAAGGACTCCCTTTATATCTGCCTCAGACTATATCTTGAAATTCTGTTCCAAACTGTTACACTTCATCAGAACAAGTAAATATAAGAAACAAGAATAGTCAGCTACTTTTCCAGGAAATATCATATAAAAGTAGGCATTATCTAAGTCAGTAGGAAATAGTAGGCCACGAAGCTGCGCTTGTAACCAATAAGAAGTGTTAAGTATTGTGAATTATTTCTAGTACACCAAGTTTGTAGCTATAAGTAAATTAGGTTCTTGAGTGACGTGAGTAAATGTGAAAAACATAAATACAGATATTTCTGTATCTAAAAAACAAATGCAGCTCTCTCATGAGAGTCTATGGAGTTTATATTTATCTGGCACAAAATAAATTCAGTGTGCTTTTGGAAGGTACATTAAGAATCATGATTCCTGGGCGCCTGGCTGGTGCAGTCAGTTAAGCATCCAACTCTTGGTTTTGGCTCAGATCATGATCTCAGGGTCCTGGGCTTGAGCCCCATGTTGGGCTCCATGCTCAGTGTGGAGTCTGCTTGGGATTCTTTCTCTCCCTCTCCATCTGCCCCTCCCTCTTGTGCTCTCTCTCTCTCAAATAAATAAAAATAAAAATAAAAAAAATCTAAAGAAAAAAGCAATCCTAATTCCTTCCAAAGTCTTAATCATCCACTCATCCCTGGCCCTTCTGTTCATTTCAAAGGAATTTGTGAGTGGCTAGAGTTATTTGTGGCTGTTGTGAAGATTTTGTCTGGTCTTTTGAGACAATGTACAGGTAGAGGACATAGTGTTTGATTTTTATATTACCAAAAAGGAAAATTGGAAATCACTTATGTCTTTGTTTTCATTATAACCAAGCTGTCCAACCTCTCTGAACCCTAATTTATGAGGATGAAAAATAAGGATGGTCATAAATATAATCCATTTCTGAGGGATGTTGAAATAATTAACAAGAAAAAATTACTATTCTTTGTTCGAGAAAACAGATGTTCTATGATATAAATTGTTTCATGTTGTTTTTCAGGATATGGGAAACATACCTCTTTAGTGAATAAAACCATATTTGACAATAGTCAGTAAGTAGGTATATGAGTTCCATCCTTGAGAGGAAATGCAAAAGAAAATAATGCTCTAGAAGCAATGTGTTTTTTGGACAATGTGAATTGGCCATTATTTTACTTATGAATTACACTATTTTTTATATCTATATATCTGTATATCTATATATATCTTCTGAAATGATAAAAAACCAAAACTCAAAGAACATGACAAAAATTGTATTTTTCACATGTTGATAGATAGCATCACCTTAACATTTTAGATTATAATTGTTATTTACAACACAGTCAGGTTTAAACTACTAAAGTAGTTTAAAGATGACCCTTGGATGACGCAGGTTTGAACTCCACGCGTCCACTTGTATGGGGATTTTTTTACGGTATAGCACTGCAAGTGTACTTCCTCTTCCTCTACATTTTCTTTTTTCTTTTTCATTATAAGAATACAGTATATGATACATATAACATGCAAAATATGTGTTAGTTGACAGTTTATATTATCAGTATGACTTGTGGTCAGCAGTAGGCTATTAGTGGTTAAGGTTTTGGGGGGTCAAAAATTAAATGCAGATTTTTGACTGCATGGGGGAGGGGAGTCAGGGCTCCTAAACCTGGCATTGTTTAAGGGTCAACTGTATGTGAAAAATAACTATAGTTTTTGACTTAACACAATGATGTCTACTATGCATTATGGATGTTATTTTAAGTCATACCTCATCTTGTGTAAATTCCTTTTATAAAGAAGAAAAGAGATTCTTGTTTTTAGAGTTTAATTGACTAATAGCCCAGATGCATCTGTGCTATTTGCATAACTAGAAAATATATTTTTTAAAGATTTTATTTATTTATTTGACAGAAAGAGGGAGAGAGAGAGCACAAGCAGGGGGAGTGGCAGGCAGAGGGAGAAGCAGGCTCCCCGCTGAGCAGGGAGCGCGATGCAGGACTCAATCCCAGGACCCTGGGATCATGACCTGAGCTGAAGGCAGACGCTCAACGGACTGAGCCACACAGGAGCCCCTAGAAAATATTTTTATCCTATAGAAAGGTATAAGAAAATGTAAGGTTATTTGGTACAAAGGGGAGATTGGTATTACCTACATTCTTTTACATTTGTGTTTTTATTTATTTATTTTTTGAAGATTTTATTTTTAAGTGATCGCTACACCCAACGTGGGACTCGAACTCACAACCCCGATATCAAGAGTCGCATGCTCCACCAGCTGAGCCAGCAGGACACCCCTTAAATTTTTTTAAAAATTTACCTATTTATAAATAAAAATAGGAGAACATTGCAAAAGAAAAAACCCCTAAAAGGAAGGTAAAGAATGAAAAACCACTCTGGCACTTCTTTTTGTCACTTCACATTTAGTCTAGTTTCTGATCGGCAGGGCCATTTCCTAGGCCTATGGTGGTGATTGGCACCTGTACCATTACCAGTTCATCTGACCAGGGTAAGCAGTTCCAACTAGCGCTAAAAAGATCTACATAGATGTGCATCAACTAGCCACTCACTGTCGCTGAGGCAAAGCAGGAATGTTGGCATTTTCTTCCCTTTTCTGAGCACCAGAATTTATTCTGATATGTGCTAGTTGGAACTGTTTTCTCCTGTCTAAAGGTTGTCCTGGACATTAATTTTAAACTGATTTTTCCTCTATCTAAAAGGGAGGGTGGTTCATAGTGTAATTGTTGCCTATACTTATTCAACATGAAGATAATATTCAGAAAGAGTGTTAGCCCATGTCCATTTTAATACACTGAAGTACACTGAATACAAAAGCACAGACATATTTCAGAATAATATGAAAGTTGAAACCCTGGTTGGCAGCTACTCAGAGCATTCAGTTAATCAGAAAACTACAATTTCTGAGCATCCCACACATTGGGATTTTTATGATAATTCTCAATCATGATACTCAGGGTAATTAAATTTTATTTAGAAATAGAGCATAATCTTTCCATATCTTTAACTAATTTTGCTATGTTCTCAACTAAAACATAGTCTAGATCACCTTGGATACCTCAGAAACCCATGTTCCCCACGTCACCAGTACCATTGCACCCCTAATCTGGCCCCATCTCCCACCCCTCCCTAAGTCCTCAAATCTTTCCACTGTGTCTATTGTAACTTTTCCACAGAAGGAAGATTTCTTTTATGTTTATTCATATTGTCTTCACTTGTGCTTTGGGTACCAGGCCCCCAACATATTTTTTTTTTATAATCCAATGGTTGGTGCTTCATGATCTTTCTACTGGCCCTCTTGCTTTCCCCAACATCTAAATATTGGAGTGTTTTTCTCTTCCCTAACTATACTTCCTAAGTGAGCTCATCCAATCTTGTGGCTTTAAATACCAATTAATGTTGATGAATCCCATGTTCTAATCTCCTTTCTTGACCTTTCTTTTTAGTCTCACGCTCCCACCTGTATTTATTTACTCTTTAATTCTATTTTGGTATCTAATTGACATCTTAAAATCAACATTTGTAAAACAGGACTCTTGAATTTCACTTTCTTACCTCAAAATCTGTTCCCTACTTCGTCACTTCAGTATGTGGTATTTATATTCATCCATGTGCTTAGGCTCAAAATCTAGGAATCATGTTTAGCTTTCTTCTTTAGAATCTGATCCACCAGCTAGATCCACCAGCTAGTTCCTCAGCTCTACCTTTAACCTACATTCTGAACTGAGCCACTTTTCACACCTTCCACCATTATCAGCTTACCCCCCCAGGCACTGCTATGTCTTGCCTGGATCCCTGCAAAAGCTACCTAACCGGTCACCCTACTTCCGTATTTGCCTGCCTGCAATCTGTTCTTCGTATAGCAGATTTCAGTCTGTTTAAAATAGATTGAAATTAAGTCCATTCATTTTAGTCTCTTTATCAGTACTTCTCATCATATTCAAGGTAAAAGTAAAGTATTTTCGCTGACAGCAAGACCATACAGGGTCACTTCTGACCCAATGTCCTACTACTTTCCGTGGCCCACTTGGCTTCGGTTCACATTGGATTCCTTGTTGCCTTAAGTGGGTCAAAGTTTGCCTGTATCTCGATCTTTAGGGTGCTTTCCCCACAACCTGGGACACTCTTTTCCAAAGCCTGTTCATGTCTCTCTCCTTTTCATCATTCAGATCACCTCTCAAATGTTATCTTATTGAAAGATCTTGCCTTTACAACTTTCTGTTATCTTCCTGCCCTTTGAAATGATATTGTTCTTTAAAATATTATATATTACTACCTGAAACTTTATGATTTACTTATTAAATAGGAGTGGCACCTAATTTATCTCTTTCAAATCTTATGTAGATAGCACCTGGGATGTAATTAATGCTCAATGAATGTTTGGTGAACAAACAAACAAATTATTAACAGTGTGTGGTTTTGTAATTTTTAGTGCTTGAAATCGGTAGGAATCTCCTCTCATAGTGTTATATTACACACATTTTTTTTTAAAAAGGTTTTATTTATTTATTTGACAGAGAACAAGAGAGAACAAGCAGGGTGAGCAGCAGAGGGAGAGGAGGAGGGAGAAGCAGGCTCCTCACCAAGCAGGGGAGCAAGGAGCCCTACACGGGCTCCATCCCAGGACTCCACGATCATGACGGGAGCCCAAGGCAGACGCTTAACTGACCGAGCCACCCAGGCACCCCAGTTACACACATTTTGAAATTGCTTGTTCAACTTTTACATTTCTTTATTCTTTCTTCAGGAATGTAGTGAGAATTTATTTGTGAGCTTTGTTGTTAAAAGGAGAGATCCAGGCCGTATCCTAGCATTCTTACTCTGGTCAGGTTTATTTACCTTGTTAGCTAATTTTATATATTTTTTTAAAATTTTTTTTTAATTTTTTTTTAAAGATTTTATTTATTTATTTGAGAGAGAGAGAGAGAGAGCATACGCACAAGCAGGGGGAGCAGCAGGCAGAGGCAGAAGGAAGGCTCAGCAGCAACCCCCCCCCCCCACCCCGCCAAGCTGAGAGCCTGACCCCTGGGATCATGACCTGAGTCGAAGGCAGATGCTCAACTGACCAAGTCACCCAGGCGCCCCCAGCTCATTTCATCTTTTAGAAGCAGGGGTAATGCTTCCTACCCCGTTGAGACCAAATACAGACCCATACTAGTTTTAGCGGTGTCCGTCAGAGCAGGCAGCGTATGTTAAATTCTCAGCGGATGGCAGCCATTCCTACCAGTGTCCCGTGCCACGCACAGATCACATTACTTTATTATTGTCTTTTTAAACCAGGAATAAACGTGTGCATGTGATGAGTATGTCCTGAAGTAAAACTATGTGAGGTGGCCAAGCTCTGTCACTTACTAGCTCTGCTAAGAAGTTAAGGGCATATTACTCTCTCTGATCCTTAGGATCTTCACATGGAGAACAGGGCGTGTGGAATGGGAAAGAACTGTATTATTCTCACATTTCCTAGGTTCCATCACATTCTGTAAGTTCTGTGATTCATTGTGTGATAGGCTGCTGTTTTCTAGTCTCTAAAGAAACTGTTGGAGTCTCTTAGGTGAACTTAATATGTGTCCAAATAAACGTTTCTCAAGGCAGTGCGCATTTCCTCATCATTTGTGGAGTGGTTTGAGATAAGAGCGTGGGATTGGAGCTACTAGTGGAAGAAACTGATGTCTCAAGAGTATTACCCTCACAAATTTCAGGCTTTCATTCTAGTTTATCCAAGATGTTAACGATAAACAGGTATTGAAAGCAAATATGATTTATCTCATAGGGCTTGATTTTGGACAAGAAGGCCCAATATGATCTCTGGTCATAATAAGGTCAATCATTTTAGTCACTAGTTATGTGTTAACAGATAGGTTAAATTAATTTAAATCTTTTCCGTATGGTGTTAGCTAAGTCTATCAGGGGTATTCCCTCAACTTACTTGAATTTTGACATCTTCCTAAAATCATGATGGTACACAGAATAATGCCTCCCTCCAAAGTTGTCCGTGTCCCAATCCTTGGAATCTGGGGATATGTTACCTTGCAGAGCAAAAGGAACTTTGCAGGTGTGAATAAGTTAAAGATTTTGAGAGAAGGATATTATCCTGGATTATCTGGGTGGGTCTGACGTGATTACAGCATTTTTTATAGTAGAGAGGCAGGAGGTCAGAGAGTAGAGAAGATGCTTTGATGATGGAGGAAGGGGTCACAAGCCAAGTAATGTAGGTGCCCCAGATGCCAGAAAAGTCAAGAAAATAGATAATCTCCTAGAGAAACCAGAAGGAACATAGCCCCATGGGCTTATTTTATAGTTTTGACTTCCAGGACTATACAATAATAGACAATTGTGGTTTTAAGCCATTATGTTTGTGGTAATTCATTGTATCTACAATAGGAAACTAATATATTTTTCTTGTAAAAATGACTGTATGATGGAGTTTTCATTAGAAAATCTTTCTACTAAATTCACAAGTGGTAGGTCAAGTTAATAACTTTAATTAAAAATGTTCAAAAATTTAATCATCTGGAAGTGCTAGCATATGTAACAAGTTACCTGTAGCTACATTTAACCATAGGGAAACCACCTAAAGTAACTTCTTGTGAATCACTTTTTCTTTTTCAATTAACTAATTAATTAATGATTTATATTGTGGTAAGAACATATAATGTGAGATCTGCTTGCTTAACAAAATTTTAAGTGTATAGTACAGTATTGCTAACTATAAGCACAATGTTGTACAGTGGATCTCTAGAACTTATTCGTCTTGTATAACTGAAACTTTATACCCTTTGAACAGCATTTCTGCATTTCCTCCTCCCCCTCCAGCTCCTGGCAATCACCATTCTACTTTCTGCTTCTATGAGTTTGATTATTCTACTCTTAGAACTAATATAACTGGCGGATGCCTGGGTGGCTCAGTTGTTAAGCGTCTGCCTTCGGCTCAGGTCATGATCCCAGGGTCCTGGGATCGAGCCCCGCGTCGGGCTCCCTGCTCGGCGGAAAGCCTGCTTCTCCTTCTCCCACTCCCCCTGCTTGTGTTCCCTCTCTCGCTGTCTCTCTGTCAAATAAATAAAAATCTTTAAAAAAAAAAAAAAGAACTAATATAAGTGGAATCATGCAGTAACTGTCCTTCTGTGACTGGCTTATTTCACTCAGCATGATGTCTTCAAGGTTCATCCATATTGTTGGGTATGACAGGATTTCCTTCTTTTTTATGGCTGAATAATCTATCTACTTTTTTTGAGGAGTGATTCTTTTTGGGTGGAAATTCCAGATACTGTATATGAGATTGCTGAGATATCTGTCCTTCACATAGGATTCCCCTCTGTGGTGGTTTTAAAAGTATGTGCACACATTCAGAAGGTTGAACCTAAAAGTCCACCCCCCCCACCCCCCACACACTGAGTATGGGTTGGGCTAAATGACTTGCTTCTAACGAAGTGAATGTTGCAGAAATGATGATATGTGACTTTCAGGAATAGGTCAGAGATGCATCGCCCACTCCTGTACTCTCACTCTAGGGGAAATTAGCTTCCATGGCAGGAGGGCAGTCAAATAGCCCTGTGGAGGGGTGCCTGGGTGGCTCAGTCAGTTAAGCGTCTGCCATCGGCTCTAGTTGTGATCCCAGGGTCCTGGGATCGAGCCCCACATCTGGGCTCCCTGCTCAGAGGAGAGCCTGCTTCTCTCTCTCCCTCTGCTGCTTCCCCTCTTGTGCTCTCTCTCTCTCTCTCGGTCAAATAAATAAAATCTTTTTTTTAAAGATTTTATTTATTTATTTATTTGGCACAGAGAGAGAGCAAGAGAAAGATCACAAGTAGGCAGAACGGTAGGCAGAGGGAGAGGAGAAGCAGGCTCCCTGCTGTGCAGAGAGCCTGATGTGGGGCTCGATCCCAGGACCCTGTGATAATGACATGAGCTGAAGGCAGACACGTAATGACTGAGCCACCCAGGTGCCCCAATAAAATCTTTAAAAAAAGACAAAACAAAACAGCCCTGTGGAGAAGTCCATGTGGTGAGGAGCTGAGGCCTTCCACCAACAGTCATGTGAATGAACCACCTCAGAAGTGGATACTTCAGCCTTAATGGGGCTTTGAAATGACTGAAACCCTGTTCTAAGCCTTGACTGTAACCTCCTGGGAGCCCCTGAGCCAGAGCCCCTGAGCCTGACCCTCAGAAAACGTGTGCAGTAATATGCATTTTTATTGTTTTGAGTTTAGGTTTGGGATAATTTGTCATGCACTGGTAAAAAATGAATGTACTCTTTCATGGCATTCTTCCTGAGCTAAATTATGTTGTAATTACTACATAGTTTCTCTAGAGAAACTGTCTACACAGAGAAACTGTCTTAATGTCATTGAGAATGTTTAACTTTTTTTAAACAAACAAGACAACAACAGAGAGAATGGGAATGGTCCAGCCTGGATTACACTTACTATTTAGAGCAGTGAGACATCACAGTGAAAATTCCTTTTGAGCGACAAACTATTCACAGGAAAGTGACTAAAGGGGGCATGAAAGGATTAAAAAAAAAAAAAAAAAGTCTTTTCTTCTGCCCCTTTTATTCCCAGTCTGTCATATGAATTAACATCATTTACTTTTACAGTTCATGATTAGGTCATATAATTAGAGAAGGATTAAGCTCTTCTCTCTTGGAGAGGATCGTTCATTTAAACTGTTTGGAAACTGCTTAAAGAAAATCACCGAAGGACTCTGAGGGGTGGAATCCAGATATTCTGTAAAAGGAGGATAAATGTGACCAAGAGCGGGAATAATCACTCTGCACCAGTGCCTGTGGCCAAAGTGTCTCGCAATTAAATCACAACAGAAAATATTTGTTATTTATGAGTTTATCTGAGTGTAGAATGATGCCTTTCATAGCCGCCAGTGTGTGGATATTTTCCCATTTATTGACGGGGCATCAGAAGTTATTCAGATAGTGTGACTAAAGTTAACATGACTTAATTATTTAAGTTGTTTTTTGCTCAGATCTTTTTTTTTTGTATTAATTTTTGAGTATATATATACTCAGATATACTACCCAAGAGGGTCCTAGACCTTTTCCTGTTGGCATGTAGAGTGATTTGAAATTTGCACTTTGAAAGAAGTAGCAGCAATAGTCTGTCACCCTCTGAAACTCACCCGATTGTCATCAGAGTAACTGAACGGCGCTGTGAAAACACTGTATCTCATCCTCGGTGTAGATATCTCGCTGCAGAAATAGATAAGCCTCAATCTTCTTGGTTGCTGTGTTAAATCCAAGTCCTAAGTCAACAGAAAGGCCTTATGATAAGAGAAGTCCCTATGATAAAAGCCTGAAATGATGTGTCTGATCTGGAGGTCAGACCTTCAATAGAATGGATATTTGTCATGGTCCTTCCTCTGGCAGAATGTGAATCTTCTGGCTGTGACAGGGACAGGTGACTGGTATGAGTACTGCTACCGTCCAGTCACGCTAAAATTCTTGCTTCTTTCTCGCTTTGCGAGTGCAGTGACATGGGACCCGAGTTTTCAATGAGAAGAACTCCCCTCCTACAGGCTCTCTCGCCCTTGCTAGTTAGTTTCCAGCTCCGTCTGCTGGTGCATCTTTCATGGGTCTTCCTTCAACCTCCAGTGTGTCTGTGGGCCCCATCAGTCATTTTACTAGAGGTAATGGCTTTCTTTAGAGTGTGGAAAGCAAGGCGGTGGGGGCCCTGTTCTGGTGGGACCACTTCAGGCAGCCATAGTTTCTCCACTTCTCAAGTGGGCTGACAGGTCTGGGAGGACGCCGAAAAGCCAGGGAAACATTCCCAGCATAAAAAACGCATGAGAAACAAAGAAGCCTGCCTGACCATCAAGACACTCCGAATGCCAGGTCACATGGAATCCCGGCATCACTTTATTGAGAGAAGGAACGGAGGCTGTGGCTGTTTCCTCTCATTCATTCATGTCGTGGCTGGGAAGGCAGGTCAAAGCTTGTTACTCCATTCCCCTTATTTAATCCTACCTGATGTTCCATCTCCTCTGTGAGTGTATTCCAAGCATGGAAGAAAATAAACCTCATTGTTCTGAAAGCACAACAGATTCACTGCTACTTTTATCAATTTTACATGCACTTTGCTAATGACCTGACTCGGGAGGTTTTCTACTTAAAAGTTCTTTGACTTTTTTTCATCTTTTGTTAACAAAAATTTCCCCCTTACATTTGGTCCACTTACCACGGCAAGTTCCTGTCTAGAGGACACACATCAAAATATAACTGAGGAAGAAAACAAATGGGAGGTCTTAGACTTGAGTCAAGATGCTAGAAATATGGTATGTGACAGCAGGATAACTGAGCAAACACATATTTTAATTTAAAAACAAACAAACCAGAATCAATGGATTATTTTAATTTTTTTTACTTATCTGAACAAATTAATCAGAAGAAGCGAGTCAGGCTCTGTGGCCAATATTTTATACTCTAGAAAACTAACATTTTAGGAGACTATTTCACCTGCTAGGAGAATTTTGATTGCTTCAGAAAGCACAGCCTAATTATTAAGCAGCTTTTTCAACATTTCTCCTTGAATAAACTTGAAAGGTTCACTTTTTAAAAATTTTTGATTTAAAACATTTTTTAAATTTTTTAAAATTTTATTAAGTTTTTTAAAATTTTAATTCCAGTATAGTTAACATACAGTGTTATATTAGTTTCAGGTGTCCAATATAGTGATTCAAAACTTCCATACATGACTCAGTGCTCCTCACAATAAGTGTCCTCTTTAATCCTCGTGACCTACTGCACCCATTCACCCTGACCCTCCTCCCCTCTGATAACCACCAGTTTGTTCTCTAGAGCTGAGTGTGTTTCTTAGTTTGTCTCATTTTTTCTTCCTTTGTTCATTTTTGTTTCTTATTTTTCACATATTAGTGAAAGCGTACGGTATTTGTCTTTTTTTTTTCAAGATTTTATTTTTTATTTATTTGACAGAGAGAGAGCGGGAGAGAGCACAAGCAGGGGGAGTGGCAGAGGGAGAAGCAGGCTCCCTCCTGCGCGTGGAGCCTGATGTGGGGCTCAATCCCAGGACCCTGCGGGATCATGACCTGAGTGAAAGGCAGACGCTTAACTGACTGAGCCACCCAGCCGCCCCGGTATTTGTCTTCAAGTTTTCTCTATTAATACCCTCTACTGTCCCCTTGGCCCATTAATGGTTTTGTCACTGTTTTTTCACTGCATTGATGTGGGCGTATTTGTAAGACAAAGGACGAATAACCAAAGAGCTGCTAAGGTAGAATGAACGCAAGGAGGGCTGGCAAAAGAAATGAAGCATTATTCACAGTCACTTTGGCATATTTCATTTGATAGGACAGCTGTGCAAGTTTATGGGAAAAAGTGGTAACAAACAGGATCATTAATAAATGGGTGTGCCCATTTTGATCAAATGCTTTAGTAGCTAATAGGGTAAACAGACTATGGTTATAATGGGAGCCTTTGAATTTGCAGGGCCATTAAAAAATTAAGCTCTATATTTTATGTAAAGGTTCTTTGCTTATTATATGCTTGGCCTTTTCAGCTGACTTGGCCCACATAACTTATTACTCCATCAACTAGATATCATGATTTGGGTTCTCTGGATGGCAACAGCTACGGTGGAGTTTAGTGTGTAGAATGTTCATTAGGAGGCGCCTTGGGATCAACATCTGTAGAAGAGAGAGGGAGGAACCAGGACTGGGTAGAGGGAGAGATTGAGTTGATATGCAGATCTGAACAACAGTCTCCATTGACCCCAGGTGGAGCTGTGAAATTAAAATGGCCTTTCACACTTGTCTTAGTTTAGAACAAAATTGCCTGGTCTTTTTTCCTTCTGTGTCAACTGTTGGATGTGGAAGACCCTAGGAATGGCCAGACGTTATCTGAGGTGCGAGGCAGCTCTGTGCAGCAGGGACAGTCCCCGAAGAGGCTGATAGCCGGGGGTGTCTGATGACAGCGCTTTCAACAGCTGGGCAATAAGCCCTTCCTTGAAGTGTCTGGGCGGCTGATGTGTGTGTCCATTACACCAGCTCAGTGACTTGCAAAGATGTTTTACTGTGGTGCACAATGAGAAATACCCCTTACATCACCATCCAGGCACACGCACACATACGTATACATAAAACAGAAGTTTCCCGAAATACTATTTTAATATTTGTCCCTGTTGCACGTGATGTACTCTAATACTTTCTATTTTGTATTGTTTTAATCCATTCCATATTATTCTAGTCTCTCTTCACTTTGTAAAATATTGTATATAACACTAATTTGATTTCAAGATCCCTTATTCAATCGCAATGTGGAATTTGAAAAATATAGAATTAGACTGATGGAAATAAACCAATGAATTCTTAGCAAATACTCCAGTATAAATAGAATGAGCCGGTGTTCCATGATGTCTTTATCTTTTTTTTAAGATTTTATTTATTTATTTGAGAGAGAGAGAGAGAAAACAAGTGGGAGGCAGAGGGAGAAGCAGACTCCCCACCGAGCAGGGAGCCCGATGCGGGACTCCATCCCAGGACCCTGGGATCATGACCTGAGCCGAAGGCAGACGGTTAACTGACTGAGCCACCCAGGCGCCCCCATGATGTGTTTAGGTTACTTTCATTTCCAAGAAACCAGAAAAGTGTCACAGTAAAACCTTGCAGCTCTGTGGGTGTGGTTCATTACAAATCTCTAAATCCTTAAATGTCTTGTTCCAGGTGAAGTGTCATTTGTGATTACTTGTTCTAACAGTAGGAGCCCCAGGCAAAATTCTCAAAGAAGGCTATTAATTACTAGGGGAGGACATAGTAACTGTCAGTGAGAACCACGAGTTCCATTTACTTGTAGAGTTTCAGGTTGATGTCAGATATAAACACCTTAGTTCTCCCAGACAGTGGATGCCTGGGATCTGTTTTACATTGCAACTTTCACATGAGAGGACTCTCTGGTGTCATGCTACAGACTTGAGTTTTGAAATATACAGGGTAAATGCCCAAATGGGACCGTAGGCCTGCAAATTTAAGGTAAGAAAAAAAAGACTTCATTTTTAGATAAAGATATGAAGGAGATCGTGAACACAGTGTGATAGAATTCGGGAAGATGACAAATCAATAAATGCGTTTTTCCTCCCCTCTGGGCCCAGAACAACAATAACAAATTTAAAATAAACCCTTCATGCTTGACACTCCTTACTTGCATAAGATTTACACTGCAACAAAGTAGAGATTGTCACATGCATTTAAAATTTAAGATATCCAAGCAGAAGAAATAGAGTTCTACTGGAGAAGTATAAAAGCAAAGATGTAGTGAGAAGGAGTGCAAAATATATACTGGTTTTCACATTCTCTGTTGGTAAATAGGCAATTTATTATCATATTTAATTCTGGTGGCAACCTTCCAGGTGGACTGGATGGTTACCATTTTATAAATGAAGAGACTGAGGCTAAGATGTCAGGGAAGTCAGGGTTGCAATTTAGGTCTGGTTCTGTCCTTTTTACTACTTCAAAGTCATGCACATGTTTAAATTTCTAACTTTTTAAAAAAAATATTTGTAAAAAATTTTTTTTGAAGATCTTTTTTTTTTAAAAGATTTTATTTATTTATTTGACAGAGAGAGAGAAACAGCATGAGAGGGGATAGGGTGAGAGGGAGAAGCAGGCTCCCTGCTGAGCCGGGAGCTCGATGTGGGACTCTATCCCAGGACTCCGGGATCATGACCTGAGCCGAAGGCAGTCGCTTAACCAACTAAGCCACCCAGGCGCCCATGAAGATTTTTATTCATTAGAGAAAGAGAGGAGGGTCAGAGGGAGAAGCAGACTCCCCACTTAAGCAGGGAGCCTGATGCGGGGCTCCATCCAGGGACTCCGGGATCATGACCTGAGCCGAAGGCAGACGCCTAGCAGACTGAGCCACCCAGGCACCCTAAATTTCTAACTTTTTAAAAATATGCAGAATAAATACATATTAAAACCAGCTATGTATTTATTCATATGTCAAAATAGAAGTTGAAAACTGATTGATCATTTCTCTACCATTTCCACATATTACATTATTGCTGCTCGTGAGACCAGTGTATTAAATACTTTAAAAAATTATTTTTTATTACTATTGTGGGTCTTTGGGAATTTCTTCTCACGTGGTTGTATCTGCATTATAAGATTTCAGTTAACTCTTAAGAAATCCGGAAGCCAGGTTTTATCAACTCAAAGTAATAAGTATGAATGTACACTGAAGAAGAGTTGAGATTAATGTCAGCCAAAGGTCTAGAAACCAGTAAAAATAAAAAATGCTTTACAGGTGTATTCTACAATGTATGACTATTTTCAAGCATTATTACATCTAAAAAGTATAGTATTTTTATTTATCTATTTTTTATTTTTTTAATTTAATTTTTATCTTATTTATTTATTTAGTCTTGTTTTTTAAAGAGAGTATCAGACTATCTTTGATTTGGCAGGATATATCCACTCACGAACTTATGTTCACTTCAGATGTTACTGGTGTGTTGCCGATGAGTTGTGCAAAAGGGGAAAAGAAATTTATAAAAGACATACTTTATTTATTTATTTTTAATTTTTTAAGTAGGCTCCACGTCCAGTGTGGAGCCCAGTGTGGGTCCTGAACTCATGACCCCAAGATCAAGACTTGAGCTGAGATCAAGAGCTGGACCCCCTAACTGACAGAGCCACCTAGGCATCCCTATTTTTATTTATTTTTAAAGTTGTTTTCAAAGATTTTATTTTTAAATAATCTCTACACCCAACATGGGGCTTGAACCCACAACCCTGAGAACAAAAGTCACATGTTCCACAGACTGAGTCAGCCAGGCACCCTGAAGGACAGACTTTTAAAAGCGACTTTCAGCCCAGTAACCTCAAAATAGTACCAGAAATTAAGTGATTGACCTCATTAAACAACTCACCTCGAGACATTTTATTCTCTGTAAACTTGCTCTGAGATGCATTCAAAGACAAGTTCAGCTTCACCATTAGAGATGAAACATGGGCTGGCAGATCTTTTTGGAAGCTGCTGAAGACACTAGAACAGGTAAAACGTAGTCACATCATCTATATTGACATTCTCCATGCAAATGAGATTTCAGAGTTCAAATTTGTTGTGTAATGGCTTTTATATCTCTGTGACCTTGGTTGTGCAATGGTTTTTATATCTCTCTGAACTTGGCCAAGTCATAACACTTCTGGGTCTCACCTTTCCTTACCTGTGACATAGGACAGCATTGCTACACTATGGTGTTACACTATTGTTTTTCTCAGCTATATTGCTTGCTTGTCATAGAAGTGATTGCAAGAGACTATGTGAAGATTTTCAGAGTCTTGTACTGGAGGAACAGGAGAGAGCAGTTTCTTATTTGGATTCTGGCTCAACTGTATGATCTTGAGCAAGTCACTTAAACTTTTTGTGACCGATAAAATGGAGATGCTAATTTGTACTTCTCATTTTTCACTGAAATCTACTGAGGATAGGCAACCTGAAAGTAATTGAGGGGTATAACAAATCTCAAATGTAAGGTTTTTTTGTTTTGTTTTGTTTTGTCTAAGATTTTATTTATTCATTTGAGGCAGAGAGATACAGAGAGAGAGAGCATGAGCAGGGGGAGAGGTAGAAGCAGGCTCCCTGCTGAGCCAGGAGCCCGATGTGGGGCTCAATCCCAGGACCCTGGGATCATGACCTGAGCTGAAGGCAGATGCTTAACCATCTGAGACACCCAGGCACCCCGAATGTAAGGTGTTATTATTGTAACAATCTATCACTCCTACTGAAAAAGAGAATCAATTGTTCTGTTCCTGAGTCCATGAATTACCACTTTCGTATATGAACTTCAACTCTTGATTGATCTAAGATGTTTATTAAATAATGATATGTGGAGTATTTATTTTAATGTCTTTTGAGATGAGTGTTTAATGATGTTAGACAGACTGGAAATCAAAACTTCTTACATCTTCTGGAGGAAAGATGTATTCGAAATTTTGGAATGTATGTATTCCAAAATCATTATGGAAAACAAAGTCTGATTTAAAGTTTGATGCCAACTTAAATCATATTTATGATTATTGTCTTCTATTCTCTGGGTACATATTTTTGTATCCAGAGTTTTTGAAGTATCTAACATGCTTCTTATAAATGCTTTATTCATATTCACCTTTGGTCTTCATAAATTTATAAGTTTCAGAAAAGATTAAAGATAAATCTGATTTTAACCTTTAATCATACTTTGATTTTGATGTGGTTGAAGTGTTGAGGGTAAATGAGCTGCCGTTGGGAGAGTGCAGAGAAAGAAAAGCATGGGGCCTGGGACTGTGGCTGAACATAGATTATGTTTAAGAGACTGTAGCTAAAATTAAAACCCAAAAGACATGGAAAAGGAGCATTCAGAGAGAAAGGAGGAAAAACAAAAGAGAGCTACACAGTTCTAGAAACTAAGGGAAGAGAGAATTTTCAGTTAGGGCTTGGTTGTTGTAGAACAAAGGAAACTGGAAATGGTTGGGAGCCATTCTAGGAGCCCAACATATGATGTCACAGTGTAGATCATGAACAATCTGAGAAAAATGAACATAGTATAGCATGGGGGCCTTGTGATAGGTGTTTGGCAATAGGTGTCAAAGACCCAGATGTGAGCACTCCTCCTCAGGGACCTGGTTCCACTTCTCTGGATGCTTTGGTGGGGATAAGTAGGACTCAGTCCTGAAGGGAGTGGACAGGAAGCCAAAGAGAGACTCGGATGTGTTTGGGACAGCAGGAAACCCAATGACTGCAGCAGAGCTGAGGTTAGGGCTTGGTGAAAGGAATACAACTGAATATCAATTACTGGAAAGAAGAATATTGTCCTAACAGGGCTAATAACAAAATGGATGTGATGGTCACCTCTGGAACTCTGTGGAGATTCTTTATATTTCACATGTTTGGGGGCATGATTGACCCCTGAGTTTTGGATGAGACTTACAATAACAAGGGAGAGTTAAGTGTTTAGCAGATAGTAGATGGTCAATAGAGATTTGCTGAATAAATGATAAGATCTTAGCTCTGGAGAACGGAAGTTTTCCATTCTTAGGCAAATAATTCCAAAGGTATCAATTTACAATACTGTTTCCTAAATGTGTTCATGGAAAACTAGTTTCTCAGGATATTACGTTTTAAAGTCAAAGAGTATTTTAAACAAGTAAGTTATGGAAGTGCTGAGTTAAATAAAATTAATTATTGAGTTTCTGTATTGTAAGACTTCTCAGAGACTTTTTTTGTAATATGTTTTATGAATCTTTGAAAGAGGTGGTATGTAGACTTCCAAGATTATTTGACCATAGAACTCTCTCCTCAGCAATCACCTTTCTTTCCCTAAGTATCCCCTGGACTAATGTTATGAAGAACATATATTAGGAAATATTGAAATACAGAGTTACATAAAAATCAATTGACAAAAAAAGACATTGATGGATTTGGGTGCTTTGGGGGGAAAATATCCTTTCTAGGAATTTCTAGGATTTCAAAAGCAAACAAAAAATTAATGAATCCCCATTGTATTCCTTTTTTTTTTTTTTAAGATTTTATTTATTTCTTTGAGAGAGAGAAAGCAGAGAGATCACAGAGGGAGAGGGAGAGGCAGACTCACTGATGACTGAGAGGAGAGTTGGATGCGGGGCTCAATCCCAGGACCCTGAGATCATGACCTGAGCCGAAGGCAGCCACTTAACGGACTGAGCCACCCAGGCGGACCCCCCCCCCCACCCCTCCGTTGTACTCCCAATGTTCATCTCCAGAGATTAGAGACCAAGAATCAAGAATCTTTGTTAATTTCTGGTCCACAGTTGGATGCTAGGGTGGAAAAATTTGGAGAATGTGGGACATTTTCAGAAAAAAATATATGGGATGAGGAAGATTCTGAGTCAGAGGCAGTTAGTCGTTGCATTGTCTATGTGTTATTAAAGTTTATGTAATTTCTTCTACATGAATTCCCATGGAAAGAAAGGGTTGTCTGTGTGCGGAGAGTGGGACATGACGGTGGGAAGTGTAGGAGGAGAGAGATCTTGTTTTTCTCATACTAGAAGATATTATCCATTCCCATGTCTTGTCTTCCCCCGCATTTAATAGCAGGATTAACACCCCTTGATTCATGTTTGTACTGGCGTATCTCTTACTGCATGTGGCATATAGTAGATGCTCAGTAAATGTTTCACCTGAATTGAAGTAAGAGGATCTGATGAAATGAGTCAGGGCTTGTGTTCTTGCAGTGCTCATTTTTACCAAAATGGCAAGATCATAGCTCCTTCTTCCTCCTTGTGTGAGTAATCTGGGGTATCAGGATCACTTCACTTCTGAGGATATTTTGTTGACATTGTCACATGGTGTTTCAAGGTGTTTTGTACGATGTTTCACTGGAGTGTATACCAAAGCATATATATATTTTTTTAAAGATTTTATTTATTTATTTTGACAGAGAGAAAGAGATAGTGAGAGAGGGAACACAAGCAGGGGGAGTGGGAGAGGGAGAAGCAGGCCTCCCATGGAGCAGAGACGTGGGGCTCGATCCCAGGACCCTGGGATCATGACCTGAGCCGAAGCAGATGCTTAATGACTGAGCCACCCAGGCACCCCCCCAAAACATATTCTAAAAAAAACAGCCCCATAGTTATTCTTTAAAGGGGAGGCCACCTATAAGATTGCAAAGCTCTGGACAAGGAGGAGAAAACTGGCAGAACAGCTAAGAAAAAAAAAAAAAAACTATGAAAGCCTTTATTTTCAGGGAATTAGGAGGCTTAATGATAATGTCAAATAAATTGATATCCCATCCCTTTCTACAGCTTTTCATGAAAAAGGAAGCTTGACTCATTTCAAGTCAGATTGCAGAATAATGTCATCACAACAGTAGCTAATAAGCTTCTTATAGAAATAAGACTCCTGGAAAAAAATTTCAAAATTAGTTGATAATGTAAATGTGTTATATGAACTTTGAATCTGGTTGAAACAATAATATTTAATGAAAGTATTGTGAAATCTTAGCATTTTAACTATTTAACAACTGAATACCTGGAGTGACAAAGTATTATGCTTGTCACTGTGGTACAAAGATATTTAATATGTGTCTTCTACCTTCCAGGTTGTTTATAGTTGGGGTAGAGTGACAGGCACACACCAGGATAATAAAGTGGGTGAGGAGTGGCAGTGCCAGGTCAGGGAGAAGATTCGAATGAGGGCTGACTGGGGAGCCTGTGGATTTCAAACTTCTGTGCTAACTCTAGCATAGTGATGTGAACATGCCGACTTCCCAGCCTAGCCACTGGGTTGGCTTTGAGAATCCTAAGCGGGATTTGTCTGTGTCTGTAGACAGGCAAATTCGTAAGTATTTAAATGAGTCATTTTGATAGAATGGCCAATTCCAAAGGATTCCTTGAAGGAAAATCCTTCAATGCTTATTAAGAAAATAAATCAGAGGGATCTAGACATCACGCACATTCTAGCACCTTCTGACAAATATATTTCATTTCTCTCGAATGCGTAAATTCAACATTTAGAATGAATTTGAGACAGCCGCTTCACAACATCATGTGACATAGGAAAAAGACCATGAACCCTGACAGATCAGCACTGGCTCAAATCCTGGCTCCAATATTTAGTTCCTGATTGACCCTTGAGTGACATTTCTTACTTTCTCTGTGCCTCTGTTAGCTCCTGTGGAACAGGATTACAGCATCTAACTAACCTGAGGGATTATTGTGAGAGAGGTGACATACGTAAGGTTAGGCTCTTTCCTTACATTTTCTCATGGAGCCCCGCCCTTCTCCTCTACAGTACATCTTGCAGTTTGTAATTCAGTAGTTATAAAACCAGCTCTTTCATGTCTATCTCTTCCGCCTTCTGCTGGGAGATACGCTTCCTGAGGGAAGGAATCACGCCTCTCCCCTTTACCACGGTGTTCCTGGTGCCCGGCGTCATCCATCCATGCCTGGAGGAAGCCACAGCAGTACGAGGCTGGTATCAGGTATACCAGCTGATTTATAAACATGGCTTCCCTTCTTTCTCATACACAGACACCTGACAGTTTTCTTTTCCTTGCTCTGTTCCTGTGAGTTTGGGGGAATTTCTCTGCTTCCCTTACATTAGATGATATTACTGGCCTATTGGTTGCTTCTAACACTTCCTAGGGGCTATTCGTAGTAGCATGGACCTTCTTAACAACATCAACATCAAATTCTTTCTGAACTAAAACCATAATCTCTACGACTTTTACCTGTCCTTAAAATTGGAATTTTTCCTGAATTGTTTCTTAGAGATAAAAAAGCAATTTCCGGGTCTACTTATATTATTTTGAAAATGCTTGTTTCATTTTGCTTAAGTTCATAGGATGAATGAACTATTAGGCGGATTATTGGTACCTTTGGACTCCTATTATACTGTTCATTATTTCATGTATTAAGTAAGAAACCAAAACCCTACATTAGATCTCTACATTATATTTACCCAAAGGCAGAAGGAAAATTAAAGGATATCATCCAACTCATTGTTTGCTCATTATACTCATTTTCATGTTGACTGACTTCTTTATGAATATAACAGTATTCCTTTATTCCATCAACTCATGACGGCACTAAAATAGATTACAGCTTCGGGTTTGTCTTATTCACGGCGAGGGCTCTGAAGAACTGCACATTTCCAGGAGAGGGGTTTCCATGGAAACCTGGACAAAGGCAAAGCAAAATAATTCTTCAAGGCCCACAAGAAAAAAAAAAAAATTCCACCTTGCTTTTTGTTTGCAGTTCTGTGTCCCCTGAGCAGTGTGGCTGGCTGGTACTGTCCTTGCTCTCTAGGAATCCCTGTCTGAAATTTATATATAGCATCATGCATCTCTGAAATCTGCAAAATAGGATTTGGGGAGTCTGACTAAAAAATTTTTTCTCAGGAGGACTCTAACACGGAGGTTTTTTTTTTTTTTTTTAATATTTTATTTATTTATTTGAGAGAGAACAAGAGCAGGGGGGAGAGGGAGAAGCAGGCTCCCCGCTGAGCAGGGAGCCCAATGCGGGGCTCGATCCCAGGACCCTGGGATCATGACCTGAGCCGAAGGCAGATGCTTAACTGACTGAGCCACCCAGGCACCAATAACACGGAGGTTTTTGACAATAAGATAAAAAAAACGATCAAGCATACGTTTAAGCAGCGGCTGAATTTATGAACATGGAGTTGTTCTTCAATTTATAAAGTCTTTGAACTAGGTCTCAAAGAGGAGAGTTTTAGAGCAAATACATGAAATCGATCATTAGAGGCAATTTGGCCTTTCAAGACAATTTATTAGTTGAAAATCAAGACCAGGTCAAGTGATTTCTAATGAATTTTTGGGTCGTACCTCTTGAATAAAAGGAAGTCATGGGGTTCATATGAATTCCTTTGGAAAATGATGTGTCTCTCCCATTGGTTTGCAAGGTTCCAAAGCAGGTTGACTGTCTTATTGATGCAACTTCCATTGTACTGAGCATAGTACTTTGAAGCTCTTTTGGGGCCTGGACTGATGCAGTGAAGAGCACCCACTATGTTCTCCCATGGGGTGGGGGTCGGGGGGTGGCTTATCGGCACCACAGTTAGCAGCCGAATCCTCTGGGCTCCTGAGGCACAACTCCTGATACCGTTTAATCAATTCTCACTTTCCTTTCTTCTCTTTATTGAACTTAATTGCAATCATGTCAAAAAATATATTCACCCTTCGATTCATTCTCTCAACAAGTAACTTCTGAATCATTATTGTACACCAGGTACTATGCTAAGAACATGCCCTCAGGGAGTCCATCAAGGACTGCCAGATTTTTAAGAAATGAAATACCATGAAAGAAGAACACAACAACATATGATAATTTACTACATGCTGTGAAATGCCGAGGTATTGAGGCTTGTTTGGGGTCTTATGACAGGGCCAGAGCCTAGCGCCAGGGCTTACTCAGCTTAGTGGTGGTGCTCATAGCGGGAGTAGATCTGGTTAAGACCTTCAAGAAATGATGTTTGTTCTGAGTCCTAAAGGACAATTAGATGTGAATCAGGCAGACAAGTCGGGGAAACACATTCAGAGGAAATATGAAAATACAGGATAGAGAAGAAGGTCACTGTCTCCTGCACTGAGCATAGATCCTAATGCAGGGAGTAAGAGAAGCACATAGGAGAAGAGAGTGGAAGCCAGGTGCTTAAGGAGGTTGCAAAGCTAACCAATGTGACTTTGATCCTAAAGTTGGGGAAGCCACTGAGAAATTTCAGCAGAAGCGTTCAATCTGCATAGTCATCCTGGTAGAAGTGTTGAGGGTAGAGGAAGTCACTTACAGCAGGGAGACCAGCAATGTTGGTAAGAAATGGTGAGGGCCAAACCTAAGGCTGTGGAGACAGGGATGTAGAGGGGCGCTAGCTCCGGAGGCTGGATGGATCTGGTAACCCATTGTTCGGTGAGGGTATAAAACAAAGGAACTTTCTTCAGGTTTCTTTCTAAAGCAGATGCTGGAAAGACAATAATATTATTAAATGAAATTAGTTTGAGAGGCAAACAATCCATAAAGATTAGGAGCATGCCTTTAATCCTCATGCTGCCTGACTGCTCAAATGACCTCAGGCAAACTTCTTAATCTATTTGAGCCTCAATTCCTTTGAAATGATTACATGGGATTGTTTGGAGGATTAAATGAAATAATACTTACCAAACATTCACACATTTACTCAATTTCTATTTTGTGTTTGTGATGTACCTGGGTAAGGGATTCAGAGGTGTGTAAGACAGTTTCTGCTCTACTGGAAATTCTATTGGGTGAGCGGGAAGATAGGTATAAATAAGGTGACAAATGAATGAGTAAGTCAGTTATAGATTTGGAAGAGTGCTTTGAAAGAAATAAGGTTGACATGATAGAGATAAGGTTGAAAGCTCTACTTTTTTTTTTTTTTTAATATTGTATTTATTTATTTGACACAGAGAGAAAGAGAGAGCTAGCACAGCAGAGGGGGTGGCAGGCAGAGGGAGAGGGAGAAGCAGACTCCCTGCTGAGCAGAGAGCCCAACATAGGGCTTGACCCCAGGACTTTGGTATCATGACCTGAGTGGAAAGCAGACGTTCAACTGACTGAGACACCCAGGCACCCCCTATTTTTTTTTTTAATTTTTATTTTTATTTTATTTTTTAAAGATTTTTTAAATTTATTTTTTGACAGAGAGAGAGAGAGAGACAGCGAGAGAGGGAACACAAGCAGGGGGAGTAGGAGAGGGAGAAGCAGGCTCTCGGCTGAGCAGGGAGCCCGATGTGGGGCTCGATCCCAGGACCCTGGGATCATGACCTGAGCCGAAGGCAGACGCTAAACGGCTGAGCCACCCAGGTGCCCCCCCTTTTTTTTTTTTAAAGATTTATTTTTTATTTGAGAGAGAGAGAGCATGCATGAGTGGGGGGCAGGGGAGGGAGGACAGAGGGAGAGGGAGAGAGAGAATCCCAAGCATACTCCGTGCTCAGCCTGTCACGGGGCTCCATCCCAGGACCCTTAGATCATGACCTGAGCCAAAATCAACAGTCTGAGGCTTAACTGACTGAGCCACCCAGGTGCCCCAAGAGTTCTCCTTGATATGTTGTTAAGAAAGGCTAAAACTTGGGGCGCCTGGGTGGCTCAGTCGTTAAGCGTCTGCCTTCGGCTCGGGTTGTGGTCCCAGGGTCCTGGGATCGATCCTCGCATCGGGCTCCCTGCTCAGCGGGAAGCCTGCTTCTCCCTCTCCCACTCCCCCTGCTTGTGTTCTCTCTCTCTGTCAAATAAATAAATAAAATCTTTAAAAAAAAAAAAAAAGAAAGAAAGCCTAAAACTTGTAAGGGAGCCAGGAACAGTACAGTGGGGGAAGAGCATTCCTGGCTGAGAGAACAGGTGGGAGTTCTCAAGTGGGAAAGAATTCTGAAGGGCCGTATTCACTTAGCCACTTAGCAGTTCCTCAAATATAGTAAGCATATAATAAATAATATGTATTTATTTATTTTTTAAATAATATATATTTAGAAACAAGGAAGCATCTACTTGATTTTATGCTATGGAAAACTAGCTTAACAAAATATCTTTCATTTGTTACATACAGTAGTCAGAACAATATTTAAAATTGCTGCCTTTACAAATGTATCTTCATTTTTAAAAATTTTTTTAAAAAGATTTTATTTATTTATTTGACAGAGAGAGACACAGCGAGAGAGGGAACACAAGCAGGGGGAGTGGGAGAGGGAGAGGGAGAAGCAGGCTTCCCACGGAGCAGGGAGTCCGATGCGGGCTGGATCCCAGGACCCCGGGATCGTGACCTGAGCCGAAGGCAGACGCCCAACGACTGAGCCACCCAGGCGCCCCTGTATCTTCATATTTAAGAATATAAATAAAATTGTTAGTGGAGAGTGGGGGAGGAGTTCTTTAAAGCAGTGTTGAGGTTTATGGGCCAGGAATTCCCATTGGAAATCATGTGATTAATATTCTTCTCAACAGCTCTGGAAATATATTTTTCTTTTCTTTTTTCCCAATTATCTTTTTTAGTCTACTCAACCTTAACACTGGTTCAAAGATCCTTTAAAGATGGAGACTTGTTAACCACCTTTTGAAGTCCAAAATTCATACAGCCATATGTGGAAAACTCTGTTAACCTCCATGCTTGAGTAGTAATCTCAATTTATTAGTCACTTTTGCAATTTTCTATGCAGCAAAGAAAATATATCATTCAAATGATCAAAAAATGATTACTCAGTATAGATTTAGTGTTACACATTTTTTTTTTAATTGCAAATGAAGGATGTTGTCTAGGCAAATTTTTAAGTGACTACACTGTCCTATTGCTCACCCATCATGTCTGAGAATTTACTGTTATTCATGCCAAGGAAATAATTTACAAACCACTTCTGTGACACATCAACAAAGGGGCATCTGAGATTGACATGAACCCTGGTTAAGAGATTTTCCTACCATTTATCCTACTTATCTTCTTGAAGTAGAATATAGAATAAAAATGAATTGCACACATGTGGCAGTCATAATTTTAAGATAGAAGATGTAGAAACATTAAATTTACATAAAGATTAATGTATGGAATGTATGAAAACATGTTGATAATATAAGTTAAAATTTTAAACATCGAATGAATAGCCAAACAAGAGATAGCTAAGCAGACATTGGAGCCACAGAAAAGAGGGATAGGACTACTCTAGTTGAATGACAGCCTGCCCGTTGGTTCAGAGAGAATTCTAACAAAGAGCTAATGAAGATAAACAGTCTATTTAAGTGCCGCTGGAAAATTCCCCTTCAGCCAGCGCCTGGCATGACTGTTGTCATTCAAAGGACATAAGAAAATGTCATATAACTGAGTCATTGAGAAACTGAGACGACAATAAGTTACATTCTCATGAACACTTTCCAAAAACTCTTCCTTGGGCTGTTAAATAGATGATGTTTCATAGTGGTATTAAGCTAAAGAAAATCTACAAGAAATCAAAGTTTCAATAGGTCTCCGCTCTTTAATTGGACGTTCCCAGAGAAGCTGACTGTGACCCTTGCACGCCAGGTGGAGTGTAGCTCTACGAAGTGGTGCTGACGGGAATCTGAGTCACCATCTTTCAGAGACAGGAGAAATACAGACTTCATGTGAGACAAGGTGGTACCTCAATCAAGCACAGAGGCTGCCATATCCCTGCATAGACGGGCCTTCTAAGTGCTCTTCTTGCCTCTGAGCAACGGAAGAAGAGCGGCCTCATTTTAAAGGAGCCCTAGGCCAGCAAGCCACTTTTTGCCAGGATTAGGCTGGGCATTCTCCTTATACCCCTGTTTCCTGCGTCCTCATTTACTTCTGGCTTTCATCCATGACTATTAACTAGGGCACTTATTCATTCATTAGTTGGCGTCTTCTAGCCTGACACCATAATTGACCTGGGCTTGGCCCCTTGGTTCTCTCTCCCTCTTGGATTTAATTGAACTCTGTGTCTTCAGAACTAAATATGCATTCTCCTGGTTTTAGCCTTGCTACACCCTGCCCTGAGGCGAGGCTCTATTATTAGGCATGCCCAGCAATATAGTTCTAGGAAAGAGTCTTTAATAATAGAGGTTTTAATGCCAAATCCCATACATCCTTTAGTGACAACCAGAAATAGATCATTTCTACATCCTTCAAGCTCAAAAAAATGTTCCTAGCAGATTCTCAGAATCTTAATGAGTACTTAGATTTGGGTTCGGTGACACAAATCATCTAGCTGATCTACGGGAAGCAAGATCACCAAGTAGATTGTCCTGCATATAAATAGAGTATTTACGTAATTCTCATTAAGGATGTCCATTAGTTACAAACTAGAAAAAAGTAAAATTGATTTGTAAACATTACAATAAATTACGTATGGTTCGTGTGTTAATGGAAACCATGAAAACGTAAGTTGTTTAAAAATTATCTGATCCTTCATGAAATGATTATTGTTTTAGATCAAAATGTAGTCAAGGTTATCTTCGCTACGTAAAATGTGGTTATGATGGGAGTCTTACTCCACAGCCCACACATTAAAACCAGCCTCCTTGTCTTAGTGGTACATTAAATATGTCCAGCAGTGGATGTTGTTCCGCCCTCTGGGATCACCCTGGGTTCCCCTTCCTGAGTCTGAACCCTCACTCCCCAGCTTCTTTGCTAACAGTTTTGCCACTAACAGCTGTCGCCTGCAGCCCTCTTCCAAGGACTATCTTTGGGCTTCTAAGCTCTTTTGTCCAGCAGCTGGGAGGCTGGATTGCTGGAAGCCTCTGGGAATTCACACTTTCCAGGGTGGACCAGGTCAAGGACTGACTGTCATGTACAAAAGCCCAGTTCCAAGGTGGGACGAACTCTGAAGATGGTTACCATGGGCACAATTTTTATTATTTTTTATTTTTTATATTTTTTAAAGATTTTATTTATTTGACAGAGAGAGACACAGTGAGAGAGGGAACACAAGCAGGGGGAGTGGGAGAGGGAGAAGCAGGCTTCCTGAGGAGCAGGGAGCCTGATGCGGGGCTCGATCCCAGGACCCTGGGACCATTACCTGAGCCGAAGACAGATGCTTAATGACTGAGCCACCCAAGCACCCCAGACACAATTTTTAAATGATTCTGAGAAGCGTGCTCTTCACATTTTTATGTGGCTGAAGTGAGACGCACCTTACATTTGATTTGTCATACTTTAATGGGCAGTAGTTTTTCTTAGTATATGTAATAATGATGTATTTAATGGTTGATGTTGAATTAGAGTCTATGAAATGAAGGATTGTAAAAGAGTGAACAAAACCTTCTGTTTGAAGTCAGGAAAGGATTGAGGGAAGAACTAGCAGCTAAACCAGTAACCTGTGCAAACGTCCGGAGGATCATTCTATTGTTTTGAAGGTACACTATGTGCAAATTAAGGCCAATCATCCTAAGGTAAGATGTTAGAAGGAGGAGCCACTTTTAATTAGGTCCCTACTATGTGTCTAGCACATAGGTCCTCTGCCTCAAGTAATTCTTTCATTCTTACTATAACCTTTTGGACCATGAGGTAACATAATCAGAAAGAAATTTTCTGTGGAAGACAGCAGTCCCGACCCAAGCACACACTTGGGAATCATTGCATCTCTTGGTATGAAAATGGTTTTACAACCATCTGCTTTTGATGACTATAATTCTCCCCTAGGCAGGAAAGACACTAGCTTTTGGAGCATGCAGATTTGGGTCCAGCTCAGGCTCTTTGATTTAATCGTTGCATGATGTTGAGCAAATTATTTACCATTTTAAGATAATTGGAAAAGAATTGTACCTATCCCTAACAGCTGTAGTATATTTGTACATATAACACGTATAATAAATATTAGTTCACCTCCCATCCCCTCCTTGCTTTTCATTGTAAAATGTTTTTCCTTAAATAACAATGAGGCATCTGAAGTCGGGAAAATAAACCCAGGGCTTGAGATCAGTGGTTAAGTTCAGGGACCAGGCTTTGCCCTGGGTGACAAGAACATTCTTGTCCAGCCATTGGGAACGTGGTGGTCACGAAGAATTGGATTTTACAAGTTCAGCCTCTTATATCCACTCTCTCCAGGGCCAGAACTGGTATAAAGTGGGAGACAACTTCCAGGCTGCGATTAGGGAACTGTGACACGGAGTCAGGCAGACCACGTTCAGGGGCTTTCCTCTGTTAGTCAGGTCATAATCTATTCTTTTCATGAACTGCAAGATTGGAAAGATTTTTTTTTTTTTTTTGTTCTCTCAAATGGCATTTAATCACAATTGGATGTTCCAATTTTTATTCATTTATAGCTTTCAAATGGGGCTACTGCGTGTCATAAAATAGCCAGGTTTGCCACTTGGAGTTGATAAAATCCATCTGCCCTTTCCACAAGTATCTCCTGTTCCCTTTCTGTGTACAAGCAGCGTGTGGGCCGAGGGAATACAGTGTGAACACGATGAACACTGTGGTTTCCCTACCTTGAAGCATCTACCCTTCAGTGGAGGTAAAAAACAAGAGCTGAATATTTTGATTTAGGAAAGAGACCGGGGCATGGTGGGACTTTGGAGGAGGGGCTCCTTTAACCTCTTTTGTGGCATGATCCCCTCCTGAGAAAAAAATTTTACATGCATGAAATACAATGCATCGCATTACAAAAGGAATGGATTATAATGAGATACAGTTCTACCCACAGAGAGCTTATGCATTTTAGGTTAAGCATCCCTGGGAGGAAGTTTGTTCTAAGCTGAGGGAAAAATCAGCAAGAAGTAACCAAATGATGGAAGGGGGCAGAAAAGTATTCTGTACAAGATAAAGATCGTGTGGAAAGAGACAGCTGTCAGAGGTCAAAGCACAGCGTTTGGTTTCCCAGCTCAAAAGCTGAGGCTGCTACAGGTCCCCCTAAAAACAAAGGGTTTTGTTGTTTTGAACTAGTTGATGATCCGACAATATAGACACATGGATGATTTCTATTAGATTTTATTATATACACAATACATAAAAATCTTCTTTCAGTGAATGTTCTCTATGATTATAAACTAGTGAGAAAACATACACATGGTTTTAATATATCACACCACTAATATGACTATGTCACCTTTGGAAATGAAAATGATTTAAATAGACAAAATATAATTCTTTATATTCTTTATACATTAATTCTTTATAAATTAATAAAGAATTAAGTCACAACTCTGGACCTAAAGGTATGTTTATAAGACATTCTCTCCTTTTATCCTGGAATTGTCACTCTGAAATACCTTTGGTAGAAATAGCTGCCAAGAGTAGGTTTCTGCTTTTTTTTTTCCCCCCTAGTATGTTTCTGGAGATTAGAGCACTAAGCAGATTTTCAGGAATGTATTTTATGTATCAGATGCATGCTTATCACATGGACACTCACTAAGTACTTGTTGATGGAATAAGAAATACTTTTCACCAGCTTGTTAAAAAAATAGCAATGCAACAAAATTATGCAACAGTTTAGTTCCTGTGTAACATCATAGAAAGAAAAAAGTTTGAATTGTGACCTTGTTGTCTGTGGCGGAACGTCCTTAGGCTCCGTTTCTTTACGGGTCAAACAGGGATATTAATGCTTATACTTTGAGATTAAATGAATAAGGTATGTGCAGCACTTTAATACAGTGCACTTCATACAAAATAGCCCTCTCTTCTTTTGCCTGGCATTTCCCTGACTCTCCTCCACATGCAGTGCCCACCTGCACAGAGAGCTCTGTAATTTATAGAAAGGAGTAGAAGGTTCGGGAGAACAGAGGGTTTGAGGCAAGAACAGAGACTAGAGTTCCCATGTGATAGTTCCTAGACTGTTGATTTGAAGACTGTAGTTTTCCAGATACTTTACAAAGTTTTGAGTTAACTATGTAAGAATTTAATCGTTTACAGGTCCCCTATAGGATGGCTGTGGTGATAAGACAGTACTGAAGGGACAGTGAGATTAATAGATGAAAATTTCTCCTTAAATCTATTTTCTAGGATGGAACAATGCAAACTAAAAGAGGTTATGCATATATAGCAATTGTTCTTCAGATATACTTTAAATTCTTAAACTTGATCCAATGTGACAAACTATTTTGGGGACCTATTTGGTGTCAGGCTGTGTACACAGTACTTCGGATCTCAAAGCAGATCAGATGTGTTTCCTGGCCTCAAATAAATCTCAATGGCATTGAGAATTGGGGGGCGGGGGTAGGGAAATGGAGGGTGGGGTGCTGGGGGGCCGGTATATGCAGAAATAGCTAAAAATTCAATGATGTGAATGTTAGTGTAGTTCCAGTGTGGAGACACTTCTCATAGATAAGGGAGCTATGTGATTCTACCTGCCAGGGCAGGAGAAGGAGTCTCTTGGAAGGAGACAGGTTCATAGACCCAGGTAGGAATCATATACATAAGTTTGGGGCTGAGGGCAAAATCCAGTCTGAAGAGAGGCGAAGAGATTTTCTGGAAAAATCAAGACAGAGTGCTGAATTATGAAGGAAATGAGGAGACTGTATTCTAGCATAATGGTCCCCCCTCCCCCCCGCATACTTTTACACACACACACACTCAAACATTTCTCAGCAATTTGAAAATTCTGTTTATCAGCCTTGCTTTTTACATTAGGAAAAACATACGAGAAATTGTATCCCAATATTGTCATTCTGTCACAGAGAAAGAAGGAATTCAGTTTGCAGGAAAACAAATTGAAACTTTACTCACCTTTAGGTGGGCTTCACTTACATAGACAAAGGAATTTAGGAATACTATTGCTAATGGGCACTCTAATCTTCACATTGAAAAGATATTCCACCTGGTGCTCCCCTCCGTCCACCACATCTGCTTCCTAGAATTCTTAGTAGTGTACTTGTTAATTGATCTTGAATTCGAATGGACCAAGCAAAAAACCAAAACCAAAACCAAAACCAAAGCCAAAAACAACCGACCTTTAAAGTGGACAAATGTATTTAATTGCTTAACTGTGAGGAACAAGACAACCTAAAAAGGCAAAAGTCAGTTGTGCCATGCTAAACCAACAGAGACGCTTTGGAAAAAACCATTGCCATTTTAGCAATATTTATTGTTTAGTTTAATTAGAACTGACTCCCAAGCTACAGGCCCCTCCAGAGGGGGGAAGGTAAAGACACCCACAAATTCAATCACCCTGCTTTTGGCTTGTAGATTTGTTTGTTTACCACCAATCCATGCCCCTTACCATTAGCATGCCTAATGTTCCACTTCTTAAGAGGACCCCCTGCTGGCCAAGCAATTATTAAATGTGACTCCCTACAGGCTGAGTCCCCGGGTATTCTGGCTTTTCCAGTGGGGATGGGGGAGTTGGGAGCTGAGGGGGATTGGGAGGGGGAAGGCGGATGGTGAGCGAATGCAGTGTTACAGAACGATTGAGGCTGCTGTGGCATTCTGCCTCCCTCTTCCTTTGCTGGAACCCCCTGGCTCCTCTCCAGTCACCACACTCGCAGATAGCTTGGCAAGTGACAGAAAGGGCTAGAAGGTGAGGTGGAATCAAGGATTTGGGCAGAGAGACTCGAGTTTCTCTGTAAAATCTCTGAGGCTGTTGATTTGAAGATGTCAGTCGCCTGGATGCTTTACTGGTTTTGGAGTTAGACTGGTATACAGTTTCATTTTAAGTGCCAAAGTTACTTAAACTTCTACATAAAACAGTCACATTCTAAGGGATTTTTTTAAAAAAGAATGTATTGCGGCACCCGGGTGGCACAGTTGGTTAAATGTCAGACCTTTAGTTTCATCTCAGGTCGTGATTTCAGGGTCGTGAGATTGAGCGCCACGTTGGGTTGAGACCCTTTCTTGAGATCATTTCTCCCTCTCCCTCTGCCCCTCCCCAACCTCTCTAAAATAAATAAATAAATCTCTAAAAAAAAAAGAAAAAGAATGTATCACTTCCATTACTAATGAATAAATGCATACCTTCACTGCATCATCAACAGATGGCTTTATTTTTTTTAATAAAAAAATTGCTAGATCGTAAACTAATTCCAGTCCATGAGATATTCTTCTCCATTAACCTGTGGTTTGTTACAGTAGTTTCTCTGTTTAGCTTGGCAAGTTAATCTTCTAAAGATTCTCTCTTTCAGGGAATGTTCATCTAATGATGATCCTTCCTTTACAGAACTAGACCGAGATTTAGACTGTGCTTCTAAAGAAACAAGTTCTTTAGCTTTTTTACTGCACAGTTTTAGCATTTTCCCCCCTCTTTTTGATTATTCATGGACGTAATTAAAAGGCTTTTCTATTTGTTGACTGTAGATACTCTGTAGCTTCCAGGCCTCACATTTCAAAATGCAGTAGAGTTATCATAATAAAATATGAGCAAGGCAGTAAGCAGGAAATACCGTAATATATTTTTGCAACCCAGGCTTTGAATATAAAAGTTCCCAGATCTCTTCATTATAGTGCCAGCTGATAATGTATTTCTCAGCTTTCATTAAAAAAAAAAAAAGTTGAGGATCTGCATTTCTGCCAAATGAAGCTGTATATAAATGATGTATCTGCAACCTTATCATAGGAAGCATGTTTTTTGTTTCACCCACCCTTGCTTATGTTACTCATATGAATAATAGGATTGATTTTTACTTTATTTCCAACTGGCAGTGTAGTCATAAATCTGTGAGGTGGCCAGTACGGGAGAAAATGTTATTTTTCCTCAGTGTGGGCTCCTTTAATGACAGTTGCCGCCTTGCTGGGCCACATTCCATCCATAATTAATCGTCGCTTTGGTTTCCAGTTGTAGGCAGGCCAGTACTGTGGCTGTTCACATCTTTAGACAACAGTCTAGTAACGCCAGTTGGCAAGTGAGTGGGCACCTTTCACACTGAGCCTAATGGGTGCAAAAGCCTGAGCCTTTGTCAGGGGCAGCTCTCGAAATGATCTCATGCCAGAGAAGGTCCAGCTTGCTGTGGCTGGAGGTCTCTTTGGCTCGGCACCCTTCCGAGTAAACACCACATGCACAGAGCTTTCATTTTGCCAACTTATTTTAGTACCTTTCATTCTCAAAGTATTCTCGGTGGTGATAGGAAAATGAATTTCTTCAAGGCTTTACCTCAGGGTGCAGATCATTATTTCTTGCCTGTATATTGAGCTGTCATCTCATTAGCATTAACGACTGCCATTTTGTTGCAATATAGATACTCGCTTTCTATCATATTATTTCCTTCTTGGGCATACGGTTTCACATTACTCCCAGGAAAAGAATGTCAAGTGTACTAGGCGAAAAGGTTAGGTGATTATCTGTCCACGTTGAACCATCCCTGTCAACCGCTGAGATTTATTTTTGAGTAAGAGAGCATGTTACAATTATCGGTACAAAGCCATACTAGATGTAATTTTAGATAGATATATTTAGTTACTTGATTCACTCTCTGCAATGCTACCTTAAGAAAGCACACTTACATGGGTTGGTGTTGTTTGGTATGAATTATGGAAGAATCTCATAAAGTATCAGAATTCTAGTCCATTTGTGATTCCTCAAAGAAAATTTAAGCCAGATTTTCAAACTCACATGTCTTCAGGAGCCACACAGGTAACTCTGAATGAAGTGGACAGAGTGCGAGATTTTGAGAGACTGTATGAAAAAACAAGAGCAGATGGTTGGCATGGAAGGTAAATGAAGAAATGAGAGAAAGTAGGTCTAGTCACACCAGATCTTTCTTTTGTCAAAGGAAGCCAGATACCGAGATTTTTATCTGATGCCTCTTGTTTTTAAATGTCGACAGCTGCAACTAGTTCAATTAAAAAAAAAAACAAAACAGAAGATGATTCCATTTGTGCAAAGGGCTGGATCTGCAAGGTGACTCAATATTGTACTGAAAATCTTATAAGAGAATAAGGCATTTAAAATGTACTTCTGCCATTAATAAAATTATAGCCAAATGTATTTCACATTGATATATAAATGTAAAAAAGTGAAATTAAGAAAAATAATAGTGACCCAATGAAACAAATCAGTATGTTTTGAATGTCTATAAAAATGTCTCACAAAACTGTAATCAGAGAATATATCTTTGCTCAGTTACAAGGAAAGCATATTAGGCTGTGTGGAGAGCAGATAGATTGGGTTGAAGCCTTTCTTTTCCTTCCCTCTCCGTGGCTCTTGGTCACCCCTCTGGGAAGAATGAAGAGGTAGACCAGACGAAGAGTGGTGGGCAGTAAAGCAAAGTTTATTGAGCAATGATAAAGTGGCAGGACAAAGCTCCTAAAGAGGGAAAGGACCTGAAAGGGTTGCCATTGGAGTTTCTAAGTTTAGGAGTTTTTATGACATTGTTGGAGGGCCGTTTTAATCTGATTAACCCTCCCTGCGCCTGTCACCCAATCAGGTTTTTGTCCACGCGCCCTCTACCTATCAAGTAGTTGTTCATATGGTAAAAGGTGGAGGGCTCCTTCCAGGGTGGTGTTTCGTGGCCTTGGGGACCAAGAAGGCAGCTCTGCTGCTACCCTAAGGCAGGCCAGCCCGCAGCAGGCCACCAGATCAGCTCTTTGTTTAAATATCCCACTGGCTGTCGAGCTGGTCCCCGGGGGCCTGGGTTAGGACACCCATGGCCATCCCTTCTTTTCTGTCTGTCACATACAAGTTGTCTAACTCCTCCCAGCAGGAAGACTTAAAGCTGGGGTGCTGAGTAAAGCCTAGAATAATAGGATGAGGTCTTTTTCCTTTTAAGGGTAGTTTTCCTCTTGGAACAGCGCCCCTTGTCCCTGCCTGCCTTTCTTCCGACTCTCCTTCTAAATTGTATTGCTTTCATGGGTTGTATTGTTTTCTTACACCACCCCTCCCCCTATCCAATTTGAGGCCACTGCCATATGCCATGAAATGATTGATCAAAAGCAAATTTTTCTTTTTATATTGTGATTATAAGTTTATGCCTTTATATAATCTGCCTTGCATCTCATGATGCTAAAAATAATTAGAATTTAAAGATTAGCAGAAAATACGATGCTATTAATTCAGCAATGTATTCTGTGGTGCAATCACAATGAAACCTAGATTTGGAATTCAACAAACACAGTGCTTTGTTCATGATTGTAAGGTAGATTCTAAGGATGAAAGAGTAGTTCTAAGCAGATTTTCGGGGAGAGATAATGTAGAATGTGGTACGTGGAAAATCAAGAAACATGACTATAAACCTTTTAGTTCCTTTTCTTTTTTATTTATTCATGAGAGACAGAGACAGAGAGAGAGAGAGGCAGAGGGAGAAGCAGATCCCCCTTTGAGCAGGGAGCCTGATGCAGAACTCCATCCCAGGACCCTGGGATCATGACTTGAGCAGAAGGCAGATGCTTAACCAACTAAGCCATCCAGGTACCCCATTTATTTTAAGGGACGTAGAAAATAAAGATGTGAGTTTAGGACTTGATATTCTAAAATTTTATTTTATTTAACTGAGAGGGAGAGAGAGAGAACATGAGCTGGGGGAGAGGCAGAGGGAGAAGGAGGCTCCCCGCTGAGCAGGGAGCCCGATGTGGGACTCCACCCCAGGACCCTGGGATCATGACCTGAGCCAAAGGCAGATGCTTAACCGACTGAGCCACCCAGGCAACCCCCCCCCCTTTTTAAAAAAAAGATTTTATTTTATTTAGGACTTGATATTCTAGAGAGAAAAAGAAGGATATGTAGATAGTAAGTGTAGTAAATAACCGAGCAATGTTGGATGTGTAAAAAGGAAACATTTCTTTATTTTCTTCAAATTAAATATAATTTGATGTCAAGCCCTTACTCACCAGGGCTTCCAGGAAAGCAAGAGGCCTGTCCCTCCCCGGGGGTTCCATAAAAATCCAAGGGGTCTTAACATAGAGTGGTGTACTCAATGAGCTTCCTCTGATCTTCAGCACTGCTGGTTCCTCTGAGATACTTTGATTCCAACCTCTCATGAGCCCTTGAAATCAGCCATGTCCATGATTTATGGGCCCTTTTTGGGCATGGGAATGTTGCTCCAGGGCTGGGAGGCCCAGGGCTGAGGGCAAGTTTTCCTTGGTTACCCTGCAGCCCTGAAGTTCCTCTTTGTTAACATGATACAGTCAGTGAATTGAGGCTTAGGTAAAGAAAGAAAGGTCGTCTTCATCCACTGAGGTTATCTGCTTGCTGGGTTATCTTCTCGGAGTAAGTAAAGAAAAAACTATCTAAAACAAAACACAATACTATTGTCCTTATTCTTTTACAACAATACAAATACAGCAAAAATTAATATCTTAATACAGTATATTAGCTCATAAAACATTTTGAAGTATCTCAGTAAGAAAACCCCAGAAATATCTAAGATCATACAGAAAAGAAGGAACAGTGGAGGCGAGCAAGAAGCAATAAAGGGGAAAGTATATGTCATTATGGGAAATAATGAGAAGAATATTAGTATCTGTCTAACATCTATGTATCATCTATCTCTCCATCTACGTCTTTTTTTTTTAAAGATTTTATTTATTTATTTGTCAAAGAGAGAGAGAGAGAGAGCAGAAGCAGGGGGAGCGGCAGTCAGAGAGAGAAGTGGGCTCCCTGGGAGCTCGATGTGGGACTCGATACCAGGACTCCAGGATCATTACCTGAGCTGAAGGCAGTTGCTTAACCGACTGAGCCACCCAGGCGTCCCCTATCTGTCTTTTTATAGTTGATATTTGTGCTGTTTTTCCAATAAAGTTATAAAAGGAGAGATTTGCAGAAGTGTTTCCTGAAAATGACTTTACACAAAACATACCTAAGAAGGCTTTAGTGTCTTTTGGGGAATAAGTATGTCGACATGTTTGAAGTGGGGAAGTTTTAACTGAATTTTACAGTGCAGCATCTTTTATTCTCATCTATCGGAATACAACGTTTTTCTTCCCCAAAATTATGCCTTAGAAAAATGAAAATTGCCTAATGTTTAAGTAATTACAAATTCTCTCATCCTATAGAGCTTTTTAAAAATTAATTTGCACAACCAAATACAGCTTAGAGTAGGCGTATTTGCCAGAAAACAATTCATTTCTCCACTCAAGAATCTGATGTATCCAGGGGCGCCTGGGTGGCTCAGTCGTTAAGCGTCTGCCTTCGGCTCAGGTCATGATCTCAGGGTCCTGGGATCAAGCCCCGCATCGGGTTCCCTGCTAGGCAGGAAGCCTGCTTCTCCCTCTCCCACTCCCCCTGCTTGTATTCCCTCTCTCACTGTGTCTCTTTCTGTCAAATAAATAAAATCTTAAAAAAAAAAAAAAAGAATCTGATGCATCCGTATGCTTTTTATTAGTAGGGGTATTACCTCACTTTGCAGGTGTTGATGTCTGTAGATGAACATTAAGATCACTTAAAAAAGCAAGTGAGTCTTTCATGGAGGCCACATGTACATGTTCATGGGGGTGGATACATGGTTTAGTGTTTTGGTTTGTAGTTTGGGTTATAGTTTCCATCATATATGGATTAAAAGTACCGTACTTTGAAAAATTTGAACAGAAATGACAAACAGATAGATGTTAAAACTGGTGAATGACAACAAGAAGCTAAGTGATGAGGGGCGCCTGGGTGGCTCAGTTTGTTAAGCGACTGCCTTCGGCTCAGGTCATGATCCTGGAGTCCCTGGATCGAGTCCCGCATCGGGCTCCCTGCTTGGCAGGGAGTCTGCTTCTCCCTCTGACCCTAACCCCTCTCATGTGCTCTCTCTCATTCTCTCTCTCTCAAATAAATAAATAAAATCTTTAAAAAAAAAAAAAAAAAAAGAAGCTAAGTGATGATAGAAGATGCATGTAAATGGTGTGGAAGGGAAATATGGGGAGGTGTGCAAATTGCTGCGTGAGATCTAAGAGTGGAAAAGAGCAATATTTTAAAAGAAATCTAGTCTTTTAGAAATGTAATTTTAAACAGAGATGTGTAATTAGGTTGAGGTATTAAATATTATAGAGTAGGGTTTTTGACTTCTTTTCTAACAGTTGATGTATTTAATTTTTACACTTAACCCTGAGAAAAATGAGGTAAGATTTTTTAGGGGGTGGGGCTTCCTGCGTTCAAGTGTGTAAAGTAATTGGAATTAAGGGTTCCTATGCACCTAATATAATGCAGCTCAACCTTAGAGGATTCATTCTAAAGCAGGAGATCTTAGGCCTCAGAAGATATTAGAGTTTGTTAGTTCCCTTTAATATGTGAAACAAATTTTGAGTGTCTGTGCATATGTACATTTCTCTGGGGTGAGGACACCACATGGCTCTTTTTCAGAAGTATCTCAACCCCTTACATGGTTAAGAACCTATGCTCTGAAGCACCATAAATTGAAAGGTGTGGCTAGCAGACTTCCTGGTTTCTTTTGAAGTGAGGAGGAAAAAAAGTGAGGATAAAATGTGCTTGGTCTCTGGAATCCAATGTGGCCATAGACGTACCTCTCTCAGAGGTCATGAGTCTAAATAAATACACAAAGAGCTTGATTCAGGTAGATCTTAAAATCCATGTTGTGGGGAAGCACTGAGAGTTAGTATCAGAATTTTCTAGGAATTGGTGACTGTTACAGAGAGGTGAACATTCCTGGTGTTTTGTTCAGAGCAGGGAGCTTGAAGGAGGAACCATGGAAAGCCCTCGAGGCAGGAACCAGTAGGCTTTTCTAGACCTTGTGTCAGGGTATCAAACAGGTAGACTAGCAGTTCACTAGGCCTCCAGCCCCAGGAAGGGCCTTGCTGTCAGCAGGAAACCAAGGCCGGTCAAGGAGACTGGGCAAACTGTGGAAGCAGATGCCATGGACACCTTCCAGGCTCAGGCTGGCATCTCTTGCCTATCTCAGTAGTAATGAGCCAAGAAGTTAGGTAAGTCAGAGCCTGTGGCTAAACAAAGCTGGAGAAAGGCTGGATCTGGTTAAGGAAGAATTCTGTAGAACAAGGCCTTGAATTGCAGTCAGTTTGGTGATCAGATATTTACTGGAGGTCACACTTATTTGTAAAGAGCTGTGATTTTCTTATTGCTTTAATTATACTTTATTTTGCTTGTTTGACACCTTGGTTTACTGTTTACTTGTGGCGAATAGACAAAAGATATATACTTGGGTATCACTGACATGGACACTTTTTATAACTTAAGAGAATAATTTTAAATTAAGAGAACAAACGATGAATCCAAATGCCAATGAATCCTCAGGCTGCCATTACATTCTATATTGTGTGACTATCAACTTTGTTTTAAAGGAAAGAAAGCAAATACTACAAATTAATTTTATAGATACCAATCAACTATGTCCCCCACCAAATCCTTATAATTACTGAATATTTGAGTTTCAAAGTAAAGATGAAATGATAAGCTTTATTAGGATAGAAAGACGCAAAAGCCTTATAATGGTTCATGGGAGCAGGATGCCAAATTCTCCAATCATCCCACTGGAAATTTCCCGAAAGAACTGGCTTAATAGTCATAAAATAATTCCTGTTAGGCCCTAAATTATTTCATTTGCCTAATTAAAAATGCACATATGAACCAAAGTCCATCACGGTTTATAACCATATCTGGTCAACATTCTCTCAGAAGTGTATTCAACCCAACTGTTTTTTATGCCTCAACAAAATTCTTCTCCTGTCCTATTTGACTAAATCTCTAAAAATCCACTGAAAATTATGTCAACACTGACTCTTATTTTTAATGGGTGAAGGAAAGGAGGATTTACATTTTTTATCATAAATTTTATTTAAACAGTTAAGTATCTAGTTAATTTATTATTATCTCATCTATGGTATATTTTATGTACAGGATATAGAATTTCATTTTACTATGCCTAAAGTTCATGTTATCATGCTATATTTCCTAAATGGTTCAGTTTGCTAATGCTGGACACAATTTCTGTTTCTGTTTCTGTGTTGTTGTTGTTGTTGTTATTGTTTTTAATCTGCCTTTGAATTAAGGATACTGAACAAAAAATTACACTGGGTTTCACTGAAATGATTAGATCATCAACATTTTTGGAAATATTAACTTGAAATATAAGAATCAAATACACATTAGTTACTGAAAAGAAACTTTTCTTTAAAGCGTAATGCAGCAAATGACTCTTATCCATAAATAGTTTAGAGTGTAAGCGTGTGTGTGTTTGCTTGTGTGTGTATGAACTTGAAGCAGACCTCTAATTTTTCAATAGGAAGAAAACACTTTACATGAGAGTGTACATGGGTGGTCTTGATATTGGAGGAGCAATGATAATAAGACTTTGCTTCAGAATATTTGCAGTTAATGTAGTGTGAAAACTGGCTTGGTGGTGTTTAAAACAATGGTGTAGAGAAAAACGAGGGTCCTGAAAAAGTGATTTAATAGGGCAAAGGAGCTACTGTAAGCATCTAGAAGGAAAGTAATTGGGGGAATTTGGAGGAGTTTATGTTTAAAGAAAAGCAAAAGAAAGAAGAGAAAAAAAAGGCAGAGGTTTCAGGATGGAAAAAAAGTAAATTGCCACTAGTTTTTATTCCCGGAAGAGAAATAGACCCCTCCAGGAAGACATTATAGGCACATCTCATTTTATTACGCTCTGCTTTGTGGTGCTTCACAGATATTGCATTTTTTTACAAATTGAAGTTTCAAGACTTCAGTGGAGGAAGTAACTGCAGATGTAGTAGAAACAGCAAGAGAACTAGAATTTGAAGTGGAGCCTGAAGATGGGACTGGATTGCTGCGATCTCATGATAAAACTTGAATGGAGGATGAGTTAATTCTTATCGCTGAGCAAAGAAAGTGGTTCCTTTTTTTTTTTTTTTTAAGATTTTATTTATTTATTTGTCAGAGAGAGAGAGAGAGCGAGAGCACACAAGCAGGGGGAGAGGCAGGCAGAGGGAGAAGCAGGCTCCCTGCAGAGCAAGGAGCCGGATGCGGGACTCGATCCCAGGACCCTAGGATCATGACCTGAGCCGAAGGCAGACACCCAACTGACTGAGCCACCCAGGCACCCCAAGAAAGTGGTTTCTTAAGATGGACTCTACTCCTGGTGAAGATGTTGTGAAAATTGTTGACAACAAAGTATATAGAATATTATATGAATTTATTTGATAAAGCAGTAGCAGAGTTTGAAAGAACTGACTCCGCGATTTTGAAAGAAGTTCTACTCTGGGTAAAAGGTTATCAAACAGCATCACATACTACAGAAAAATCGTTTGTGAAAGGAAGAGTCCATGGATGTGGCAAACTTCACTGTTGTCTTATTTTAAGAAATTGCCACAGCCACCCCATCTTTTGGCTACCACCACCCTGATCAGTCAGCAGCCATTAACATCCAGTCAAGACCCTCTACCAGAGGGGCATCTGGGTGGCTCAGTTGGCTGAGCATCTGCCTTTGGCTCAGGTCATGATCCTGGGGTCCTGGGGTCCTGGGATCGAGCACCACATCAGGCTCCCTGCTCAGCGGGGAGCCTGCTTCTTCCTCTCCCTCTGCTTTCCACTCTGCCTACTTGTGCTCTCTATCTCTCTGTCATATAAATAAATAAAATCTTAAAAAAAAAAACAAACAAACCTCCACCAGCAAAAAGGTTGTGATTTGGTGAAAGCTCAGATGATGGTTAGCATTTTTTAGCAATAAAGTATTGTTTAATTAAGGTATATATGTTGTTTCTTTTAGACATGATGTTATTTCACACTCACTAGACTACAGTATAGTGTAAACATAACTATGCAGTGCAAAAACAAAAAATTCATTTGATTTGCTTTATTGCAATATTCGCTTTGTTGCAGTGGTCTGGTACCGAACCTATACTGTCTCTGTCGTATGCCATATTAAAAAGAAGAGTAGACTCTTCAAAGACTTAAACTTCATAAAGAAGAGAGGGAAGTAGGAGAATGTTCCAGGCTGGGGGTTCTAAAAAGACATGACAGCCATCTTCATTGCCTATAACTTGATTGAAGATATTTTTATGATAATTGGGAAAATTTGATAATGATCTGAAATGTTGGATAATCTATTTGTGTTAATGTTTTTTTTCTTAGGAGTGCTGATGGTTGTGTGGTTATGTGGGAAAACTTTCATTTTGGAAAGACATTCTGAGGCATTTAGAGGTAAAATGTCAAGATGTGTGTCACCTATTTTCAAATGGTTTGGTCAAAGGGAAGTATGTGTTCATGTACTCCAGGGAGACGGAGCAGCTGTGACAATCTGCACGTCCTCGAATGCGAGTGAGGGACATATGGTTGTTTGTTTTACTCTTTCAATTTTGGGTTTGAACATTTTAAAATTTAAAAATCCAACTAAATAATACCACTGTTCACAAACAAGCAAACTACAAAGAACAGATGTCAGGGAAGACAGTATAGTGAGCTCACATATTTATAATGGCTTTCTCTTTTGACCACCTTATAACGCAAATGAAGAAACACAAAGGGGTATGAACTCGTATGAATGAAGTGAACGTGAAGAATACATCTGCATAGTACTTATTTCTATAGATCTCTGGAATCAGCAAGTGTATGGGAAAGGGAGTACTTGAGGAAGTATAGAGGAGTAAGTCACACCTAGAATAGTGAAAGGGCTACAGGTGAGGAGAGGCCACAATCAAATTCTATTATATACCCAGCTCTTCCTAGTGAGGTGTTGCATTAATTAAGTATAAACAGAAAATCATGAATAACTGCATAGTTGGTAAGTGCTTGGAAAATGAAAGAAAGCCCAAGTGAAACAAATTTAAAAAATTATTTTGGAGTACAAGAAAATTTATGAAATGAAAGATTAAAAACAAATAAGCAATGGAAAAAACAGGGAAAAAATCCCCAAATTCTAATATGTATTCTTAGAGACAGTCAAGGAGGATTGTATCCATAAAACAAGAACAGAATGCAATGAAAAGAAACAGAAGAATAAGAGCCCTTAAAAGTTAAAAATATAATTGCCAAATATATTAATATTAGTGTTGAAAGATAAACTCAATGAAATTATCCAGAAAGCATAACAAAACACAGACAGAACACATGAGAAAAAAATTTAAAAAATAGGGAATCAACCCAAGGAGACCATCATGTCAATAATTGTTATCCTAGAAAAAGAAAATAGATGGGAGGATACTATCAAAAAGATACTAATATTACAACTAATGGTAATCATACTGATAATATTGCAACTAATGATAACAATAGTAACAATATAATACCTTGCTACTTTACTTAACTGTATTAAACAGTTAAATCCTCATATCGGATAAATTACAAGTCATTCCCAGTGGCCTAAAGCCAGTGTAGTAGTATAACACAGGAGCTATGCTCCTAACCATTAGTGAAGAACTAATTCAAGTTCAAGTTGATGAGACCCACTGAGTACTTAGGTTAGTTATTGAAAACAGTCCAACGAGAGGACAGAAAAATAGGAAAAGTTCATGAATGAAGAAAAAGTAACAGACCTAAACGTTTCTGAAGAGGGAAACGAAAATCAACAATAGTTGGTTAAAAGAAGAAAAACAATCAGACAGGTATACTTCTCAACACTAAACCTAATATTAGAAAACAATGTTCAAAGATCTGAGAAAAAAAATCTAAAAAAATTCTATACTAAAATTTTTATGTTTATTTTTCATATTTATTTATTTATTTATTTCTCAGTCAATTTTTTAAACATGACTAGGGAAAATAAAAATATTTTTAGGCATCCGAAGACTGCAGTATTTATCCTGTCTCAGGACATATCATTAGAATGTATTCCAGCAATATTAAGGTATGATATATCTGACGAAGGACTATATCTAAAAGATTTGAATAATTTTTACACCTCAGTAATAAAGCAATCAACCCAATTAAAAATGAGCAAAAAACATTAAAAAGTTACCTCACAAAAAGAGATCTTTAAGTGACCAATGAACACATGAAAAGATTTCAAATATCAGGGAAATGCAAAGTAAAATCAGAATGATTTATCACCACATGCCTACTAGCATGACTAAAATTAAAAGGGTGATAATACTAAGTTTTGGCAAGGTGGTGAAGCAATTAGAACTCTCATATTTACTAATAGGATTATAAAGTGGTACAACTACTTTGGAAAATGGTTTGTCAACTTTGTACAAAAAAGCGTACAACCATGTCTTACCAGCACTCATATGTGGAACATAAGGAGTAGCACAGAGGACATTAGGGGAGGGAAGGGAAAACTGAAGGGGAGGGGTGGAAATCAGAGGGGGACACGAACCATGAGAGACCATGGACTCTGGTAAACAGTCTGAGCTTTTCAGAGGGGAGGGAGGTGGGGAGATGCGTAGCCCAGTGATAGGTATTAAGGAAGGCACGTGTTGTAATGAGCACTGGGTGTTATATGCAAATAATGAATCATTGAACACTACATCAAAAACTAATGACGTAATGTATGGTGACTAACATAACATAATAATAAAAAAAAGCGTACAACATAACAAGGCCAGTTCTAGATTTTTAATCAAGATAAATGAGAACCTATGTCCATGTAAAGATTTGTGCCTGAATGTTCATTTCATCTTGTCCCCAAATCGTCCCAAAGTGGAAATGTTAATAGGGGAAATGAATAAGCAAGTTGTGACATAACCATACAATGGAGCGAACTACAGTACTGATATAGGAACAATGTGGTTAAATCTCAAAAACATACTAAGGGAAAGAATGGAGACACAGAAGATTACATACCACAATATTCCACTTATGTGAAATTATAGGAAAGGAAGCTCTAATCTACAGTAGAAGAAAAGTTAAAGTTTTCTCTGGTTCGGGGTGAGAGATTGAATGCAGATGTACATAAGGAATTTTTCTGCACACATGTGATACACATCTTAATATTGGTGGTGGTATACATTCGTCGGCAGAAATCAGAGTGGTGTAATTGGAACAAAGAATGATTCCTTCCTAGAGCCTTAAGTGGGAGAATGGCCTCACTGACACTTTGATATTAGACTTCTAGTCTCCACAGAACTGTGAGAGAAATGAATGAATTTCTGTTATTTTCAGCCACCTCGTTTGTGCTAATTTGTTACAGCAGCTCTGGAAAACTAATACACTAATCATATTTTTAAAAATAGCTCTGGAAGTAACCACAAGAAGAACCAAAACCAGTTAAAAGTTGTTGCCTTTGTGGAGAGGATTTGTGAGGGGGAGAGAGATTTCTCTTGCTTTGTTCTTTTCTTTCATTTTTTTTAATGAAATGATTTATATTTGATTTAATACTTACACATATTACTGAGTTAAAGATTTTTAAAAGAGTAATTAGTCTGATAAGTTTCCAGGGTCAAATATAAGTGAGCAGATAACTAGGTAGGGAGTTTAGACAGCTGAAAATAGGGCAGATTCAATCAGAACGTAAAGATTTGAACTTCTAATAGGACTGAGTATCCCAAAGGGCACAATGGCGTGAGCTGACTGGTCTACTGAAAGATTCAATAACTAACTCGAATAACTCTAATTTATCTGAAGACTCTGTCATTTTGCAATAATAAAAAGAACTCTGACCTCAAAGTATGTGACTAAGTGTATGGTGTGCGTATGTCTTCTCTCCGAGGATTAATTGAGAGGCCAAAGGTTCTGAGAGGATTTGCTTTCTCCGTGATTCAGACCCTTTATGGACGAAAAAGAAAGAATTAGAGATAAGAACAGGGTGCCTTGCGTTTGGGGATATATAGGGGGAGTCATCCCAGGTAAGGCTGTTGGTGCCTTTGCTGGCTCCAACCAAGCCTGTGGAGACTGCAGCCTCCATTCTGTACGTTTCCTCACTTGGTTTGCTCTACCTCAAGATGTTTCCAATGGTCTCAAAAATATCACAAGCCCAAGTCAGTTTTACATTGCTTTATTTATTTATTTATTTATTTGCGAGCGAGAGAGAGAGAGAGAGAGAGAGAGCGCGTACAAGCAGGGGGAGCAGCAGGGGGAGAGGGAGAGCAGACTCCCCGCTGAGCAGGCAGCCCGATGTGGGACTCGATCCCGGGACCCTGAGATCATGACCTGAGCCCAAGGCAGATGCTTAACCGACTGAGCCACCCAGGCGCCCCACACATTGCTTTACTTTAAACAGGAAGTTCATAACTGCCGTACCTCTCTCTCTCCACCCTTCCCCCACTCTCTATATACGTATCTATATGTCTGTCTGTCTGTTTAGCTAGCTAGCTATACATGGGCACCACCAGAGATCCTGATTCAATAGGTGTGGGATGGGGACTAAGATTTTTTTAAAAGATGTATTAACAACAAAACCCCACCTATTTCTAAGTTTATAAAAGAGACAAACTGATTCTTTGGCTCTAGTTCTAAACCATAACAAATAACCGCAGGACAGATTTTAATTCAGTCCTGGTCTACCAGTCCTGGAGCTCCGTGCAACAGATTTGCTTCAATTCCCTTCACTTTGGAATATCGGCCAATCTCTAAACTTCTCACTTTCCCTAAATATGGTATGAACTGGGTTCCTTGCATAGAGAGATTTTGTCCTGCCAGCACAGTTTCCCCTTAGCAAGTAAGAAATTCAAGTTTAGATGAGCTATTGGAGGGGTGGTCTTTTCCCTTGACACTTGTCAAATGATTCTCAGAGTTTTATTAAAGTTATATATTTTTCTTTTTTTCTTTCTCATACTGAAATACTGCTCAGAGTCACTTTGGCAAAACAGTAATCTGACCCAAGTCCATCTTCCTTTCCTGATTCTGATTTAATGGACTTCATGCTGCAACGTGGGCTGCTTACGACTGATTCATGTCAGCACCTGCCACTTTACGTGGCAAAGCTTTCACTGGTCCATGGAGACTTGAGAGAAACAAGAACAATATTCATAAATCAGTTGAGTTTTATTGAAGGAAAAAAAATAATCCCTGGAGTCTATAGTATATGGAGTTATCCTCTGGCATAATTCTATAAAGCTATCACATTTACAAAGGTATCTAAAGTTAAGCATTGCAATACAAAATTCAGAAGATTTATTGAAACACAATGTTCCACACTTAAAGCATAACTGAAAATTGTGCATTATGTAGTAAATGGGGGGGAAATATCTTTAAAAACATATTGGAGGGGCCCCTGGGTGGCTCAGTCGTTAAGCGTCTGCCTTCGGCTCAGGTCATGATCCCAGGTTCCTGGGATCGAGCCCCGCATCGGGCTCCCTGCTCTGCGGGAAGCCTGCTTCTCCCTCTCCCTCTACTGCTCCCCCCTGCTTGTGTTCCTGCTCTTGCTATCTCTCTCTCTCTCTGTCAAATAAATAAATAAAATCTTAAAAAAAAAAAAACATATTGGAGATACGTTTAAATTAAAATTTAAATTAAAATTCAATTAATCAAATTCATCAAAATTAAATCTTTGGTTCTATGAAAGCCTCTATGAAGAAAATGGAAAGACAAGCCACAGGTAGGGAGAAAATACATAGGATTTGTATCTAGAATATAAAAATTGCTTTGAAAATTCTCTCTTTCTCTCCAAGGTCAGCCATCCATTTAGAAAAATGGGCAAAAGATATAGGTACAGATGTTTCACCAGAGAGGTTATAAAGATGGGAAATAAGCACATGAAAAGATGTTCATCATCAGCCATTAGAGAAATGTGTATTAAAACCACCATGCAACACCACCGCGTACCTATCAGAGTAACAACTAGTGACAAGGCCAAGTGCTGGTGCATAGTAACAGGGTCACTCATACATCACTGGTGGGGGTGTACCAATGATACAGACACTCTGGAAGTAGTTTGGCAATTCCTTAAATTAAGTAACGGACTTACAATACAGCCATCCATGGTATCTGTGGGTATGTATCTCAGAGAAATGAAGCTTATTTTCATAGAGAGATCTGTAGGTGAATGTTCTTGGCAGCTATAATAGCCAACCACTGGAAATTAACCAAATGTCCCTCAATGGGTGCATGGTTAAACATCCATACCATCGAACACTAATCATCAGTAAAAAAGAAATGGACTATTGATACACACAATAATTTGCATGAACCTCAAGGAAAAAAGCCAACCTCAGAAAGTTACATACTGTATGGTTCTATTTATATAACATTTGTTAAATGACGTAATTATAGAAAGGGAGGCCAGATTAGTAGTTGCCATGGGTTAGGGATGGGGGCTGGATGTGGCTATAAAGGGGTAGCACAAGGGAGTTATGTGATGATGGCACTGTTTTACATCTTGACTGTAGTGATGGAAACATGAACCCACACATGGTAAAATTGCATAGAACTAAACACACACATGCACACAAAGGAATGTATGTAGAACTGGTGACATCTGAATAAGCTCTATCGTTTGTTCCAGTGTCAATTGCCTGGTTTTCATATTGCACTGAAGTGATAAAAGATGTTAATGTTGGGGTAAGCTGGGATGCCTGGGTGGCTCAGGTTGTGATCCCAGGGTCCTGGGATCGAGCCCCGCAATGGGCTCCTTGCTCAGCGGGGAACCTGCTTCTCCCTCTGCCTACAGCTCCCCCTGCTTGTGCTCTCTCTCTCATAAATAAATAAATAAAATCCTAAAGAAAAAAAAATGTTGGGGTTGGCTGGGCGAAGGGTGCATGGAATATTCCTATACCTTTTTTTTTTTTTTGCAACTTCCCGTGATTCTATAAATATTTCAAAATAAGAAGTTAAGAAATATTAGTAATGTTTGTTTCAAAGTCTGAGAAGTCCTTTATAATTCTTGGAAGTTAATTAAGCCATGTTTAATATGTGTTCACTTCAGGCAGTTTGATGATTCAGTAGTTTAAAAAAATAATTCATTACCTCTGTCATGTAATACCATTCCCCAAAGAAGTGTAAGAGAGGGTTTAACTGGTAGAGATCTTATGATACAGGTCAAATGTTTTAGAAAAATTATTTTTAAAAATACACAATCTAATGTAAGAGTATTATATATATATATTATGTATACATAATATATATATAGTCTATTGGAAACTTGAAAACGTCTTTTGATTTAGACAGGTTGGTTACCAAGTATCTTCTTGGGGAGTATTATTCTTTATTATGAGATAATATCTTTGCAAGTTTTAAAATTTATATATTTTATTTTTGTGTGTTTTATCCCAATTTAGTTTTTTAAAAGTGTAGTTGTTATTGAAATCTGAAAAGCGGGGAACCACCGTCATACTGCCCTAGTGTATGTAAAATATAATTCTCTATTAAAATATTTGATTAACATCTTCTCAGAAATTCATCTGTTATAATGAACAGGGTACAGCTGTGTTTACATTTTATTTTTTTATTTTTTAAAGATTTTATTTACTTATTTGTCAGAGAGACAGAGAGAGAGAGAGAGAGAGAGAGAGAGCACAGGCAGGGGGAGCAGCAGGCAGAGGGAGAAGCAGGCTTCCCGATGCGGGGCTCGATCCCAGGACCCTGGGACCATGACCCAAGCCGAAGGTGCTTAACCGACCGAGCCACCCAGGTGCCCCTACATTTTATTTTTATGCACATGGAATTCTGTTGAAAGAAAGGATAATAATGTTAGTTCCTGTCACACAGAGAATGTGTTGAAATGGCACACATTTTTTCTATATTTCCTCATGTTCTTGGTTAGAATTTCTAAATGCCTGGCTTTTCCTGGCTACATTGGAATTGGCTTGAAAAAGTCCATGTTGGCCGATTTTCCATCACTGTCTTGAGTTTCACGATGGCAAATGGAATGATTTCTATTCCACAATTAAAATGTCACAGTTCAGAAATTGATTAAAAAGGGAACACAGGAATGTCCCAAGGAATTCCTTGAGCCTGGTTTTCATGGTTTTTATGTTTTATTTTTTCCAAAATGAGATCGATTTTTATGTCTAACTATGAAATTAGGTTTCCTATTTATGAAAAAATTTCTCATTCTGAACATACTAGGGGGTCATACATTTACTGTGAACTAGTAACTTATTTTCCACAGGAATTTTGCAGTCCCGGAGTCTTGCATACTTTAGAAATCTGATCATCGTCTTCGTATCTCCTACCTGAAAGCACCAGTAATCACCCTAATGGCGGCTTCGGACTTACAGTTTTCCTTGTAATCCACTCACCAGAAACTGGGACATGGCTTCTGGTTCTTCTCAGAGAATGCTAAATCCCATAGCCCATCAAACCCACTGATAAATCCATGTATTCTTTTGTCCTTCTTATTTAAAGGGTTTTCTCTTCTGATTGTTCTGTCTGTGCTAATGTTGTAACTCAACCAGTATATATAAATATATATATTTATATATTTATTTTTAATATAAATATTAAATACAATAAATTAAATTAAATATATATTAAATTTATTTATTTATTTATTATTATTTTTTAAAGATTTTATTTATTTGACAGAGAGAGAGAGAGCACAAGCAGGGGCAGCAGCAGAGGGAGAGGGAGAAGCAGGCTCCCCTGTGAGCAGGAAGTCCGATGCAGGGCTTGATCCCAGGACCCTGAGATCATGACCTGAGCCAAAGGCAGACACTTAACCGACTGAGCCACCCAGGCACCCTCAACCAGTATATTTAAAACATGCCTCGTCATCTTGAACACAGAGCAAGAATTATTTATATAATGTACTAAAATAACTAAATTTCTCTTTCACGTTAATATTCCAGACAACATGACGATTATTTTCGCATGTGCCTCTGGCCTAGGAAACAACTTCTAGCTTAAACCTTAAAAAGAAATCTCATAACTTTTTTTTTTAAGTTTTTTTTAAAATTATTAACATATAATGTATTATTTATTTCAGGGGTACAGGTCTGTGATTCATCAGTCTTACACAATTCACAGCGCTCACCATACCACCTACCCTCCCCAATGTCTATCACCCAGCCACCCATCCCTCCCACCCCCCTTCACTCCAGCAACCCTCAGTTTGTTTCCTGAGATTAAGAGTCTCTTATGGAAGATGTGGTACATATATACATATTTTGGAATATATTGGAATCTTATGCAGCCATGAAATGGAATATTATAGAACCAGCAAAAAATTGAAATCTTGCCATTTGCAATGACATGGATGGAACTAGAGGGATTATGCTAAGCAAAATTAGTCAATCCGAGAAAGACAATTATCATATGATCTCACTGATATGTGGAATTTGAGAAACAAGGCAGAGGATCATAGGGGAAGAGAGGAAAAATGGAAGAAGATGAAACCAGGGAGGGAAAAATCTTATAACTTTTAACTGACTGTGCTTTCTACTACCATATAATGAACTTTCTTAGTATTTTGTGTTCTGGAGCTGATGGGTATATGATTATGGATTTGCTATAGGGTACTTATATTTTTTCACACAGATAAGCCACATGGCCAAGATGCCTTCATGTACACTGCTAGGTGTAAGTTAGAACCAGGTGCATTTTGTTGGAAAGTATAGTTATATGGGAGCTTTGAGATATTCTTGGAATCTATTTAATGGCTTAATTCTGGGCCTTCGAAGTTGTTTTGTGGCCATGGTAAATGCATGTGATAGACTTAGCAGCATCTATTCCTGGGTAATGAATAGAAGGAGCAGAATCCTTTTCATTGACAAATCTAGAGACTTAATCACTTTCCGCCAATGCTTGCTGAAGTATGGTGCTTGCACCCCGGGGGCATAGAACATAGAACATCTGTTCTTGTACCTCAGTGTTGCATGGCTTAAGTTTTTTTAATAGTTATATATTTATGCTAGTGTGTATTACAATGCAGCTAAATTTTAAACCCATGATTTCACATCTATTCTTACTTAAGGGGAGTAAATTTTATTTAAAGAAAATATTATGTGAAATAAAATATATAAGATATATAATGTTATGTGAAGGTGCTGAAAATTTTGAAGTATTTTTATTTTGAGTGAATACATTTTGTGAAATGGTGTTTAAGGTGTAGAGAACAGTGTTAGTACTAGAACACAGGAAAGGGGCAGAGAAAACAGGAAATGTACTGACATTTATTATTAGGGCAGGTGTTTGCTAATTGTTATCCCATTTAAACTTCTTCAAACCTATGAAGTAGGAATTGTTACCCATAATTTGCAGGTGACAAAACCTCAATTAAGTGGCGGAGCAAGAATTCAAACACAGATCTTCCTGCTTCCAATGCCCATTAACTTTTCTCCTCAAGGTAAGAGAAAATAATGCATAAGGCCAAAGAGGCATTTAGGCAGCTGCATTTCTGGGTCTGACTGAATGGGCTACTAATAAATTGTTGCTTGTTATTTTTCATTTTTAATGTAAGACGCAAAGATTGACCAGTTGTACTTTGTTTTACAAGTGTCACAGCTAATACCGTTCATTTGAGTAGAGCTTTTCAAGGAAAAGCTAAAGGCGGATTACTATATTATTATTATTTTTAAATTAATGTAGCTCATTGATTCATCAGATCAAATTATCTACAAAAAATAAAATAGATGTTTATGGGTAATGTCATTCTAACTTTGTTCTACTACTTGGAGTACATAGTTTTCTTTGGAAAAACACTATTTTTCTTTGAACTTAATTATGAGACTTGTATTGGGGAAGGCTCCATTTAATAACAACTAATCACAGGAATCTGGTAATAAGTAGAAATCCAGATGAGGGGGAAAAGCGGTATCAATTGAAAAGACAAGTCTGTTAAGAAGGGCGACTTCAAAGCTAATCTTCATTACCTCCCTCAGAACTGAGTCATACATTTCTGGTACAAACGAGAGATTCATTATAGGCAATATGTGGCAGTGAAAGCGAGCTGTTCTTTCTCTTTTCTGTAAGGCCTCCAACACACACTTCACACACCCTCACACTCCCACGTGCACCACACAAACACACACGGGCTCCACAGGCCACACACACCCCTCTCAGCACACAAATGCACACACCGCTCCACACGCACCCATACATTCTCACCCACACCACACACATGCGCATTCACACCACCACCATCCACACCCACACACACCCACAGTCATGCCTTAGAAACCTGCAAATGGGGGCAATAACATTGCCTATTGAGATTTAAAATAACCCACGCTTAAAGGTTCAAAGTTGAGATCTACTACCTTGCCTTAAAGCCCTGTTTCCAAAATACCAGAGAGCAAGATTTACCTGGGGCGCTTAGCGAAAATACCGTCTGGGTCCTACCTCGAATTCTGAACCGAGTTCGAGGGAGGGGCCTGAAATCTGTGTTAAATATGCCTCCCCTTGAAAGGATGGTTCCCTCCACGGACTTGTCTAACTGGAGAGAGGCGGGGTGCGACCCGGCTGACGCTGGCGAAGCTTTTGTTCAGGACTCACATTCGCCAGCCCCTCTGAAGGCCTTCCGTGTTCTCCCGCGAGGCACGAGGAGGCATTAGTCTCTGGCCCAACTTCGGGGTGAGGGGGCCCCTCTAAGCTGAGGGAGGCCAGTCCTGGGGCCGAGGGCAGAGCCCCCCCCCCACCAGCACTAACTCTGCTTTCCCGGACCGTCAGCGGCAACTGGCCCTTGTGGATCTGGAAGCACCCTCGCACTAAGTTAGCGTCAAGACAAAGATCTAGACCAGAAGCTGAATCGTGGCTTGAAGGCTTCCATGACCCAGGTTCATGGCTGCCTTGTGCACTTCCTCCCTGCGGGGCTGCGGGGACAGGGGCGGATGGGGAAGTGGGACAAGAGCAGCTGCAGCAGCAGGGGCCTTGCGGGCCAGCGGGATCAGAGGGCTCGGGGTTTCTTACTAAACCTCCCCCCATTCCTTCCCTGGCCCGAGGGATCAGAGGGCTCGGGGTTTCTTACTAACCCCCGCCCCCCATTCCTTCCCTGGCCCGAGGGGTCAGAGGGCTCGGGGTTTCTTACTAAACCTCCCCCTATTCCTTCCCTGGCCCGAGGGATCAGAGGGCTCGGGGTTTCTTACTAACCCCCCTTCCCCCATTCCTTCCCTGGCCCGAGGGATCAGAGGGCTCGGGGTTTCTTACTAACCCCCGCCCCCCATTCCTTCCCTGGCCCGAGGAATCAGAGGGCTCGGGGTTTCTTACTAACCCCCCTTCCCCCATTTCTTCCCTGGCCCGAGGGATCAGAGGGCTCCGGGTTTCTTACTAACCCCCGCCCCCCATTCCTTCCCTGGCCCGAGGGATCAGAGGGCTCGGGGTTTCTTACTAACCCCCCTTCCCCCATTTCTTCCCTGGCCCGAGGGATCAGAGGGCTCCGGGTTTCTTACTAACCCCCGCCCCCCATTCCTTCCCTGGCCCGAGGGATCAGAGGGCTCGGGGTTTCTTACTAACCCCCCTTCCCCCATTTCTTCCCTGGCCCGAGGGATCAGAGGGCTTGGGGTTTCTTGCTAACCCCCGCCCCCCATTCCTTCCCTGGCCCGAGGGATCAGAGGGCTCGGGGTTTCTTACTAACCCCCCTTCCCCCATTCCTTCCCTGGCCCGAGGGATCAGAGGGCTCGGGGTTTCTTACTAACCCCTCCCCCCATTCTTCCCTAATGCCCGAACAAGGAACACGGTGGAAGATACAGATGTGGCATTACAATAACAACCTGAGAAACTAAAATAAACTTCTAACCCTCTATAATAAAAAAACAAATTTTGATATGCTGGGCTAGAGGAAAGACTGAATATCTTTCTATTCTCTCTATAGATAATGAGATTGCGGAACTCTAGTTGTATGAAGGAGGGGTCGAAAATGTAGGGAGAATGGTAAATGGTGAATTAGGCAGTTAGTTAATATTAGTACAAATAGACGATTTTTGTGGTTATAGTGTTGATTTTGACACTTACCAGCTTCCTAAGTTTGTGAATGTTTGTGATTTCTTTTGTCATTCTAAATAGATAATCACTTTTATACCTAATCTTATATTCTTCCCCCCCATCACCAAATTATATAAGCCCCAGTACCAACCAAACCTGGATCTGTCTATGGAATTATAGAAAAAGAATAATCACACAGTCTTTGCCAGATTGCATCAAAGAGCTCTTTATCCAGGAAAGATGCTGCCTTGCCCAGCTTATGTGAGTTTCCCTGTTGCTTCTCAGAAATACCGTTTATGTAGAATGAAGTCTGTGTCTGCCCATCAGAATGAGATTCCATTAAATAACCAAATCATAGTCCACGTTTCTCCAGCCACTGCCTGATGATTTGGCTTTCCTGGTAGTTTTCTAAGAAGAGAGAATCTGCTGGTCAGTTTAGTGGAGTGTCATTGGTTGATATTTGCTGTATATTAATTATGTGGTTTATTTATCAGTTCATTGTGACCTTTGTGAGTGTGACTATGTGTTCTTAAGAGTAAGCCATGCTGGGCCATAAAATCAAATTTCTAAGCTGGAAAGGCTGTTGCGAGGTAGATCTTGAACTATGGTGTCTATACCAGGGGAAACACCACCTTATAAAGAACGTGTTTGCACCTGTAAGAATGTGCAGAACATGCCATTCCAGTAAAAACTTCCTAGATACACAGTTTCAATTTTCTTTGTACAATGCACCCATTTTCCTCTAAATCCTTGTATTTTATGAAAGTGGAGAGCCCTTTTGTCAAGAAAGTTATTTCATAACTCAGTTTGTAACTTTAAAATGAAATTCAATTATTTTTTCTTTTGTTCTTTTCCAGAACTCCAAAAGATACCATTCTTTACAGTTCTCGTATGATGTGTAAGAACTATCCCATTGAAATATGTTGCTTTAGCACATGTCACAGCCAAATGATATTTTTTCCCCCCAGATTAGGAAAATGTTTCAAGAAAATTCAAATGTAGTCTGAAAATATGCACGTTTCTTTTTCAGAAACGGTACATAAACTCCTATTGTGGTTTTTAGAAAGTGACCTGTACTCGTTCTTCTTTTAAAGTTCATTTGTTGAGTTCAGTTGTTCTGGGGCCTAGAAGATAAAAGACACCTTCTGGATTTTTTTTTTTTTAAGATTTTGTTTATTTGACAGAGAGAGAGAGAGAGAGAGAAAGAGCACACAAGCAGGGGAAGCAGCAGAGGGAGAAGCAGGGCTCCCCACTGAGCAGGGAGCCCAATGCGGGGCTTGATCCCAGGACCCTGGGATCATGATCCGAGGTAAAGGCAGACGCTTAACTGACTGAGCCATCCAGGTGCCCCTCCTGGATTTTTTTTTTTTTTAATTGGAGCTAAATCTAGCATTAGGAGAGAATGAATTCCTAGGGCCTTGTGATCTAATGCAAATGTTACTCCATTTCACAGATGGAAACAAAAATTAGAATTGTCCAGTATCTTGAAAATGTTTGTCTTCTCTGTCTAATTCCACTGTGTACACAATATTCTTCCCCACCCCCACCTCTCATGCCATTCATCTGAGTGGGCTCTTGTTGAGAACCAAACCACACTCCAAAATCAGGGACCTGGGACACCAGGTTAAAATTAAAAAGCTGTTAGGAAGCAAGGATTACTGTTTTATTGTTCTTCTCATTAGGTAATTCAGAGATAAGTCCTAAGAACGGTTTGCGGTTCAGAATTCCAGAGGTTTGGCTGCATGGATTCTATCAAAGCACCAAAGATGATTAGTTTCTTAGAAATGATTTTTTAAGATAATGATTTATTCTGTCAGTTCTCTCTCCAAATTTTATTTCATGTCAGTTTATGAGAGGTATTGATGATTGTTATTCTAGAGATGCTAAAGTTTAACGTTTAAACTCTTTAGTTTGCCAAACTAAATATAATTGCTACTTCACTTGAAATAACGTTCTGAAAATCCTAGGCTTTGTCCAAATTTAATCATTCTGGTAGATGCTGTGGTGTGCTAACCAGATGCCTCCTTTATCATCAAAGTTCTCATTGTACCACCTGCTTACGGCTCACATCTGAGTACCTCTCAGGACATTGCCCTCTGTTTACAAACTCTCACCAGAGGTAGACCATGTCCAGGGACTGGTGGAGGCAGGGGAGTGGGATAGTGGAGGCTCAGCCGTATTGCCTTACCCGGGACAACTCTGAAGAGTGTTCCACGTTCGTAGCACCATGTGGGATGTGGTGAATCGTCTGTTGCACCGAAGTTCAGCTTCTGCCCAATCCTGCTTCTCTCACTCCCTTAAAGGGAATTTATCCCCAGAGCATCCTCCAGTAAGATTTACCGCACACAGAATTTCTCTTCCTTAGTCTTTTCCTCGGGGACTCTCACCTAAAACAATCATATCTCCCATTATTTTTTACTTTGAAATATGAGTTGTCCATTTAATTGATAGACTTGAGCTTCTGATTTTCATTTAGTTTTTAGTAGTGGTGCCAGCAAAAGAATATGTCCCATTCACAATCAGTAGTCATAAAACTGCTAATCTGAAATCTGTTTACATAATCCATTAGCTTAAAATATATACTTAAATGTACAAATGCATTCATGGCTAGTAGGATCATCAATGACTATTAAAAATGCTACAAGTGACCAATTTTCCTGATGGCCTGTTTAGTTTCTTTCATAGTCCATTTAGAAATTCTTTTGGCCTTAGGTTACGAGGAGAAATTTAACTCAAGAGACATTATATTTTAGTGCTCCCATCCTCCAAAAACAGGTAAGCGTACCTTCTCTGAAAACATAGTGATGACCTAGTTGGCGATGGCTTGCGGGTTGTCCGATGTCCAGTGTCTTTTGTGAGGAGTTACATGATGAAAATACAATCTATGATTTCTCCCTATGTTTCAGTGAAGGAAATCATGAGAGAAGTAACATTTCTATAGTTGTGTAGATAAAAATCCAGGTTGCTTCTGCTTCAAAGGCTAAGAAAACATCTGCAGACAGAACATTCAGCTGTCTCCATATCTTCACGACATGGATCACTCAGTTCCCAGCCAATTTCTTGTTACCTTTCTTATGTCAGAATAATATATGGTGCTCCACACCCTCCCCCGCCCCCCGCCAACACAATGTTGTTAATAAAAGTGAGAATAATGACATTTCTCTTTAGGCAAATTGCATGTATTGTCAAAACCTGCTATTGCCTTTTTTAATTGTGAAAGTCATAAGTGGTCCTTTGTATATGTGACAGTTGAGAAATATGGTAAATCTGACCTTCTTTTGACTTATGAGACTGTGTAGAGGCCAGGAATCAAGGCTTATGAAACCCAATTCTGAGGGCAAAATTCCTCTCCACTGCTTTTTGAGAAAGGGCAGAAACTCATGTTTATTTCAACTTAAGGGCCAGTCACTTACAAATTTTGACTAAGACCAATTTTTCCTTATTTTGAAAGTATATTTTTAAGGAAGCAGTAGTAGTTTTTTTTTTAACTTATGGCTTTGTTTTGTGAAAAATTATAGTTATATTAGCAACAGTATATTGGTAGAATTTTTGTGGAATATTTAAAACCACAAGAAAAAGTTCAAACTATATAAAATATATTCAATCTTATTAGTAAGATTAAAAATAATGTATATTGATGGGAGATGGAATTACAGTTGGATTAAGAGCCTACAAAGTACTTTAAAAATTCAGTTTTCTTTAGTTTTGTTTGACACGAGGACATGTCTTATGATCCAAAGAAATGTCATGAAATTATTAAAATACACAAGTTATTATTATATCCAAAGCACTAACATGTCGAAGTAATTGAAATCATATAGTGCTCCGCCCGTCCTGTTTTTCGCACACGCACACGAGATTGTACATCTTCCACGAGATGTGGCGCACTTTAAGGACAAAGTGATCAGGATAGGTTCCAGTTCATCAAAAGTGTGGCAAGCCCTGAAAATGATGTGACATGAGAAGAACATTGTTTAGGAAATGTATTTTCTCACAGCCTTCACCTCTCCTGTGCTGTGATTCTAACACCACTCTGTGCCTCCCATCTTTATCTTCAGTTTACTCATTGCAGTGTGAGGATTGGCCCCCAGGGTTCTTTGGGCTTTGGGCCCTCCTGACTGCAGCAGTTCTCCTTGGACTGATAGCATAAGCATGCCTCCTTTGGGCTCTTCCCCAGGGACTTAGCCTTTTCTTCCCTATCCCTGCTCCACCCCCACACACTTGCACACACATATCGGTGTGCTGACCTCCAGAGCAGCTTTAACTGAGTGAGGTCCAGGCCTATCCCATTTTTGTTCCAAACTGAGAGAAACAAACCGCAAAAATCACACCCCTTTCCCAATCCTGGCTGTACTTCTACCACCCTGCTTTGTTTTTCTTGATCATTGATGGAGTTTAGTTGTCTAAATGCAGCCATGTTTCTAAGGATATGTGTGTGTGTGTGTTTTGAAGGACCAATTACATAATTCAGTCATTTCAAAGAGAGATGTCATTCTGCCAGTTCCTAGTTAGTTCCTACCCAATTTTGAAAATCCATTTAGGTCTTTTCAAACTATTTACATATAAATAATAAAGCATTGCTAGAAGAAAGAAATTATAGAAATCTATCCAAGCAGAGGAGTTTGCCCATCTTCAGAGGAATAAAATAAGGTTATCATCGTCCTACATATATCTTATGGGGCACATTGATTTTTTATACTTATTTAATATATCAGAGGGAATTATATTTACTTTGCAAAGAAGCATACCTACATGTCAATGGAAATAAGAATCCAGAGTCACCGAATTTGATCAAACAGATACTATAGTCAAAGCTTTTCAACATTTTGAAAGTGGGTCTTCAACCAAAATTTTACACAGAAACAAAATGTGGATCTGCTCTGATGGTCGTGAAGGGAGGTCATGGGGTTGATGGAGCCCCAACTGCCCCCCCAACAATGGCTGCCATCACCCGTTTAGAGTGTGTGCTCTTCATATCCTGATTTGAAAACTATGTATTGGTCCAACTTTTTCACTTTACAGAGGACTCTGAGGCATGGAGTTTTAAGTGACATTACCAGAATATCCCAGGTAATTTGTGGCAGAGACATGGCTCAAATCCTGTGTTTCTTACTCATAGATTAGGGCCTCTTTCATCAAGACACAGACTCTTACATGTCTACCTATGGATCATAATATAAATATTCTATAATCTATGAATTTAATGGAGGGACAATATTTTCAAACTATCCCTTAATTTCCAAACAATTCACCAACTCACAGTTTTTGAACCATTTGAGTAAGGAGGCTGAGTCCATCAGATATTTAATCAAAAAATATTCCATGAGTTTAAATAGAGTCTCTTTTATTTATTTATTTATTTATTTTAAAGATTTTATTTATTTATTTGAGAGAGAGAATGAGATAGAGAGAGCATGAGAAGGGGGAGGGTCAGAGGGAGAAGCAGACCCCCCGCTGAGCAGGGAGCCCGATGCGGGACTCGATGCCGGGACTCCAGGATCATGACCTGATCCGAAGGCAGTCGCTTAACTGACTGAGCCACCCAGGCGCCTGAGTCTCTTTTATTTAAATTAGTTCCGAATCACATTATTCCATGGATGGCAAAGAAAATGTAAATAGCTCAAAAGCATTTTTTGCATTTATCCAAAGACCAAGTTGGCTGCTAGTTGGCAATTTTAAGCTGATAAAGAATAAAGGCTACCCTATTTTAAGCTCTTTATCCAGTTAGCTGTCTAAAATGATTTCACAGCTCAGGCAGGAAGGCTAGCTGGGTAAACAGAATATTCACAAATAAGTTCTATAGAATCCAGTGTAGAAACTGAAGAAGCTAGGGGAATGTTTGGCCTTATGGCAACTGTGGAGTTTGAGTCAAAAATGAAAGTACTGCTAGTGATTCCCCATTGACTCAGGGAGTGGCTGCCCAGCCCTGGAAGTCATTTCTTTGCATTCTGTTTTTAGAGGTTTTGAACTCTATTCTAAAAAAGAAAACATTGAATGCTTATAGCAGGGCATTGAGTTTATGCTTAAAAATTTTTTTGAAAAGACTATAACTCCATTATCTTTCTCTTTTTTAAAAATTTTATTTATTTATTTGACAGAGAGAGAGCATAAGCTGGGGAAGCAGTAGGCAGAGGGAGAGGGAGAAGCAGGGAGCCTGCTGTGGGGCTCGAACCCAGGACCCTGGGATCATGACCTGAGCTGAAGGCAGATGCTCAACAGACTGAGCCACTGAAGCAACCCTTTTTAAAATTTTTTTAAGATTTATGTATTTAGGGGCACCTGGGTGGCCCAGGTGGTTGGAGGCCTGCCTTGGGCTCAGGTCGTGATCTCCAGGTCCTGGGATTGAGCCCCGCCTCGGGCTCCCAGCTCAGTGGGGAGTCTGCTTCTCCCTCTCCTTCTGCCTTTCCCCCCTGCTTGTGCTCTCTCTGTCTCTCTCTCTCTTAAATGAATAAATAAAATCTTTTTAAAAAGATTTATTTATTTATTTTAGAGAGAGATAGAGAGTGGGGGGGAGGGGCAGAGGCAGAGGGAGAAGGAGAGAATCTCAAGCACACTCCCTGCTGAGCATGGAGCCCCATGGGGGGCTTGATCCCAGGACCCTGAGATTATGACCTGAGCCGAAATCAAGAGTTGGATGCTCAACCGACAGCCACTCAGGTGCCCCCTCCATCATCTTTCTTACTAGTCACTTCCATTTTGTCATTTTTGCCTATGGGGAAAAAGCACAGATATGTGGATTTTCTTATTTGTGGTCAGAGCACATGCTTGCAGACTCCTCAAAGCAAAAGAGGATTTACTCATTTGGGGCTCCACATTGTTCTCTAAGCAAAGTAATCCCCAGAGTCTGCTAGCACATTCATATGAAATCATTAGGTCTGTATGGAGTCCCTGGCTCATTTAGTGGTATCAAGATGTAAATGCATTGGGAACGACATCCTCCTCCCTGAATAGGCATGATTTTTGTTTTACTCTGAGAGCACACGTGTCCAAAGGCAGGTGTGACTGAGGGAGTCATTGGCCCCCAGGGTCATTGCTGTGAGCCTATGATCAATTGACCATTGCACACTGCTGCCTTACAGCAGGTAGGAGTAGAGGAAGATGGGATGCTGGTAAAATTATTATTAGGGGCGAGGCATTGCCTCATTGCAGCCATAATAAAATGCTTCCTTTGTGGAAGGGTGTAGACCTCAGAGCCAAAGTCCATAGGTGCTGAAAAGTGGCAGGGCTGGCTCAGCAGGATAGGGAAGTGGGAAGAACTCAGAGATTGTATTTAATGTCTCTTTCTCATTTCCTTTCTCCCTTGATATCCAGCCTCTTGTAACTGCCCTACTCCCTTTACTCACAGGATTCTTTCTCCCTTTAATATTCTACCAGATAGACATGGACCCTGTACAATGAATATTCTCCTTGATATCTTTGGGTGACTTTTGCTCTCCCTACATTCTGCTAGGAAGTTGTTCAACTATTTTGGGTTAGAGTACTCAAATACAGTGGGTTAACAATAAGCAATGTGGTGAGGGATAAGCTGAATGAATTTTACAATTAAACAGGCCTGGGTTCAATGATTCGCCTTGTATTTTTGGTGTGTCTTTGGACAAATTCTTTAAATTATTTGAGTCTCATCTCTAAAGATTGGATAATAATTTAAAATCATAGGGTCATTTTGAAGATTAGATGAGGTATGATATACAAAGGGCTGGTATTCAAAAATGTTGGTTTCCTTTTTTCTCCTTTCTAGTTTGCTACCAATGCTACCCCACATTAATAGATTATCAGCGGTACTAAATCTCTGAAGTATCTGATGGTAGATATTTTGAGCGTGCAAGACATCAAAAGTGTAAATTTCCAGAGAAAATTCTTTTCTGAGAAGTTCAAGTTATATGTGTGAGTATATTTGTATGTTAAGGAACATGTGTAGGCACAGGGATTTAATCCTGTGTGTTGTGTATCTTATTGGGCCTCCAGTTTTTCATCTTGAACTTTACCCCAGGAAGTTGACTCATTTATACTTTGTCAGTTGGGTCCTGCACCTTCTGGCTTTTGTTAGGTTTGGCTGTTGGCTAACCCCTGTAAAAATCGTTATTCGTTCTCCTTGGTATCTTATGGAGAGATTTTGTGGAGTGGCATTTTTGACTGAGGCCATTTAAGCTCCCATTCCCTCAGTGCTTGCTGCTGGTTGTAAATCAGGGGAGGTAAAGAGAATGACCTCTTTGCTAGATGTCCTAGGGCTACTTGTGTGGAAGGTCACTCAGCCTTTCAAGGTGGACATCTCTGTATGACTTTCTCCTTCCAGTTCCACCGATTGCTCCTTTCTCCTTGTCCTTATGGACCTAGGGGTGTGTTAACTCATTGTGACCAGCTCAGCATTCTTGCACTACTCTTTGTGATTCTCCTACACCCACACTTCTGTAAATAGTCCCTTTGTAAATAAATCCTCCTCAAATTATCCTACACCATCTGTTTCCTGTTGAAATCCTGATTTGTACACCAGTGAACATTGGAGAAATGGAGAAGAGGACTAATTCCTGTAATCTAAGTTAACAAGGTTTGTAGGTCAGAGGTCCAAAATTTATAGTGTGTTCTCTAGGACATGTTTTAACTTGAAGTGTCTCTGAATAATGATCATTATTGTTTAAACCTCTTCTGTGATCTTTCTTAATGATTAATTAATGTTACTTGGGAAACAGAATCTAAAACCAGAAGAGAGAAATAAGGAAGACTACAGATGTGTGGAGTAAACTTTCATGCAGACATTCAAAAAAATTTATTGAAATAAATTTTAATTTTCCTTTACAATTATGCTCTTAATTTTGATGAATTTCCCTTCAATCTTTTTGAACTTCACGCTGTATCTGGGGTATAGAGCTCCTCCAAACCCCTTACACTGGGTACTGAGAAAAGCCCCACTTTAGACTAATATTGAAAACTAAACAAACTATTAAGACCCATTTGCTAATTCTGTGAATCCTCTCTTCCTGTTGCATTTTATTTCTTTAGATTTAGTTTTGGAGAGATTTGGAAAAGCAACATTAGCTAGAAGAAGAAACTTCATGAGTGTTCAGGAGCCTGGGATGAAGGCAGCATTGATGTGAGGCCACACCTGACCCAGACATGGGGTGGAGTCTCTTATCACGCCCAAACTTAAAAACCCAGACTCCAGACAAAATTTATTTTTTATATGAAAATAGAATCCAAGAAAGAAATGTGTATTGAGGCAAAGAAGATTTTTTTTTTTTTAATTCCCTCAGCACTTTTTCCTTTATCAAAAGACTGATGATTATGGCAAGGCAATCTTGAAAATACCAATTTATGCTTTTCTCAGGGCTTGAAAATTTATTTTAATTTGAACTTTAAATAATTCTTTTTTTACTTTATATTATTCACTTGGCAGCGATTGTTTCAAGAGGTGGATTGTACTTCCCTGGCGATCTTTTCATCTGTTAATATAATAATAAACTTAAATCAGTGCATATTTCACAGAGAATGAGCAATATGTTAGATTTTTGCCTTTTGGTTGGCAGCGCATTAACCTAGAGTGTAAGAAGGCTGTTGATGGATGTACAGGCTTTTCCACTCACTACACCTGCGTTTGCAGAGCAGATAATTGTGCAGTTACAGCACATGTGAACACAGGAGGTGGGATTAGCAATCTTACTATATGACAAGTAATACAAAATAATCCAAACAGAAATGATTAGTTTCTATGTGGCTCTTCAGAAATGTTCCTTTCATAAGACAGCATCATACTTGTTAAAATAGGATGGTCTCAGTTGCTGTTTCTTTCACTAAATATTAATTTCCCACAACTATTTGCTTACCTTCCCACCAAAAACTAAACAAACGAAAACACTTTATTTTACATGTAGTGGGGAAGAGCTAATTATTTCCTTTAGTCATTGCTTTTTAAAAAAGTCAATCTTCTTCTATGCAGACTTACCTGTGGTTGAGACATAGTGTATGAGAATGCTTACAAACCCTTTCACAAGGTCTTTAACAAGAACCTACATAATTTGAGTTGAGATGAACATTTTGTGGTATGCAGAGATTTGGTTGAAATAGAGGGTCTTAATCTGAGTTTTACTGAAACCAAAGTAATCCATGGGAAGACTTGATACACCCTCTGAATGCCCTGATATATACAGAATTGTATGTAAATTCATTTACACACTCCCCCCTCCCCCAGAGAGGGTATAAAAAATACTAATATCTACTCACTTATGAATTATAGCAAGTAGAAAATGATTCTTTTTCTTTTTTTTAAATAATGATAATGGTAGAGGTAGTAAGTTTTTTGGATAGTAGTTCTTTTATTGATAAATTTGAACCATAGGATTCTTCAGAGGTCAATATTGGCATGACTCAGTCATTCAGACTCACCTAACATACAAAACATGCAATGAGAACCCAGTATGTGGGGTGGTGAGGGATAGGACAATAAATCAGATATTACGTGCCGTGTGAGTGAGTAGAAAACAAGATGGGATAGAAGCATTTCTGAGTTAATCCTCCTGGAAATCACCATAGCTCACAACTAAATAATATAGGAATGGAATCATCAAAAGATGAAGAGGCAGGTAAAAGACACAAGCATAAAGATCGGAATGATACCTTTTGACATAACATACCACAACCATTAATTGTCCTAATGTTTGAAAAGCGCACTATTATTTCTGAAAATTTCTATATTTAAATAGATATATCAAACCACTTAATAAAAGGTATATGTATGGTAAAAGTGTATACCATGCAAATAAATTCTCTTGCTGCTCCAACCCTGGTATTCCAGTTTACTTTCTCAAAGATAAATACTATTATTGTTTTGTTTTTCCTTATGATAAACATGTTGCTTTAATTAGGATACCTTCCTCTGAGACTTTCTTGGTGTTATACTGAGCAGGGTCTAATATTAGGAGACTTTCCAGCAATTGCTTGATACTTCTAGAAACTCTGATGAGGCGAAGTCAGTACTTGGGGCCAAAAGTCTCTAGAAGGGGTCCTTCTAATGGTTCCACTCTTATAAAGTGGCCCTGGGAGAAGCACTGATGATCCTTTTCTCTCTGGATGTGGACCTGGACTTTGAATTTGGATTTGGGACGAGAACTATACCATCACCTAAATTTTTATTTTTCTTAAGATTTTAGTTATTTATTTGAGAGAGAGAGAAAGAGAGAACATGAGGGAGAGAGAGAGAGAGAGAGAGAGAGCACACAAGTGGTGGGGGGAGGGAGCGGCAGAGGGAGAGGGCAAAGCAGATTCCCCACTGAGCGGGGAGCCCGACAGGGGGCTCCATCCCAGGACCCTTGATCCCAGGACCCTGGAAGCAGATGCTTAACCAACCGAGCCATCCAGGTGCCTCCCACCCCATCACCTAAATCTTGATCTCAAGGACTTACTGTGGTTTGCTTGTATAGTACCAAACGTAGCTTAACTCTTTAGGTTGTGGGATGAGTACCGCAGAGGGGTGTTACATATTTTTGTGTGTTGTTATTTCCCAGCTAAATGTGGATAATCGCAAGTGCAAGTCTTGAATAGTGCCATATTAGTTGTTTTGCAGAATGGGCTCTTCTTGGGTAATCACTTTTTAAACAATCAGAAACCTAGTGGGAAGTTTTGGCCAATGCCCTCCAGTTAGCTGCTGCATGGCATGCTTAGTTGCATTATCTTTTAGTCTGACCTTTGAGCTGATAGAAACTGGCAATAAAGATTAGATCTGCTTCCTGCTCATAAACACCCTTAACTCACCTTAGAAGAAAGCAGATCAATGGTCAGAAATTCCAGCAGACAGCTGGCTGTAAGTTGCCTGTAACTGTGTCTGAGTTATGATTCCTGCAGTAAGGAAGCAATTAAGATAGCTTTTGGTCCAGTATTATATATGTATGATTACATTTTCAAATGATTAAATTATTTATCTTGAAATAGTTATTGTGATTAAACACACACACTTGGTAAAAACACTCAAACTGTACAATGAAAAGAGTCTCCCACATATCCTATACCACTACTTCCAACCCCACCCCTGCTGCAGAAGCAACCCCTGTTAATGGTTTCTGATTCATTTTCACAGAATTTTCCATATATGTAAAATATATAAGTGACATAGTTGCAAAAATATATGAAACTAATTTTACATAAACAGAAATATATTATACACAATCTATCTATAATATACACGTGTATATGTAATGTACATATACATATATGATGAATATATATATATAGTGGTATTTTTACTGAACATTTATTTTGGAGATTTTTTTCCATATCAATTTTGGATCTATTTCATTATATTTAACAGTGGTATAATATGCATTTATTTACTTAATCAGGTTTGTATCAATGGACATCCACATTTTATCTAATATTTGGTTTAATTTCTTAAATGAATACCCTCCACCTCCATTTTTGCCTACTTAAATGCGTTTCTCTGCAGAGTTGTTGAATGAAATGTTTGCCTTCAGAATTTTTAAAAAAATATTTTATTTATATATTTGAGAGAGAGAGCGAGAGAGCACCAGTGCAAAAGTGGGTGGAGGGTCAGAGGGAGAGGCAGGCTCCCTGCTGAGCAGGGAGCCCTACATGGGGCTTGATCCCGGGACCCTGGGATCATGACCTGAGCTGAAAGCAGACGCTTAACCAACCAAGCCACCCAGGCGCCCTTGCCTTTAGAATTTTGATAACATAGATATTGCCAAATTACCCTCCAAAGAGACTGCACTATTTTCACTGAAATCATAGTTCCTATTTTTCGATGATTCACCAACACTGTTATCAATATTTTTCATCTTTGCATATTAAAAGATAAAAAAATGTACTTCATTTCTGTTTCACAGTCCAAGGTATATGATTTATCTTTTTTCTGTCTTGAGTCAGTGTTGCTATTTGCCTATTTTTTCTAGTGGTTTGCTTGGCAATTGTATATTAAGGCAATTAAAACATATTTACATGTGTTGTAAATAAACTCAGTGTTTTAATCATCTTTTGACTTTGTTAATTAAATTTCTTGCTATGTGGAAATTGGTAATGTTTATGAAAGCAAATCTATTAATTATTTCTTTTATAGGGTTCTGGATTTTATGTCTTTTTAGAATGGCCTTGGGGTGGCCCAGTTGGTTAAGCATGTGATTCTTAGTTTATGCTCAGGTCATGAGATCCGAGCCCTGTGTTGGGCTCCGCACTCAGTGCGGGGTCTAGTTGAGATTCTGTCCCTCCCTCTTGATCCTGGGACCTGGATCCTACCCCTGTTTGTGCTCCTTCTCTCTCTAAAATAAATAAATAAATCTTAAAAAAAAAAAAAAGGCCTTTCCATTCCAAGTTTTTGTGTTTGTTTTTTTCCCCAGGGCCCATTGTTTTCATAGTATAGTTCTGGTTTCTTATTTTATTTTGAACTATTTCATGTATTTGAAATGTATTTTTATATAAAGTATCTCAATTTTCCCTTCACAAATGACTAATTTTCTCAGTACCACTATTGATGTAACCATCCTTTTCCAGCTAATTTGTAAAGCCATCTTTATCATATATTAAATGATCACAGGCATTTGACCCTAGTTGGGGATTCTGTCCTTTGTTCCTGAAGCACTGTCATATTTTATTTTTTATTTTATTTTATTTTTTTTTAAAGATTTATTTATTTATTTGAGAGAGCGAGAATGAGAGAGAGAGAGTACATGAGAGGGGGGAGGGTTAGAGGGAGAAGCAGGCTCCTCGCCGAGCAGGGAGCCCGATGCGGGACTCGATCCAGGGACTCCAGGATCATGACCTGAGCCGAAGGCAGTCGCTCAACCAACTGAGCCACCCAGGCGCCCGAAGCACTGTCATATTTTAAAGTATATGTTTTAGCTATATGAAGGGCTAGCTCTCCATGACCACTCTTTCATGTTTATTATAGCTATCCTAGCATCCTTACACTTCCACACCTTTATTTTCCATTTTCCCCATAGGATTCTTATCAAGTTCCAAAGCATACAATTTCATTTGTACTTTTGTTGGTAATCATATTGAATTTATGAATTAATTCAGGGGGATCTGCTGTCTTTGCCATATTGTGTATTTATACCTAAGAACAAGATATATTTCTATTTATGTATTCCTTATTAGAATCTTCAAGTTTTCTTTACCTAGGTCTTATTTCAGAATGTATTTATCCATTTATTTCTATTATTTTATAGCTGTGATGCTTTTTTGAATGGTAACATTTCTTGTTTGGCATTATATATGTGTATTTGTTTAATATAGGAAAGTTATCAGTTTTTGTGAACTAATTTTTTTTTTTAAGTATCGCATTAGTAAGTCCTCTTATGGCTTTTGATAATTTTTCAGTTGATTATTTTGTGTTTTTCAGGTAGAGTTGTCCCAGTGAAGATACACACACACGTACACATATACACATATATATACATACACGTGTAGGTATATTTTTGTGTATATAAATTATATAAATTATGTATATAAATATATGTATATGAACATATATTTATGAATATATGTGTATATATTCCCTATATATGTAAATGGCACTTTTAATTTTAATTTTATTTTTGAATAGATAATATACCCATATAGTTCAAACAATTGTAAAGTACAGAAGATATACAAAAGAAAATACTAAAAACCTCCCTCTCGTACCTATCTCTGGACCCCAAACTCCCCTCATGAGTTAACATATGTTATTAGTTCTTGTTAATCTTTTCAGAATTATTCTGTGTATATACCGGTGAATACAAAATAAATACACTTGCATTCTACACAAATGATTGTGTGCTGTACATACTGTTCTACACTTTATTTTGGGGGGTAGAAGTGCATGGGTGAGGAAAGGAAAGCTATAAGCCCAGATGTTTATGATTTCCTTCTTGGTAAAGAGATCTATTTTCTTCAGTTCTTACTTACAGTCTACCCTCTGTCATAGAGGTCAGACATAAATCCCTGGGAGGTGGGACCGGAAGGCAAATCAGAGAGACAGGGGCCACAGAGCACTTTACTCCACCCTCCTGACCTACCATGGCTGTTGAGCTAACCTGGTCTGCCGACTGCCCTCTTCCCATTAGATTTTTTTCCACAGAGCTCCTCACTTCCCCATGGGGCCAAAGCAATGCTCTATTAACCATGCCCAGACAAATCTGGATCCAGTGGTGGGTTCAGCCATATCAGTGCACCAACCAGCAGAACAAGATGATCAATACTAGAATATGAATGACTGTATTAGAAAATTCTGAGAGTGATCGCTAACTCAGCCCCGAGTCTCTGCAGGATGGAACCACGGAGATTCAAAAGAATACCACGCTACCTTAAGCCATAAGACCCCCATCATATAGCATCATAAGTTTTCTTTTGTATATCTTTCTTTCTTCCCTTCCAACAATATTCTTGCCAAATAATTGAGGAATATATTTGGCTTTAATTTTTTCCCATAACAAAAGAGTTTAGTTTTGCTTGGTGTCGAATAGTAGAATATTTCATATATAACGGAGTAACAAAGTTTTAGGAACACCAGATATACAGTGGAATTGAATCCCATGCATGCAACATTGTATGATTGAGAGTACAGTATCGGAATGGAAGCTTTAGAGGGAGAACATGGTGGTGTGACTTTTTATCTGCATAGTCTTTTTTTTTTTTTTTAATGCATGCCTTTAAAAAAACCAGGTTTATGGAGATATAATTTATATGCATATCATTTACAATTTAACATGTACAACCCAGTGGTTTTTAGTGTATTTACATAATTGTACAACCATTCACCAAATCAAATTTTAGGACTTTTTTTTTTTTTTAAGATTTTATTTATTTATTTGACAGTGAGACACACAGCGAGAGAGGGAACACAAGCAGGGGGAGTGGGAGAGAGGCAGGCTTCCCGCGGAGCAGAGAGCCCGATGTAGGGCTCGATCCCAGGACCTTGGGATCATGATCTGAGCCGAAGGCAGACGCTTAACAACTGAGCCACCCAGGCACCCCAAATTTTAAGACATTTTTATCATCCTCCTAAAAAAGCTTACATACTTTGGCAGTCACTGTCCACCAGTGCCCCTCATTTCCCCTCTCTCCTACTTCTGCCCAGCCCTAGACAACCACTGATCTATCTATATAGGTCTGCCAATTCTGGACATTTTCTTTACATGGAATCATACAATATATGGCCCTTTTAAAAAAGATTTTATTTATTTATTTTGAGAGAGAGAGTGTACGTGAGCAGGGGGAAGGGCAGAAGGAGAGAGAGACTCTCAAGCAGACTCCATGCCAAGTGCTCATGGCCATTTGTGACTGGCTTCTTTTGTTTGCATGATCTTTTACAAGTTGATCCATGTTGTGGCATATATGAATGCTTCATTCCTTTTTGTTGACAAATATTTCATTGTATGGATATGAATATATCACATTTGGTTTATTCATTTACCAGTTTTTGTACATTTGGGTTGTTTCAACTTTTTGGCTATTATGAATAATGCTGTGATTAACGTTCATGTACAAGCCTTTGTGTGAACATATGTTTTCAATTTTCTTTAATTTATTATCTAGGAGTTGAATCATTGGGTCACTCTATGTTTAACATTTTGAGGAACTGCTGCACTGTTTTCCAAAGTGGGTGTACCATTTTACATTCTCACCAGCTATGCATGAGAATTCCAATTTCTCTATCGCCTCATGAAAAGTTTATTATCTTTTTTTACTGTAAACATCTTAGTGGTTTTGAAATGGTATCTCATTGTGGTTTTGATTTGCATTTCCCCAGTGACAAATGATTTTGAGCATCTTTTCATGTTCTTAGCCATTGGTACATATTTTGGGGAAAAATGCCTATAAAAATTAATCCCCATTTTTAATTAGGATGTTTGTCTTTTTTTATTATTAAGTTGTAAGAGTTCTTTATGTTTTCTGGGTCTGAGACCCTTATCAGATTGACTTATAAATATTTTCTCCTATTCTGTGTTTTCTTTCTTCATGATATGCAGCAAAAAAGTTTTTAAGTTTGATGAAGGCAAATTTATCTATTTTGCCTTTTGTTACTTGTACTTTTGATGTTATTTATAGTTTTAGTTCTTACAGTTAAACCTATGATCCAGTTTGAGTTAATTTTTCTAAATGTGTGTGGGGTAGTGTGAGGTAGGTATTTAATTTATTTCTTTTGCATGCGGGTGTCTGTTGTAATTTTAACATAGGTAAATGGTGCTTAACACGGAAGTGATTGCCTTTTTTGAGATCACCTGAGGTCTTTAATTCTCTCAATAAGAGCTATAGTCATAGGATGACATAGGATTGACATAGGATGGGTCAGTAAAAGATCAACAGGGATAATACTTAGGCTTTATGTACCATTTTATATCCTGTATCAAATTCATGTATTAAAAAAAAAGTTCTTAGAACAGGTTTTGGCTTGCTTATTTTGTAAAGTTATAGAAACTCTAACGCCATGGAAGGACTTACAGCACAACAGGAATAGAAACCTCTTCTAAGTCACTTCTTTGTTAGAACGCTTGGAAAAACTCGTTTGGCTATTCCTATATTGAGCCCAGAATTCAGAAAGCTTTATCCCCTTAAAAGGCAGTAAGAAAACTTAGCAAGCACAAATAAAAGTGAAAGTAAGTGTTATTTTGACTGCTTTGGAAAGGTATGTTTATTTAGTAGTTCTTATCTTTTTCTCCAGGGCTTATGATGCAAGCACTTAAATTCAAATCAAAGGAATCAGGCCTTTTGCCATGGAGATTTAAAAGGGTCCAACTTTGTGCTCCCAGAAAGGACAATGAATCTTTTTAAAGGAAGTGCATGTCTATTAAGTGAATTTTAATATTTTTTTCCTTTCAGTTAAGAGCAGCATCGAAACTGGGAATTGGAGGTGTCAAATTTTGAAGAAAGAGGCTAATTGACATTTGGATGATGCAAAATGAACTATTGAAAAAAAGCACAGGTAAAGGTGGTTAGTACAAATCATCGATGCCCAGGCCATTTAAAATAACTTCTATAGATAATATTTGGTGGAGCAATTCCACATAAATGACTTTATGTTTGAATATATCAAATTTACCCTCAGAGTCAATAGAATTCATTGAGTGTTATTCCTGTTGTCTGCGGGAATCCGGATGACTATCCGGGGAACTCAAAGATACTGGACCAGCAACAGCAATCCGTCATGAATCAATTCAGCCTTCAATTGCCTAACATTCAGTCTTAAATAGATACTCTCTCATTCTCTCTGTTATTGACAGCAACTAACCCAGAAAGTTTTAGTCTGGTACTTCAACAAGCTTGGATAAACATATACATCTCTCTCTCTCATCGGTCCAATTATCTGGTTTTTTTTTTCTTCTTTTTTTTTGTAGTTAGTCATGAAGTTTCCATCCTGCTTTTATATCCATTATAACTACTGAGAGTGATTTCGCTCGAATTTATTTCCCTCTGGCTGTCAGAGGGGCAGGGTGAGGTGGAGCTGGTGATTATCCTCAAAACACAAGGGGAGGATATGCAATTATGCCAGTTAGCGTTGACTCGGGCAAACTGGCGCTTCCTTTCAGTGGGCGTTGCTTTGAGATAGTAAGCCCTTTTGCACGATGTTGACTTGTTCACTCAGGAGAAACAAAATCAGAGAAGTCCTGGAGTGGAATTAAGTGTGATGAGTCAGCACCACTTATGAGAAGTAGTGAAGCAAAAAAACCAGAAAATAATTTAGCAAAATGGCTTTTGAAATGATTAAAATTAATTACAGCCTCTGGCAAAAGTTTCACCCTAAGCCAAGGCGCCTCCCGCCTCCCCTCCTTCATCCAACTTAGCTTGCCAAGTATTTCCTCTTGAGCACCCCATTCTGTCCTCCCTTCCCTTCCCTAGTAATGCCCCATGTCCCCCGGCTTGGCTGCCTGATGTTCCTGGAGGCACCCTCACATCTCGTTTGGCACCCCACATTGGTCTCTAACAACCTAAGATTTATTTCAACACTGCTCTGTCTGCTAACTCATTTTAGTATGCTTGCTTCCCTGTCACTCACACTCTGATTTTCTCTGCCATGACCTGAACCCCAGGAAATTGGAACGGAGAAGAGAGGAGATGGTACTATAACAAGTTCTTGGAAGAATTACTTTAGGACAGGTGAGTTCTTGCCCTCCGTGAAGCCAACTGCTCTTCGCTGATGAATAAGGCCAGCTGTACTTAGCGTTAAATAACACACCCTTGTTCAAAACGCCTTCCTGAGAAATTGAGTAAAGGTCGTTTGAACAAATTTGCTGTGAAACTTTTGCTTTCATACAAATGAATCTTTATAAGGGATTGTATTAAGGTTCATGTAAACACAACACCCCTTCTGCTTCTGGTTGAGTATTCATGTCAAATAATACCTGTTTTCCCCTTATCCCATGTTACTTTCTAATTCCAGGTGACTTCGCAATAAGAGAGTTTTCTCTGACATTTGGTAATTATGCTAGGGGTTAATGTCTCAAAGGATAGAATTTTAGAGGGCAGGCCTGACATTACCATGACAGGTGTTGGCTCAAGACCTTTTAAAAGATAATGGTGTTTTGGGCGCCTGGGTGGCTCAGTTGGTTGGGCGGCTGCCTTCGGCTCAGGTCATGATCCTGGAGTCCCTGGATCGAGTCCCGCATCGGGCTCCCTGCTCGGCAGGGAGCCTGCTTCTCCCTCTGACCCTCCCCCCCTCTCATGTGCTCTCTCTCTCTCATTCTCTCTGTCTCAAATAAATAAATAAAATCTTTAAAAAAAAAAAAAAAAAGATAATGGTGTTTTTAGGTGCATACTGACCAGGGAAACATAGTCATCACATTATAGAATTGGAAAGAAGCTGATAGATCTAAGTTCCTTATTTTCCAACTTATTTCCTAAGTTGAAATAAACTTCAAGGATTGACCAAGTAACAGAGCAAAGCAGGGATCAAAACTTAGCCCTCCTGTTTTGCAGCTCAAATACTGGTAATGGAATGGTAGGATTCTGGCTTGCCCTTCTTCATCCATGGACCCCCAGTGCTAGCCATACAACTGCATTGTCTTAGAGAACCCCGCTTCTCTCTCTGGGCTGAGGAGAAGATGCATGGGGATTGAGAGGGCTCTAAAAGTTCGATAGCAGATGAGAACTGTGATTTTTCCCCAGGAAGATTTGGGGAACCTATAATAGCTATAGAGGAGAACAAGATTGGTTAGGGCAAAGGAATCTAGAATTCATAGTTGCCATTTTTATAGGATCAAAAAATAATGTATAGGGCTCCTGGGTGGCTCTGTCAGTTAAGCATCTGCCTTCAGCTCAGGTCGTGATCTCAGGGTCCTGGGATTGAGCCCCGTGTCAGGCTCCCTGCTCAGCGGGGAGTCTGCTTCTCCCTCTCCCTCTGCCACCCTCCCAACTCATTCTCGCTCTTTTTCTGCTCTCTCTCTCTCAAATAAATACAATCATTTAAAAAATTTAAAAAATAATGTATAAGGAAAAACCTGGGATGCAATCGATTTCCTGAGTTTTTTTGTAGTTGTTGTTTGTTCTGATTTGTTTTAAGGCTAATTCTGGTCTATCTACTATTTAAGTATCTCCCTAAGCAATTAGCCTTCTGTCATAAGGCTGATTCTGGTCTCCTCACAAGTCTAGTATCTTTCTTAGAAATTTGGGATTACTGTCATTGTGGAAACATTCTCTTAAAAATTAAGTAAGCAAATTTAATGTTTTATTAATTTGGGAAAATATCATCTATTGGCCTCTGATAATTAAAAATGTATTTATGTATAATTACATATGTAGTATATCAATTTAGGCTCATTCAGCATTGCAGATGAAGCTAAAGTCCTTTGTGGCCACATCCATAATCACTTCTCAGAAATGGCAACTATTATCAGTTTGATGGGGATTCTTTCACAATTATTTGTATGTATATACATACATATATGTACATGCCTCCAAAACACATGATATTGTTAGCTGCTTTTTTTGTTTGTTTGTTTTTTAGGTGTACTTATTTATTTGAGAGAGAGAGAAAGAGAGAGAGCGAGAGTGCTTGCAGGATACGGACAGAGGGAGAGGGAGAGAATCCTAAGCAGCCTGCCCAGGGAGCGGGGAGCCTGAGGCGGGGCTCAATCCCACAAGCCTTGGATCATGACCTGAGCCGAAACCAAGAGTCAGACGCTTAACTGAATGAACCTACCCAAGCACCCTCGTTTGCTCTTCTTTTAAAATGTAGATTATAGCATAGTGTACATATTTTTTTGCTATTTTCTTTTCCTCTTTTCCCCAACCATATGTCTTGGAGATTTCTCTGTGTTAGTAATACAGTAGATACAGCATGGTTTATTTAACAACTCCTCTGTTTATGGACATTTAGTTATTTCTGACTCTTTTAAAAAAATCGAAGTGTAATTGACATCCAATAGCCTAATAGTTTCAGGTGTACCTCATAGTGATTTGTTATTTTTACATATAATGAAATGATTCCCTATAAGTCTAGTTACCATCTGTTACCATGTGAAGTTTTACAATATTATGGACTATATTCCTTATGCTGTACATTACATCCCTATGATTTACTTATTTCATAACTGGAAGTTTGTACCTCTTAATCTCCTCCACCTATTTCACCTGACTCCCAACCCCTCCCCTCTCTTCTCACCAATAATTTCCTTTATTTATGAGTCTGTTTCTATTTTGTTTTGTTTGTTTTGTTTTTTAAGATTCCACGTATATGGTACTTGTCTTTCTCTGTCTGAATTATGTCACTTGGCCTAAGACCCTCTAGGTCCATCCATGTTGTAGCAGATGGCAAGATTTCCTACTTTTTATGGCTTAGTAATAGTCCAGTGTGTGTGTGTGTGTGTGTGCGTGTGTATACCACCTCTTTTTTATCCATTCATTTATCAATGGACTCTTAGTTTACTTCCATATCTCAGCTATTGTAAATAATTCAGAATCAAAGAGCTTACTTCTACTGTTTTCTTCTGGAAGTTTTATGGTTTCAGGTCTTACATTCAAGTCTATACTCTATTTTAAATGTATTTTGTATGTGGTGCAAGATAGTGGTCCAGTTTCATTCTTTTGTATGTGGCTGTCCAGTTTCCCCAAAACCATTTATTGAAGAGACTGTCTTTTCCTCATTGTATATTCTTGCCTCGTTTGTTGTAGATTAATTGATCGCATATGCGTGGGTTTATTTCTGGGCTCTCTATTCTATCCCATTGATTTATGTGCCTGTATCATACTGTTTTGATTACTGTAGCTTTGTAGTATAGATTATTTCCAATTCTTAGCAATTATAAATAATATTGTAGTATACATCCCATAGCGGCCTTTCTTCTTATTTTTTTAAAATAATTTTATTTATTTTTACAATTTTAATTCCAGTATAGTTAACATAGTGTCATATTAGTTTCAGGTGTACAAGATAGCGATTCAACAATTCTCTATGTTACTCAGGGCTCATCAAGACAAGTGTGCTCTGAATCCCCTTCACCTGTTTCCAGGCCTTTTTGTTCTTCTGTGCACGTGTGAGTGCAGGTGTGTGCAGAGTTGGCTAGTCACACAGTGAGCCCAAGTGCTTATTTTAACAGACATCTCAGCTCCCCTCACAGGGGGCTGTGTTACAGAGAATGTATGTGAGAGTCCCAGTTTCCCTTCACTCTTAGCGAGTCTTAGTATTTTAAACATTTGTGAATGGTGACAGATTTGTGTTGCTCGTGATATTAAGCAAATTTTTTTTTTGCTATCCCACTGGTATCTATAAGGTTTGCTGCAAGTTTTTAATTGAATAGGATATTCCTTATTATTCCTGGATTGCTAAGAGCTTTTCTTGTTTTGTATGAAGGGACAGTGAAGCATATTGAATCCTTTTTCAACTTCTTCTGAATTCTTATCAACTTCTATGATAAAAAGAATTTGTTCTTTAAATTTTTCATGTAGATGTTACAGTAACACATTTTCTCATACTAAACCATTTTTCTATTCTTTGGATAGACTATAGTTATGCTATATTCATTTGTTTGTATGTTACTATATTCAGTTTGCTAATATTTTATTCAGGATTTTTCAATCTATGTTCATAATATTCTTCTCTTATGCAGTCCTTGTCTGATTTTGATTCCAATGTTAGGAGAGCCTTAACAAGTGAAGTTTTGGGTGGCTTTTTCTGTTTTTCTATAATTGGGACAATTATATAAGGTAAGGATTAATTTTTTTTCTTGTCGGTTTAGTAAAACTAATGAAAATAGCAAGATTTTATTTTTGTTCATCCTTTCTCCCATTTTTCTTTTGAAGATGTAATAACCCTTTCAAAATTCAAAACTCTTATTTGTGAGTGTTCTATTACCTATGTTTTATTAGACCAAATTTTTCCACTCTTAGTTTTTTGCTTCTCTCATAGTGTTGGTTTTCCCTGAATGATTGGAAATTCTTGGTTGGAGAATTATCTTCTTCCTTGAGGTCTGATGTTAGACTATCTATTAGTTTTAGCATGATTTTTGTAGAGCAGGGACAATTAACGGGTAGAGGTTAGGAGATTTGAAAACCTTCAATATATGCGTTTTAATGTTTATTTTTGCAGTGTGGCGCCAGGATGCCATTCACCTAGAGAAGTTAGTCGGGTGTGACTTCATGTGTGGCTTTCCTGCTGTGCCATCGAAATTAAATTTATGAAATAGAGCACCAGTGGTGATGATGAGAGATGAGCCAAGGGAAGAGGGAATGACAATTTGTGAGACTCCATAGATTAATTTCTTCTTATACTCTATCCATATCCCCGAGTGGATGTGGTTTATTACATAAGAGGTTACTAACAGTCAACTAGAAATAAGACTTTTGACTAAAGTGGCTAAGCAATTAGGGCAAGAAAAAATAAAAGTTAATTTAAGGAATAGTAATAACAGGTATTGATTAATTTATGGGAACATCATCTCAGAAAGTACTATATGTAAATTGATAGATTTTGGGGTGCAATTTGATGATTTGTAGCAGATCATTCAATCTGTGAATAGGCCAGGCAATCTATGTCTAAACACTTATTTGAAGTAAATAATCAGAAAAATGCTCAAAGGTGAATTCTGAAAATGTTTATCAAAGCATTATTAAGAATAGTTAATAAAATTAAAACAGCCTAAAAACCCAAAGATAGGGAGATGATTAAATCAGAGTTTTTTCAGGTACATACCTTAGAAATTGAGTAAGTCAGAACATTAATAGGATTTTATCAAATACAAAAAATCCAGGGCTTATTTTGTTTTGTAAATGCATCATAAAATATTCCACTTTTGAAAGTTCATGTTTTGAATTAGCATACTGAACACTCTGAGAAGTCCTGCAATTAAGACTTTTACAACTGTTTTAAGTTTGTTTGATCCACATCACTCTTTTCTCCCCTTCTTGTAATTTGGAACATCTTGGAAGACTTTCAGAAAGTAGCTTGAAAAACAGTGTTAAGAAATTTTTGTTAGATCCATTCAATAAAAACACTACTCACTAATAAACAAAGATTTTAATGAGGCATGTTTATTAACCTAGGAAGTTCTAGTAATATATATATAATCATATTACTAACTATATATATGTATGTATTGTATATTATATAAGCACTATATATGTATATATGTTGTATATCACATATAACATATATATTAAGGAAAAGGAAGCATATATAGAATGATACCATCATGTAAAATATTTCCATGTGACAAATTCATAGGAACATTCTGGAAGAACATATATTCAAATGTTAAAAAAAGGTTAATGTGGTAAAGAAATTATGAATGATTTTATTTTATTTATTTTTATATTTATTTTTAAAATTTATTTAAAAAATTTTGCATAACAGAGATATTGATTTGTAGCTAGAACAAAATAGTTCCATTAAAAATCCTATGGAAGGGGCGCCTGGGTGGCTCAGTCGTTAAGCGTCTGCCTTCGGCTCAGGTTATGATCCCAGGGTTCTGGGATCGAGCCCCACGTCGGGCTCCTTGCTCAGCAGGGAAGCCTGCTTCTCCCTCTCCCACTCCCCCTTGTGTTCCTGCTCTCGCTCTCTCTCTCTTCTGTCAAATAAATAAATGAAATCTTTAAAAAAAAATCCTATGGAAGTTTGGAGGTAATTTTCTTCAATGCCCAAAATTTCATTATAAAGAGAGTTTAAAAAATATTTCTGAATGATGATAGCATTACTAGAGTAATAAGTACACGACATCTTTAAGTAGATGTATTATGGTTAAGGTAGACTATCCTTATTTATATGTAAAATTTTGATTTTTAGAAATTCAAACAAGCACTATAGTGATTTTTTTTTGTTACCCCAAGCATACTTGAATACTTAATTAATCTCCACATTCAGTATTAATGGTAAATATAAACTTGCAGTATTCAATAATATACATCAGTTGACTTTGGCTTTGGATAAAAAGAAAAAATTCTTCAAGTTTAAGTAAGTTATATTATTCAGTTAAAACAATTAAAATGGCCATCCTTAGCATCACTTGCTTCTTCACTTAGTTGACAACTCTGAGTGAACGTGGTTTTGTTCAAAGTGCACAGCCAACGGCTTCGACGGCAGTGAAATGTTTTTTGGGCTTTCTCACAACTTTGTACTTTGATTTTATCCTTCTGTTCTTTCAGCCAAATCCTTCTCTTTTCATATTCCTCAAAGTTTATCCCATATAGGAGTCCTGTGAAGTCAAAGGCAAAACAAGATTTGGATAATTGGCTTTTTCCACATCTGCGTTTTGTTTTTAAGACTTTTTTTTCTCTGTCCAGATGAGTTTGTTAAGGACCAGATGTATTCTTAAGGCTCAGGTAGGTACACACCCCCGCACAGAGCTACCGGTGGTTTTAGTGATTTTCTGTAATGAGAGAATAGGAGGCGGACGCCTGGGTGGCTCAGTCGGCTAAGCAGCTGCCTTCGGTCCAGGTCATGATCTCAGGGTCCAGGACCTCAGGTCCTCAGCCCCACGTCGGGCTCTCTGCTCAGCAGGGAGTCTGCTTCTCTCTCCTACTCTCCATCTGTGCTCTCCCTCTCTCAAATAAATAAATAAAATCTTAAAAAAAAAAAAGAATAGGAAGGATGGAATATATATATTATATATGTATATTATCTATATAAGTATATCTCCATACATATATATTATATTATATTATATTATATTATATTATATTATATTATTTTCTGTAAGGTTAAAGAAGAAAAACTGTCATAAATGCGTTTGCTGCAGAAAACCTATATGCCAAGATAGGCAAAGATCTTTCCCAGAGCTATGCATTCTTTCTTAAGATTCCTTATCCTGCTAAAATTGGAGACTTTTTTTTAGCAGGGAAGCAGGTTTATCAAACTACTTTGTCACTGTTGATCATTTATCATTTTGTCTTCGTTCTCAGATAATTTCATTTTAATTTATAGAGAGTTAATAAATACCTATTAACAACTATTTTATTATTTGTGCATTTGTGAGGATTATTTATTAGTAACTTTGAGAAGTCCTTAGTTTCAGTATGAAGAACTGTTTGAAATTAATATACATTGCAAATGAAGATAAATTGGGTATAATTAAGTGAATTGGAATCCTGCCCATTCTGTTCTCAAAATTCTTTCTTACCACACTTACCTCTCTTACCATACTTACCTCTCTTCCTTCATTAGAATAAGAAAGATTTTCTTTTGCATTTTTCATTCATGTCACTAAAGAGATTTCCTAATGTCTGTGCCAGTTCTATTGCTCTCCAGAAATCTTTGGCCTATTTGGAGACTGTGTTTTGGAATTAATACTGCCATTTGTTACACGTTTTTAAAAATGGTGATGCAGATGGTTTGAGTGGGCAAACATTTATCCATCAAACACACAAGATTTCCGCAAATAGCATTAAAATTAGCCAGGGTTTTATCCAATCTCGAAACAATTGTTATTGATTTTCTCCCAGTAGAGTTTAGAGTATTTTTTTTTCTTAGAGAGAGAGAGAGAGAGAGCGAGTGTGCGAGTGAGGTGCGGGGGGGAGGCAGAGAAAAAGGGAGAGGAAGAATCTCAAGCAGACTCCTACTGAGCATGGAGCCTGACACAGAGCTCTATCTCACGACCCTGAGATCATGACCTGAGGTGAAATCAAGAGTCAGATGCTTAGGGGCACGTGGGTAGCTCAGACAGTTATGAGTCTGACTTTGGTTCAGGTTATGGTCTTGGGGTGTTGGGATCAAGGCCCCATATTGGCCTACCTCTGGCTCTTCATCCTGCCTTGGGTCCCCTGAATTAGCCAGTGTGGGGTTCCAGCCTCAGCGAGGAGTCTGCTTGTCCCTCTTCCTCTTTCTCTGCCCCTCCCCCTGTTCTTGCTTTCTCTCTCTCTCAAATAAATAAATAAAATCTTTTTTTTAAAAAACAGAGTTGGATGTGGCATGCCTGGGTGGCTCAGTCGTTAAGCATCTGCCTTTGGCTCAGGTCATGATCTCAGGTCCTGGGATCGAGCCCCATATCTGACTCCCTACTCAGCAGGAAGCCTGCTTCTCCCTCTCCCACTCCCCCTGGTTGTGTTCCTGCTCTCGCTATCTCTCTCTCTGTGAAATAAATAAATAAAATCTTAAAAGAAAAAAGAGTTGGATGCTTACCTGACTGAGCCAACCAGGCACCCCTAGAATAAACATTTTTATGCAAAATATTCAAAACTTGATATTTAAAATGATTTTTCATTACGACAGTATAAGAGATTCTCTCGGTGATAAATAGTAATATTCTGGTAACTTGTAAGTTTTCCTTTTGAGTAAGGTTAGATCATTTGTGATAGTTATGTCATTCCTGTATGATTGTTTGCATAGATACCCTCTATGTATGCACAAAAAATCAAAACGTTCTACATGAGAAAGTTTTCAATTGATGCATTAATTGCATCATATTCATTACTCATTTCTTTTTTTTTTAAGATTTATTTATTTATTTATTTGACAGAGAGAGCAAGAGAGCACAAGCTGGGGGAACAGTAGAGGGTGAGGGAGAAGCAGGCTCCCCGCCAAGCAAGAAGCCTGATGCGGGGCTCGATCCCAGGACCCTGGGATCATGACCTGAGCCGAAGGCAGACGCTTAACCATCTGAGCCACCCAGGCGCCCCTACTCATTTCTTTTTATATCAGTCCAAATCGAGATAATTCTACCCTTTGAGGGGACTTAAAAATTAATGCAAGTTACAAGAATTTTGGAATGATGCATAGGAAACTGTAAACAGTATATACCTCTGTGGAGTAAAACTGTAGGGTTGTTTTGGGTAGAAGGGGCTTTTGATTTTTGCTTTTTACCCTCCGAACAGCTTGAGATTTTTACTGTGAACATTTTACCATTATAATGAAATAAATTAAAAAGTGATCCTGGTGTGCTTTTGAATTATTCCAGAGAAGAGAAAACATCATCTGCACTTACCCTTTATTGGCCTGCAAGACACCAAACATAATTATATTTTAATTTTAGTAGTTGCCATTTGGGGCAGGTTTGCAGAAATCTGTTTGTAAATAGGGGAAAGTTCTTTCATGAAGACATATGTGGATTTCATATCAAAGGACTTCTCTTCAATTCCCATTTCCACACAGTACTGGAAATAAAATTTTTAGGGGCTGTGTCGGATATAGCTTATGCCTCACTCAGTATAAGTGATGTTATTGTTTAATTTTTATAACTTTTCTGGTATCCTGCTGTAGGGGAGGAAAAATAATTCCCCTCCCACCCTTGTGAGTTCTTAGCTGAGATCCCTATGAGAGAGATTAACAAGGGAAAAATGAACAAGTTTATTAACATGTCCAACTCAGGTATACATAAGAGATCCCCAGGAAAAAATGAGTAACTCATAGAATTCAGGCTTCAATACTATCTTAGTAGAGAAAGGGGAAGAGGAGCATAGACCTTTCAAGGGAGAATAAATGACTTCGGGAAAGATGGATGTGTCCTCAGGAAAATAGATGGGAAGTATGATAGTTTGTGACAGAGTTTTCTGGGTGTGGTATGGACTTCTAGCCTTCTCTCCTGTGGTAAGAGTCGGTCCTTCCTGGTTGATGAAACCCCTGGGGAGATCTATGACAATAGATATGTTCCTTTTGGAGGATCTGTCTTTAGACAGATGAGGGGAGTTCAGAGAAAGACTCTCCCTGCCTTTGCTGTTTTTCAAGTGCCTACAACTCAAAATAATCAATATGCCAAAGTGGCATATTTTGGGGTGGTATATTGGGCTACCTTTCACTGCCCTAGAGAATAACAATGATTACTTACCAATTACATGATTTACTATCCTTTACTAGAGGCTACCTTCAAAAATCAACAAAATCTAGGGGGGGCGGAGCAAGATGGCGGAGGAGTAGGAGACCTGGATTTCGTCTCCTCTCAGGAATTCAGCTAGATAGGGATCAAACCATTCTGAACACCTACAAACTCAACAGGAGATCGAAGAAAAGAATAGCAACAACTCTCTGAACAGAAAAGCGACCACTTTCTGGAAGGTAGGACGTGCGGAGAAGTGAATCCGAGGCGATATTCGGGAGGATAGACGGCAGGGAGGGGCCTCCGTCGGCCGCTTCTGGCAAGTGATAGAGCCACGGAGCACAAAATCGGAACTTTTAGAAGTCTGCTCCGCTGAGGGACGTCACTCTGGTGGCGAAGTGGGGGGTGGAACCCTCGCGGGACAGTGTGGTCTCAGTACCCTCGGGGTCACAGAAAGACCGGGGGTGCCTGAGTGCGGCAGAGCTCCCAGGTATCGGAGCAGGGAAGCCGGCTGCAGAGACGGAGCCCAGGCGCGGGCTCTCAGCTCGGGGTTGCCATAAACCGTGATCCGCGGCACAGTCGGGCCACTGCCCCTCCAGCAGGGACCCAACAAGCGGCAGATCCGGGGAGACTCACCTTCTTCCCCCGGGAGGAGAGGTGCGGGAGCGCACCGCGGGGATCTGCTGGGTTTGGAGACTCCACCCGGGGTCGGGTGCCAGATAGAAAGGCGCGGTCACAGGCCGGGTGAGCACAGAGTGTGGCCGGAGACCGGGGAAACGGGAGTGACTGACTGCTTTTCTCTGGGGGCTCGCTGAGGAGCGGGACCCCGAGTTCTCGGCTCCGCCGGGTCGGAGACTGGGAGGCCACCATTTTCACTCTCCGCCTCCAAAGCTGTACGGAAAGCTTGCAGGGAACAAAAGCTCTGGAGAGCAAACCCGAGCAGATTACTTAGCCCGGACCGGCAAGGGCGGGGCAATTTTGCCTCCGGCAAAGACATTTGGGAACCACGGCAACAGGCCCCTCCCCCAGAAGATCAGCGAGAACAGCCAGCCAAGACCAAGTTTACCGATCAATGAGAACGGCAGAACTCCAGCGCTAGGGGAATACTGCACATAGAATTCATGGCTTCTTTACCATGATTCTTTAGTCTTTCAAAGTTAATTATTTTTTTTAACTGTCTTTTTTTCTTTTTTCCTTTTTTCTTTTTTTTTGAATTTTTCTTTTTCCCTTTTTCAACCAACATCTTATCAATCCCTTTTTTAAAAAAAAAAACATTTTTATTTTTCATTTTTAAAGTCATATTCTATCCCTTCATAGTAGTTACCCGTATTTTTGGCATATATATATAAGTTGTTCTCTCTTTAAAATCTTGAGATAGTTTCTTCTAACAGATCAAAATATACTCTAAATCTCTAGTGTATGGTTTTTTTCTACTCCCCTGCCTGATCACATTCTCTCCCTTTTTTCTTTCTTTTTTTTTTTTTTTAATCCTCTTCTTTCTTTTTTCAAACAACTTATCAAATCCTTTTTTAAAATTTTTATAATTTCCATCTTTACAGTTATATTCCATCCCTTCATCATATCAACCCTTATTTTTGTACATATATAAGTTTTTCTTTCTTTAAAATTTTGGGAGGGACTTTCTTTTAACAGACCAAAATACACCCAAAATCTAGTGTGTGGCACGGATCTATAATCCAGCCTGATCATATTTGATCACATTCTGTTTTTGTTTTGTTTTGTTTTGTTCTGCTTTTGTTTGTTTTTATCTTTATCTTTTTCTTTTTTCTTTTTTTCTTTCCTTTTCTTTTTTCTCTCTTTCCCTTTCTTTTCCCACTGCTTCAGGTCTTTTCTGATTTGTTTAGAGTATATTTTCTGGGGACGTTGTTACCCTGCTAGCATTTTGTTCTCTCATTAATCTATTCTCCTCTGCACAAAATGACAAGACGGAAAAAATCACCTCAACAAAAAGAACAAGAGGTAGTACCGACTGCCAGGGACCTACTCAATACGGACATTAGTACGATGTCAGATCTAGAGTTCAGAATCATCACTTTAAAGATACTAGCTGGGCTTGAAAAAAACATGGAAGTTATTAGAGAAACCCTTTCTGGAGAAGTAAAAGAACTAAAATCGAACCAAGTAGAAATCAAAAAGGCTATTAATGAGGTGCAATCAAATATGGGGGCGCTAACTGCTAGGATAAATGAGGCAGAAGAAAGAATCAGTGAGATAGAAGACCAAATGATGGAAAATAAAGAAGCTGAGAAAAAGAGAGATAAACAACTACTGGATCACGAGGGCAGAATTCGAGAGATAAACGATACCATAAGACGAAACAACATTAGAAAAATTGGGATCCCAGAAGAAGAAGAAAGAGAGAGAGGTGCAGAAGGTATAATGGAGCAAATTATAGCAGAGAACTTCCCTAATTTGGGGAAGGAAACAGGCATCAAAATCCAGGAAGCACAGAGAACCCCTCTCAAAATCAATAAAAATAGGTCAACACCCCGACATCTAATAGTAAAACTTACGCGTCTCAGAGACAAAGAGAAAATCCTGAAAGCAGCTCGGGAGAAGAGATATGTAACCTACAATGGTAGAAACATTAGATTGGCAACAGACTTATCCACAGAGACCTGGCAGGCCAGAAAGGACTGGCAGGACATATTCAGAGCACTAAATGAGAAAAATATGCAGCCAAGAATACTATATCCAGCTAGGCTGTCATTGAAAATTGAAGGAGAGATAAAAAGCTTCCAGGACAAACAAAAACTAAAGGAATTTGCAAACACGAAACCAGCCCTACAAGAGATCTTGAAAGGGGTCCTCTAAGCAAAGAGAGAGCCTAAAAGCAACATAGACCAGAAAGGAACACAAACAATATACAGTAACAGTCACTTTACAGGCAATACAATGGCACTGAACTCCTATCTTTCAATAGTTACCCTGAATGTAAATGGGGTAAATGCCCCAATCAAAAGACACAGGCTATCAGATTGGATTAAAAAACAAGACCCATCGATATGCTGTCTGCAAGAGACTCATTTTAGACCCAAAGACACCCCCAGATTGAAAGTGAGGGGGTGGAAAACCATTTACCATGCTAATGGACACCAAAAGAAAGCTGGGGTGGCAATCCTTATATCAGACAAATTAGATTTTAAACCAAAGACTGTAATAAGAGATGAGGAAGGACACTATATCATACTTAAAGGGTCTATCCAACAAGAAGATCTAACAATTGTAAATATCTATGCCCCTAACATGGGAGCAGCCAATTATATAAGGCAATTAATAACAAAAGCAAAGAAACACATCGACAACAATACAATAATAGTGGGGGACTTTAACACCCCCCTCACTGAAATGGACAGATCGTCTAAGCAAAAGATCAACAAGGAAATAAAGACTTTAAATGACACACTGGACCAAATGGACTTCACAGACATATTCAGAACATTCCATCCCAAAGCAACGGAATACACATTCTTCTCTAGTGCCCATGGAACATTCTCCAGAATAGATCACATCCTAGGTCATAAATCAGGTCTCAACCAGTACCAGAAGATTGGGATCATCCCCTGCCTATTTTCAGACCACAATGCTTTGAAACTAGAACTCAATCACAAGAGGAAAGTCAGAAAGAACTCAAATACATGGAGGCTAAAGAGCATCCTACTGAAGAATGAATGGGTCAATCAGGAAATTAAAGAAGAATTAAAAAAATTCATGGAAACCAATGAAAATGAAAACACAACTATTCAAAATCTTTGGGATACAGCAAAGGTAGTCCTAAGAGGAAAGTATATAGCAATACAAGCCTTTCTCAAGAAACAAGAAAGGTCTCAAGTACACAACCTAACCCTACACCTAAAGGAGCTGGAGAAAGAACAGCAAATAAAGCCTAAACCCAGCAGGAGAAGAGAAATAATAAAGATCAGAGCAGAAATCAATGAAATAGAAACCAAAAGAACAGTAGAACAGATCAACGAAACTAGGAGCTGGTTCTTTGAAAGAATTAACAAGATTGATAAGCCCCTGGCCAGACTTATCAAAAAGAAAAGAGAAATGACCCAAATCAACAAAATCATGAATGAAAGAGGAGAAATCACAACCAACACCAAAGAAATACAAACAATTATAAGAACATATTATGAGCAACTCTATGCCAGCAAATTAGATAACCTGGAAGTAATGGATGCATTCCTAGAGATGTATCAACTACCAAAACTGAACCAGGAAGAAATAGAAAACCTGAACAGACCTATAACCACTAAGGAAATAGAAGCAGTCATCAAAAATCTCCCAAAACACAAAAGCCCAGGGCCAGATGGCTTCCCAGGGGAATTCTACCAAACATTTAAAGAAGAATTAATACCTATCCTTCTGAAACTGTTCCAAAAAATAGAAATGGAAGGAAAACTTCCACACTCATTTTATGAGGCCAGCATTACCTTGATCCCAAAACCAGACAAAGACCCCATCAAAAAGGAGAATTACAGACCAATATCCCTGATGAATATGGATGCAAAAATTCTCACCAAAATACTAGCCAATAGGATCCAACAGTACATTAAAAGGATTATTCACCACGACCAAGTGGGATTTATCCCTGGGCTGCAAGGTTGGTTCAACATCCGCAAATCAATCAACGTGATACAATACATTAACAAAAGAAAGAACAAGAATCACATGATCCTCTCAATAGATGCAGAAAAAGCATTTGACAAAGTACAGCATCCTTTCTTGATCAAAACTCTTCAGAGTATAGGGATAGAGGGTACATACCTCAATATCATAAAAGCCATCTATGAAAAACCTACAGCGAATATCATTCTCAATGGGGAAAAACTGAGAGCTTTCCCCCTAAGGTCAGGAACGCGGCAGGGATGTCCACTATCGCCACTGCTATTCAACATAGTATTGGAAGTCCTAGCCACAGCAATCAGACAACAAAAAGAAATCAAAGGCATCCAAATTGGCAAGGAAGAAGTCAAACTCTCACTCTTTGCAGATGATATGATACTTTATGTGGAAAATCCCAAAGACTCCACCCCAAAACTGCTAGAACTCATACAGGAATTCAGTAAAGTGGCAGGATATAAAATCAATGCACAGAAGTCAGTGGCATTCCTATACACCAACAACAAGTCAGAAGAAAGAGAAATTAAGCAGTCGATCCCATTTACAATTGCACCCAAAACCATAAGATACCTAGGAATAAATCTAACCAAAGAGGCAAAGGATCTGTACTCAGAAAACTATAAAATACTCATGAAAGAAATTGAGGAAGACACAAAGAAATGGAAAAACGTTCCATGCTCATGGATTGGAAGAACAAATATTGTGAAGATGTCAATCCTACCTAGAGCAATCTACACATTCAATGCAATCCCCATCAAAATACCATCCACTTTCTTCAAAGAAATGGAACAAATAATCCTAAAATTTGTATGGAACCAGAAAAGACCCCGCATAGCCAGAGGAATGTTGAAAAAGAAAAGCAAAGCTGGCGGCATCACAATCCCGGACTTCCAGCTCTACTACAAAGCTGTCATCATCAAGACAGTATGGTACTGGCACAAAAACAGACACATAGATCAATGGAACAGAATAGAGAGCCCAGAAGTGGACCCTCAACTCTATGGTCAACTAATCTTTGACAAAGCAGGAAAGAATGTCCAATGGAAAAAAGACAGTCTCTTCAACAAATGGTGTTGGGAAAACTGGACAGCCACATGCAGAAGAATGAAACTGGACCATTTCCTTACACCACACACACAAAATAGACTCCAAATGGTTGAAAGACCTCAATGTGAGACAGGAGTCCATCAAAATCCTAAAGGAGAACACAGGCAGCAACCTCTTCGACCTCAGCCGCAGCAACTTCTTCCTAGAAACATCGCCAAAGGCAAGGGAAGCAAGGGCAAAAATGAACTATTGGGACTTCATCAAGATAAAAAGCTTTTGCAAAGCAAAGGAAACAGTCAACAAAACCAAGAGACAACTGACAGAATGGGAGAAGATATTTGCAAATGACATATCAGATAAAGGGCTAGTATCCAAAATCTATAAAGAACTCATCAAACTCAACACCAAAAGAACAAAGAATCCAATCAAGAAATGGGCAGAAGACATGAACAGACATTTTTCCAAAGAAGACATCCAAATGGCCAACAGACACATGAAAAAGTGTTCAATATCGCTCGGCATCAGGGAAATCCAAATCAAAACCTCAATGAGATACCACCTCACACCAGTCAGAATGGCTAAAATTAACAAGTCAGGAAATGACAGATGTTGGCGGGGATGCGGAGAAAGGGGAACCCTCCTACACTGTTGGTGGGAATGCAAGCTGGTGCAGCCACTCTGGAAAACAGTATGGAGGTTCCTCAAAAAGTTGAAAATAGAGCTACCATATGATCCAGCAATTGCACTACTGGGTATTTACCCCAAAGATACAAAAGTAGGGACCCGAAAGGCTACGTGCACCCCGATGTTTATAGCAGCAATGTCCACAATAGCCAAACTGTGGAAAGAGCCAAGATGTCCATCAACAGATGAATGGATAAAGAAGATGTGGTATATATATACAATGGAATATTATGCAGCCATCAAAAGGAATAAGATCTTGCCATTTGCAACAACGTGGATGGAACTGGAGGGTATTATGCTGAGCGAAATAAGTCAAACAGAGAAAGACATGTATCATATGACCTCACTGATATGAGGAATTCTTAATCTCAGGAAACAAACTGAGGGTTGCTGGAGTGGGGGGTGGGGTGGGAGGGATGGGGTGACTGGGTGATGGACACTGGGGAGGGTATGTGTTCTGGTGAGCGCTGTGAATTGTGCAAGAGTGTTGAATCTCAGATCTGTACCTCTGAAACAAATAATGCAATATATGTTAAGAAAGAAAAAAAGAAGAAGAAGAATGTAGCAGGAGGGGAAGAATGAAGGGGGGGAAATCGGAGGGGGAGAAGAACCATGAGAGACAATGGACTGTGAAAAACAAACTGAGGGTTCTAGAGGGGAGGGGGTTGGGAGGATGGGTTAGCCTGGTGATGGGTATTGAGGAGGGCACGTTCTGCATGGAGCACTGGGTGTTATGCACAAACAATGAATCATGGAACACTATATCTAAAACTAATGATGTAATGTATGGGGATTAACATAACAATAAAAAAAATTAAAAAAAAAAAATCAACAAAATCTTGATTAGAGCTAACTGTGGTTCTCTAGTAAACAAAACCTTATATCCCAAGGACTTTTTACCCTTGTATTTAATGTTAGTTTTCTCCTAGATCCAGGAATCAAATTTAACTGAAATATAACATATGGAATATTTTAAATAGTATTTGAAAGAGTTGGTGTCTCTGGATTAATTAATGTAAAAAATAGGTAAACATAAAAGGCAGCAGGAAGAAAAATTTTAAAATAAACTTAATTCAAAAATTCTAATATATAAGGGATAATTCCCAAAGCATTTGCTATTGAATTAAAAAATGCACATGAATTTTCCATTACTATTACAAACGTATTCTTGATGTCTAGTCTCCAAATTTAGAAAACCATCAGTATTAGATCTAAGTTCACATTCATTAATAAAAGCTTCAGAGCAGAAGATTAATAGCATTCATAGAGAACACTTTCAATACAGGGGCATTGCAATCACTGGGTAGACTCCAGGACCTAAAGAATCACCTGTAGATGTCATATTAGTGTTTGATCATCATCAAAGCCTTGCGTCAGTGTTCTCATCTTCTTGTCTTGGTATTCACATGACTATGCCAGGAGTACAATCTTATCCACAGAGTGCTTTGCTTTCTTCCTTCCTTCCTTTCCTTCCCTTCCCTTTCCTTCCTTCCTTTCTTTCCCTTCCTTTCTTTCCCTTCCTTTTCTTCCCTTCCCTTCCCTTCCCTTTCCTTTCCTTTCCTTCCCTCCTTCGCAGTACCATCTGTGGTGGAGGAAAGAACTATGTCTTTCAATTTGTCTTTCAGATATTGTTACAGTATTAAATGCAATGACATCTCATTTTGTGACACCATGCATTTATCCAAAACTTTGAAGAAAAATGAGCATCTCTCAATCAAGAGATATAACCAGTTCTATGAAAGTGTCTTATATTATGCTTTTTTTTTTGTAACTCATGTTACATTTCGGAAGTCTTTCCATATTTAAATTACTTTCGTGTCTATTTTCTCATTTAGAAAGTACATGAGAAATAGGTCACATTTTAAAATATGGAAGATATGCAAAGCCTGTATTTCACATTTGAATGAAAGAAGAGGAAAAATTATATACATTTACTTTGGTGCTGGTATTAAAAATATGGTTATTCATATGCATGATCATTATGTGTTCTTACATGGGCTTTGTATCTGAATGATTTCCAAAAATACTAGGGGCACAATATAAATGAAGTTATGCATTGTCTAATTAATGAAGGCAAAAACCTTATACTCATACTTAAATTGGCTCTGAATTAATATAAATGAAATTTCTCCTTTGCAGATTAAGTTTAACCACCACCTCTGGACTTACTTCCTTTCCTGCCTACTTTTCAAGGCAGCTATTATCTTGAACTTGCTGTATTTCCTTCCAGACCTTTTTATTCTCTATTCAGAGCTGTTATTTGGAGACCCGAACCCCTTAAAAGAGGTCAGTTTGTAATAATTTTTCACTAACATTGTTACCTGTATCTAGATTTTACCTAGAAATTATTTTTCTCTGAGACAATAAAATCTTTTTCAGAATGCTGGGCCTTTGCCATTAAAAATATGTTCTTCAGAAGAAATAGAAACTTGGAAGTTATAATTGCAATAATTTCCTTCTTCTTTAAACAAAACCAAAGAATACCTGCTTCCTGAATTGTAGACTCAATTTCTAGTGTAAACTTCTATAGGTCTATTTTTTTAAAATTTGGATGATCTCTTTTGACAAAAGATGATACATGGATTCTTTTCCTCACTGTTGTTTTCTTATGTAATATTCAATAATTATAATTTTTATAAGGTAATTCAGAAAGAGGTTTTAAGATCATAGTTTTTCTAAGAACACACACACGCTCGTGCACACACCCACACACACGCACACCCCTGACCCCCAGTAATAAGTGGCTAGGGAAAAATGATTTAAACCCTTTTGTAACAAACAAGCTTTATGTGAGGATTTTCCCATCAAAAATATTTCCTCTCTTTCTGTATCCCCTCTTTTCCAGTATCCAGATTTTTCACATCTCGCAGAAAAAGAGTTCATTAGGTACCATCGATATGGTCAAGATACTAAGGAGAGATACAAAACGGAGAAACCAAATTATCCAAATACGGTATTTTGGAAAGCAGAATACAAACAAAAATTTTTTAAATAATATATATAATGTATATTTAAAAGGTATTGCTATGCATATAAATACTAATGAAATATGGCCTATCCCATTAAAAAAAAAAAGTTGTGACCCAGTCAGTAGTCCATATTTAGAATGGTGCAGCCCATTGGATCATGTGCATAACAACCAAGGATAATCACCTCTGGTTGCTTAGCTATAATGATAACATCTTGTCTTTGATTAGTGCTTTTATGGTTTACATAGTTATATCTCATATAACATAATAAAATAGTTTTAGTCTCTTTTTTACAAATGAGAAAACAGAGACTCGGGGAGATTAGATGTGTTCTCTGGGGTCACTCACCAAGCAAACGGCAGGGCCACGCCCAAACCCTTAGGCTTGTCTAAATCCAGACCTTTTGCTTTTTCCTCTGTCTCAATCTTGCAATAAAAAGTGCAAAGTCCCCTTTAACGATGTGGCCGGTAAATTATTGGCAAGGTCCCTGATTCCTGAGATGTGTGTTCTCAGCCCTGTTACCTTTCTCTTCTGAGCCCTGGTTAGTTACTGGTTAGTTTCAGACGATCTTGCACTGCCCTCTCTGCCCTGAGAAAGAATACAACTGATTCTGGAAGTGGGAGGCTGAGGGTTGAAAGATGAAAATCTTTTATATGAGAGGCAGTGCAGTTAGGAGCTGACTCTGGACTCTGGGTCTACTTCTGGCTCTGCTGCCTGCTCTCTAGCCCTGTGACCTTGAAGTTACCTAATGTCTCAGTTTCCCATCTGTAAGATGGCGATCATAATCATAATCATAATCTCATAAGGCCATTGTCAAGAATAGATGAGCAGTATCTGTGAAGGACACATAAGGGTACTTGACACACAACAAGTACTACATACATATTGGCTATCATTTGGATTTGAAGAACTGTTTTTGCAATTGAAAAAAAAAGTGGCGGGGCGCCTGGGTGGTCAGTCGTTGAGCATCTGCCTTTGGCTCAGGTCGTGATCCCGGGGTCCTGGTATCGAGCCCCGCATCGGGCTCCCTGCTCCGTGGGAGACCTGCTTCTCCCTCTCCCACTCCCCCTGCTTGTGTTCCCTCTCTCGCTGTGTCTCTGTCAAATAAATAAATAAAATCTTAAAAAAAAAAAAAGTGGCACAGCATATCTTTATGATGCCTTAAGATAATGTTCAAAAGTACAGTGAGAGCACCTGTATGTTAAATACCTAGATTATTGCTGGAACAGGATTATCATGTGTAAATCAGAACCAAGTACATTCACACAATCAGTGAATATACCTAATGGAAATCATTTTGCAGTGGCTGAAAGGGTGCAAAGGAAGTGTTGGGTTAATGATTTACAAGTAGTTCAATAAGAGAAAACCTCTCTAATTCAATAAATCAGTCAATCAGGAAGTATGTGTTGGTTATGACTTTCAGAAGATTGGTTAATTTATCATGCTAAACTCACATGCCAGAAGAATCAAGCAGGGAAACTGTCTCTGGTGATCTGCAGATTCATGTAAAAGTCTAAATGAAGGGGCTGTGCTGTAAAAAATTACTTTTTAAAGGAACTGCTAGCTCTGCATCTTTCTGTTTCCTCGCTCATCTGGTCACGTGGCTGGGAAAGGATGTGGGCTGGCTTCAGTCCTATCTGAGTTTGTGTTCAGCTCTGCCACATGCAAGATGTGTCAGTTTAGACATTTAACCTTCTCCATTGTCAGTCTCCTTATCTGCAGAAGAATCAGAAGGATAATAATACCTACTCCATAGGATTCCTTTACTAATCGAATAAACTCATGAAGCACCTAGATCTGTGTACCGTATAGTTTAGCTCTTTGAGATGAATTGCTTGGTGTCCCACTCTGAAGGCTATTTCTGTGCTATTCTCAAGACAGAAACCTGGGAATCATCTTCCACTTATTTTTCACTCTTAAATCACCCCTACCCTACATTCATTTGTTTTGTTAAGGTCTTGCTAGTGATATCTCCCTAACCCATCTTATAGCAAGCTGTCATTTCTGCTCCCATTATTCCTTGATGGGGTTTTTCAATAATCTCTTACTTGATCTCCCTTCTAACAAATGAATATTGTAAGTACTTTAACTCATTAAAGAGGCAAGGTTGTGTTTACTTTTTTTTTATGTTTGTAACCTTAATGCCCTCCCAGTACCTAATACAGAGTAGGTACCGCACGCGCATGCGCACACACGCACATACTTTTTACAAAATTAACAAAAGAATGAACTTCCACTGACATTACTCTCCACAGTGTACAACTGATCACATTACTCCCCAGTTTTAACCTTTTGGTGGTTTCCCATTCGTATTAGTTGAGGTTCCCCAGAGAAATAGTGACACATCAAATTATGTATCAAATCACTCCTCAGAGGATAATATCACACTCCCAGCATGGAATGTCAGGCCTTTCCTGATTTGGTCTCCAACTCTCCAGCTGCATCCCCTGCCATCCTGAACCACTCACGGTGCCACCCATAGGCCCCACATGGTTACCCTCTGAGATGACCCCTCAGGTTTCCTCCACACCGGAAGTCCCCATGCCGTAGGTCTTTACCCTTTCACATTTTTAACATTTTCTCCTTTTTTTTGAAGGCTTTCATGATGTTTTTCATTCTGCTGGCCCCTGGAAGATTTTGGACTCTACTAGTTTGTGCCTCTCGTGTTCCATATGCATACTCCTGATACGGAGCTCATAGCACCATCGTCATGTTGGTTGTGTGGTTTCTTCTAGACTTCCCTGAGAACAAGACTGCATTTTAGTCATCTTTTTGCCTTTTTATTTGCACCTCTAGCAGGAAGACAAGTTATTTATTTATTTATTTTAAGACAGGTTCTTAACAGGTGCTTAGTTAATACTGTTGAATGTATTCATGGCAAAATGAATTAGTGAGTTGATAATTTTTTTTAAATAGCACAGAAAATCTTTCTTATTGTCATTATTATGCTTTTCTAAAATGTTTTCTCTTTTTAGAACCCAGAACACAATTTGAGTTGTTGATATTACAAGGAACCACCCATTCCAAACTTCATGGAGTTTGAAAATCTCAGCAACGGAGTCTGTCCTTTAGGTATCCAGAAACTTCTATGATATCACAACATCACCTCTTGACGATAGACATACTGGTATAGGCTGGTCTGTTAAAGAGAATAAAATTTCATAGGAGTGGGGAGAGCCGTAGGAAAAAGAGAGGAGAGCCTTATTATCATGAATAACAAAAAATTTGCCATTTTCACAGGTTTTTTGGCGCATGTGCTAACAGCTTAATTTTTTAGACTTTCACTACACACATTAATGAAAACATTAATTTATGAAAGAACTATAGACTCAACTACCCTTGGTAATGATAAATAACCTATATGAAGAGTGGGAGGGCACTGGAGAAAATTTCCAAGTCTAGCAATATGGACATTATATAAATATGCTATTCAGCACTTATTTACCAAAAGATATCTATGGGGAATTGAAGCCATCAAGCCAAATATATTTAAAATGAACGCAGGATATTGAACAAATTGGTTAATCATTTCATGCTTCATTCTTATCATTTCTATGCTGTTTCAATTCTTATATTTTTGTACTTTAGCTAACGTATAATTGGTGCTAACTTTCTATTCTCTCCCAAAAGTGTGCAAATATGATAATAACGTATAAAGTCCCATTCAACTTTAGAGATTAAAAACTTATGTGAGTTACCCGGAGTTTATACTTAGGTGAATATTGGAAATATTTCTATGAAGAGTCCCTACATTCCTGGTACTATACCATAGGCTGAAAATGCATGATAACCAAAAAGGACTTTTTTGGCAACTGCAAGTATGAGCTGGAAAATAATTTCTTGTATTATGTTGTGTGCTGCTTTGACACAAATTCAGACATTTCTCAGATATTTACACTGCAGATGGATTAATATTAAAAGGAAGAGATGACCCTATTTCTTTTGCCAAGGGTAAGCTTCACGAAGTGTAGGAAAATTAAAGAGAATTTCCTCCCTTCAACAGTCGACTCCTTCTAAGGTGGTCTTTGTTGAATCTTCTCAAATCATGTACTTTCCTGGAGGGTGCTTTGTTACTATGAAAGCATCTCAGTCCTCATACTCTGGGGGGCAGCACTGAAAGGGGTAACATGTGTGCTCATTAATATGGGACTTGGAGTAAGATGACCAAGTTCAAATTCAGGGCAAGTTATCCAAAGTCAACAATTTCATTTCCTCAGCTTGATTTAGTATTTACTATGACTCGTGTCATTATACTGTTGTGAGCTTTAATGAAATAATCTATGTAAACTGGCCCTGAGTAAGTATGCAACAAGTGTTGCCTGATTGATTGATTCCCTGTTTGGCTGGCTGTTTCTTTTGTTTCTATTAACAAGCATTTTGGGCAAAAAGTCAGAGCCTAATTTTTGTAAAATGGGGTGATTTTGGCAGATTTACGAGCTATGCCTTTCATGCCAAAGATCAACATCTTGATAAAGTCTGTTGTATGTATAACTTACTTTTAGTTTGCTTGTACGATGTTGCTTGCCCATCATCCTCCTGTCTTGTCTCCTGTCAACATGGCATTTGACATATTTGGCCAGGAGATATAAGAAGTGAGAGGCTGGGGAAGGTTCTCTTCAGTATTTCTCCCCTCAATCCCCAAAGTCTATGTTTTCTATCAGCTCTCTCTTGCTCCAGGTTCATACACGTACAGGAAATTGAGGACGAGCCAGTGCCATCCCACGCTGTGCTTCACACTAGGGTGTTTGTCAGCGGACAGCCTGGCAGCCAGACCTAGGTAGACACATGCCAGATCTGCATGGCAGCAAACAGCCCCTGGCTTGGGAAGTGGCACCCAGGAGCCGTCCTCCAGGTGTGGTACCCAGGCTGCCGGCATGAAGTCCAAACTTACTGCTTCTCCTCTTGTTTTGCGCCCCCTGGAAGTTATATCTCCCGTAGCCTTTGTTCCGGTCCTGATACTACTTTCACCAATCATTCTGGAAGGTGTGTTCCCCTTCCAGAACAAGCTAATCCTAGTAGTTTTGGTCCATTAATCAATTAATTATCCTAAATAATTTATTAATGTATATAATTTAAACAATCTGGATTTGGGACGGAATAAAGTCAAGAGAATTATTCAGAATTATTCGCTTTCCAAAGTACACAGCATGGAATACTTCAATTTTTTTTTTTAGATTTTCTAATGTGTTAAAATATAATGTTGATTTGGGACAACAATGCACAAAAATGATGATAAAGAAATTAATTTATCAAAACAGTTGAAATGATCCAGGTATGGACAGCTGATCTTAGGTTCAAAGATAAATTTATAAGGGCAACAAAAAATTGAAGTCCCATTAAAATATGATTCAAAAGTCAAATGTTTCCTTCTTTGTCCATATTCATATACAAACTGGTGATATAAGGTTGATGGCATTTATTGGATTGAGGAACATTGGAAATCCTTAAGATGGGATACCCGATCACATTATAATACATAAATGTGTCAAATCAACATGTTGAGCATCTTTGATCTTACACAGTTATATGTCAAATATATTTCAATATAAAAAAAAGAGCAGACATAAAATGTTATTTATAAACTGCGGTAAGGTCATATTTCTGGTAATTAATGCTTATGGATGTGTTTACTTATTATAAATATGTTTACTTTAGTAGTAATAAGGGGGTTACGTTTTTTTTGAATTCTTAAATATTTATTTACTTATCTTACAATTTATAGATTACCTAAATTCTAACTTTTTCTCTGAGCTTTCACTGGGGCTAATTTGATTACCTCAGTCAATGCTTGGAAGGAAACTCCACTGAATTAAATCTGAGGGGCAAAAGTGGACAATGACAGCTTTTTCCTGCTTGCTACATCCCTCAGCCTCTGTTGGAAAATGAAAAGCACATGTGTATTTGTGTATTAATTTGTTCCTCCTGTAACCCGTTTCCAGAGCAACTTTGTGATTCTGTATGGAGTTTCCTTCTTAGCATCTTCCTTCTGTGCCACGGGAGGGGGCATGCAACCAGGCAAAATAATCAAAGTCCTACTTGTGAATTTTTTAGGTTACAGTTATGGGAAAAGACTCCTTTAATCTCAGGTTGTGAAGTTAAGAAAGGAGACAGAGCCTGGCCTCTCTTGGGGGAAATGACTCTAGCTTTTTATCCTTACAAATACTCACATGGTGATTAGTATGTGACAGCCATTTTTCTAAACACTATGCATACTTTCAACATATACAATATTAACTCAAAATGAGTGATAGAATTAAGTGTAAACCTAATTTATAAACTTCTAAACAAAAACATAGAAATAACTTTGTGAATTTCAGTAAGGCAATGATTTCTCAGATACAATGCCAAAAATACTATCTATCTATCTGTCTATCTATCTATCCATCATCTATCTATTTAACAAATTGGACTGTCAAAATTTAAAATTTCTACTCTGTTATAAATGTTCTGAATAAATGAAGACATTTAAGAAATTGAAAACTAAAGCCATAAGAGTTGGAGGAAATATTTGCCAATCACACACCTGATAAAATACTTGTAGGCAAATAATACATAAACAACTCAACACATAAAGAAACAAATAACAACAAATTTTTTTTAATGGCAAAAGGTTAGGACAAACCACTTCACCAGAGAAGACATGCAGATAGCAGAGAAGCATGTGAAAAGATGCTCAACATCCTTACTCATCTGACAAACCACATGGATATATCACTACATATCTTTTTAAATAAAGTAACAACTCCAAGTACTGGCAAGGATGCAGAGGGCACCTGGGTAGCTCAGTCGGTTAAGTGTCTGCCTTCGGCTCAGGTCATGATCTCGGGGTCCTGGGATCAATCCCACTTCAGGCTCCCTGCTCAGCGGGGAGCCTGCTTCTCCCTCTCCCTCTGCCCCTCCACCCTGCTGGTGCTCTCTCTCTCTCTCAAATAAATAAAATCTTTAAAAAAAAAAAGGATGCAGAACAACTGAAACTTTCATATATTAACTTCACACAAGTGTGAAATGGCACAGCTAGTTTGGAGAACCATTTGGCAGTTTCTCATAAAGAAAAACATTTACTTACCTTATGACCCAGGAATCCAACTTGGCATTACTCAAGTGGAATGAAAACTTACATCTATACAAAAGCCAGTAGGCACATGTCTATAATAGCTTTGTTTGGAATCACTAGACCTGGAAAAAGTCCTATGTCCTTCCACTGGTGAAGACAAAAGTAAAATGTGGTACACTCATACAATGGAATAGTGCTCAGCAATAAAAAGGGTGAAGAGCTGATTCATGCAACAAAATAGGTAACTCAAAATGCATTATACGAGGTGGAAGCAATCAGATGCAAAGGCAACATACTGTTAGATTCCATTTATATGACATTCGTGGAGCAGCCATCGTATTGGAACAGGGAACAGAGGTGGGGAGTGGGGAGTGGATTGACATTAAAGGGAAAGAGGTTACTTTGGGGTTTGACGGAACTGTTCTATACCTTGATTGTGGTGGTGAGTCCATGCACGTATAGTTTTGTCAACACTCACAGAACTGGATAGTTAAAGGGTAAATTGCATTGTATATAAATTACATGTTGATTTTTAAACTAAAGGAAAAAAGAAGAGGACCTTGGACTCACTCTGGATTCATATCCATATAACAAAATCTCAGGTGGTTATGTGTCTTGGGCTGCAAGGTATGGCAGGTAAGTGGGGTTTTTGGGGGTGCTGTTGTTATTTTTGTTGGACACAGTGCTGTGAGAGAGGGAGTCACTTTGTACCTAAATGTGACTGTATACTTATGGTTTATTTACTTTTGCTTATGCCTGGTATATTTGACATTAAAAGTGTATAAAAGCAAAAATTTTAAAAAATCAAACCTGGAAGCAACCAAAATTCTTTTTTTTTTTTTAAAGATTTTATTTATTTATTTGAGAGAGAGAGAATGTGAGACAGAGAGCATGAGAGGGAGGAGAGTCAGAGGGAGAAGCAGACTCCCCGCTGAGCAGGGAGCCCGATGTGGGACTCGATCCCGCGACTCCAGAATCATGACCTGAGCCGAAGGCGGTCGCTTAACCAACTGAGCCACCCAGGAGCCCAGCAACCAAAATTCTATCTCAAGCTATGAAACAGATACCCCAAATCTAGTGAAATTTGGATGGGGTCAAGGCAACAGTGCAAGAGAAAACACATATGTGTATGGATTTTGAGTGACACAGAGAATTCCGTAAAAACAGTAGCCACTGACATAAACTGATTTCTCAGCTGAAAATACAAAATCAGGAGATGAATTCGAAATGACTTCACAAAATGACAAGAAGGGTAAGGCTCACTGAGGAAACATGACCTAGTTGTAAGAAAATGACTTTTGTTGTGTGAGTGTGTTGGGGCACTTTTAGATTGTGTGGGCGCTTGGAGAGACTGCGTATGCTACAGGGAAGCGAGAATGACAGGGGCAGCGCTCTGCTCTTCTGCTTATCCCCTGTGGCAGACATGGTGTTGGCCACCATGGCTCATCGGGTCCCCATGCCTTCTGTTGCAGCAAGTTTCTAGGGTCTCAAATAAGGCTGGGAGAAGCATGAATATTGGAAGATCCAGCCCTACCTCACTTGTCTTTTCTTCAGATTCTTGTGGGGTCTGGGTGGGGTGTATGCATATATTTAGGGTTTGCGTATGATTACAGATGGAGCCCCCTCCACCAGTTTCTGTGGCTTGCAACCAATAGAATCCTGATTAACCCTCATAAATCCTACTTTCATCCTCCCTTTTTTTTTTGCCAAGATATTTTCTCCACTCTCCAAAACATCACTCTCCTTTAGGGCTTGTGATTTTGCAAATAAAAAGCAAGAATGTTCTGCATATTTTTGGTTTATCTTCCTATAGTATTCCTTCCCTAAGGCATTTTACTCAGTACCTAATTAAAGAAAAAATGGGGAAGATACGGGATGAAGAAAACAAAGATTAATATCTCAAAATACCATATACTCATAATTATAGCAAGTTAAAGTGCCTACAAACAAACCTGAAAATAAGTATGCGATACCTGGGTGGCAAATCTCTAATGTATGAATGACAGCATAAATAGATATGAAAGTATGCTTTTTCTCAAATATGAAGACATTAAGAAAAGGTTAATTCTCTTAAATTAATCTATAATTTTTTTTCGTTCTTGGTTATGGAGGAGAACTTGATGAAATGTCACTAGATTCACCTGAAAGATGAAATGTTCAAGAAACTAGAAAAAAAAAAGTAAATTTTCACTATCCCTATTAGTTTTTAAAATCCTTATAATCACTGTTATAAAATAGTGGAAATACAGCTGAATACATATGGGGATTTAATAGCCAATAAAGGTGACATTTTAAATAATTAGAGAACATGAACTGTCTTATAAATTGTATTTAAAAACTGGCAGTGATATAGGAAAAAGGATACCATATTTCTAATTATTTACTGACATAAAATTTTAAACTTCTAACTCTTTTTATTTTTATTTATTTTTAAATTATATTGCATATTTTCTTTTTTTCTTTTTTTTATTATTATGTTATGTTAATCACCATACATTACATCATTAGTTTTTGATGTAGTGTTCCATGATTCATTGTTTGCGTATAACACCCAGTGCTCCATGCAGTATGTGCCCTATTTAATACCCATCACCAGGCTAACCCATCCCTCCACCCCCCTCCCTTCTAGAACCCTTAGTTTGTTTCTCAGAGTCCATAGTCTCTCATGGTTCATCTCCCCCTCCGATTTCCCCGCCTTCATTCTTCTCTTCCTGCTATCGTCTTTTTTTTTTAAACATATAATGTATTATTTGTTTCAGAGGTATAGGTCTGTGATTCGACAGTCTTACACAATTCACGGCGCTCACCATAGCACAAAGATTTATTTATTTGAGAGAGAGTGCACATGTGTGCGGGGAGGGGCAGAGGGAGAGAGAGAATCCTCAAGCAGACTCCTTGCTGAGTGCAGAGCCCTATGTGGGGCTCAAGTCCAGGACCCCAAGATTATGACCTGAGCCAAAATCAAGAGTTGGATGCTCAACTGCCCGAGCCACCCAAGTGCCCCTAAACTTCTTTCTTTTTTAAAAATAGATTTTATTTATTTATTTGTCAGAGAGAGAGAGAGAGAGAGGGAGAGAGGGAGAAAGAGAGAGTGAGCACAAGCAGGGGGAGCAGCAGAGGGAGAGAGAGAGAAGCAGGCTTCCCGCTGAGCGGGGAGCCAGATGCGGGGCTCGATCCCCAGACCCTTAACCGACTGAGCCACCCAGGTGTCCCTAAATTTCTAACTTTTAAATGTACAAATTTGAAACCATAAAAATACCAAAGAGAGAAATTACAGAAAATTCCTAGAAGAGTCTCTTTTCAAGTAAAAAAAACTAAAAACTAAAACTGGAGGTTTATAAGGAAACTTTGTTTTGACTGTATACAATTTAAAAATGTTTCAAGTCCGGTGAGTATTATAAACAACATAATAAAGGCAAAATAAAGAAATAAATGCTTATTAAATGTCAACTCCCCAAAATTAACCTATGAATTTAGGGCTAAACAAATTAAAAAATGAGTAAGTTAGCAAGGAATGTTAGAACCATATCATTGTTTTGTTTTGTGTTGTTTTGTTTCTACAAATCACTTAGCATTTATTGAAATAAATGTGAGGTTACTTGTATAGACTTCTTGTCACACCTCATTGCATATAAAAATGTTTTTCATGTTTCAATCGTCTCTACCAGGTCATGCCATACTTCAGTTATGTTTTAAGTTAATAGTGAACTAATTAATTAAAATACAATACTCACAAGTCTAATTCTAGAGGATCTGATGAACTGGGAATGACATATTGTTAAGAATTATATTAAAGCCATTTATATTCTGGAAACACAATCTTAAAATAATTATATAAAACTTCAATGAGAGCAAATGTAGCATCAATTAAATAAACTGAACTAAAATGGCACCACTGAGCATGAATTTAAACAGAAAACACATCCAGTATCCTACTGTGCTTGTGGATGTTGGGGGTGGGGTCCCTGTTGTAAACCTGACTCAAACCTGAACATTATCCTCCATCCGGCGCCCTTACAGCCCACCCCTCTTGCTCCCTGGGGACTTGAGGATGCAAACATGTCTGACCGTGTTGGGTCTCTGCCCTGGGCCTCATGTGAATAGCAGATGCTTCAGCGTCCCTTTGAAAAGGCTGGATTTAAAATTCCAATCAGTCCATTTTTGCCTGTCATGAAAATTTTCTTTCCTTAGATCCCTTGAGCTTTATCTCAGTCAACAGAACTGCCAACCAACTTTCTTGAGCTATTTTTCTCATGGAGCTAATCCACCTTAGACGGGAGGAATTGTGCTTTCCATTTTTCTCCAAATACCCCTCCAGGTATTTGGCCATCTTCCAGTAGGAGTTAAGGGTTTGGTGCTTAGGGCTGATGTTTTTCTACCCTTTGCGAAGTTTCTCCTCTATTTCTAAGCACTAAATTCTCTCCCCCATTGATTTTTCTGTGCAGTTGCATTTCACAGATGTCCTGGATATGGTTCAGGAGTGTCTGGGGTTTCAGCTGAAGCCTTTGAACCTCACTTTGTGAATTTTCACACCGCTCTGGTTGGAGACTTTTGAGTTGAACTATAGGTATATCATGCATTTGATTTTCCTCGTGTACTTCACAAATATTCCTGTTTTCCTCTTGTAAGTTTTTTGTTTTTTTTTAAAGATTTATTTATTTTAGAGAGCGTGTGCGCATGCGCTCACAAGTGGGGGGAGGGGCAGAGGGAGAGAGAGGAAAAGTCCTTAAGCAAACTCCCTACTGAGCCCAGGGCTCATCCACAGGGAGCTCCTTCTCAGGACCCTAAAATCATGACCTGAGTCGAAATCAAGAGTCAAGAGTTGGCCGCTTAACCTACTGAGCCACCCAGGCACCCCTCCTCTTGAAAGTTTTAAAGGTAACATTTAAGTTAACTTCGTCAGTGAATTTCTTCAGGGAGACACCTGACTGATCATCTTGGCCTCCATTTTCTGATTCACCCTTTCTTTTAATTTTCTGTTGCCATCAGCATGTAATCTTTTATAAAGAGAGCAAGCCAGTTTATCACGTTCAGCACAGATTCCGTCCTGGAATTTAACTGGCACTCTTTATCATTCCCAACCTGTCTCCTTAGGTGTTGAAGTTTTCAAACATTTCTTTCTGTTCCTTCAGCTCTGCCACTCCTGACCATTTAGCATCTTCCTGGGCACACAGCTTTAGGCTTTCCTGAAGCTGGACATCTTCTCCAAGACCATTAACTATTTCCCTCTGACATTCTACATTCTTTTGAAATGCCCTTAAGGTATTTTTGGTCTCAATCACTTGGAACTGGAGGGATTTTTGATGTCTCTGAATGAGTATGTCCTCCAAGATCAGCCATCTTTACTCCATGAAGAGAGATTTTATGGAACTTACTTTCTGTTTTTATTTGAGAAAGTTGCCTGTATCCCCCAGGGGAAAAGGTGGAGCTGTTCACCTCTTTACCAAGTGCGGCTGAACACAGAGTTTGTAATTCCAGAGGACTGGCCTCTGCTACTGGTGACTCCAGGGCTCCAAAGACTTCTGTCATGAGTCTAACCTTCTCACTGATTTTATGATACTTTTTAACTTGGGCAGAAAATCTTTGGCTGGTTTAATCTGCCTCAAAGCACACCGGCATTTCACTGTACAGACAAAGCCGTCCATATTAAAACTTCCAAGGAAAATTGAAACTTGTGTCCATAATTCAGATAACAGCATCACTGCCCAATCGCCACAGCACTAGGTGGAAGGACATTTCTATGACCTTCAGGAGGCCCTCCCTGGCTCCAGTGTGTACTGTATGTCTGCCTCCGGCCGGTACAACTGCCTTCCCAGAACTCTGTGGGTGTTCTACCTCAAAGTATCAAGTCCTGATGACGGGGAAGGACCATTAGGGAGGCTGTGGGAGGGTCCATATTAAAAACGTATTGCTCTCTAATTTTGTTCTGGAACTTCACAAGGAGGAAGCATTTTTATTTGTACAGTACACTGTGGGGAAAGGGCAATTATAGCCAAAACAGACTAGCCCATAAGCTGTGAGCACTCTGGGGCCACGTGGCCCCATAAGAAGCCCCAGGGATCCAAGCTGTGCCACGCCCAAGCCAAACCTATAGAAGTGAGAGTGAATAAACTTGTCTTTCCAGCCCTGGTTTTGCCTCTTCAATAGCTTCATGACATGGGGCTTCAACATCATAACCAATATTGGAGGAAAGCGATGCAGATTATAAATCATCTTCCGATAGAGTATCCTATCTAAGCTGACTATCCTATGAGACTGACCGTTCTAGAGGTGGTTAAATATCTTTTTACCTATAACCTGAAGCCTAGACAGATTAAATGGCTTGTTTAAGAACTTTGCAGTTGCAGGGTTGGATTCTGAATCAAATTCATCCGATTTCAAGGAGAGTTAAAATACGTTAAAATATGTTTTTGTTTGTTCCTGATAAACATATCCTTAATGTGACTACCTCCCACTCCATTCCCTTTTTTAAAACAAGGACTTATTAAATAATTTCTAAGGTCTAGTCAACAAAAAAATTCTATAATCCATTATTCTTTTTTCTCTTATTATAATAGCAAAGTAACCATTTTAGTGACATGTATTATTTACCCATTTACCTAGGTAGCTTAATGGAACAACTTAAGTTGATATGTCTGTTACCTATGTCTTTATTAATTTTAGCTACTAGATCTCAAGAGAAGCATGGAGCAACATTTCATTAAATACTACCTAATAACCTGCCTCTCTTTCTTTTTAAAATTTAGTCCATGGGATTATGTTCAAGAGATTCTTTTTAGAAGGAATCAGAATAATTGTTATAAATAATTTAATATCTTGAAATAAATTAATTGTATTTTTCTTGGGTATAAATTTCTATTTATTTTGGTTATAAATAATAAAATATTTTGAAGGAAAGTATTTTTATTTTCATATTTTTATTTCTCTCATTTGCATTTGTAGATATGAGAAAACTTATTAAGTCAAATAAATTATTACTGTTGAGCATTTTGTTACTATGGTTTCAGACCTCCATTTTTTATTAATAGAACTCCAGTGGAGGGCTGAGCCTATTTTACTTTAATAATTTACTTCTGTTTAAATTACCAGACACATCAAAAGCCATAGCATGTAAAAGCTGTAACAGAAACCAAAGTCTGAATTTTCAACCAAATAATCCTTAATCCTTCTTTTTTTTTCATTGCTCTTAAAGATCAGGGATAATATCAAACCCAAGTAATAAAATTTGGGACTTACTCTATTACTACAGAAATACACCTTTATACAGGAAAACACCCTTATTTTCAATGGAAAAGCAAAGTTTAATTGTTCTAGATTTGATGCATTTTGGGTATCCTTTCCCTCTTTTCCTTCCTTAATTGTATTCATGTTTTTCTCTTGGTTTCAAACGTCAGTACATCCCCCATTCCCTCTACAGGTTTTTAAGAAATTTGAAGTCAGCCTTTCAACGAATATGTCTTATTTCCCTTTTGCAGCCTTTCTTCCTCTGGACCTGTCATAGTGCTTTGCATATTGTAGAAGTTTATTGAATGTCTACTGAGTAAAAACAGAAGGGTTGAACTACTTCCCTAAAACTAGAGCATTTTCCTTGCATCTTAGAGCATATCTTCCAAATGAAAAACAAAACCAACCCAAGCATAGAATGGGGATATGGTGGGCAGGGCTTTAAGAGGAAGGTAGGTATCAGTGGAGATCCCTAAAACTTGCTCTTGGGTGGACCTTAGCCCTCTGTAAAAGACAGGACCAAGGTTGCCTGCTGTCCCATGGAGTGGGGTTTCTGTGCCTTCCTCGGAAATTGTCCCCTTGTTCTTTTATGTCCCATTCAGGTAATGTCATAATGACATAATAAAAGGTGTAAGCCTTTGACATTCATTTCTGTAATGGATCTCTCATCCTTCCTTTGTCTGAGTAATTTCTCCCTCCATTCAATTAAAAAAAAGTTCTCACAGGAGAGATCAGAGTTTTTTCTCTTTCCCCTCTAGTTGTGCGTGCATGTGTGTGTGTGACTTATTTTTTTAAAGTATTAGATGTTTTAGGTAGTTGGTCTTCTCTATTATGCTTTAATTTTTTTTATCTTACGAACAACAGAAGAGTAAGATTACTTTTATATTCATACTCCTCTCGAAGGGAGGTAGGTACTGTGAGAACAGTATTGAATAAGCACAAGGATTGAGTGCACTCAGGCGCATGGGTAGCTGCCAAGAAGGGAGGTCATGGGTGGGAGGAACCACTCCTCTCCCCAGTCCCCCAAGTGTTTGCCTCAGGGAAGTAGATACTAGAAATTTTAGGTCCTTGAGTTCATAATACTTAGGTATATATTAATAGAATGTTTTTCTAAGTGACTGCTTTCTTTGTCAAATTCCATTTTTCAAGAGTTATGTGGTACAAGTCATTTTAATTTAAATTTGCTGTAGAAGTCCCCATATTAAAAGGCAGTCCTTCTCAGTTAAATCCACTTGTTGACCCAAGTCATACCTAATTTGCCTTTGTAGAGAATAAAGTAACTGCTACTTAAGATACACTTATTTTTAAAGAATCCTTTCATCAATGAGAAATTCTGCAACTCACTTTAATAAGCTCTTATGCTAAGTAAACAGAAAGACATTCAGAAGTGCTAAATATACTTTCTTCCTGTCAAGATATACAATTATAGAGCAGCTTTTCTTCTGCAAACACAATAATTAATTCAAATTAAACTCTTGGCAACTCTTTCAAAATGGACTGTATTACATTCAATATTGTTTTGCTATATTCTAAAGAGACTGAGATGGAAAAAGAAAGATGAGTTATATTTTAGAATATAATTTTGTAAAGCTATAAGCCTCTACTGGTAGTATTTTTTCTGTGCATGATTCTTAAATATACAAATCAATTAAATTTTATTTATTTTTTATTTTTTAAAAAGACTTTATTTATTTATTTATTTGACAGAAAAAGACACAGTGAAAGAGGGAACACAAGCAGGGGGAGTGGGAGAGGGAGAAGCAGGCTTCCCGCGGAGCAGGGAGCCCGATGCGGGGCTCGATCCCAGGACCCCGGGATCATGACCTGAGCCGAAGGCAGACGCTTAACGACTGAGCCACCCAGGTGCCCCTCAATTAAATTTTATAAATGTAGATGCCCATGCAAGCACCACATAAATCAAGATACAGAATATCTTCAGCACCTCAGGAGCCTCCCTTACGCCCTTCCTCATGTCAACCCACAAAGGTAACCATTATTATAACCCTTATCATCGTGAGTTAATTTTTCTCGTTCTTGAACTTCATATAAATGGAATCATACACCATTTCCTCTTTTGAGTCTTATTGTGCTGAACATTATGTCCATTTTATTCATTTAAATTGTTACATGTAGCAATGGTTTGTTGTTTTTTTATTACTGAGCAGAGTGAATACTACACAATTTATTTATCCATTCTACCATAGATGGACATTTGAGTTGAACTCAGTTTTGGACAATTATGAGTAAAGATTCTATCTATATGTTTGTACATGTCTTTTGGTAGATATAAAAACTCATTATTGTTGAGTACATTCCCAGGTCCAGACTTGTTGGGTCATACGTATTTTTAGTTTCACTATATAGCCAAATAATATTTCAAAGTGTTTGTACCAATTGACATTCCCATCAGCCATGTGTAAGAATGTCAGTCACTCCATACTTTCACTATGACTTTGTATTGTTATTTTCTTGTTAAACAATCTGTTGTGTGTATCAATATGTTATTGTAGTTTTAACTGGCATTTCTCTGATAATTAATGTGTTGAGCACATTTTCATATGCTATTGACCATAATACTAGTTGTCTTTGATAGTCATAATTATGTAAGAATTCCATTTGGCCTTTAGTATCTTAATACCTGGTTTTTTTTTTCCTTAAAGATTTTTATTTAACTCACCTATACACCCAACGTGGGGCTCAAACTCATGACCCCAAGATCAAGAATCACATGCTCTACTGACTGAGCCAGCCAGGCGCCCCACTTAGTACCTCTTAGTATTCTTGTCACTGTTTCCTTTTTGTTACCTTTTTTCAACCTAAGCCTAGATTTGGTAAACTTAAAAATCACTGCAAGATAGACCATCTAATATTTCAGGGTGCGGGAATCAAAGTTTTATTTATTTATTTTTATTTATTTATTTATTTATTTTAAGATTTTATTTATTTGACAGAGAGAGACACAGTGAGAGAGGAAACACAAGCAGGGGGAGTGGGAGAGGGAGAAGCAGGCTTCCCGCGGAGCAGGGAGCCCCATGTGGGGCTGGATCCCAGGACCCCGGGATCATGACCTGAGCCGAAGGCAGACGCTTAACGACTGAGCCACCCAGGCGCCCCGGGAATCAAAGTTTTAGAACAGAAAATGACTGTCTTTGTACTTGGCATTCTGACTCTATTATTATTATTATTACTGTTTTAAATGGGAGGCTTGGACCTAATTATAAATTGTCTTCTTCTGGCAATGACAAAAAGCAAAAAGAAACAAGGAAACCAGTTGCTTTGTTTGCTTTCCAAACATCATAAGGCAAAATTTTGTCAATTTATAAAGCTATATTAGAGATGATGCTTTTTCTCCCCCATCATGGCTAAATACACATTATTAAGATCAGAATGAGTTGCTTTCAGACTAGAGTTCCCATCACTAAATGTATTCCAGCAGAAACTGATGACCATCTGCCAGAGAAGAAGAATGAATTTTTGCATGTGGACTAGTTGTATTTTAAGTTTCCTTCCAACTATAAGGTATTTTAATTCTAAAATATGGAAATTCTTCATGACACAAAACTTCAATCACATGTCTTTTTAAGATGCTCATTTTCTATTAGCTTACTTGGTCATAACAGATACCCTGAACAGTACACTGTAAAAAATTTATTTTTATTTTATAGGTGGAGAAAACAGGGTCCTAAAATTGTTCCATCTGGTTAGTCTATAAAGTTGCAGAACGTGGAATAGGTTGCATTTTGCCTGGCACTGGTCCTGGTTTTTAGTCACCGCATCTCTGGGGCTGGAGCTCCGGGGCTGGAGTTTATAACCCAGAGAACAGGAGGGACAAATAGACATGCAATGCAGGTGTGAGGGTTTAGTCATACGCTGTCATTCTACATACATTCACGTGGAGGCTACAGAGGAGAGGAAATACACAGTGCTAGGTGAGATTGTGCATGGAATATCATGTAGGGTGAAGTTGAAAAGTGGTAGCTGTAGTCAGTTTTGGGTTAACGTGAGTATCTGAGGAGCCTTGTGAAGGATCAGACTGGTAAGAAATACAATGAACGGGGGCTCCTGGGTGGCTCAATTGGTTAAGCATCCCACTCTTGGTTTTTGCTTAGGTCAAGATCTCAGGGTCTTGAGATTGAATCCTACATCGGACTCCACGCTGAGTTGGGAATCTGCTTGAGATTCTCTCTTCACCTCCCTCTGCCCCTCCCCTGCCTCGCTCTCAAATAAATAAATAAGTAAATCTTTAAAAAAAAAAAAGAAATACAATGAACATGCTATTAGGGAAACATGAGTGCACAGGTCTGCATAGTCAGGTGAATGACATCTTGTGAGCATCCCATTGGCTGTGTATTGTGGCCAAGAGTGAGACAGAAGGTAAAGTTTGACTGTGGACTTGGCGAATTCTCAGCACACATGTTCTGCATGCCTTTTGTCCAAGGTTACAGTGGATGTAAATATCAACGGTGAATCCTTACAAATATAAGAAATTGAGGAAAAAGTAAAAGCTTCTTAGGATTCAGCTAAAATACCATCTTTATACAGACTTTTAAATCAGTTACTTTGAATAAAAAATTCCCAAATCTTAAGTATGGGCTTGATAACATAAGGATATATATTGGGCGTCATGTTCAATTATAAAATTCAGTTTTTCCTGAGGAACTCTATGGTCTGTGTATACGTATTAAAAACCAGATGGAAAATCCTGTCCTTTTTTTATTGTCTTCAGTGTGGCTTGTGTTTTATCACTTGCCAAGTCATGGCCACCTGTGGCTCTGTTTTGGCAGCTCTGTGTTTAGCAGGCCAGACATTCTGTTCACAGGAAGGGCCTCCTGAAGCCTAACTAAAAAGCAAGTAATTCACATGACCAAGGTTCTGATAACAAGGATTTGCTGAACACATAATTTGACGTGTTTTGCTTTGAGCAGACCCGCTATCCAATGCTTTTGTTGGCATCACTGCCAAAGACTTTTGCACACAAACAATTAGTAGCAAGTCGTTTGATTTTCCGCACAGGAAACCCAGCACAGAACAGCCAGTCCTCTAAAGATATATCTTCTTTTCCTATTGTTTTCATTCTGTTAAACTCCAGCCATTAACACATTAATGGACCAATTACTGGTCATGGGACTTTAGGGGTGTAGCACTCATAGTCCCAAGGCTCTCCCTAAACTTAGTTCAAAGTCCACTCAGAATCACTTAAAGTATAAGACGGGCCAAGACAACTCAGTAAATAATCTGACCAGAGAGTGTAGAAGCAACAAATAGATAAGATGCATCATTGACTAGTTCTTCTAGAAGATTCTAAATGATGCCATATTTTCATCCATTTTTGGTAGTTTGAAAAATGTCTTTACCCTTCAAAATGGTTTCTTCTGTACTTTGAATCCCTATGCTAAATGTGGCCTGACCTGTAACATGAATTTATTCAGCCATTTAACTTTGAGGGAAGATGATTGAGTGCTTCAGATCTCAGTTATCCTCACCTGTAAAATGAATGCATTGCAGAATTGATCCAGAAGATTCTTTCGGAAGTTTTCAGTTCGGTCTGTACATGGTATTCACCTGGGGGGCTTTGGAAAATGCTCTTGCATATGTTTTACTGCTGGAGATTCTCATTTAATGGTGTGGTCTGGCACGAAGCCTGACTAGTAGAATACCAAACACTGACTGCACTGCAGAATCACCCAGGGAGTTTTTAAAAATCGGAGCATAGTTTGTGGTATTTCTTAAAACTTCCCAGGTAATTTCAGTGTGCTGCCAAGGTTGAGAGTCATTGCTCCAAAACAATAGAATCTGTCATTTGACAAAAAATATTAAGGGACTTCGTGGATATGTTGGTGCTACATGGTGTAGGATTGCTCATGCCGTCCAGGTTGATCGCATTTTGTGGCTCTACGTAACTCTAAGCAAACATGCTCATTCATCCATGTACTCAGAAAACATTTACTAACTACTTCCTATATACTATGTTCTTTACTAAGTACTTGCAATCATGTTTAAAATGCTACCACTTCGTTACAGAGTTTCTCGAAATCACACAATTAAAAAATTGCAATACTTTACCTTATGGGCCAAAATTAAACTTTACTTCCAGACGAAGAAGTTCATGAATATACCTCGTTTAAAGGCTAACACACAATATGCATAAACAACAACTAGAAAATGAGCATAATCTTTGACCTGGCAATTCTCCTTCTAGCAATTTATCTTAAAGATAAAGTACACAGAGGTATTTAGGCAGAGATATTCATCACATCTTTAGAAAGCAGCCCCAAACACAGAACATGCACTATAAATTACAGTACAGCTACATAATGAAATATTTAGTCATCACAATTATAAATGTATAATTATTGACATAGAAATATTTTCATGATAATATGGTCTGGATGAATGTATATAAAAAAGATAACTGCTTTCCATTGTAGTGGGGTTAGGAATAATTTTAACTTTATAATTTTCCTTTCACTTACTGGTAATTATAATTATTCTACTATGCATTACTTATATTAAAAGTTTCAAATGATTATGAGAAAAAAACAGTTAAATGCTAAAGCAATTTTGGTTCTACTAACCATTCATTTGGCATTCATTTTTTTGTTTTGTTTTACCAATTTATAAAAAGCCTATTAATTATTCCATAAAGCGTTTTGTAATCTTTGTCCTGACGGAGACAGAGAAAGATAGGTGTTGTGAGTTTTCTGGGGTAGCCCAGTAGAACAGTGAGCTGGCTGGGAATTTAAGAGGTATTGAGAGAAAGAAAAGATTTATGGTTCTAATTGTCATCTAATTTATAGGATTTAAAAGTGACAAAGAAAAAAACACCCTAAAACAAAAAACACTATGGTAGGCAGAATAATCCCTCCCCTCGAAGATGTCCACATCCTAATTCTCAGAACCTGTGAATATGTTGTGTTGCAAGGTTAAGGTTAGAGGTGGAATTAATGTTGCAAATCAGCTGACCTTGAGATGTGGTGCGTGTTTTGGATGACCCAGGTGGGCCCAATGTAATCACGAGGGTCTTTATAAGTGAAAGAAGGCAGAACGAAGGGGCAGAATGAGACAGTGGGAGAAAGTTTTGGTCTGCGGGTGCCTGCTTTTGAAATGGAGGAAGGGGCCCCAGGCCAAAGAATGTAGACAGCCTCCAGACGCTGGAAAAGGTGAGAAAATGGATTCTCTCCTATAGCCTCCAGAGAGGAACTGACAACACTTTGAATTTTCACTCAGCAAGACGCGTGTTGAACTTCTGACCTCCAGAACTGTAAGTTAATAAATATGCGTTGTTTTGCTCATTTGAGTTTGTGATAATTTGTCACAGCAGCCGTAGGAAAGGAATGCAAGTACTTATAAAAAGCATAATGTGAAGATGTGGAAAAAAAAAAAAAAAACAACCCTCCCTGAAATGGTCCTACTTCGGCTTGTAAGTTTTTTCCTCATCCCTTTCTCCCTTTGCTCCTCCACATCCAGTTAGATGAAAGTTCTCACTGCCGCCTCCTATTTGCTAACAACAGTGATACTGAGGTAGTGGTGAAGCAGAATTTGATTTTTCTATAAACCAGGGAGAGTTATGAAAGAATGCATACTACGAAGTGCAGAATTGGGAAAGGATAGATAATAATGAGAGGGATTTAATTAAAAAAAAAACTTTAAAAAATATCTGTGGTACCCAAGAAGGAATTATTCTATTTCTTAAAATGGAAGCAAGGAAAGGAGAAAACTATAAATGTTAATGTAAGAGTGAAAATTCAAAGTAATCTAGGCTGGGGAAATTAGCTTCATTATGGCTTACGGACAGGAAGAAAAAAACCACGTACAAGATTGTATGAGGTCCTAGGGATTTTGCTTGGTTGTGGTTTGTTTGCTTGGCTGGCTTTTCAGTTGTTGGCTGATCCAGGAGGGCTAGAAGTGGCCATAAGGCCATGATGAGGGAATGCCAAAATGATACGCTTGAGCTCAATTCAGTAGCTGTAACCAGGAGTGGGGGTTGGGGGTGCAACCTCTAAGGAATGTCTGGATGGGGAAGTCAATATCTACAAAGGAGGTGGTGACCTGTCTGAATCAGAAAATCTGCATATTAGTTAACAAATTGTAATCTCGTGGTTGTTGCTGGGGCAGAAGATGGGGAAACGGACAAACCATTCATCTAGTGATAAAGGTAAGTGAGATCTGGGTGGCCTTATTTGCTCTGTTGACTATTGAACTAATTAATTCCCAGAACTTTGAGACCGATGGTTTAGTAGTGGTTTGTTTTGCTTTGTTTTTTGTTTTCTCCTTGAATGGCTGAAGTTGGGGATGAGTGAAGGACTTACCCTCACCTTAGCTTGGAGCTGGGAGAGGGAGAGGATAAGGGATGGTTAAGGAGAAGTGGGGGGGGGAGGGGAAGAAACTAGGAATACGTTTCGTGAATATACCAGTTATCCGACAACTCTAAGGATAGTGCACTAACAACAATGAGCTATATCCCCCCCTTTTTTTTAATCCCACATTTTATCACAGGCATTATTATGTTAAATTTTGTTAAGATGTTGGATTATTTGGTAAATATTCTCAAGTGCATCCAAAACAAGCATGAGTTTTAAAGACAAAATATTCAAGTTCTAAAGTCTGAATTACATGGAGGGAAAAAGCACAACTTCATAAGCAGGGTAGTAATTTGATGCGACAGAACCTGCAAGAGACATCTTAGCAACTCTTGGACTTTGAGCAAGTCTCTAATGCCTGACTTATGCTTATTACCAAGGCTGGAGTCAGATGGAGTCAGTCCAGTTCACACTTTGCTACTGATAAGCTGTCTTGCTGGACTTACGTGACCCTCATGTTTCTAATCTATGAAATAATTATGATGGAATGATGGTAATCAAAAGACTCATGAAATAAAAGCAAAAGTGCTAGTTGTACCCCACACCCTTGACTTACAGTAACTAATCTTATCCTCAGAACAACTTTATAAAATCACTACTGTTCTTACCCCTATATTACAGATAAGGGACAGAAGTACACAGAGGTTGAGTTGCCAAATATTATACACCTAGAAAGTGTGAGAGCTGGAATATGAACCCAGAATGCTGCTTACAAAGCTCATGCTCTTGACCATCACTTTATAATGTTCTCATCTTCTCATTGGATTGTCGTGAAGAATTAATTAGATAAATGTTTATATAACCATGTCTTCTCCTGTTTCATCCTCCTCTGTCTTTCCCTTCTTGAAGCGATTTTTAAAAGACCAAAGGAGAACTATTACCATCATTTTGTGTGGAACTATTCCTGTGTGCACTTATTTCTCTTCACATGTCCTAATATTAAAATGTAATTAAACATGTACTACCATACTTGATTCCATAGGCTTTCTCAACTTCGGCACTTTGACCAAGTTAATAGTTTTGACTAGGTAATTCTTTGTGGATGGGCAGCTGTGCTGTGTGCATTGTAGGATGATTATCTTCATGCCTGACTTCTTGTCCTCTACCTACTAGTGGCGCTCCAGTTGGGACAATCAAAAATGTCTGCAGACATTGCCAAATGTCTCCTGGGAGCAAAGTCAACCACCATTAAGAATCACTGTTCTAAAAGAAGAAAAATGCAGTGTATCTGTTGTACAGATTATTGATTGTTAGAAGATTAGTTGTTGAAAGCAAGTTGGTTTAAAAAACCAGTTGATAGTAAATTTACTTTGCAAAATTTTATCCTTGCAAAGTTCTTTAAACATCAGTTTTTGTCTTACTACTTTGTGTGGGGGCAGTTCTGGAAAAATGTAACTTTCACCCTTAAATATAGGTGAAGGGGCTGGGAAATAGAGTAATCAAAAACATTCCTTTAAATTACTAGGTTAGCAGCTCATTGTTCATATTTGCTCTTGAAAGATAGGACAACGGCCAACAAAGTGATTTGGGCATCGGGAGTCAGTAACTCAGTCAGCTACCTGCTACTCATGTTTTGGAGTTAAATGAGGAGGGGTGTATCAGTGATAATATTACACATAGTATATAGCCATTGAGTTAAGAAAGTAAGTATCTATTTGAATACAGCAGAGAGTAGGTCATATTAGAGACTCTATTTTCTTTATCACTTGAAAAACGTGCATGTGTGTCTATCCCTACCCCCTGCCCCCTGTTATTAGAGTTCCCTTTCCTTGTACCATAGTGCCTGAGTCCTGGAGAACAGAAAAACCTCTAGGCACAGTGTCCTAGAGTACTTTATGGCTCAGAATGTGGGATTTAGGGATGTATTTTTATCTACACATGGTAGGTTAGAGTCTCCTTTAAAAAAATACTTAGCAAAAAGCATTTCTTGCTCCTTTTAATGAATAAAGACTGCTATTTAATCAATAAGTTAAATCTGATAATATCATAACTATAAGAGTTGGAATATACAAGGTTATTGGAATAACAACAGAAAGACAGATGTAGGTGAGGATTGATAGAAGACCATTAATAGAAGAAATGCAGAAAATTCTACTTACATATCTTTAGATTTATCTGTCCATGCCAGTGGTAGCTGTATCAACAATTTATCATGAAATGTATCTCTCCTAATAAGGAATTCACAGCTCTTATTAGAGAGCTCAATATACATTGAGAAAGCAGTAGATGTTGTCATTATGTTTATTATCTCTTACTTCCTGACGGATTATGCTAAGGATGTCGAGATAGTTAAGTTGAAGAAGATGATGGATTAGCAGAATCAGAACGTGAATACTGGACTCTAATAATTGCAGATGAGAATACATTTGAAAATCTAAAAGGGAGTAAGATTAAAAAACACATTTTAGGGATATATAGGAAACCAAAAAAGTGCATGTGGGGAGGGAAAGAGTAAACAGCAGAACTGGATGCGGTCAGTGGGGCATAACTGAGCTCACTGGGGATGGAGCTACGGAAAGAGTCAAGTAGAAAACCTCCAGAAAAACATGGGTGTGGGTAAACCAGAGAATGAAGTGAGGGGAATTTAGAAAGATGATATTGAATAATAAGATCACATCCTAATCTTTCTTTATTATTCCCAAGGGAAAAAACTTAAAATTATTAAGAAACTCTCCCAAGGTTGGGTGGGGGGAGAGAGAGAGAACTTTGTTTTAGACAGCTTTAATTAGAAAAGATTTCTTTGGAACAGTCCTATTGAAATGATTCTGTATGATCTCCCACTAAACCTACATCATTAGGAACAAAAGATTTCTAGGAAGCAAAATATTTTAAGGGATTACCACTATAGTTTATTAGATTTACTTGGACTTAAAATGTTCACACTCTTCTGGTAGTATTAGTTGGGTCACTGGGTTCCATTCCTGAGGAAAATCTGTTGTAAGGCAACAGTAATGACAGTGAGGACTAAAATACCACATGAGCTTGCAGAGACTTTAAATGTCAACCAATACAATGTGTTGAAATATAACTGGAAGACTCCAAAGGCTAAGGTTTTACATAAAACCTTTAATGTCAGGAAATAATATATTATGAAATGTCATCCTTTGATTCTATGGATGAGACAACTACAAAGTTGTTTAATAAAATATTCCTCAAAATAATAAACATTTCAATATTGCTCAGGTTCATTAAAATATGTTCAATTTTATTTAATCCCCAAATGGGACTTTAAAAAGGATACATACTAATTCTCTTCTTTCTATCATGATCCTAATTGATAATATTGTCAGTAGGAAATAAACTTACTATGTAATGGGAAATTTGTGCTATATGTGACTAAAACTTTCAAAACTTTAGAAAGCATAGAATATCCTAAATTTCTACATTATGTGAATATATAATGTATAATAATGGAGGGTCCTATTAGTGGTAAAGGAATATTTCTGTAGCTGATGTGAGAAGTGTGTGTGTGACACACTTCTCTGCCTTGTTAACAAATATTTTGTGTAATGACACACATATATATATATATATATATATATAGGAAAAAAAGTTTGCTTATTCATGACATCCTATGGTTTAGCTTGTTAAAGTTTTATTTTTTTATAACTTTGCAATATTAACATGTTAATAGAGAACAAAATATGTAAAAACTTTGATTTCCTACTGCATAGATATGATTGAAAGGATGTACCTTTCTAATCTCTAGAGGGCTGTTCTTACTGTACAAAAATACATAAAAATGCTTGGTGACAAATTCAATAGTTGTAATAACATTACGGCTCCTTTCTCAGTCCAGAAAGATCCTCTAGGGCTGACTGTTCCAAACCATTTCATAAAAATTTTCCAAATTGATAAAATTAGTTATGCCATTATTGGCCTTCTGGACCATCATTAACACTGATCTTATAACAGAAATTGTCCTTGGCTAAAAGCTCACTTAAGTCCAGCTCCTTTGCAGAAACTCACCGTAAAAATGAGTGAAGACTTCTAAGTAGAAAGAACAGTAAGGAAAACATGTTTTGTTATGTTTTAAATTTAAAATGCTTACTCAAAATTTTCAAAGAAGTAGGTGGAAGCATGGGACAATCTGATCTAAAAAGGGTATAATAAGGTGATCTAGCAGGTCTTGCTGGCTTGTTAGTTTCAACCTACTCATTTCCTTGAGATTTGATAGTGACATCCTGGACAAGATAGCTTTCCATACATTACTTTAGTGGAGATAAATGTCAGCCATTATCTGAAATATAAATGCCTGGAATATGAATGTTGAAATATCTATTATACAATTTTGTTAAAAATGGAGGTGAAACAAAGTTCACAGAAGCCATTTTGAGATGGGCTTACCATGACTGAGAAATTTTGTCCTTTTGAGTTGTCAAAAAAAAAAAAAACCTATGGATTTTGTACAATAATCCAACAAAAGGCCTAATAGCTGCTGTACTCCATTATAACAGTTTTACTATAATCAGTAATGACTCATAATATGTATTCTCTAACCCTTTGTAAAGAATTGTCTAATACACTGTTAAATGTGGCCTGGATAACAGAGTAATGTCTTGGACAAAAATGAGTGTTGCATAAATACCATCCATTTTTGGGCATGTCAGTAATACCTTGTTTGGGTAGGCAACAGAGACTTTTGACGAGTCTACAAATGTTGTAAGACTCTCATCCATGTAAATCATGCATTTTTACTTGCAATACCATCAGCTAAAATCAGTAGTTCAGGAAGCGATTGTAACAGCACTGTAAAATCTGGTATCTGTATGGGCAGTGGCTCAAGGCTAAAGGGAATCAAGCATATAGCTGTGGAAACAATGGTATTAAAGGTCCTAGAGGGACAGTGGAGGCGAGTGTGGAAAGATTAGCTCATTCCACATCCTCCTTTGTTCCATGGAAGGTAAATGGTTGGGATGGTTATGTAGTGTGCAGTGTGAAGACCAGGAGGTAATGAGGCTTTGCTTCCTCAAACAACAAGCAATGAGGAAAAGTCAGTTCAAATAATTGAAAATTGCAGAACCATGTGCCATTCTAGCAGGAAGGTTTGCAGTTAATTTATCGTCTTATATTTTGTTACAAAGAGTGCTGGCAGGAAAACTCAAGGCACATAAACCAATATAGCAGTAGTCTATCAAATCAATTCATTTAACTGGAGAATGTGTGGAAAAGTATACAAATAGAAAGGTGATGTAAGAGATCCCCCAAACTGTATTTCTTGAAGCAGATGATAGAGCAAAACAGAAAACACTCACTTGGCTGTGACTCCATTTAAGAATTTAACTAGTGAATAGTGACCAAAGGTCCTGGTGCTAAGTAACTTTCCATAATTTAAGTTCCTAAGATGCAGGTTTGCAGAACATCTCTGTATCTAGATTCAGTGTTTTAAACTGGGGTTTGAAACTGATTATCCAGGAGATTCAATGCAAGCTACTGCTCTCCCAGCAAGTTGTGGCAGTAAATATCACAATGACCTATTTGGGTTTCCAAAAATGTAAGAGACCAAATATGCAGCTGGTTACAGTCAAATTCATTCTATAAAGATGATCTTCTGTTCTTCACCTCTTTAACATCCATCTAGTTTAGAATTGGTATTAGTCCATTAGGCTGTATCAGTTCTGGCGTGAAGCCTATAGTCTGTTGCTTACCAGGTCTGGTACTGAAAAAAAAATATAACATTGTATCCTTTCATTCAAAGCCTGTAATGTTCCTTTTTATCAAGATACCATGCTAGTAACTAGGTAATGTTGATGACAGATTCTATGAGATACTAGCAGTTAACCACTGAGCAAAAAAATTTTCAGTACAAAAATAGAATGGAGCCATGCTACCTTGATATCATGGCCCCCTTCACATTCTGGGACTATCAGCAATGCCAAAACAGGGTTATAAAAATTGTGGATAACTTAACATACAACAGTATAAATTTGTCAAACTATAAGCTTGGGTGTAGAAAAAAGTAGCTATTTCTTTAACTCCGTCTCTATTTGAGCCCTCATTTGTATCTGATGACAAAACATGGTCTTGGTCAATTTCTGGTCAATTTCTTGTCTTAGTCATTCTATAAACCTGGATGTACAAAAAGCAACTTTTATTTTTCTATAGCTCCACCTAATTCCCATTTCAAGTTTCTATTGTACATTCAGGCAGAAAATGTAGCCAATTCTCCTATGTTATGGTTGTATCTTAGTCTTTGTTTTGGGGAAAGTCATCTGTCCTTGGTGTTCATCTTTTGTCCAAATTGGCATAAGTGAAATGTTTAGTGTTCCATCTTATTCTATGGTGTCCGCCTCCTTCAAGCTGGCATATGCAGGGATGGACTTGCTTTTACCTGGGCTCCTGACTACCATCTGTCTCATTTCCTCCGATTTTTTTTTTTGAGTTATGACCTTGAAATAACTTGGAATCTACTGACCTGGTCCCTTCAAGAAACACATGGAAGGTTCATCTGATTGCCCCCCTCCCCTTAAATGGTACTGAAGATTCTGGGCTGCCTTGGGCCATCCATGACCCTGGACAACCTTTTCCGCCATTTTTTGCTCTATTGCTGTTACTCCAATATGACACAGTAAACATTTCCCATGGTGTCACTTTCCAGGTTTCCAAAAAGATATCAGGCACTGTTCTGAGTATCCAAATTTTTAAGGAATACAATATGCAACTGATGATGTGGCATTGTCTGTTTCCTTTTCCTCTGGGCATAATCCTGGAGAGTAGGGCAGCGTACAGGACTGCTTCGGAGAGACATGTACGCAAAAGCTCTTATTCTCTGGCTTCTTCCTTACTTCTTCCCAACTCTTGGATTCTTCAGTTAAGGGTAGGAAAACTGGATCTTAACATCACCATTCATTTTTCTCAAATACATTATTTAGGCAGATATTGCTTCCTTCTATCTCACTGTCTCTGCCAGGACTTTGACAAATACTATTTTGAAGCAGAAGGGTTGAGGGCTGCTTCTTCTGCACCCTGTCTGGAGAAGCTATGACCTCGCTCTTGTGAGGTGAGAAGCCAATGCTGCCCTAGCTGTTGCCTAAAATGGGGCTACAGTCATGATCCAAAAAGGCAGTACTGAGGTATAATACATATGGTGACTCATGTGAAAATATTATTCCCTTTGATATTTCCATTGATAACCAGATGTTTTTAATAAGAGCAAACAGGTACAATGCTTATATAAACATAATTAGGTATAAGCCCATTTGGGGATAATACCAACATCTATATTTACACCCTTTGCTAAATGTAAGACTCAGGCAAATGGTTCTGCTGGTGTGTGTGTGACAGGTCTTGCTTTGATCCACTCGAACATGAGTAACATGAAAACAGAAGTACCTAAAAGTAAAGTGATTTTGGTGTGATTTACAATCCATTCTCAATGTTGCGTACCTAATTAAAAAGTCAAACTCCAAATGAACACAACTCGCTGGCAAATCTTCAAAGAGATAATTTGTGAGTGGGCAAGGCATGCAGAGGCCATCACATTTCATCAAAAGATGAAAAAGGCAAGGTTGGTGTTCTTGTGTGAAGTGGAATTTGTTATATAAAGCAATAAGGTACATGATTTGAGGCTAACTGGTAAGCTGTTTGACCAGGCCAGTGAAGAAGAAAAATCAATTTTTATTTTCATTTTCTTTGGCTTTTTTTTTCCTTCTATCTTTTCATAGGTCTGCTCACCATTCAATTTTTTAAGGTTTTTAGTTTTCCACCATGATTACTGCCCAGAACAAGCAGCAGCTAGGTTAGAATGTATCACGAATATTTTCCCCTGAAATTGAAATAATTCTTTGTGTTATAGTCCTCTAGCTTTTATCAGAAAAAGGAGACCGTGAAGATGTCTGGGGCTGTCAACTATCTTTATATGGTCTCATAACTACTTTTAAAACAGAGTCACAACACCTATTTGGAACACATCTTGGAGGGTTCATCTTTCCTAGCTAAAAGCCCATGGATATCCTAAATTTCCAACATTATTTCCCTTGATAGAATCCTACTACTTCTGTAAGAAGAAATGTAAGCAGCAGCTCTTCATACAGCATAGGCAAAAATTAGAAATCATACGTGATCAAATAGCCCAGAGATAATTTTAAACTTTGAGTATTATAGTAGTCCTTTTATTGACATATGTCTGGTCCTTGCTTCCTGTCCTTCTTATTTCCTTTTCTCCTTCTATTTAATAATTAGACTTATAAACTCAGTTTTGTATCCTGTGTTATGAACACTTAGGTCATTAAGTATTGTATATAATTTTTGTATGGCTGTATGATACTCAGTGGTACGGATATATCATGTTAAAACCATTTTCTAATGTGCAATGTTTAGATTGTAACCTTATTAAAAATAGCTCTGTAAAATTACCCTTATAATTTTTTTGGTGCATTCTTATTCTTTAAGGTAAATTTCTGGGTTTGGAACTACTAGGTCAGAATTGTGAGCATTTTAATTCATTTTGATACATGTTAGGTTGCTTTCCAGAAACTTTATACTGATTTAAACTATAGGTTGGCATTGTTCCTCCAGAGAAAGAGGTTTTTTTTAGGATTTGGTGGAAAAATTTGTAATAAGTCGTATGATATTAATGATTACGGTTATGTTAACCTAGACCTGGCATCTTTTGGGAAGGGCCTATGCACTATGCAAGGAGAAAAAGATGAGCTTTTCTCTGTGTTTCCTTAGAAAATGGAAAAAATGATGTTTGAATGAAACATAATTCACTTATACATATAAACATATATAACCTTAATCCATACTTTTAGCCTCCTGACACTCCAGAAACTTTCATTTATGGTCACATAGAATTTCTGATTATCCTGGAACATTATATATATAATTTTTTTTTCCCCCTGTGCTTCTGCTCAGGTTGTTCATAACTCCTGGAATTCTCTTACCTAAGTCCTTCCTTATCCAGTGCTTGAGTCAAATCCATGTCCTTGGCAAAGCCTGCCAAAAGATCTTACTTCAATTATTTAGAATCAGCTACTCATTGCTCTATTTTACTTCTGAAATGAACTTTCTTCTACTTCCTTGTCTGTCAGAGTTTTCCACAACTAGATTATAATTTATGATGCATTAATGGTTGTATTCACAATACTGTCCGGCCAGGGCTCTGCATGTAGTAAATGATCAATCAACTTCGATTGAGTTGAACTGAAATGACCTATAAGGATTCCAGGTATCCATCAGTCATGCCTCTGGACTTGGGAAGTAATTGTACATTATAATATAGTGTGGGCCAAGGAGCAGGCTTCACTGGGGAAGGGAGAATTTCATACAAAAAAAGCAAAGCATCTCTTCCCCTGATCCTCCCGTTGTGTTGTAGAGAGCCATGCAGAGGATGGGGCACAGCTGTGTGGGTATATATTCTGGGGGACAGACCTCACCCCACCCACTGTAGTTTTTGTCCTTTTTTTAGGGTGCAGTCCCAGAACCAACCTGTCTGAGAGAGAAAGACATTCTAGAATTGGGTTACCAGCTATCCAGCTATTTAGTAATTCTTCCAGAAATGTCAGCTGCACAGCACCAGGGGGCTTTGGATCAGTGGGATGTTATGGCTCCTCACCCTGGGGGAAAGGAGACCTTGGTCCCTTGAGAAGCTAAGTTCAGGTGCAGCCTTCCACCTGGGGTACGGAGAGAAGCACCTTTTTCTCTTTCTCAGGATCCAAAAAGGATCCTTGTACAGGCTACCCAGAATGGGCTCTGTGGTCCCTTTTAGACGATTCTGCTTATTGCTCCATCCTTCACGTAGGACGCCTTTTGAGACCCAGGCCAAATCAAATTACTATGTTTCCCTTCTATTTCTTTTTTGTTTGTTTGTTTGTTTAAGATTTTATTTATTTGACAGCGAGAGAGGGAATACAAGCAGGGGGAGTAGGAGAGGGTGAAGCAGGCTTCCCGCTGAGCAGGGAGCCTGATGCGGGGCTCGATCCCAGGACACTGGGATCATGACCCGAGCCAAAGGCAGATGCTTAATGACTGAGCCACCCAGGAGCCCCTGTTTCCCTTCTATTTCTATGACTTGTTGTTTCAGGAAACATTTAAGTGCTCTTACATTTTAGGTGATAAGTGAAGGAGAAATAAAAATACGTAATGTAGTTTTTGCCCATAAAATTCTTAATGTCCAATGGGGCTTTGTTCTGATCAATTCAGGAAGCAAGTTTTAAAAATCTATTTTTAGGCTTAAATTTTTAATTTTTTATTAGCTTATTAGTCAAATTAACAGGGAAAATAAAGTCAGTTATGGTAGATAGGTTGGAAATATTACAAGTATTGTACTAAACAGCACTATGACTATAATCGATCTTCCTGAACAATTTTGCACTTTTTTTCTTTTTTTACATGAAAAGTCTTCTGTTTTAACTTTGAACTCATGCCCTCTCTGTAGTCATGAGTTATATGGCTATAGAGTCACTTCTGAAATGAAAACTAAAATCTTGAAGCATATTTTTTTTTAAGATTTTATTTATTTATTTGACAGAGAGAGACACAGCTAGAGAGGGAACACAAGCAGGGGGGGTGGGAGAGGGAGAAGCAGGCCCCCCGCCGAGCAGGGAGCCCGATGCGGGGCTCGATCCCAGCACCCCGAGATCATGACCTGAGCCGAAGGCAGCCGCTTAACGACTGAGCCACCCAGGCGCCCCTTGAAGCATATTTTTATTCCTAATATATCCACTTAAGTTTCTCTGGATTTTGAAATATTGATATCAATGAGATGCACGAGGGCAAATATTTACAGTGATAAAAACTTAATATACTAACAAATTCTGATGATGCTCTGTTACCCTATAATGAGACACATGCATAGTCCTGGTGCTCTTTGCTGTTCCAGCTGCTCAGCTCCCTCATACGACGCTGTGGCAGACTGAAATGCGAGGCTCCCGCATCTGCAAGCCCTAGACTGACTTCAGGGGCTAACCTGAGCCCCATAGCACTCAGGGAGCAAAAAGGAACCATTTTTTTCTGGGGTGCAATAAACAGTATTCCTGGGATGGATTTACTAAAGTAAATGATAAAAAAAAAAAAACAAAAAAAACCCCACTAATATACACTTAGGAACGAGCACATGAATATTCTTATGGTCAGAGAGGGTCAGTTTCTAGCCACTCACAGTGGATTTGGTACTTCTTACGCAAAACACTCCACTTTTTGTGACTCAGTATTCTACATCTCCTCTCCTGGGAGTAAATGGATGCCCTATTTAGAGACTATCCCTAAGACTATTCCCCAGCTTAGCAGTATTTTTTAATGACAAGTTGTTAACCGATCTGATTTGAAGTTATTTCAGATACAGAGGGAGAGTAATGGCAATATTGACATTCTAGAATCCTTGCTGGGCTAGTGCCAATTTACAATTTACAGCTCTTCTCTAGAGCATTCTGTAAGTAGAATTATGCTACATTAGGATTAAAATCTCTAGTAGAGGCAAGTAAAGGTATGGGGTTCAAATGTGGGAATGACAGACTGCCTGGAAATTTGGCCAAGATTACAAGGAGTAGCACTGACTGAATTCACTCTTGGAAGTTGGACCCAGCATTTTGCTCATAAAGACAAATTGGACAGGCTGATGAAAACATGAAAATAAAAAGTAGAAATTAAAAAAACCCTGTAAGATAATTTTACTATCTGAATTAATAAATATAAATTATATACATAGATACAAAAGGAGCTCAGCATTATGCCTTCAAGTATTTCTTACTCAACAAATACTAGTTCTGTTCTTTCTTTCCCACCCCCCACTCCAGCTAGTGTGTCTGTGGGAGGCAGGGGTAGGAGGGAATCCTAGAGAAGAGCCCTTGCAGGAGGAACAGGATTTGGACATGGAAGCATGGAGGAAGCACAGCCTGGATGGTGTACAAGTCCTATTTAAAGCCTAAAGATGGGAAGCATGTTGCAGTTTGACTAGACTAGAAAGGACCCAGAAGTAAAGGATCAGGATGGAAGATGAAAGTGATACCATAAACCCAGATAACCCTGAATTTGCGATGCTAACTTGGATAATGATTATCAGTTAAGAGTGAAAAGGTAGAGGGAATCCTATGTCCCATAAGGAGTCTGTACCAGGTAATTCTATGGAACCAGTGAGGATGTGGAGACTGGCCTGCATACAACTGCATATGAGGAATTATGTTAACATCAACAGCACGAGAAGAACGTATGCAGTGGGAGACATCAAATGATCTGAGATTGGATTGCCTCCTTAGTAACCCCCCCCTTTTTTTTAAATAATTTTTAAATAACTCTTATTCATTGTTGGGTAGAACATAGGAAATAATCTTTATATAAATATTACTTTAGAGACAAATACTTAAAAAATACGCTGTTGCAAGTTACATAATGATGACTAACCTGAAAAATGAATTTATTACATAAAAATACATTTACATAAGCACTAATGTTAAAAAGTTTCTAAATTTTTAAGAAAACTATACAGGGTGAGCCGAAGGAGAAAAAAAATTGAAAGGGATTACATTTCAAATAATTGTATAAAAAGAGTTGTCATTTTATTCTAGTTAAGCATAAAAGATTTTTTTTAATATTTCACAAGTTTGAAGGCTTCTATTAAAATGTTTTTTTGAAATGTTTCAACATAGAGATATTATAGAAATAAGTGTGTTTTTGCAAGCTGGTGCAGCCACTCTGGAAAACAGTATGCAGTTCCTTCAAAAAGTTGAAAATAGAGCTACCCTATGACCCAGCAATTGCACTACTGGGTATTTACCCCAAAGATACAAATGTAGGGATCCGAAGGGGTACGTGCACCCCGATGTTTATAGCAGCAATGTCCACAATAGCCAAACTATGGAAAGAGCCAAGATGTCCATCGACAGATGAATGGATAAAGAAGAGGTGGTATATATACACAATGGAATATTATGCAGCCATCAAAAGGAATGAAATCTTTCCATTTGCAACGACGTGGATGGAACTGGAGGGTATTATGCTGAGCGAAATAAGTCAATCAGAGAATGACCTGTATCATATGACCTCACTGATATGAGGAATTCTTAATCTCAGGAAACAAACTGAGGGTTGCTGGAGTGGTGGGGGGTGGGAGGGATGGGGCGGCTGGGTGATAGACACTGGGGAGGGTATGTGCTATGGTGAGCGCTGTGAATTGTGCAAGACTGTTGAATCACAGACCTGTACCTCTGAAACAAATAATACATTATATGTTAAAAAAAAAAAAAAGAGGGGAAAATGAAGGGCGGGGATCGGAGGGGGAGATGAACCATGAGAGACTATGGACTCTGAGAAACAAACTGACAGTTCTAGAGGGGAAGGGGATGGGGGGATATTATATTAGCCTGGTGATGGGTATTAAAGAGGGCACGTACTGCATGGAGCACTGGGTGTTATATGCAAACAATGAATCATGGAACACTACATCAAATCTAATGATGTGATGTATGGTGGTTAACATAACATAAAAAATAAGTGTGTTTTAAGGATAGGGGCTAGATCTGAAAATCCCATGGGTCTTCATTGTTTTTCAGTATCCTTGCTTTTTTTTTTTTTTTAAAGATTTTATTTATTTATTTGAGACAGAATGAGAGAGAGAGAGAGAGAGCGCACATGAGAGGGGGGAGGGTCAGAGGGAGAAGCAGGCTCCCCGCCGAGCAGGGAGCCCGATGCGGGACTCGATCCAGGGACTCCAGGATCATGACCTGAGCCGAAGGCAGTCGCTTAACCAACTGAGCCACCCAGGCGCCCCCAGTATCCTTGCTTTTAAGGTTGACTAATCTGTACCTTAATGTCACAGTAACTTTAAGGTTATTAATAGCATTCCTCTAGAAGGGGAGACAAAAAACCTCCACAAAATATACTTGAAACTGGGGTGAGGTCTTTGTAACTCTAAGCAGCAGCCTGTGTCCTGCAGTAAAAATGGCATCAGCGTAGAGTGAGAATGGCAGGGTTCTAGACTCTTCTCACCACTTGGCATCTAATCTTGTGGTTTAGGCAAATCCCCCGCTTCCCTTTTCTCTGAGTAATAATAATACCAGCACTTTACATGGTTTTTGTGAGGACTGAAAAAATAAAAACTACTTCTTGCCTTCTGTGAAAATGCTGTTGAATACTAAACAGACAAAACAAATTTAAGTCCATTTAGCATACAAATGGATTGGCTGCTTCCAGAATTAAGTTCAGCAATAAACGTACATGGTGAATTCCTTTGCAGAAAAACCTTTTCAATGCATTTATCAACACCAACAGATAGCTATTGTGAGTCTATTATAAAAGGCCGTGATACAAAGGAAGTGTAAGATCATGTGCCATCCTCAGATTTAGGAAATAGTAGGGGAAAACATGTTTGTTGCAAAATTACATCTTTTTGTCCAAGATAGTACATCCAGATTTCAACCAACATGACAAGAATGAGCTAACATTACTATTACAACCTATTTTATGAATGTATGAACATCCACAGCATAATAAACTTAGGGCCACAGGTACCCAATGTTAAACTTGAAAAGAAGTCCTCTTGACTCTTAAATTTACAGAAACCTTTGCATAGACTGGGAAGGCTGAGTCAGATGATCTATAAACTATGATTAGTCATTGTTAACACCAGTTTTAAAGCTCATGAATCAAATGACATTTTGTTTTCATACCAGGGTTAAATCTTTTCATCATTTTTCTAATGTCAAACAATCCTCTATATAGTTAAAAAGTAACAAAAATTATTTGCATCCTTGTGATTATAAGCTAAATTAACTGTCTCAGACATGTAGAAAAAGATAATGCTGCTTGAATTTATAAGCATGATTAGATAATGCATCACTCATTCTGAATCAATTGCTATAACATTACTTGAAATGAAACAACTTTGCTTGCTCAGATAAAATGAAATAATCGTGATTTGTAAGAGTTAAAGGTGAGTGTTAAGATTGTGTTTGAAACACTTAAGAAAAATACAAAGATGATCTTTAGAATCTGAGTATTTCTAAATTGTGTGTATATATATACAATCTTCAGTCTGACAAAAGGTATGGATCTGTGAGCAGCAAATGTGTGTAAGAAAACTACTGGATGCCAGTGAGGATAAAAACCACCCCAAAGAATGACAGTTAACAGTGTCTGGTGCTCATCCAGACAGAAATAATGCCTAACCCCACCCCCCCACCCCCCCACCCCCCCGCCCCAACAAGAAAGGAAAGCCTCAACATAAATGAGACCTTGATGAGGGAACATGAAGGCCTCGTCCTTGTCTTGGTAGTGAGGAAAAATTAGACCTGGAATGATGACTACATCTAATAGATGATCAAAAAGTTTTAATGAAAATGGTTTTGCATATTCAGAAGGTTTTTTTTTTTTTTAATTTTAAAGTCAAAGTCATGGTAACATTGAGTTTATTTTTGTAAGACAAAGTTATATACATGATAAAATTATTAGCAAGATAATGAGCCTAATGAAGTTATATTGTAATGAGAACGATTTAGATAATGTATGAAGTGCTTCGTTATCAGAAAACAACCGTGACACCTTATTTCACATGATACATTTGAACTAGCATCTTGCCCTCAGGTGTCCAATGACTTTTAGCTTGAGATAGTGAGTTCTGGAATTCCTTACCCACAAATACTTCAGAAAAGTTCCCATTTTAAAAGCCAAGACTTCATTAAATACACGAATAAGGACATGTTTGAAAGATGTTACCTTCTTCAAAATTGGTGCATTTCTGCATAACAAATTCTATGACCACAGAAATAAATATACCAGTAATTAGCTTCAAGAAGTATTATTTCATCTGAGAGGAAAATATTAAGTTATAATTAAGCGATTACGAAGTAACTTAAGTAAGTACTAAAACTGTATGTGATACCTTATTTCTGAAAACTAAGACATAAGCTTATATTTTGTACCATTGCTCAATGAGTTGAACATAAGAACAGTTCTCGCCAAGTCATGCTTGGCATGTAAGTAAGCACTGAAAAAGTTCTGTCATGTTTGATTTTGTTTATTATCACTTTTTTTATGTCTGGGTACAAGCTCAGATTTGAATATAAAAAGCCGTTGCAGTTGACAACATTTGAGATAAAAGGTGTAAACAGTAAAATTACTTACAGCAAATATATAAGTTTTACAGTTTAAAGAAATGTTTGAAAAATTCACATCAAACACAGGTAGAAACCCTGAGCACTCGTGTAGAACATTTGAAATTTGGAGAACACAATTTTAAGTTGATAGAAATGGAAACTTCTTAACTTTGCTAAATCTTTACTCCACAATTTTGTTAAGAGTGAGTCAAAGGGGAGATGTTTGGCTTAAAAGTTTAGGTATGAGGTATAAATATAAATGTGTGTGGGGGGAAGGAGCAGTGAGTAATCTGCATCGATAAATTTAAACTATGAATCAAATTTAACGGATCTGAGATCGTTTCTATATATATCCCCAAGAATAAGGTATTTAACAATATTTAATATTTGATCTTCATTATTGTGCCATTAACAGTTTAACGTTTACTATGAATTGAGTAGGTTTTAAAGATCACTGAGAAAACAGGAGACCTGTGGTCCTATCCATAAATACTATAACCTGCATGAATTGTAATCCATTTCTGATAAGTCTTCAATTGTTCTATGTAGTGGGCAAACATTATTCTTATGTATAAATGCCAACAAAAAACTTTCCTAAAGGAGAAAAGGCAGAGTTTAATTTTTAAAAAAGCCATTTCTAAAGCCACCATTTGACTCCCAAAGCACCCATATTACAGTCCAGTGCAGTTTTTACTATAATCTATGGTGTTCTATCTTTGACACATGAAAGCGGATGATGGCTGCCATTTGAAATTAGGCTCTGGGGCAAATTGATTGGAAGATGAATTAGGATTCTTTGGAATGTTGGTAGCTCAATTTCCCATGGTTAATGGAAGTTTCCATGTAGTAAGGAGTTCTTAATTAAACTGTGTTAAGGGAAGAACTGTGAAGAGAATATTATAAATTCATGCCTGTGTATTTCTTCAATGGTAATTCCTTACACAGAAAATATGTGTGCTATCTTTTCATAGGTCCCCTTCATCTAGCATACTTACAGAATGGGAGTGTTTTTAAACATCCTGTAGGGGTGGCCTGTTGCAGTTTTGTGTGTGTGGTTTTTTTTTGGCCTGCATCCTGCTCCTCCAACCTCACCTAGAGCCTTCACTTCCAGTGCCACCTGCAATTTAGGGATATACTGGAGTCTCTTAAAATACCATTGCTGACATTCCGTTTTCCACAGTCTGTCTGTAACCACTAACTTTGTATAACTGCACAATTGCTTCCTCTCAGGGCTCTGTGGACCGTGTTCCCCTCTCCCGGCTTCCATCACAGATTTTCTTCCATCTCTTCTTTCCCACAAAGATGTAAAATGAAGACTATGAATTGCCGCATTGCCGCCTTTAAGGGATATTATGACTGCTCAGCAGGTGTGGAGGGGCAATTTGGGATTTTTTTCGAATCCTGAGATCTTTTTAGGACCCTAGAAATAACATTTTCAAAAACAACAAAAAACTGATTACATGCATTAATGGATGGCTAATATACACAAGTGATGAATGAGAATCAAGCTAGAAATACTAAATAGGATAACTCCATTGTAAAGTTGTCACTAAACAGTTCCACTTTTTGAAGTTGTAGTAGGTATGGGGTCTGGTAGAAGGCATAAGCAAAAGGAAGTTAGGAATAACAAGCGGATAGTTGAAGGAAGAAAGGAAAGGGGGCCTGGAAGAAGACATTTTGTGCAGCAAGCACTACTGACCAAAGGCCGCTTCTTGATTTTCCTTCTTGAAAATCAGTGTGAAATAGTGTCTGTGGCTTAGGATTTTTTTTTTTTTTTAATTGGCTTTTGGTTTTAAACTTAGTGTGTAAACAACTTCTTTTTTTTTTTTTTTTTTTAAAGATTTACTTATTTGAGAGAGTGTGACTGGCAGGGGGAGGGGCAGAAGGAGAGGGAGGGGCAGAATCTCAGACTCCCTGCTGAGTGCAGAGCCCCACAGGTGGCTTGATCTCAGGACACTGAGATAATGATCTGAGCCGAAATCAAGAGTTGAAAGCTCAACCAACTGAGCCACCCAGGCGCCCCTAGCCTGTAAACTTCTTAAAATATATGCAAAATGTGGCATTTAATTTTTTTTTCTAAGTCTCACCCTGGCATTTCCTAAACGGTGATGAGGTGTTACTGAAACTGGCATTAAGTTCTTCTTCTAGAGTAAAATAAGGTACAGCATCTACAGCCTTTGAAAAGAAAAGGAGTCCTGACCTTAACTCGAGGAGCCATTAATTTAGATGACAAATCTGTCAAGAAATAGCATGAAGGAGAATCGTTAGGAAAAGAAAAATAGCTTTACCTCTTTTGAGAATCACAGGTTTGTGTGAGTAAGACAAATGTTACTAAATAAAAGATGTTCTTTAGGATAACAGGTGCTTTGGCATTAGATATTTACCCATACATAGTTATTAGATGGCAAATAGGAATTGCATCACAAATATGGAATTCAAAACAGGAGTGCAGTTATTAATGAGTGGGCTAGGATCATGCTAGAATGTGTGCTGGGCGAAGGTTAAGATTTACAGCAATGAAAAAATGTGGGATGACGAAGAATAGAATTTCAAAATGACTTGGAACTTTGATATTTATGAGCCACTTCATTTCTTCCTACTCCTGTCTGATAATCAGGTGAATGCTGCTATCAAATCACAATTTGCTTTTTTAGTCAAAAGAAAATTGATAAAAGCCTAAGGTATTTTATAGGTTTAAGGTATATAACATGTTGATCTGATAAATTTTTATATTACGATATAATTATAAAACAGTAGTTAACACCTCTATCATGTCACATAATTATTTCATTTTTTTTAAGATTTTATTTATTTGACACACAGAAAGAGAGAGAGTACAGACGGGATGCAGCAGAGGGAGAGGGAGAAGCAGGCTTCCTGGTGAGCAGGGAGCCCAACTTGGGGCTTGATCCTGGGACTCCAGGATCATGATCTGAACTGAAGGCAGATGCTTAGCCAACTGAGCCACCCAGGCGCCCCTATTATTTCTTTTTTTTTGTGGTGGGAATAATTAAGATCTAGTCTGGTAGCAACTCTGAAGTTTATAATACTTTATTGCTGTCTATAATCACTGTACTGTTCATTAAATCTCCAGAGCTTCTGTATCTATTGGTAGCAAGTTAGTACTTTTTTTCTTTTTTTTTTTTAAAGATTTATTTATTTGAGACAGTGAGTGCGTGAGAACTGGGGTAAAGGGCAGAGGGAGAGAGAAACCCAGGCAGTCTCTGCACTGAGTGCAGAGCCTGATGTGGGGCTCGATCTCATGACCCTGAGATCATGACCTGAGCAGAAAGCAAGAGTCTGACACTTAACCAACTGAGCCACCCAGGCGCCCTACAAGTTAATTTTTTAAACAACCTCTCAGTGGTTTCCCCACTCTCCAGCCCCTTATAATCATCATTCTATTGTCTGATTTTTAAGTTTGGCTTTTTAGATTCCATATATAAGTGATGACATACAGCATTTGTCGGACATGCACACAGGGTCCATCCGAGTTGTTGCAATTGGCAGGATTTCCTTTTTTCTCATGGCTGAGTAATACTGCATTGCATGTACATGCACTAACTTCTTAATTCATCCATCAATGGACACTTAAAGTGTTGTGATATTTTGGCTATTAAGAAAAATGCTGCCATAAACATGGAAGTGTGTGTATGTATTCGAGAAAATTATTTCCTTTCCTTTGGATATATACCCGGAATTGGGATTGTTGGATCATATGGCAATTCTGTTCTTAGTTTTGAGGAACCTCCATACTATTTTCCACAGTGGCTGCATCAATTTGCCCCTCCACTAACAGTGTGTGAGGGTTCCCTGAAATTGACATTCTCACCAGCACTTCCTATTTTTTATGTTCTCGATACTAGGTATTCTAACAGGTGTGAGGTGATAGCTCTATAGGGTTTGGATTTGCATTTCCCTGATGGTGAGTGATGCTGAACGTCTGTCCATATACCTGTTGGCCATTAGTGTGTCGTCTTTGGAAAAATGTATATACAGGTTCCTGCCTGTGGGTTGTTTTTTTTTTTTCCAGATTACGTTATTGTTGTTAAAGAGTTGTATGATGTCTTTAACTTCAATATCCGATACATAATTGGCAATGATTTTCTGCTACTTGGGAGGTTGCTTTATTTTGTTGGTTTCCTCTACTGTGTAGAAGCTTTTTAGTTCAATGTCTTCCCACTTGTTGATTTTTGCTTTTGTTGTGCTTTGGTATCCTATTCAAAAAAAAAAAATCATTGTCCAAATGTCAAGGAGTTTTTTTTTTTTTTTCCCTAAGAGTTTTAGTGTATCAGGTCTTAGACTTAAGTCTTTAATCCCCTTAAAGTTTATTTTTGTCAGTGGTGTAAGATAGGGGTCCAATTTTAATTGTGTGTGGTCATCCAGTTTTCACAACACCATTTGTTGAAGAGATGATACTTTTCCCATTGAGTGTTCTTGGCTCCCCTGTCAAATATTTGTTGACCATATATGTGGGGGTTTATTGCTGGACCCTGAATTCTGTTCCATTGGTCTATGTGTCTGTTTTTATGCCAGTACCATATTGTTTTGATTACCAGAGCTCCGTAGTATAGCTTGAAATCATGAAGTGTGATGCCTCTGACTTGAATTTTCTTAAAATAGCTTTGGCTGTTCAGAGTCCTTTATGGCTCCATACATATTCTAGGATTATTCTATTTTGGTGAAAAATGCTACTGGAATTCTCATAGGGATTGCGTTGAATCTATGGATGGTTTTGGCTAGTATGGACGTTTTAAGAATATTCATTTTTTTTTTTAATTTTTTATTATGTTAATCCCCATACATTACATCATTAGTTTTAGATATAGTGTTCCATGATTCATTGTTTGTGCATAACACCCAGTGCTCCATGCAGAACGTGCCCTCCTCAATACCTATCACCAGGCTAACCCATCCTCCCACCCCTCTCCCCTCTAGAACCCTCAGTTTGTTTTTCAGAGTCCATCGTCTCTCATGGTTCTTCTCCCCCTCCGATTTCCCCCCCTTCATTCTTCCCCTCCTGCTACATTCTTCTTCTTCTTTTTTTCTTTCTTAACATATATTGCATTATTTGTTTCAGAGGTACAGATCTGAGATTCAACAGTCTTGCACAATTCACAGCGCTTACCAGAACACATACCCTCCCCAGTGTCCATCACCCAGTCACCCCATCCCTCCCACCCCACCCCCCACTCCAGCAACCCTCAGTTTGTTTCCTGAGATTAAGAATTCCTCATATCAGTGAGGTCATATGATACATGTCTTTCTCTGTTTGACTTATTTCGCTCAGCATAATACCCTCCAGTTCCATACACGTCGTTGCAAATGGAAAGATCTCATTCCTTTTGATGGCCGCATAATATTCCATTGTGTATATATACCACCTCTTCTTTATCCATTCATCTGTTGATGGACATCTTGGCTCTTTCCACAGTTTGGCTACTGTGGACATTGCTGCTATAAACATTGGGGTGCACGTACCCTTTCGGGTCCCTACTTTTGTATCTTTGGGGTAAATACCCAGGAGTGCAATTGCTGGATCGTATGGTAGCTCTATTTTCAACTTTTTGAGGAACCTCCATACTGTTTTCCAGAGTGGCTGCACCAGCTTGCATTCCCACCAACAGTGTAGGAGGGTTCCCCTTTCTCCGCATCCCCGCCAACATCTGTCATTTCCTGACTTGTTAATTTTAGCCATTCTGACTGGTGTGAGGTGGTATCTCATTGAGGTTTTGATTTGGATTTCCCTGATGCCGAGCGATATTGAACACTTTTTCATGTGTCTGTTGGCCGTTTGGATGTCTTCTTTGGAAAAATGTCTGTTCATGTCTTCTGCCCATTTCTTGATTGGATTCTTTGTTCTTTGGGTGTTGAGTTTGATGAGTTCTTTATAGATTTTGGATACTAGCCCTTTATCTGATATGTCATTTGCAAATATCTTCTCCCATTCTGTCAGTTGTCTTTTGGTTTTGTTGACTGTTTCCTTTGCTTTGCAAAAGCTTTTTATCTTGATGAAGTCCCAATAGTTCATTTTTGCCCTTGCTTCCCTTGCCTTTGGCGATGTTTCTAGGAAGAAGTTGCTGCGGCTGAGGTCGAAGAGGTTGCTGCCTGTGTTCTCCTTTAGGATTTTGATGGACTCCTGTCTCACATTGAGGTCTTTCAACCATTTGGAGTCTATTTTGTGTGTGTGGTGTAAGGAAATGGTCCAGTTTCATTCTTCTGCATGTGGCTGTCCAATTTTCCCAACACCATTTGTTGAAGAGACTGTCTTTTTTCCATTGGACATTCTTTCCTGCTTTGTCAAAGATTAGTTGACCATAGAGTTGAGGGTCCATTTCTGGGCTCTCTATTCTGTTCCATTGATCTGTGTGTCTGTTTTTGTGCCAGTACCATACTGTCTTGATGATGACAGCTTTGTAGTAGAGCTGGAAGTCCGGAATTGTGATGCCGCCAGCTTTGCTTTTCTTTTTCAACATTCCTCTGGCTATGCGGGGTCTTTTCTGGTTCCATACAAATTTTAGGATTATTTGTTCCGTTTCTTTGAAGAGAGTGGATGGTATTTTGATGGGGATTGCATTGAATGTGTAGATTGCTCTAGGTAGGATTGACATCTTCACAATATTTGTTCTTCCAATCCATGAGCATGGAATGTTTTTCCATTTCTTTGTGTCTTCCTCAATTTCTTTCATGAGTATTTTATAGTTTTCTGAGTACAGATCCTTTGCCTCTTTGGTTAGATTTATTCCTAGGTATCTTATGGTTTTGGGTGCAATTGTAAATGGGATCGACTCCTTAATTTCTCTTTCTTCTGACTTGTTGTTGGTGTATAGGAATGCCACTGACTTCTGTGCATTGATTTTATATCCTGCCACTTGACTGAATTCCTGTATGAGTTCTAGCAGTTTTGGGGTGGAGTCTTTGGGATTTTCCACATAAAGTATCATATCATCTGCAAAGAGTGAGAGTTTGACTTCTTCTTTGCCAATTTGGATGCCTTTGATTTCTTTTTGTTGTCTGATTGCTGTGGCTAGGACTTCCAATACTATGTTGAATAGCAGTGGTGATAGTGGACATCCCTGCCGTGTTCCTGACCTTAGGGGGAAAGCTCTCAGTTTTTCCCCATTGAGAATGATATTCGCTGTAGGTTTTTCATAGATGGCTTTTATGATATTGAGGTATGTACCCTCTATCCCTATACTCTGAAGAGTTTTGATCAAGAAAGGATGCTGTACTTTGTCAAATGCTTCTTCTGCATCTATTGAGAGGATCATATGATTCTTGTTCTTTCTTTTGTTAATGTATTGTATCACGTTGATTGATTTGCGGATGTTGAACCAACCTTGCAGCCCAGGGATAAATCCCACTTGGTCGTGGTGAATAATCCTTTTAATGTACTGTTGGATCCTATTGGCTAGTATTTTGGTGAGAATTTTTGCATCCATGTTCATCAGGGATATTGGTCTGTAATTCTCCTTTTTGATGGGGTCTTTGTCTGGTTTTGGGATCAAGGTAATGCTGGCCTCATAAAATGAGTGTGGAAGTTTTCCTTCCATTTCTATTTTTTGGAACAGTTTCAGAAGGATAGGTATTAATTCTTCTTTAAATGTTTGGTAGAATTCCCCTGGGAAGCCATCTGGCCCTGGGCTTTTGTGTTTTGGGAGATTTTTGATGACTGCTTCTATTTCCTTAGTGGTTATAGGTCTGTTCAGGTTTTCTATTTCTTCCTGGTTCAGTTTTGGTAGTTGATACATCTCTAGGAATGCATCCATTACTTCCAGGTTATCTAATTTGCTGGCATAGAGTTGCTCATAATATGTTCTTATAATTGTTTGTATTTCTTTGGTGTTGGTTGTGATTTCTCCTCTTTCATTCATGATTTTGTTGATTTGGGTCATTTCTCTTTTCTTTTTGATAAGTCTGGCCAGGGGCTTATCAACCTTGTTAATTCTTTCCAAGAACCAGCTCCTAGATTCGTTGATCTGTTCTACTGTTCTTTTGGTTTCTATTTCATTGATTTCTGCTCTGATCTTTATTATTTCTCTTCTCCTGCTGGATTTAGGCTTTATTTGCTGTTCTTTCTCCAGCTCCTTTAGGTGTAGGGTTAGGTTGTGTACTTGAGACCTTTCTTGTTTCTTGAGAAAGGCTTGTATTGCTATATACTTTCCTCTTAGGACTGCCTTTGCTGTATCCCAAAGATTTTGAATAGTTGTGTTTTCATTTTCATTGGTTTCCATGAATTTTTTTAGTTCTTCTTTAATTTCCTGGTTGACCCATTCATTCTTTAGTAGGATGCTCTTTAGCCTCCATGTATTTGATTCTTTCCGACTTTCCTCTTGTGATTGAGTTCTAGTTTCAAAGCATTGTGGTCTGAAAATAGGCAGGGGATGATCCCAATCTTCTGGTCCCGGTTGAGACCTGATTTATGACCTAGGATGTGATCTATTCTGGAGAATGTTCCATGGGCACTAGAGAAGAACGTGTATTCCATTGCTTTGGGATGGAATGTTCTGTGAAGTCCATTTGGTCCAGTGTGTCACTTAAAGTCTTTATTTCCTTGTTGATCTTTTGCTTAGACGATCTGTCCATTTCAGTGAGGGGGGTGTTAAAGTCCCCCACTATTATTGTATTGTTGTCAATGTGTTTCTTTGCTTTTGTTATTAATTGGCTTATATAATGGCTGCTCCCATGTTAGGGGCATAGATATTTACAATTGTTAGATCTTCTTGTTGGATAGACCCATTAAGTAGGATATAGTGTCCTTCCTCATCTCTTATTACAGTCTTTGGTTTAAAATCTAATTTGTCTGATATAAGGATTGCCACCCCAGCTTTCTTTTGATGTCCATTAGCATGGTAAATGTTTTCCACCCCCTCACTTTCAATCTGGGGGTGTCTTTGGTTCTAAAATGAGTCTCTTGCAGACAGCATATCGATGGGTCTTGTTTTTTAATCCAATCTGATAGCCTGTGTCTTTTGATTGGGGCATTTAGCCCATTTACATTCAGGGTAACTATTGAAAGATAGGAATTCAGTGCCATTGTATTGCCTGTAAAGTGACTGTTACTGTATATTGTTTGTGTTCCTTTCTGGTCTATGTTACTTTTAGGCTCTCTCTTTGCTTAGAGGACCCCTTTCAAGATTTCTTGTAGGGCTGGTTTCGTGTTTGCAAATTCCTTTAGTTTTTGTTTGTCCTGGAAGCTTTTTATCTCTCCTTCAATTTTCAATGACAGCCTAGCTGGATATAGGATTCTTGGCTGCATATTTTTCTCATTTAATGCTCTGAATATGTCCTGCCAGTCCTTTCTGTCCTGCCAGGTCTCTGTGGGATAAGTCTGTTGCCAACCTAATGTTTCTACCATTGTAGGTTACATATCTCTTCTCCCGAGCTGCTTTCAGGATTTTCTCTTTGTCTCTGAGACTTGTAAGTTTTACTATTAGATGTCGGGGTGTTGACCTATTTTTACTGATTTTGAGAGGGGTTCTCTGTGCTTCCTGGATTTTGATGCCTGTTTCCTTCCCCAAATTAGGGAAGTTCTCTGCTATAATTTGCTCCATTTTACCTTCTGCCCCTCTCTCTCTTTCTTCTTCTGGGATCCCAATTATTCTAATGTTGTTTCGTCTTATGGTATCGTTTATCTCTCAAATTCTGCCCTCGTGATCCAGTAGTTGTTTATCTCTCTTTTTCTCAGCTTTTTTATTTTCCATCATTTGGTCTTCTATCTCACTGATTCTTTCTTCTGCCTCATTTATCCTAGCAGTTAGCGCCCCCATATTTGATTGCACCTCATTAATAGCCTTTTTGATTTCTACTTGGTTCGATTTTAGTTCTTTTACTTCTCCAGAAAGGGTTTCTCTAATAACTTCCATGCTTTTTTCAAGCCCAGCTAGTATCTTTAAAGTGATGATTCTGAACTCTAGATCTGACATCGTACTAATGTCCGTATTGAGTAGGTCCCTGGCAGTCGGTACTACCTCTTGTTCTTTTTGTTGAGGTGATTTTTTCCATCTTGTCATTTTGTGCAGAGGAGAATAGATTAATGAGAGAACAAAATGCTAGCAGGGTAACAACGTCCCCAGAAAATATACTCTAAACAAATCAGAAAAGACCTGAAGCAGTGGGAAAAGAAAGGGAAAGAGAGAAAAAAGAAAAAGAAAGAAAAAAAGAAAAAGATAAAGATAAAAACAAACAAAAGCAGAACAAAACAAAACAAAAACAGAATGTGATCAAATATGATCAGGCTGGTTTATAGATCAGTGCCACACACTAGATTTTGGGTGTATTTTGGTCTGTTAAAAGAACGTCCCTCCCAAAATTTTAAAGAAAAACTTATATATGTACAAAAATAAGGGTTGATATGATGAAGGGATGGAATACGACTGTAAAGATGGAAATTATAAAAAATTTTAAAAAAGGATTTGGTAAGTTTGAAAAAAGAAAGAAGAGGATTAAAAAAAAAGAAAGAAAAAAGGGAGAGAATGTGATCAGGCAGGGGAGTAGAAAAAAACCATACACTAGAGATTTAGAGTATATTTTGATCTGTTAGAAGAAACTATCTCAAGATTTTAAAGAGAGAACAACTTATATATATATATGCCAAAAATATGGGTAACTACTATGAAGGGATAGAATATGACTTTAAAAATGAAAAATAAAAATTTTTTTTTAAAAAAGGGATTGATAAGATGTTGGTTGAAAAAGGGAAAAAGAAAAATTCAAAAAAAAAAAAAAGTTAAAAAAAATAATTAACTTTGAAAGACTAAAGAATCATGGTAAAAAAGCCATGAATTCTATGTGCAGTATTCCCCTAGCGCTGGAGTTCTGCCGTTCTCATTGATCGGTAAACTTGGTCTTGGCTGGCTGTTCTCGCTGATCTTCTGGGGGAGGGGCCTGTTGCCGTGGTTCCCAAATGTCTTTGCCGGAGGCAAAATTGCCCTGCCCTTGCCGGTCCGGGCTAAGTAATCTGCTCGGGTTTGCTCTCGGGAGCTTTTGTTCCCTGCAAGCTTTCTGTACAGCTTTGGAGGCGGAGAGTGAAAATGGCGGCCTCCCAGTCTCCGCCCCGGCGGAGCCGAGAACTCGGGGTCCCGCTCCTCAGTGAGCCCCCAGAGAAAAGCCGTCAGTCACTCCCATCTCCCCGGTCTCCGGCCGCACTCCGCGCTCACCCGGCCTGTGACCGTGCCTTTCTATCTGGCACCCGACCCCGGGTGGAGTCTCCAAACCCAGCAGATCCCCGCGGTGCGCTCCCGCACCTCTCCTCCCGGGGGAAGAAGGTGAGTCTCCCCGGATCTGCCGCTTGTTGGGTCCCTGCTGGAGGAGCAGTGGCCCGACTGTGCCGTGGATCACGGTTTATGGCAACCCCGAGCTGAGAGCCCGCGCCTGGGCTCCCTCTCTGCAGCCGGCTTCCCTGCTCCGATCCCTGGGAGCTCTGCCGCACTCAGGCACCCCCAGTCTTTCTGTGACCCCGAGGGTCCTGAGACCACACTGTCCCGCGAGGGTTCCACCCCCCACTTCGCCACCAGAGTGACGTCCCTCAGCGGAGCAGACTTCTAAAAGTTCTGATTTTGTGCTCCGTGGCTCTATCACTTGCCAGAAGCGGCCGACGGAGGCCCCCTCCCCCGCCGTCTATCCTCCCGAATATGGCCTCGGATTCACTTCTCCGCACGTCCTACCTTCCAGAAAGTGGTCGCTTTTCTGTTCAGAGAGTTGTTGCTATTCTTTTCTTCGATCTCCTGTTGAGTTTGTAGGTGTTCAGATTGGTTTGATCCCCATCCAGCTGAATTCCTGAGAGGAGACGAAATCCAGGTCTCCTACTCCTCCGCCATCTTGCTCCGCCCCCTTAAGAATATTCATTCTTATGAGCACAGCATATCTTTACATTTCTATCTTAAGTTTCTATCATCATGATCTTAGAGTTGTTATTGTATAGATTTTATACTTCCTTAGATTTATTACTAAATATGTTACTGTTTTTGATACTATTGCAAATGGGATCGTTTTATTTATTTTGCAGGTGTTTTATTGTTAGTGTGTAGAAAAACACATGATACCTGTATGTGGATTTTTATATCCTGTAATTCTACTGAATTTATTACTTTCAACAGTTTTTTGGTTGAGTCTTAAGGATTTCCTATATATAAAATGATAGCATCTGAAAATACTGACCATTTTACTTTTTCAATTTGGATGACCTTTGTTTGTCTTGCCTAATTGCTCTATCTAGGACTTCCAGTACTATTTTGAAAAAGTGAGAGTGGGCACTCTTGTCTTTTCTCTGATCTTAAAAGTTTTGAATTTTTAGACATTGAATATAAAGATATCAAGTTAGATGTGGGCTGGTTATATATGGCCTTAATTATGTTGAAGTGCAGTCTTACTATACCCAGTATAGAATTGGGGATTTTAACCATAAAAAAAGACTGTATATTTTATCAAATGCTTTTTCTATTTATATGGAGAGAGTCATGATTTTTATAATTCTTAATATCATGTATCACATTTATTGATTTGCATATATTGAACCATCCTTATATCTCAGGGATAGCAGGTGGATAACTTTTGGAAAAGTACTTAATTTAGTGGCACCAACTTCTAAAACTCAGAATAAAGTAAGGAAATGAAGATTTTTGTGCTTTTCAGTGAGTTTGATGGATACAAGTAATCTATATCATTTTAAATGGACTCTTCATGTACCTGATCGCCCCTGTTGCTTTTCACCTCGATGAACAAAATTGCTAAACATCCAGAGCACTAATTGAGGCTGAGTTTAGATGCAGTCCCAAATTCTTTTTTTTTTTTTTTTAAGATTTTATTTATTTATTTGAGAGAGAGAGAGAGAGCATGAGAAGGGGGAGGGCCAAAGGGAGAGGCAGACTCCCCACCTAGCAGGGAGCCCAATGTGGGATTCGATTCTGGGACTCCAGGATCATGACCTGAGCAGAAGGCAGTCGCTTAACAAACTGAGCCACTCAGGTGCTCGCAGTCCCAAATTCTTAACACAGTTCTCTGGACAACCACTACCCATCAGGGAAAGTAGGCAAGTGATGGGATGCCTATATACCATCCTGAATGTTGGATGAGAATGACTTTGGAATAATACATTTTTGCTTTTTGCTTTTCACCTTGAATGACTGGATGACCTACCTACTTGGCTATAGGAGATGGGTAACTATTTGATTTTCTTATTAATGGAACTAAGAATCCACTCCCATTTCACTGACCTTGAGGAATTTGCGAATCATGCATTACTGCACTAATTATTCAGGGAGAAGTAAAATTCTAAGACAAACATTTGGGCTAGAAGTTTCAGATGAAGAGAACCAAGTCCCGACTTCTTGGGAACTTAGAGCTCTTTTGTAGTACCTAATTAGCAGACCATTTATTATAAATAAAAGAATGTAGTTGACAAAGTCTCTGTTCTTTGGAACACAGTGGCCAACCACACATAAGGAAAGGAGGTATTTCTTCAGTTATGATAAAATATTGCCTTACGTTTATAGGTGATTTGGTACTTCTGTGATATTCCATGAACGAGTGCACAGCCTCCCCCACCCCTTGAATGCCATGTGGACTACTAACAACTTTAAGTTGTATTTTTATAGTTGTGTTTTTTCACAATGCAACTTAGCTTCTGTTCTACTCACTTGCTCTGCTATTTTGTTTCCACTGCAGTATGTTCTTAAATCTCTGGGAATGTGGAAGAGAATTCTGTGCTGTCTGTGAACGCAGATGGACTTCGTTTCCCTGTTTGAAGAACATAGGAAGGATAGGCAGTGAGCTATAATTAATGAACGTTACAAAGGAAATAGTTAATTTACTTTCAGGACAGTATCTTCTCTTAAAAATAAGTTTACTCACCGGGAATCTTTTGATCGTGATTAAATTAGGAAACCCAACATAGATCTCTAAAGAAGAAACATGCTGTAATTTGTCAAAAGCTAGAATTTTACATGTTTACTCAAGTGGCTTTTTAACAGACTGTAGTTCCATTTGTAGGATTTGTGAAAGAAATTACAGGGATTTCTAAATGATATTGTTTACAGGAATGAAATGTCATGCAGGGCCATTTCCTAGTACATTAAGCTGAACCAAAGGACAATTTAAATTTTCCAAATGATACTACTTAGTGATTTACTAACTCTAGTCTTTGAATTGAATCTGAATATCCTATGGCAAATTGCTGGCTGCTAGTCTTTCTGATAGGACACTTAATTATATGGTTCATGTCTTTTAAGATTTAATCTCCATAATCAACTCAATGAATATTTCCCCCAGGATGGTCTTCATGTAAAAAGTGTATAAGAATTCTATTTTTCAATTTCTTTTTTTTTATATTGGCTAATGATTGTTTCCTACATGACAGTTTATTGGGGGCAGAAGGAATAGAATGAGTGCCATTGGGTATGATGGGATATGCCAATCATTAAATTCTAAGGAAAGACCAGCAGTGTTGTGTGATGGTAACCCTAATACGGCATATTTAAGAGTAAGTATGTTTATGCAAAATACTGTCCAGTAATCTTCATATGACTTAAAGGTTTCAATTTAAACTTATTTCACTCCTCAAAGAGAATGCCAGGGTAACTGACATCATCAAATTAGTATAATTGTGACTTCATGCTAATCCAGCAATTACTCTCGGAATTCGGTTTTCAACACTGAACGTTTAAATTTCTGTTAGCAGATAGAATTGAAAAATACAGTGATTAATACAAGTTGTCATTTCAGGAATTTGAACTGAAGAATTCTGTATTTGTTTTTTGTGGTGTTCAGCTGCTTTTAACTTAAAAAATGGTTATATCTAAATGAAAGTGAAGTATTGCTACTTAAAAATTAAGTTTTGACAAAGTTCTTAGGACTCTTGACATTTGTAGCTATTGATGCTTGACTTCTGGGGGTGAAGGGCACATTGATAAGAGGAAAGAGGAATAAAGTGAATTAGAAGTTACTGTTTACTGGAGGCCAAGGTTGCTTATTTCTTTGCTTCTTAAAGAGGACATAACCCGATGTTGTGACTATCACAAGTTGTTAATACATTTCTTCAAAAGACTAAAGACTAAATGACGGTAATCTGAGACTTGGTTCTAACAAGCTGGTACTCTGTTATCTTCACTTTCTGTATGTCCCAAATGGGCATCATAATACACTCTTCTAGCTCATGATTGTTTTTTTGAACTCCCAGTGAAACCATATGGAACAATCTTCAGTAACATAATAAGCTAATTGTACTAGACAAATGGAAGTTGGGTGTCCTTTTCATTACATGTCTTTTTTAGATAAGAATCCTAACATCTGACTGAAAGAACAAAACCTAAAAACTTTGGTGACTCATACCACCTCATTATCCCTTTTAAAAGATTCAAAGGGAAAGGTTTTTTAAGAGGATGGGGACAGTTACTGAACTAGTCCCGTGTGTGTGTGTGTTTTCCCTGCAAAAATTCACATTGGGTTTTTTCGGTTACCTGGTTAATTTGTCTCTGTCTCTCTATATTATATACATAATACATATATATTTGATATATAATTATACATTTAATATATATTTATATAAATCATATTTATATATAATGTATATTTACAAGCAATGCTTTTGAATCATCATTTTTCATTTTCTAGTTTGAAATATTCAAAAGAAAGCATCAATTTATGATGATCTAGTGACTCATTAAGCCCATTTTTGCTTTTTGGTTTTAATCAAAAGAAAATGTACTTCAATCAATAATTGTAAATTAAATCACATCCTGGCCTAAGTTATTAAGGCCATGGAAGGATGGAACAAAGTCCTGGTGAATCAGTTCCCTTATAAAAATCTTGACAATTGCCTCATGATCCTGATCCCAATCAGATTGTATACTCCTTTCTATCCTCGAGGCAGATCCGAACTGAAATTGAGACTTTATTACCTAAACCTACTCATTTTGATTTTCTGTATGGGGAGGAAGAAAGGAGAGGAAGCAAGAGCAATAGATAGAAGGCTTTCTGCCTGTCACCTTTTACTCCGTTACACCTTTTACACCTTTTACTTACGCATCAAAGAGAAAGGAAAGCAATGAGGAAGTGAAGCTTTGGATGACAGGGAGCAGCCTCCACAGAGTGGTCACAGCACCTCAGTCCATCACACAGCATGTAGAAACACTCAGTCCCTGGGCAAGCCACAAGTTGGAGGTCACCCATCTGGAAGATTAACAGAAAGCTACCTGTGCCTGAGACGGTGCCATCTGCCTGGGAGGATCATGGGGGTGGGATGCAAACGTAAAGGCGTTCTTGCACACGTCTTGAACACAAGGCTGGAGAAAGCCCAGACTTCAGGAACTTCTGCCCATAACACGTGGCACCCATGATCCCTGTCCACATGCTGGGGGCCCAGCGAAGTCACACTGGACACTTGGTTTTGTTCACTCCAGCTACACAGGGACAAAAGGGATCTTTTGCATTGCAGAGATTTTCTATATATATATATATATATATATATATATATATATATATATTATATATATATATAGTTTGTAATGAGCCATTCTCAATAAACATTATTCTCACTGCAAAATAATAAAAAAAATAATAGCCTTAATAACTTAGTATCCTCTATTTGTTTTGTTTCTGCATCTACTGCGAGAAATTTCTGAAAAATTGCTTTCCCTGGTATACTCTGAGGAGCGGGGTGGTGTGAGAAAGTCACTTGGTAGGGAGCACAGAATAGTCTGGAGTTTCTAATTTTTAAGATACTAGGCCTTGGCCAATTGCCACCTTTTCCCAACTATTGAAAAAGCCATTGAAGAACTCTGTATAGTCCTATGTTACGAATTGAAACAGGGAAGTTGTTTTATCTTCAAATTTTAGGAGAGCGAATAAGTTTAGAATAATAGGCAAGTTAAGTATGGATGTTACATTATTTTTATAGACCCTGAAAAGCACATTTATAAAAATGTCTGATAATCCATATTATAATTCTGAATTAACTTTGTATTTACTTTTCTTATTTTTAAATTTTATTTCCTAAATGTTCATGGGTGTTGCTTTTTTCTTTTCCTTCTTTCTTTATTATTTTGTGTGATGGATGACACATATTTGTATTAAGTTTCTGGAACATTTAATGATGATATAGATGATTTTGTCAAGTCTTAGAAATGATTACAGCTGTTTTGCATAGACTCCTACAAATAAACTTCTGTGACATGGAAAAAGATATTGGGAGCTCCCCTAGGAAGGTTACTGCTATCACATTCTTGTTACACTATAAGAACCATTTTTAAGGCATTAAATCTAAAATGTATTATTTGGAAAGTGAATGGAGGAAAAATAGGGCATTAGTGAAAATCACATTATAAGTAAAGTTAAAAAATAAACTTTTAGAATCATAATTGATTAAAACTACTTCTAGTGAAATCTGGTATAAATAAAATTCCTGGTTTTTTGTTTTTGTTTTTTTTCTTTCAAGGTTTCAGACCAGGAAATAAATCCCCATGATCACTAATACCTTGCCTCATTCAATTCTCAGACCAGTGTCTTTTGATTAATCTTACATGTACAACTCCATCCTGGAAGAGAATAACCTACTTTTAATCAGGTACATTGTCTCGGAGACCAAACAGTATTCATTGTTTCCCAGTTGTTTGGGAGGATGGTTTGGTCCAACAAATATTTTACTAAATACATATGTCTGGCTCAATGTTAGATGTTGGGGTTAGAGCAATGAACAAGACGGACAGAATGACCATCTTTGTGGTGCTTACTGGAGTCCCAGTTGTCAGCTAAACTCATGTATGAGATATTTGGGGACCTGTGGCTAGAGAAGGCAGTCTTTTCCTCATCACCCAGCTGCCATCATGCCTGGCCAAATATACCCACATTTACTGTGGATATATAGCTTAGATTCTTACTGTGGTCTCTTACTACATAATTTGTAGAGCTAATCAACTATACATTTTCAGTAAAGTATACTTTGAAAGTGGCTTCTGATCTAGCACAGTAATGGCAGACTCAGGTCTTGCTAATGGGAAATCTAACCTTTAAAATGTTTTCCTGGTAGAGCAGACAGTAATGTAATTATGCGGTAAACTTACATACAGTTGAATTTGTATTTAATTGTATAGTTGAAATGTGCATTGAATTTTTAATTTAATAGTTTCTAATAGGGAATTATGATTTTAAATACTGGCTTGTGTTGCTTAATTGACATTCATCAACCTAAATAAAACAAATGTCTAACTGGCTGGAGATCATGACTCACGAAGAAGCAACTGTGATAAATGAAAATAGGCTTTCCATAATAAAGACCTGAAAATCTTACAGGACCGTGATCATTGTATGAAGGCAAAAGGTAATTAGCCTATTTTCTTTTATTAATTTTTTATTTTAAAAAATATTTTATTTATTGGAGAAAGAGAGCATGAGCAGGGGGGAGCAGTAGAGGGAGAGGGAGAAGCAGGCTCCCTGCTGAGCAGTGGGCCCCATGCAGGGCTCAATCCCAGGACACTGGGATCAGGACCTGAGCTGAAAGCAGATGCTTAACTGACTGAGCCACCCAAGTGCTCCTACTTATGAATTCTAAATGTCAAGAGATACTCAAGGGCTAAAATAAATCAGAGTGGAACTGCTATAAATCAGACAAGACGTCTAACAAAAAATTGATAAGTGCATCAATTTTATTAAATGCTTATAAGGATCCCATTGGGGCAGTGTTTCCCAGTATCTTCTGAGGATTCCCTCACCTTAGAATCACTAATACAACTTTATAAAAATGCAGAATCTTTGGCCTTACCCAGCCTGATTCAATCAGGAACTCTGGAAGTGAAGAACCTAGCACCTTCCTTTTAAAACACATCTTCTGGGTGATTCTTAAGTATTGAAACTTGAGAATTAATATGGGAAACCTAGCTGATAAGTTTTCCCACCTCTAATTTAAAGTAAGCTATAATCTCCAAAGACCTTGAACTTGTTCCTGTAGCTTATAATGATATGGGAATCTATTTTCCACTAGCATTGGGCATTGTCCTATTCTCTGGATTCCCTTAGCCAATCCACACAAGCCATGGCAGCTCTGGGCTGCTTTCTCCCACCTTGAAGCTGCAGTTGTTCTCAATGTGTCTTGCAGTCATCCAGAATGAACTTGACCCTGTGAAGTGGCTGAATGCAGACTCCCAGACCCCACCTCCGACCTTTTGGGTTAGGGTGTCTGATGATAACTCTGAAAGTAATTTTTAAGCATAAATTTCAGAGCAAACATGTTTTACTTGAAGTCTGTAGTTTTTAATCTTTCAATTAACCTAATCCTCATGAATTTCAAATTTTTAATGAGATCCATGAGCCTGGTGTGTATCTTCAGGCCTGCTAAGACACACTGAAGACTAGTCCTGGGATTTAGATAATGACTTCACTGGAATGAACTGTCTTCACTTTGCTCATCCCTTTGATCCCCTCCACCTCTCCTCATGCCACTGAATCTATTAATGCCTGATGACATCCTGGCCTTTCAACTTGGTACCTTCACGTTCGCTATCATCTTTCTCCTTTCTTCTTGGTATGGTATATTGTATTTGACCCTGTAGAACATGTTTCAATTGAGAAGATTTTTTTCCAATATCTGTAGGCCACTTTTTTTCCTTTCTTTTACTATTGTACCTTCCCCATACTGTTAAAAGTTCACAATGACAGTTACCAAGTTTTACTGTAATTATGATGAAAGTTGAAATTTTTTTCTCCATAAAATGTTTCCCCAGAACAAAAGCTGGATCTTAATCCATTTTGTATGCCCTGTGGTGTCCACCATGGCACCTGGCATGAATGATTCTCTTTCTACATGTGCATCTAAATTGAATTTCCCTGGCTTCATTCAGAAGATATCTCACAGATGTGATGTGTCACTTTGAAATGATTTCTTCACTCTTTAATGATGGAGTTAATTCTTTTCTCTGATGAATGGGGAATTCTTTTGCTCCATCAGTGAGCTCTTAGGAGTCTATGTAGAGCATGTGAGAAGGGAAACTTTCTGTTACTCATGTTTTTACTTCAGGTCTCTGCTTGCAGAAGATGGTCTTGTGTTTAAAACATATTGTCCTCAGTTCATGGAAGGCTAGGTGAGGCAAAACACATTGCCCCTCCTGCAAGATACTATGAAAGGTACCAAGAAATCCCCAAACTTCCAGTGAGTATTGGTTACTGTTCATAGATCTGAAACTTAAATTAGCAGGTTTGTTGCTGTCTGTACCTGTGATGAGTCAGTTTAATATGGGAGAAACTAAGAAGAAAAAAATGGAAGTGAAACATGGCTATTTATTTTAAAGCATGTTTGGCTCTGTGACACACAAAATGACTCAGTAGTGTGTAATTTTTCTTTTCTTTTTTTTACCCGTATAAGATGAATTCTTTCAGCTTGCTCCTAATGAATGATCTCATAGACCGCCTCCCCAAAGTTGAACCAATTTTAGACTATTTCTATGTTAGGGGCTGGAGGGCATGGAGGTAAATTCTAAATAGCATAGTGGAAAATACACAAAATTTTCACTTGGAGACATCTTGCTTATCTATTTTTTCTGGCTTCATGCTTTGTGAACTTTAATTATCTGAGGCTCTATTTCTCAGCTTGAAACCTGGAACAAATTATAAAGACCTCCTTAGAAGGATGTGTGTAAATTAAATAATACATACATGTGAACCTGTTAGGATTCTTTACCTGCCTGAACTTGATGAAGCCAAATGAAGGCTGGTTGATAGGTGGGTTCCTGTGGGAAGAAGTTCTCCTTTTGGACCCATATCTGGGGAAGGACTGGAATCCAGTGGCTTTGAGCATTACCTGAGGAGTTTCATTGCTCTGGATTTTCTTAAAAATGTGGCCATTTTCCATTTGCAACGATGTGGATGAAAATAGAGGCTATTATGCCAAGCGAAATAAGTCAATGAGAGAAAGACAAGTATCATATGATCTCACTGATATGAGGAATTTGAGAAATAAGACAGAGGATCATAGGGGAAGGGAGGGAAAAAATGAAACAAGATGAAACCAGAGAGGGAGACAAACCATAAGAGACTCTTAATCTCAGGAAACAAACTGAGGGTTGCTGGAGTGGTGGGGGGGTGGGAGGGATGGGGGAGCTGGGTGATGGACATTGGGGAGGGTATGTGCTATGATGAGCGCTGTGAATTGTGTAAGACTGATGAATCACAGACCTGTACCTCTGAAACAAATAATACATTATATGTTAAAAAAAATAGTAGGAAAAATGAAGGGGGGGGAAATCGGAGGGGGAGATGAACCTTGAGACTATGGACTCTGAGAAACAAACTGAGGGTTCTAGAGGGGAGGGGGTGGGGGGATGGGTTAGCCTGGTGATGGGTATTAAAGAGGGCATGTACTGAATGGAGCACTGGGTGTTATACGCAAACAATGAATCATGGAACACTACATCAAAAACGAATGATGTAAAAAAAAAAAAATTAATGTATGGTGATTAACGTAACATAATAAAATAAAAAAAAATAAAACAATTTAATGAGAAAAATGGGGCATTGAACAATAAAACCAAGTTTAACTGAGATCATTGTTTTTCCTTTATAAAATTATCTCTAATTTGCATTGTTATATAATTTCATCAGAGAGATTTGGGACTAAATTATACTTGAAATCGCATTAGTAACTTTCTGTATATTGATTATTACAGTGGCAAAACAAGTTCCTAAGTTTAAAAAAAGAACTCTTCATCAAGCTTGTTAAAAAGACAAAAGACTTTAATTTTTTTTTTTTTTTGTATGAGACATGGGTGGCCTGGCTAATGGCAGGAAGGGAGAGGAGAGAATGTTCAAAGTAATACTACATGGAAAAAGAACTATGGCAGTCAGAGTTGACCAGAAGAAAGATGCAGTGCAAAATTTAAATTCCAAAAGATTGTCATTGTTTCTGAACAACTTCTTAGTTTCTTGGGTCATCATACAAAATGCTCAAACCTAAATAATTCACTAATGTTTTATTTGCGCTTGAAAATTAAAGCAACTTAATCTTAGAATCCAGATAGATGACATCGCTTATGTTACTTCTACCATCATTCATAGAAAAATTTTATGAAATTTATTCCTTGTATTAGCCAGTTAGGACATGGAGAAAAAGTTTTAATTCTGAGACACAGGTATTTGAATACATGCATATATTAAAACAGCGTCACAGTGGTATGATTTGTAACCTGACAAGCTGAGATTTCTTGTAAAGCACTCCGTGATGTTGCGGTATGAGCCAGGCAGCAGTTGAGAGGACACCATGAGTGAGAGGGCCTTGGGTAGATGTCCATGAGCTACCTTACTGCCTCTAAGACCTTAAACAAAATCCTTGGTTTTTCTGTCTCCAATTTGGGGGATGGGCATGGTATTCATACTTCCCAATTCATAGAACTGTTATGTGACCGATGTGTATATATATAATATATGTAAAGCAGCCAGAATACTTTATTGCTCATAGTAAGTGCTATATTAACTACTTTTATGAATAATTCTTAGGACTGACCTCAGTTTTGCCAAGAGCATTCTGATATCTTTAGACAGCTTTGGGTGAGAAGACACACCATAATAGCTTGTGTTTATACTGAAGGGTCACTTTTGAACAATCTATACTGTTTTGTATAGTTTCTAAGGGGTGACATAAAGGAATGTCACTGATGTAGATTGAATACTGGGCTGTAAGAAGAGGTATACTTCATAAACAGCAAAAGATCTAGAGAGAGAGGAGAAAAGAGAAAGAGTACAACAAAGAGTATAGAGGAGAAAATTGATGGAACTCTTGAAAGAAGTTAGATTCATGAAATGAATTTAAAGGAGTGATAGAGAATTAAAAAGGTGAGAAATAAACAATCAGAGCTGAATTTAAAAATTGCCCATCCTTCATAAGAACGACTTGGCATGGAGAGGGGATCTATAGACATGGAAGATACCTCCTTTTCTGATTTTTTTTTTTTAAGTCAAAGGATCACTTCTGAAAAGGCAGGAGCACATAAAAAAGGGCCTGAAAGAATTGAGAGGAGTGAAGGTGAAGTCCTGTGACTTCTGCTGTAGGATTTCCACAGATAGTTAACAGGGAGGGGAAGTGGAGAAGCATCAAAGGACCATTTCCCTCAATCTTGTGACTCTGCCCTAACTTGCCTTGAAGAAAGCCAAGCCCAAGTATAAACCCCCTCTAGGTAATTGAGAATTGGCTACATTTTAGAAGAAAAGTTTGACATTTTAAATGCAGGAAATCAGATAACTTGACCTAATTTTACAAAGTGAATGAATAATAAACTAGATGTGCTTTTGGGTTGAAGCTCCATTGAGAATGATCATCTTTATTTCTCTTGGCTACCAGGAAGCATGGACAGATTTATCACACTCATTTTCTTGTACCTTGTGCGTAATTATATACAATCCTTTGAGCGGGCTCAACCCTAACAGCCCTTAATCATGATGGAGCATTATATGTAATGTTTTACTAGGAACATATTAGGAAAGTAGCTTTCTAAATAAAGGAATGACTCTCCAACTCAGATTCAGTGATAAGTAAATAACTTGATTAGTAAGTCCACATAGAAGTCACCAATTTTCTAAAAGGAAATTAAGTTCTATTCCAATTCACTTGACATTTTTGAGGAAAGGCACTGTTGAATGATTAGTATATTAACTAAAGTACAATGTTGTAGAGGTGGTGTTGGGTTCCAGAGTTATATCTAAAAAAATACTGTAGTTCTGACATTCATTAAGTTGGACTCATGCCTTTTTTTTTTCCTGCCCCTCGAATTCTTCGTGCTTCATTGAAGAAACTAAGGTTTCCTTTTGTTAGTTGCAAGCTAACAGGGAGCCTCCCTGAAAAGACCTTTACTGCCTCCTGCTACGATAGCCATTAATCCTACGAGTCTGTTTTCACATAGTTGGTGGGTGTTCAGATAAATAACCTGAACCAGTGGGGTAGGGTCTGGCACAGATTCTACTTAATGTTATTGCTAATACAGGTCATTTGGAGATAACAGTGCCTTAAACCAAAGAGCTAATTCTAATGGTGTGTTTTTCATTCTGTAGTAAGCTGGTGGGAGGAAAAGACTGAGGCAGGCACACACTTAAAGTATGTTGAGTTAAAGTTCTAAGTAGTTTTCAGGTAGTCAGGTTACCTGGTGGCCTTGATAAAAGTTGCCAGCCATGACAGAGGTGACAACATAATTTGCTGTATAAAATGGGACATTTTTTAAAATTATTATTTTTTCCATCATTAATGTACTCTTTAATCCCCGTCACCTATTTCCCCCATCCCCCCACCCATATTCCCTCTGGTAACCATCACTTGGTTGTCTATAATTAAGAGTCTGCTTCTTGGTTTGTCTGTGTTTCTCTTTTTTTTTTTTTCTTTGCTGATTTGTTTATTAAATTCCACATATGAGTGAGATCATAAGATACTTGGCTTTCTCGGACTGGCATATTTCATTTAAATTATACTTGCTAGGTCTATCCGTGTTGTTGCAAACGGCAAAATTTTTTTTTTTTTTTAAGGATGATTAATATTCTAGTGTGTGTATGTGTATATATATACATATATATATGTGTATATATACCTATTTCTTCTTTATCCATTCATCTATCGATTGACACTTGGGCTGCTTCCATAGTTTGACTATTGTAAATAATGCTGCAATAAACATAGGGGTGCACGTATCCCTCTGAATTAGTGTTTTTGTATTTTTTGGAAAAATAACCAATAGTGCCATTCCTGGAGCATAGGGTAGTTGTATTTTTAATTTTTTGAGGAAACTCCATATTGTTTTTCACAGTAGCTACACCAATTTGTATGCCCACCAAGAGTGCAAGAAGATTCCTCTTTCTCCACATCCTCACCAACATTTGTTGTTCCTTGAGTTGTTGATTTTAGCCTTTCTGATAGGTGTGAGGGACATCTCATTGTGGTTTTGAGTTGCATTTCCCCAGTGATGAGTGATGTTGAGCATCTTTTCATGTGTCTTTTGGCCATCTGTATGTCTTATTTGGAGAAATATCTATTCATGTCTTCTGCCCATTTTTTAATTGGATTGTTAGTTTTTTTTGGGTGTTGAGTTGTATTGGTTATTCATATATTTTGGATACTAATCCTTTTTTGGATATGTCATTTGCAAATACCTTCTCCCATTCAGTTGCTTGTCTTTTAGTTTTGTTTCTTTCACTGTGCAGAAACCTCTTATTTTGATGTAGTCCTAATACTTTATTTTTGCTTTTATAGCCCTTGCCTCAGGAGAGATAACTAGAAGAAATTTACTAGATTAAAAAAAAATTTTCAAGTTTAACTATAACTTCACTTTGGTGGGGTCAGTATTAAAAGACATAGGGAAAGCTACATTTTTCAAAGGTGTATAAACCCAATGAAGCTCTCCACCAGGAGAGTAGCAAAGGAAAACAGTATTTTCAAGAAAATCCTACATGCTTAACAGATGGCTTTGGCATTGGCCATGTTTAAGTTTAAACAATTTTCAATCTGGCAGAACTGAAACTAATGGAGCTGGCTTTGGAAAACATATCATCCTCATGACATCATCAAAACTACCCCTTTCATTATTAATAGAGACTTAATTCCCTTCAAGTGACAAAAAGGTAGGGTAGAGGATAACAGACTGGATTTTTGGACATGCCCAGCCTCTGCTGATGCATGAGAAGTCTTGGAGTGGTGTCACAGGACAGTCTGATTGATGAAAGTATTAAACCTTTCTCTGGACTAAATAGGGGCAGCTGGAAAGGGAGCTACTAGGTACATAAATACCAGAAGCTGGAGAACACATGACAGTCAGAATATGATTATATAATTTGTCTAGCTTTGCAAGAGAAAACTCAACTAATCAAATTATTTTGATTCTCTATTCCCTGGCAGTGAGAGAGCGTATTAAGTTTACTTGATTTATATAATTTTTAGGAGTGAGTTGATAATTTTCTATAATAGAGAATCCTATGTACTAGGCTTAGAAAGGGTGTTCTAGTGATGAGAGAGAAGGTCTAGCACGTGCAGTGCAGGGATCCTCAAACCTGAGCCTGTGTCAGAATTACCAGCACGGTTTATTGAAACACAGATGGTTCAACAGTGTTGCTGAAACAACTGGACATTCTCATGAAAAATTACTCCTTAGTCAATCATACACAAAAATTAACTCAAAATAAATCAAAGGCCTAAATATAGGAGTGAAAATTATAAAAACAGAACGGACCATAGGCCTAAATCTTTGTGGCCTTGGATTAAGCAATAGTGTCTTAGGTAAGATACCAAAAGTACAAGCAACAAATAAGAAATAGATGAACTGAGTAACACCAAAATTAAAAAGACTTATGTCTTGAATACTAAAAAGTGAAAGGATAACTCATGGAATGGGGAAATTTTTTTGAGTATCAAATTATAATTTGGGACTTGCAGCTAGAATTAAAAAACAAACACAAACACTATTAACACTCAAGACAACTGAAATTTAAAAAAGGGGAGGAGGCGCAAAGAACTTACACAGACATTTCTCCAAAGAAGACAGAAATGACCAATAAGTCTATGAAAGAATGTTGAATATCCTTGTCCATCAGGGTAATGATAATCAAAACAGCAATGAAATGCCACGTTGTATCCACTAAGATGTCTAGAATCAGTCTGATAACAAATTGGCAACGGTGTGGAGAAACTGGAACCCGCATCCACTACTGGTGGAAATGTAAAATGGTGCAGATGGTTGGGAAAACAGTCTGGCAGTTCTTCAAGAGATTAAACAGTTACTGTAGGATCCAGCAATGTCACTCCTATCTATCTATATCTATCGATAGATGTATGTATTCATATGAAAATATATGTCCACACAAAAACTGGCATATGAAGGTTCATAGCAGCGTTACTAAAAATAGCCAAAAAGTAGAAAAATCCAATTGTCTATCAATTGGTGAATCAACAAATTATGATATATCCATACAATGGAGTATTATCTGGCAGTAAAAAGATGTGAAGCACTACATGTTGTAATATGGATGAGCCTTAAAAATACTACGCTTAATGAAAGGAATCAGTCACAGAAGACCATGTGTTGTCTGAATACATCTATAGTAAATGTCAAGAGATAAATCTGTGAAGCCAAAAGCTGATTTGGAGTTACCTAGGGATGAGAAGATGAAGGGATTGATTATAATGACCTGAGTCCTGCAGGGTTTTTTTTACAGGTCATGGAAGTATTCTAAAGATGATTGTAGTGATAATGGTACAATTTTGTGAATATACAAAGAGCCCTTGTACAGCTTAAATGGGCGAATTGTATGGCATATGAATTATATCTCAAGGCTGGTATATATATAAAAACAAAGATTGCTTGACTTTATCTCCATAGTCGTTGAATTGGTATGTGTGAGAAGTTTCTGAGAATTTAAATTTGTGGTGAATTCCCACTTGTTGACAATGATACTGGCTCAGGGATCATACCTGGGCAACCACTGCAGTCGAGATGTATAACCTTGGTTGCTTTTTATGATCACTGGGGAGCTTGAAAAAAATCTGGATGCCCAGGATTCAAGCAGTATCTCTAGGGTGTGGCTTAGGTAATTTCTAAAGCTCCCTAGATGATCCAAACTAGTGTACAATAAAGTCTGGAACTCCTAACAAATGAACACCACTAGTTATAGTCAATAGTGGGCAAAACCTATAAGGAAGAGAGGTCCAGAGGCCCAGCTCTCAAGTAGGTGCCTTCTACTTCACGATATTCTAAAGAGAAGAATTAGCTAGAAGTGGAAGCTAAGAAAATAATTAATTCAAACACTACGTTGACAAAGAAGTTGAATTGACCTTCCAACTCTCAGAGCATTAAAATACCTCAAATGCAAATAAAATTCACATTAGTAAAGCACATACTTCAAGGTACTCCTGATCGTTTGCCCTGTAGGTATCTTAGATCCCAGAGAGACTTACTTCTTGATATGCAAGTGCTCCAGCATCAGAACAGGATCTGATTCTGCTGTTTTTCTTCTCATCATATAAACAAGCTTACTCCTCCTCCACTTTTAAAGAAACAAACTTCAGGAAAAATTTAAAGCAGTTACGAGAGCTAGTTGCTATCATGCATAGTATCGTCATTTTCCAGATGTTCAACCTGGGTATGCAGCACAAACAAAGGTGTAGTCCGGTTGTGCAGGCAGGGACTCTCTTGGCTTGGCAGTGGCAAGCTGGAAAGCCAGCTTGGGCAGTAACACATTCCAAGAACATGGGAATGAGGCCTGGTTGGCACTCAAACCTAGCATGAAGGAATGGTTAGGGCATGACATTCAGACAAGCAGACTGAGAGCAAGCAGGTGAGTTCACATGGTAGCAAAAGTAGTCTATGTAGGCTGAACCGTGGAACTTTTCTTTGATTGAAAGAAAAAGAAAAAATAAACCCATGGAGTGGGCAAATACTGGATGTCCACCTACAAAACTTGAGTATTAAGTGTTTTCAAGTATTGAAATTTTGATTCCTAAAACAATTAGGTAAATGACAGATGTCAATTTCATCATAGTTTCAAGGTTCAGTTATATCAATTGTTGCCTGGATCTAGGGCTTAAACATCAATTGGAAACAAAAAGTACCAATCAAATATTTTCCCCTCTCCTTCCCTTCCCAGTGAAATTCAACCATCTGTTGTTTATTTTCCCCAATGTCCTCTGCTCTCTGATCTCTGGATTGCCATACAGCTCTGTATAATGATGCAAATACTTGGCTATTCTTGATCTGCCTTAGTGCATGCATTTCTCTAACTTAATATTCTTTGTACACCTGCTTGCCCCAGGGTTATGGTTTTTTTTTTTTTTTTGAAGATTTTATTTATTTATTCATGAGAGACAGAGAGAGAGGCAGAGGGAGAAGCAGGCTCCCAAGGAGCAGGGAGCCCGATGTGGGACTCGATCCCAGGACCCTGAGATCATGACCTGAGCCGAAGGCAGACACTTAACCATCTGAGCCACCCAGGAGCCCCCAGGGTTATGTTTTTAGACTCTAAATGCCTAAAGGCAGGTACACTCTTAGGTTTCATTCCAGTATACCCATTACTGTGACTCCCAAGGGGACATAATTCTGTTTGCACCCATAAACGTGGGCTTATCCTTGGTGTGAAGAACAGCCATTCTGCTAGCCATCTGCCTAGTCCAGACCAGTGACTTTGTCTCATCTAGGCTCCACCATCTTATCCTTTTGTGTGAATCTCCCAACTTCTATTGGTTCCTGAGAGGCATTTTTGGGTTATATCAAAAGCCTCTTAAGTCTTACTGAAATCTGTTAGCACAACTTCTTATTTGAGCCAGTTCTATTCTGGCTTTAGCCAGTTTTGGACAGATGGAACCAGACAGCATCTTGCCTCAGATTCTGCTGCCTACTCTCCTCTCACTTCATTCCCCAGGGACTTCACTGACTCAGCCTCATGTGACAGCCATAGCAATCCTCTTGGCACCCTGCATGGGCAAGGCAGAAATTTGGGGGAATTTATACCCATGGTGCTATCTCTGACTCATGGCAAAGGGACCCAGTGGATAGGTAAATGGTTGTTCTTTGTTCCTTTGGCAGACAGTTCTGAGATAACTTCTATAAGATTCTCAAAAGTGCTCCCAGATTTAATGACCATTTACCCATTGTTGTGGTTAACTAGGTAGCACGTTGTTTTTTGTGCTTTCCTTCTTCCTTGGTTTGTCCTTTTCCCTCCCTTCTGTTCTCTGGTATGGCATTCCCAGATAGTGTACCCATAAGAAGCATTTATATCAAGTCATGTTTTTGGGAGAAACTCAGACTAAGACATTGATACTCCTTTTTCACTTTGTTTTTCCTTTTTTCAGTTTTCTGCCTGCCTATTCTAATGTCTAGACTCAGTTGTTGTCTGAATAATAATTACTTTTGAAATATCTTTCACAGCACTTCTGCCTTATCTGACTCCTGGGCTAACATAGAGATTATATTTTGATTATTGTTTGTGCATACTCTGGTGTCATCCTCTGGATATAAGATATTTTCGGTGGAATCTCTTTTTATTGACCAACACCCAAACATATTATCCACGTATAGAGTCAGCTTGGCCGCATCTGAAGAGTGTATGCTGACCTAATTTTACTTAGTTGAGTCTTGACCATTTGAGTAGATACCCTTGGGCTGTTAGGTAATTTAAAGTACTTTGAGACAAACATGGTGAACATGATAAAACTTCTATGAGTTTACAGTGGGTTTTTATGACTGGGGGAGAAAACCCCAATCACTTCCTGTGAGTAACACAGCCTTATATGATCTACACCCTGTTTACATCTTCAGCATTTTTTTCGGCCCCTGTCCCTCTGTATTCAGGGCAACTGGACTTGTTTGTTCCTACAAACTATCCTGATTGCTCTTGACTTAGATTTGTCTGCACCCCTTTCTTTCTCTCCAAGCTGCCCTATATACCAATCCTTCCCACTCTCATCTTGGTTCTCTTTCCCAGCATTCATTCTTCATCCAGTTTATTTTTACTCAAACTTGAGGTTTTATGGTCATATGCTCCATTTCTATGACTTCTTCATTAGGTGTTCTATAACCTACTGTGTGGGCTTGGTGTAATGATTCCAATTACCTTTGGAATTCTGTGTATCTCCTGAATTTTTTTTTGTTTTTTTTTTGAGATTTTATTAGAGAGTCTGCACAAGCGGGGGTGGAGTAGGTGGGTGGGTGGGGAAGGGCAGAGGGAGAAGCAGGCTCCCCACTGAGCAGGAAGCCCAATGCAGGGCTTGATCCCAGGACCCTGGGATCATGACCTGAGCTGAAGGCAGACGCTAAACCAGCTGAGCCACCCAGGCGTTCCTTTCCTGAATTTTTTTTTTAAGATTTTATTTATTTATTTGACAGAGATAGAGAGCACAAGTAGGCAGAATGGCAGGCAGAGGGAGAGGGAGAAGCAGGCTCTCCGCTGAGTAGGGAACCCGATGCGGGGCTTGATCCCAGGACCCTGGGATCATGACCTGGCCTGAAGGCAGACACTTAACCAACTGAGCTACCCAGGTACCCCTCCTGAATTATTTTATTGAAGTGTTAGTATCAAGCAAAGAAACTGCCATACAGTGGTGGTCAGTAAAATTAGATGGATGGGTGGATGGATGGATGGATGGATGTGACTTAAAAAAAAGAAAAAGGCAACCCTGTATATTATTTTTCCCTTTCGTAACTCCTCTCCAATTGTTTTATTAGAATATCCATCTGATCTACCCTGGAAGAAAAAGTGATAATCTGAGGTCTGAATGGTTACAGATGGAGATTTGGATAGATTTGAAAGCAAGGAATCAGTAATTTTCTCACTTGCTGAAAGTCTCTTCAAGGCTTTTGTGAATTAGGAGGAGTCAGAATGTACCCATTGCCCATACAATGGAGAATTTTCAGTAGTATATTTAATGGTTAAAGAAAACTGTTATTTGAGTTACAGTGATTTTATTTAATTCATCTCATCAGGTATCTTTCTGCAAACTGGTCTATATGGGAAGGAAAAACTCAATTATAAAATACTGGTGACAGAATATTGATCATTACCAACTACACATTTTTTATTTACAATATAGAAAAGAAAATTAAGCATTAAAATTACATAATGATTATCTTGACTCATTCAAAAAAGGAAAATAATCTTATAGAAATCTCTCTGTAGCACAAAGTGTCAATTATTCATTTACTGCCCAGAAATTAACCCCACAGTAAAAACCAAAACAAAAAAGTGATGTTTTCTGTCTCATAGGTTAATCAATCACACTTTTAGAATCAACACCTGATTTTCAATTTTTGTCAGTATTTCAATATTCTTGGTGAATATACCAATTACACTTTTTATGAATTATCTAAAAAGGAGAAGAAAGTAACAGATCTGAGGATTAAAATTGGGCTTCTAAAATAGGAAATGGCTATATCTGTATAATTAAAATTTGAATGAATTTGATAGAATTGGAATAAAAAAAATGACGTCTTTCTAGTTTAAGGTAAACTAGAATAACATTTATAGAGAAGTAGCCTAATAATTTTATATTTCTAAACTATTGAAAATGAAAGATTAAGTCATTTTCATAAGAACCATCTAGAATTTCTTTTACTCTCTCATATTAAAAGATATATGCTACATATGTTTTATGATTCAGAATATCTACCATCTCTTCAAACTGAGGTGTTTTTTTTTTTAATAAAAACTTGAATTTGTCTTCTAGAATTTTAAAATAGCATTTTAAAAGAGAAACATATGTTTCCTAATGATGAAACTCCAGTCTCATCCAAATGCTTTGTCTTTCAAGGAGGAAAAGTGGTGTTCCTTGATATACTTGCAGGACCTTTTAAAAAGTCTACCAGGGTGCATATGTGTGTACACACGTGAATATTATTCATTTACAAAGAGATCCTGCCACTTGCAACAACGTGGATGAACCTGGAAGACATTATGCTCAGTGAAGTAAGCCAGATGCAGAAAGGAAAAAAACTACAGTTACTCACTGAAGTTGAATTTAAAAAGGTGAAATACATAGAGGAAGGGAGTAGGATAGTGGTTAGTAGGGGCCGGGAGGTGGGAGAAGTGGGGAGATGTTGGTCAAATAGTATAAGTTGCAGTTATGTAAGATGAATACGTCTAGAGATAGAAAGTACAGCATGTAACATTAGTCTGTAGTAAATAATGTAATGAAAACTGGAAATGTGCTAAGATTTTAGGTACTCACATTACATACCAGAAAGGTAGCTATGTGAGGATAAGTTAGGTTAATTAGCTTGACAATAGTAATCCTGAAACATACATATGTATATCAAATTATCACATTGTGTATCTTGAATATATACAACTAAAAAATTTTTAAAGGTGGCCAAGAAATAATTCTGAACACAACAAAGTATATATTATTAGACTCAATGATGACAAACCCCCTGTGAATTCTCACTGTAATATCAACCAGGTAGACTATATTCTCCATCAACTGTGAACCTTTAAGTTTTAATTAATTCTTTCATGACATCACATTTGTTAGCTGAGGGATATGTGACTGTCATTTTCCCCATTATCACCTATGCTTCATTGCCAAGTATTTTATTAGGGAATGGAAAAATTACTATTCCTGCAGACCTACATTAAGAAATGCTTGTTGAAAAGATAATCCTTCTAATGGTTTGTTGGAACAATATCTGAACCAGAAGCAAGCCCTGAGTGAGGATGTAATCTGCTAGAGATTGTTTACCCTAAATGGTGGTAATATCACCGGGCCTGGTCATAATGACTTAAAATTTAATCTAGATTTGCCATGAAAACATACATTCTCAGAGGGCAGATACGTAAGTACTTGTTAGACTTAGGATTCTATTCACAATATACTCTGAGAGCAAAATCCTATTTATACCAATTTACTAATTTATGTTGTATGTTCTTCTGGATTCTTCTACCCACACTTGGACCTTCACTAAAGAATGAAACTGAGAATTATGTTTAAGTAGTGGCTTTTTATTCATTACATTTCATGTGAAGGGATCTATCCTTAGATCTTTAGTACTTACTCTTTGTTCAATTCCTATTCAATTGCTTGTTATACAATGCTATTTTCTGATGATTTCATATATCCTGTCTCTGTAGTCTATCATCTAGTAATTTGCACTGTGACCTCCCCATTCCTTCTCAGGCCATATTTATGGAACAAGAGTTAAACACTTGACTAAAATAGTCCAAGCAGGTGCTATCTTTGGTATTGGGACTGAGAATGATAGACAACCAGAAAATAAAAATATGTTGCAGGCATTACAGCATATTATGTTTGGGATATGGTATAACCATAGGCAACATGAAAAGGGAAAAACACAAAAAAAGCATTCTTCCCTAGAGACAGGGAAGAATGCAAATAGCATCTTGATGGACTTGGAGTTTTGCTTACAATCTTTCTTAAGACCTGGTTGACATCTTGATTTTGTTCCAAGAGCTACAACTTTGACCTTGAAATTGACTGTCCCTACCCCTTCTGGAAGGGTGGTGCAGAGCTAAGTAGATAGGAAACACTTAGGAACTCTTCCCAGGGGAATTGAGGAAACGGAAGTGGAGGAGCTCAGGAAGCCATAGTCAATGATAAAGTAAGTGATGGTCACAAGATGTGGCTCTGAGTCACTTCTCAGACATGTATCAATATTTTATCCCCGTTCTGATATGAAGTTAATGGAATTTCTCATAGTGAATAATTTCACAAGTTCCTTTTATAGTATCAACTGTATGTAAGTGGACTATGTTGGGCCAATTGTTAAATCAGCTCTTTGGGTAAAATAAATGAATCAGGTCTTGGTCATTATTTGGTAGGTTTTATATTCTCTGTCTTCAAAGAGTTAAAATTTGCTTTCCATATATTTTTTTCAACTTAAAGTGAACAAATCACCTAGAATTCTTGACAGAAGAGATGAAAATGAACCATCTTTTTGATATACTTTGTCTCAGAGGAAGGGACAAGGTTGTTCACTTAGGGTTTAGGTGTGGGAAATTAGAAGAGAGATGAGGGACTTGAAAAATGTAAGATATTTTCTGAGGATAATTGCATAGGAATTGACAGTATGTCAATGTAAATATGTGTGAAGATCATTGAAGGCTTATTAAAAATTTGAATGGGTAGGGATCAGACTACCTAGCTATATTTATTTTATCTAAAGGCAACAAATTGCTTCTTAGTCACTAATTTGTCACTCAGGTTATTGAGCATCTGATTTTTAATACTGTTAGAAATGTGTATTTCTTATAATATGCCTGAATATTCAGTAGCTACTTGTACAAGATCAAAATAGCAAGAATTTAAAAGGAATGCAGAAGCAATTCTTCCAAAACTCGACTCCCAGTACTTACTAAATTCACATCTAATGAATTTAACTGATAAATAAAAATGACTTTCATTTTTTCACAGAACTGGAACACATAATTTTGAGGTGTGTCAAAATTGTTAAACATTCTCTAATGTATTATTTTACATAACCTAATGAAACATCAAAAGAATTTTGGAGTGTTCTTTAAAGCTTAAAAATATACAACTTATCATCAATGCCAACTAAAACAGCATTTGAAGTAAAGTCCTTTAGAAAATCAGATTTAAAAAAAATCCCTAATGAATTACTTTTAACTATTTTATTTAAATAAACTTTTAATCTTTAAAAGAAAAAGTATATATTTATTTCATTAATTATGTCTAAACATGTAAAAAGCTAGGCAAAATCAGCTAATTGAGTCTGAATAATTTATCACAAGTTTTTTCTCTTTGGCAGAGCTGTAAGTCACAATTATGAGAGGTAACATTTTTTCCAATCATGCAGCTTCAAAAAAAAAAAAAAATATCAAGGTGATTAAAAAAAAAAAAAGAAAGACTACACAACTACTTTAGTTCTCTAGTTCAGGAAGCATTTCCTAAAGTAAAGAAAGGTTCCCCTTCCCTTAACTGAATTTTTTTGTTTTCCTCCCCCATGCCTCTTCTTTCTTCTCCTTCCTCTCCTTAGTTCATTAATATTGTTTGTTAATTTGGCAAAATAGGGAAAGATTTTTATATGCCTGTGTGTATTGCAAAACATTCAACAGTGTGTTCATAACTGAGCTCATGATTATTCATAGAAATGACACACAGTTAACTTGCAGGTCAATGGATTTCACTGTAGTTTCTTCCAACCATTCTTGCAGAGCTAGCCTTTGAGCTACACATGATATAAGAAAACATGCTCTTTGTCTTCCCACATTTTGTAATCTGGTATAAATCTGTATACTTGGTACCCATGTAATACTCCACTTAAAACTATAATTTTTTTGGGGCGCCTGGGTGGCTCAGTCGTTAAGCGTCTGCCTTCGGCTCAGGTCATGATCCCAGGGTCCTGGGATCGAGCCCCGCATCGGGCTCCCTGCTCCGCGGGAAGTCTGCTTCTCCCTCTCCCACTCCCCCTGCTTGTGTTCCCTCTCTCGCTGTGTCTCTCTCTGTCAAATAAATAAACAAAATCTTTAAAAAAAAAAAAAAATAATTTTTTTTTTTTAAAGTATACATTGTGGTGGTATTTGGAATATGAATGTAAAGGGCAAATTTAAAAAAACCAATTTTTACCTTTTTCCACCCTGGAAAGGACAAGTATTTGAAGGACTTAATCACTTTTTTCGCCATCAAATTTTGTTTATAAGTATATTTGTAATTTTTTTTGAGAATATTTTTTAACATTATAATCACTTGCCAACCATCCGGTTTTGCCAGGGACTGAAGGGGTTACCTGATGTGGGACTCTGAGTTTTCACATCAGGATGGTCTCAGGCAAACTGGGCCTAGTAGGTCTCCCCAGAACTGGAATGGATCAGCATCATCCATTCCAGCTCTCTCCTTTTATACATAAAGTAACTGACTGATTCTCCTTCTCAAGGCTCTGGACTGGCCCCTTGATTTGTGGTTCACTGCTTCAAGAACTCACTACATTGTAGTTCTGGAGGTTAAATAGAGACATTTTGGTATCTGTTCTTTACAGCTCCTTTCCCTTTTTTTATGCTTGCATAAAAAAGTTTATCACATCACTGTGGGATGAATAAAAGAATCTTTAAATGATGAAATGTTATAGTGTTGGTATATAATAAGCAAAACTTTCATTGGAAAACATAAAATCTGCATATAAATCTTACACGCCCATTTGAAGGTTAAAAAATATATGTAGTCAATGATAAATCTATCCAGGTTTCCTGAGCCTGGAAATGGAGTCTGTGAAAGAAATTTGGGCAAACTCAAGGAATGATATTTTCAAGTCAAATTCTAGAAGATGAGGAGAATGTATACTAGAGTTGTAAGAATCCCATAGGAGCAAAACACATAACATCCTTTCAAGTGGGTATCCCGCTTAATCTTCAATATTTACATTGTTAGAAACATCATAAACCCCTAAAATAAATTTGTATTTTGGGGTAATGCATGGGGACATTACTTTCATAAGCTGAATTTATTTATCTCCCTGAAGGTTTCATCCATTGGCCAAATGGCCAAAAGAATGATATTCTTTCTTTTTTATTTTTTTAAATTTTATTGTGTTATGTTAATCACTATACATTACATCATTAGTTTTTGATGTAGTGTTCCATGATTCATTGTTGGAGTATAACACCCAGAGCTCCATTCAATATGTGCCCTCTTTAATACCTATCACCAGGCTAACCCATCCCCCTCCCCCCCTCCCCTCTAGAACCCTTGGTTTGTTTCTCAGAGTCTATAGTCTCTCATGGTTCGTCTCTGCCTCCGATTTCCCCCCCTTCATTTTACCCTTCCTACTCTCTTCTTCCCTTTTTTTTTTTTTTTAAACATATAATGTATTGTTTCAGAGGTACAGGTCTGTGATTCAACAGTCTTACACAATTCACAGTGCTCACCATAGCACATACCCTCCCCAATGTCTATCACCCAGCCACCCCAACCCTTTCACCCCACACCACTCCAGCAACCCTCAGTTTGTTTCCTGAGATTAAGAATTCCTCATATCAGTGAGGTCATATGATACAGGTCTTTCTCTGATTGACTTATTTCACTCAGCATAATACCTTCTAGTTCTATCCATGTCTTTGCAAATGGCAAGATTTTGTGGGGTTTTTTTTGATGGCTGCATAATATTCCATTGTATATATTATACGATATCTACTTTATCCATTCGTCTGTCGATGGACATCTTGGCTCTTGTGGACATTGCTGCTATAAACATCGGGGTGCACGTACCCCTTTGGATCCCTACTTTTGTATCTTTGGGGTAAATACCCAGTAGTGCAATTGCTGGGTCGTAGGGTAGCTCTATTTTCAACTTTTTGAGGAACCTCCATACTGTTTTCCAGAGAGGCTACACCAGCTTGCATTCCTACCAAAAGTGTAGGAGGGTTCCCCTTTCACTGCATCCCTGCCAACATCTGTCGTTTCCTGACTTGTTAATTTTAGCCATTCTGACTGGTGTGCGGTGGTATCTCACTGAGGTTTTGATTTGGAATTCCCTGATGCTGAGCGATGTTGAGCACTTTTCCATGTGTCTGTTGGCCATTTGGATGTCTTCTTTGGAAAAATGTCTGTTCATGTCTTTTGCCCATTTCTTGATTAGATTATTTGTTCTTTGGGTGTTGAGTTTGAGAAGTTTTTTATAGATTTTGGATACTAGCCCTTTATCTGATATGTCATTTGCAAATATCTTCTCCCATTCTGTCGGTTGTCTTTTGGTTTTGTTGACTGTTTCTTTTGCTGTGCAAAAGCTTTTTATCTTGATGAAGTTGCAATAATTCATTTTTGCCCTTGCTTCCCCTGCTTTGGCGATGTTTCTAGGAAGAAGTTGCTGTGGCTGAGGTCGAAGAGGTTGCTGCCTGTGTTCTCCTCTAGGATTTTGATGGACTCCTGTCTCACACTGAGGTCTTTCAACCATTTTGAGTCTATTTTTGTGTGTGGTGTAAGGAAATGGTCCAGTTTCATTCTTCTGCATGTGGCTGTCCAATTTTCCCAACACCATTTGTTGAAGAGACTGTCTTTTTTCCATTGGACATTCTTTCCTGCTTTGTCGAAGATGAGTTGACCATAGAGTTGAGGGTCCATTTCTGGGCTCTCTATTCTGTTCCATTGATCTATGTGTCTGTTTTTGTGCCAGTACCATACTGTCTTGATGATGACAGCTTTGTAATAGAGCTGGAAGTCCGGAATTGTGATGCTGCCAGCTTTGCATTTCTTTTTCAACATTCCTCTGGCTATGCGGGGTCTTTTCTGGTTCCATACAAATTTTAGGATTATTTGTTCTATTTCTTTGAAAAAAGTGGATGGTATTTTGATAGGGATTGCATTGAATGTGTAGATGGCTCTAGGAAGCATTGACATCTTCACAATATTTGTTCTCCCAATCCATGAGCTTGGAACGTTTTTCCATTTCTTTGTGTCTTCCTCAATTTCTTTCATGAGTATTTTATAGTTTTCTGAGTACAGATTCTTTGCCTCTTTGGTTAGATTTATTCCTAGGTATCTTACGGTTTTGGGTGCAATTGTAAATGGAATTGACTCCTTCATTTCTCTTTCTTCTGTCTTGTTGTTGGTGTATAGGAATGCCACTGATTTCTGTGCATTGATTTTATATCCTGCCACTTTACTGAATTCCTGTATGAGTTCTAGCAGTTTTGGGGTGGAGTTCTTTGGGTTTTCCATGTAAACTATCATATCATCTGCAAAGAGTGAGAGTTTGACTTCTTCTTTGCCGATTTGGATGCCTTTTATTTCTTTTTGTTGTCTGATTGCTGTGGCTAGGACTTCTAGTACTATATTGAATAGCAGTGGTGTTAGTGGACATCTCTGCTATGTTCCTGACCTTAGGGGGAAAGCTTTCCGTTTTTCCCCATTGAGAATGATAGTCACTGTGGATTTTTCATAGATGGCTTTTATGATATTGAGGTATGTACCCTCTATTCCTATACTCTGAAGAGTTTTGATCAAGAAAGTTTGCTGTACTTTGTCACATGCTTTTTCTGCATCTCTTGAGAGGATCATATGATTCTTCTTCTTTCTTTTATTAATGTATCACATTGATTGATTTGCAGATGATGAACCAACCTCGCAGCCCAGGAATAAATCCCACTTGGTCGTGGTGAATAATCCTTTTAATGTACTGTTGGATCCTATTGGCTAGTATTTTGGTGAAAATTTATGCATCCAAGTTCATCAGGGATATTGGTCTGTAATACTCCTTTTTGATGGGGTCTTTGTCTGGTTTTGGGATCAAGGTAAATGTGGCCTCATAAAATGAGTTTGGAAGTTTTCCTTCCATTTCTATTTTTTGGAAGAGTTTCAGAAGAGTAGGTATTAATTCTTCTTGAAATGTTTGGTAGAATTCCCCTGGGAAGCCATCTGGCCCTGGGCTCTTGTTTGTTGGGAGATTTTTGATGACTGCTTCAATTTCTTAGTGGTTACAGGTCTGTTCAGGTTTTCTATTTCTTCCTGGTTCAGTTTTGGTAGTTGATACATCTCTAGGAATGCATCCATTTCTTCCAGATTATCTAATTTGCTGGCATAGAGTTGCTCATAATATGTTCTTATAATTGTTTGTATTTCTTTGGTGTTGGTTGTGATCTCTCCTCTTTCATTCATGATTTTATTTATTTGGGTCCTTTCTCTTTTCTTTTTGATAAGTCTGGCCAGGGGCTTATCAATCTTTTTTTTTTTTTTAATTTTATTTATTTAGTTGAAAGAGACAGAGATAGCGAGAGCAGGAACACAAGCAGGGGGAGTGGGAGAGGGAGAAACAGGCTTCCTGCCGGGCAGGGAGCCCGATGTGGGACTCGATCCCAGGACCCTGGGATCACGACCTGAGCCGAAGGCAGATGCTTAACAACTGAGCCACCCAGGCGCCCCGGGGCTTATCAATCTTATTAATTCTTTCAAAGAACCAGCTCCTAGTTTTGTCTATCTGTTCTACTGTTCTTTTGGTTTCTATTTCATTGATTTCTGCTCTGATCTTTACTATTTCGCTTCTTCTGCTGGATTTAGGCTTTATTTGCTGTTCTTTCTCCAGCTCCTTTAGGTGTAGGGTTAGGTTGTGTATTTGAGACCTTTCTTGTTTCTTGAGAAAGGCTTGTATTGCTATATACTTTCCTCTCAGGACTGCCTTTGCTGCATCCCAAAGATTTTGAACAGTTGTGTTTTCATTTTTATTGGTTTCCATGAATTTTTTAAATTCTTCTTTAATTTCCTGATTGACCCATTCATTCTTCAGTAGGATGCTCTTTAGCCTCCATGTATTTGAGTTCTTTCTGACTTTCTCTTGTGATTGAGTTCTAGTTTCAAAGCATTGTGGTCTGAAAATATGCACGGAATGATCCCAGTCTTTTGGTACCAGTTGAGATCTGATTTGTGACCTAGGATGTGTTTTATTCTGGAGAACGTTCCATGGACACTAGAGAAGAATGTGTATTCTGTTGCTTTGGGATGGAATGTTCTGAATATATCTGTGAAGTCCATTTGGTCCACTGTGTCATTTAAAGTCTTTATTTCCTTGTTGATCTTTTGCTTAGATGATCTGTCCATTTAAGTGAGGGGGTTGTTAAAGTCCCCCACTATTATTGTATTGTTGTCTATGTGTTTCTTTGCTTTTGTTATTAATTGGCTTGTATAATTGTCTGCTACCATGTTAGGGGCATAGATACTTACAATTGTTAGATCTTGTTGGATAGACCCTTTAAGTATGATATAGTGTCCCTCCTCATCTCTTAATATAGTCTTTGGTTTAAAGTCTAATTTGTCTGATATAAGGATTGCCACCCCAGCTTTCTTTTGATGTCCATTAGCATGGTAAATGGTTTTCCACCCCCTCACTTTCAATCTGGAGGTGTGTTTGGGTCTACAATGAGTCTCTTGCAGACAGCATATTGATCGGTCTTGTTTTTTTATCCAATCTGATAGCCTGTGTCTTTTGATTGGGGCATTTACCCCATTTACATTCAGGGTAACTATTCAAAGAGATGAATTTAGTGCCATTGTATTGCCTGGAAGGTGACTATTACTGTATATTGTCTGTGTTCCTTTCTGGTGTATGTTGCTTTTAGGCTCTCTCTTTGCTTAGAGGACCCCTTTCAAGATTTCTTGTAGGGCTGGTTTTGTGTTTGCAAATTCCTTTAGTTTTTGTTTGTCCTGGAAGCTTTTTATCTCTCCTTCTATTTTCAATGACAGCCTAGCTGGATATAGTATTCTTGGCTGCATATTTTTCTCATTTTGTGCTCTGAACATACCATGCCAGTCCTTTCTGGCCTGCCAGATCTCTGTGGATAGGTCTGTTGCCAATCTAATGTTTCTACCTTTGTAGGTTACAGATTTCTTTTCCTGAGCTGCTTTCGGGATTTTCTCTTTGTCTCTGAGACTCGTAAGTTTTACTATTAGATGTTGGGGTGTTGACCTATTTTTATTGATTTTGAGAGGGGTTCTCTGTGTTTCCTGGATTTTGATGCCTGTTTCCTTCCCCAAATTAGGGAAGTTCTCTGCTATAATTTGCTCCAATATACCTTCTGCCCCTCTCTTTCTTCTTCTTCTTCTGGGATCCCAATTATTCTAATATTGTTTTGTCTTATGGTATCACTTATCTCTCGAATTCTTCCCTCGTGATCCAGTAGTTTTTTATCTTTTTCTCAGCTTCTTTATTTTCCATCATTTTGGGTGGAAATATGATGGAAAATAATATTTCGGTTTATGGCAACCCCGACCTGAGAGCCCACTCCTTGGCTGGGTGATAGACATTGGGGAGGGTATGTGCTATGGTGAGCACTGTGAATTGTGTAAGACTGTTGAATCACAGACCTGTACCTCTGAAACAATACATTATATGTTTAAAAAAAAAAAAAAAAAGGGAAGAAGAGAGTAGGAAGGGTAAAATGAAGGGGGGGAAATCGGAGGCAGATGTTTAGAAACATCATAAACCCCTAAAAAAAGTGTTTCTCTAATATTTTCCATGCTTTTTTCAAGCCCAAATAGTATCTTTATAAACATTATTCTGAACTCTAGTTCTGACATCTTACTAATGTCTGTATTGATTAGGTCCCTGGCAGTTGGTACTGCCTCTTGTTCTTTTTTTTGAGGTGAGTTTTTCCATCTTGTCATTTTGTCCAGAGGAAGATAGATGAATGAGAGAACAAAATGCTAACAGGGTAATAATAACCCCAGAAAAATATACACTAAACCAATCAGAAGAGACCTGAAACCGGGGGAAAAGAAAGGGAAAGAAAGAAAAAAGAAAAAAAAGAAAAAGAAAAAGATTAAAAAAAAAAGAAGAATATGATCAGATATGATCAGGCTGGTGAATAGATCAGTGCTACACACTAGATTTTGGGCGTATTTTGGTCTGTTAGAAGAAACTGCCTCCCAAAATTTTAAAGAAAGAAAAGCTTATATATGTACAATAATAAGGGTAAATATGATGAACGGATGGAATATGACTGTAAAGATGAAAATTATAAAAGATTTTATAAAAGGAATTGATAAGTTGGTTGAAAAAATAAAGAAATTACAAAACAAAAAAAGTGAGAGAATGTGATCAGGCAGGAGACTAGAACAAGGCCATACACTAGAGATTTAAGGTATATTTTGGTCTGTTAAAAGAAACTATATCCCAAAATTTTCAAGAGAGAATAACTTATATATATATACCAAAAATAAGATTAACTACTATGAAGGGATAGAATATGACTCTAAAAATGAAAAATAAAAAAAGGTTTTTAAAAAAGGGATTGATAAGATGTTGGTTGACAAAGGGAAAAAGAAATTCAAAAAAAAGAAAAAAAAAAGAAAATTAAAAAAATTAGCTTTGAAAGACTAAAGAATCATGGGAAAAAAGCCATGAATTCTATGTGCTGTATTCCCTTGCGCTGGAGTTCTGCCATTCTCATTGATCGGTAAACTTGGTCTTGGCTGGCTGTCCTTGCTGATCTTCTGGGGGAGGGGCCTGTTGCAGTGGTTCCCAAATGTCTTTGCCGGAGGTGGAATTGCCCCACCCTTGCCAGTCCGGTTAAGTAATCTGCTCGGGTTTGCTCTTGGGAGCTTTTGTTCCCTGCAAGCTTTCCCTACAGCTTTGGAGGACGAGAGTGAAAATGGTGGCCTCCCAGTCTGCCCCCGAGGAGCCGAGAACTCGGGGCCCCACTCCTCAGTGAGCCCCCAGAGAAAAGCAGTCACTCCCGTCTCCCCATCTGCGGCCGCACTCTATGCTCACCCGGCCTGTGACCGAGCGTTTCTATCTCTGGCACCCGACCCGGTGTGGAGTCTCCAATCCCAGCAGATCCCTGTGGTGCACTCCCGTGCTGCTCCTCCTGGGGGAGGAAGGGGAGTCTCCCTGGATCTGCCGCTTGTTGGGTCCCTCCTGGGGGAGCAGTGGCCCGACTGTGCCGTGGATCACGGTTTATGGCAACCCCGACCTGAGAGCCCACTCCTTGGCTCCGTCTCTGCAGCCGACTTCCCTGCTCCGATACCTGGGAGCTCTGCCGCACTCAGGCACCCCCGGTCTTTCTGTGACCCCGAGGGTCCTGAGACCACACTGTCCTGCGAGGGTTCCACCCTCCACTTAGCCACTGGAGCGACGTCCCTCAGCGGAGCTGACTTCGAAACGTTCCGATTTTGTGCTCCGAGGCTCTATCACTTGCTAGTAGTGGCTGATAGAGGCCCCCTACCCCCGCCATCTATCTTCCCAAATATTACCTCGGATTCACTTCTCTGCACGTCCTAACTTCCAGAAAGTGGTTGCTTTTCTGTTCAGAGAGTTGCTGCTATTCTTTTCTTCGATCTTTTGAGTTCGTAGGTGTTCAGAATGGTTTGATCCCTATCTAGCTGAATTCCTGGGACCAGATGATATTTAGGTCTCCTACTCCTCCTACATCTTGCTCCTCCCCTCTAAACAAATGATATTCTTTCATCTCCCCTCAGTTTGCGCTTTTGAATAGCCCAGTTCACTATATTGTTGTATTATCAATTTTTAACTTTATTCATCTTCAATCCTAGTTCATATTTTACTTAAATTTCTTTAGTCTCATATTCTTTTTGGAACACTTTCTTATTTGTGTATAATACTTCTAAAATGTGGTCCACGTACCTTATTTCAGATGTACTCTGATCATTATGGATATATTTTTTATAAAACCAAAAACCTAATAGGTTTCTTTTTTTTTTTTTAACCACCCATATTGTGACCTATTGAACTGTGTAGTGAAAAATTAAGTGTTTATTTGGAAGGACTACATATTTATATGCCTTTCCTTTCCTTTAGTTCTGTAAAGAAGAGACCATCTTTTCCTTCATTTTCTAAGGAATGTCTTGCCACATTAGACAGGCTCTTCTAGTCTTGTGATGGTGAATCAGAGGGCAGGCAGAAACTGGAAGTGTCAGAAGGTGGGATAGAAGGTGCCCAAGAATACAGAGGAAGTGAAGAATAAGTATAATGCCTTGGGGGTGTCCAGCTGTGTGTTTGGGGAGTGAAGGTTTGCTATTCAAGCCATTGTGGTGGGTGAGGACATGTGAGTGGGAGAAGAAAAAAAAGGATATTACAGATTTCTGAGGAGTATTGTCTACAGTATTTAGGAAATACTCTAAGTGACTGAAGTTATAATGAAATTAGCATGAACTCTCTTTTGGTGACTGACAGCACACTAGTTCTGAACCAAGTGGGTCAACTTAGGAGAACTGCATATATGGATGCATGTTTTACAAAGTTGTGAATAGGTATATGTGTTACAGAGAAAGATTCAGTAACTTGTCCAAAGTTAAAGTGCCTCATCATAATCTCAGAGCAACTCAGTGTATGAGAGTATGAGGCCTTGATAGTTGAGAAACCATTTCCTGTGAAGGATGCCCGAAGTGTAAGTCTGGTCCCATTCCCCAAAACTGGAGTCAGCCCAGGAGAAAACTGGGGGAACCACTAATGCGGTGCTCTTCTCTTGCTAGACTTCCAATCTAGACTTGAAGGGAAGAGACCTTTTCAGATTCTCCTGCAGGGTTTTCAGAATCTTGAAACTATGTTTTAAAAGATGAATAATGGAAGAGGAAATATCCTTGACAAAAATGACTATTTTAAGAAATAACTTGTTATTTTATCTCTGAAAACTATCCCCTCTCTCTGTCCTTTGCTCTCTTTTTCAAAGCCACTGAAGTTGATAAGAACTCTAAGTTACCGTTTCTACATAGAATAAACAGGAAACATGTTACACATGAAATTGGGTTAAAAGCTTAAAATAGACCATATGATATCTAAATTAGCATAATGGGAAATATTGTAACCTTTATCAATGGCTGGAGGGTCTCTCTGAAAGGAGGAAGAAAATTGGTAACTTTGTTTTCATCTTTAAAAAGCTTTCTAAGAAGTATATTTATCTGTACAGATGAGTAGAGATTAAAGAAGCCCAAGCTATGTCTGACCTCACCTTCCATTGCTGCTTAAGTCACTGACCCTTAGTTGACCAGAGGTCAATAGGAGGGGAAATCACTGATGAAAAGATCAGGGGTCCTTGTTCTGAGTTGCTGCTTGATGATTGCATATTAAATCAATATTTAAACTGAATTTACCCAAGGAATATGGTTGGGGGGCAGCTGGACTCTATTCCTAAATTCTTATTTTACATCCCACATTTTTCAAGAGTTTTGCAGAATAGAATTTTGGTTTGCTGTCTCCTGGATTTGTTACACTGGTTGTTTACACAGAAATTACACAATTTTATCTAGTCTAAGTTATTTTTACATGAATATTGGAAAATATGACAGAAGTAAAGCAGGTGTGTGTGTGTGTAGGGAGTTGACTTTTTAAATGGAGATAATGGAGAAATAAAAAATACAGAGGGACTGTATCTATGCTTACTCTTCTGTTTTATGAAGCAAAGGCTCATTCTCAGACCAGGAGAAATGTGAGGATTTTAATTTTCTGTGTTTGAGGTTGAATCAATTAAAGTGAAAAGGAATAATACAAAAAATGAATTTGAGGAATCAGGTTAATAGAGGCTTCAATGCTAGAATTTCAAAAGGACTTAAAAAGTAAGTAGTAGCAAAGTTTTTATGACAAAGGAACAGAAAATTATATTTGCCTGCATTCATTCATGCATTTAGTCACTTAAATCAACATTTACTGGGCTCCTTTTAAAAGCCAGACCTACTCAAACCTTTGTTATAGACGAGAAAACCAAAATACCAAGAAATTAAATATAATCATATCAGATTTAGTAATATATTTATAGATAAAATTGTATCCATTATTAAATGCTTAATTAACTGTTACACCATTTTGAGTCAAGGTGTTATCTTGGTTTTGAGATGGAGAAACCAAAGTTCAGAAGGCTGTCGAGTGGCCTAACATGATGCAGCTGTTAAAAAGGCTGTGATTAAATGTAGGATTTGAACACACTGACTTAACCATTTATCTCATTTACTGTAAGTTTACTCTATTTCAAGACACAGCACATACAGAGATGAAGAAAATACATTTCTTGCCTCCAAGAAGCAAATAGGAGATAGGGAATAGTAAATGGATAAGATCACTTAGTCTGAGAAATCCTACAACAGAGCTATGGAGTGCTATAGAGAACAAGGATGAGCAGCAACACCCAATCAGGAGGCTAGAGAAGGATTCCAGGGGATGGAAGTCACATCTGTACCAAGAGCTGAACATTGACTAGTTGGCATGTGACTAAACGTATGGGGTATGGACTGTCTGAGAGTGATTGTGAGGCAGCGTCCAGAGGGAATAGCAACGGAGGACAAAGTTCAATTTGGGAAAAGAAGAGAAACACAGGACAGTATGGTATGGCTGGAACAGAGGCTTGGATGTGAAATTTTTAAAAGTTGTGTTGTGCCTTGATAAGAATTCTTGAATTTTATGAAGAGTTTTAAGTCCTATTAAAAATTTTGGGCATTATTCTTTCAGTTAGCTAAAAATAAAAACATTCTAAGTGTGTGGGGGTGTGATAAGACCAAAATACATTACTGAGATCTTTTGTGATAGGGCATTGAAAGTTGAGCAGTTAAATGGTTACTGTAGCATGAGCAAAGGCTAGGATTGAGCTCTAGGAATCAGAACATTCCTTCTAAAAGAAAACTAGATTTTCAAAATGCCATGATGGTAAGATTGATTTGTTTAGAAAAGCACTGGAGTAGGATCAAGGAAAGGAGTTGGTTGGTTGGGAGAACCAAATACTCTCTAAAGTGGTCTACCTCTCTGTTCCATGTCCCCTCCTATTCCAAGCCACCTCGGCCTATCTATAGACCACTGTAGGAGTAGCTTCCTGTCTGGGCTCCTCATACCCTTGTTTTCCCCCTTCAATTGCTTACCTTATCCAGAGTGACCTTTCAAAAACTATGGAATATACTAGTCCCTACTCATAATTCAATTTTTGCTCTTAATCTAATGATAAAAATCTTTTAAAGGCTTGCAAGGTTAAGCACCATCCCTTTCCAGATGAAGTATTAATTCTCATCACTCTTCCTCTCTCCCACTCAATATGCTTTACTATGCTGGAAGAACCTTCCTCAAGTTTCTAAAATAAGCCACAGTCTATCCAACCTTAATCGTTTACATATGCGGCATCCTCTGTGTGATGCTCTTCCTCCTCTTTTTTTATGTCTCTAGATAATTCTTTGCCATCTTATAAGTGTTTAAATCTCCCTTCCACAAGGAAAATCCTCCCTGGCTCCCTGCTGCTGGTTTTTGTCTCATGCTAGGCCAGGACTCTCAGGCTACCCAGGACATTGCTTCTGTCTTTTAACTCTCCTAAATTGTAATCCCCATGATGATAGAGGCGGGCCTGATTAATGCATAAAAAGCACTGAATAAATGAAATATCTGTTCAATATTTTAATTAATGGTGCTATTTCCTAAAACAGAGAAAATATGAGTAGAAGAGGCTATGAGGGAAAAGATGATTATGGGTTTTCTACTCACTGGGTTTGAGGGGTCTGGACATACCAAAGGTAGCTGGGATACAAGTCAAGAAAAATGGTTCTCCGACATTCATGTTTATCAGAATTACCTGTAGGATTTGTTAAAATACAGATTACTTGGCACCACCCCAGAGGTGCAGATTGAGTATATCTGGAGTGGGACTTGAGAACTTAGATTTCTACTAAATTCTGAGGTGATATTGATGCTGCTGATAGGTACCACACTTGGAGAGTTTATCTGGAAAACAAAACAGGGTCCATCTGGAGATGGGGAGGTGGGCATTACCTGTCTAAAGAGAATAATAGAATGCCTTTTAGAAGATGAGATCTCTTAATGTCTTGATGACAATAAAGAAGACAGAATCCTGGGAAAAAACAACCTTTGAAGGACAGAGGATCCTGTGTAATAAAGAATTTGGCTGGCTTTTGTCCCTGGTTCCTGGAGGTAGCCTAAATCCTTGGAATTTCCTGGGAGATGAGAGTGTCTTTGTTATTCATGGTGGCCCTGTCAGCACGAAGTGGCACGCAGCGTGTCCCTAGGTGGGTGATACTAGCGAGGTAACTCCAGATGGGGCCTGGCCACACTAGAAAGACCAACCATGTGATTGGAAGGTTGGGACTCTGAGCTTCATGATGTTAGCCTGACCTATGGAAATTCAACCTAGCAGCCAACGATTCAATCAATCACACCTATGTAATAAAGCCCCAGTGAAAAATTCTGGACCCTGAAGTACAGGTGAATTTCTTTGGCAGTATTCTGTATAGCCACACATGGATCTAGGAGGAGGGTGACTTGTCCTGACTCCATGGGAAAGAGACCATGGAACGTGTGTATTTAAAGAATATCCCTGATCTTGGTCTATATATCTCTCCTTTTGGCTGGTTCTGATTTATGCCCTTTTGCTATATAAAACTATAATGATCAGTATCACATTTTCCTGAATTCTAGGAGTTCTTGTAGTAGTTTAAATCCTGAGGGGGTAGTGGAAACCCCCCACTTTATAGCCAGCTGGTCAAAGGTATGGGTGGCTAGGGACCTGGAACTTGTGGCTGATGTCTGAACCAAGGGCAGTATGGAGGGTTGTGCCATTAACTTGAGAAGTTTGGCTCAGCTTTGGGGAGCTGGTGTCAGAAATCACTGCAGAGGAATAAAAGTCAGTAAAGGAAACTGAACTAGAGCAGCCGATGAGTCAGGATATGGACTGTGAGAACAAAGGCTTTTCTGCCTTTTTTCATGATACCTATCAAAAAGGTGACTGTGCACCAGGTTTTCTGTATGCTCTAAGAAGGCTGGTGATGATGGGCTGAAGATGGAAAAAAAAAAAAAAAAATAAGGCTGGTGATGAGCGTGGGATGCTGATGATGGCAGGAAGTAGCATGTGATTTGTAAAATTGCATAAAGTGTTAGTATAGGCTACTCTTTAAAAACATGACTCTGATCATTATCAGTTGCTCCCATGAAGTCAGTAAAACTCAACCCTCACATTGTTGGTACAAGACTTTCTTTGTAAATGAGTGTGATATTCAAAAGGAAGTTTCTATAATATTCTATTCCTAGAAGACTGACATGTCCTTAGCACTGAACATGATGGACAGCAGAGGATTGTTGGGGAAAAGAAAATGAAATTTGATTCTGACTCTGTCATTTGGTAGGTGAATATTTAAGTCTATTAGTTGAATTCCATAGACATATATTTCAGCTAATTTAGCATGTTGAAAATGACATCTGGTATTCTTTAATTACTTGGGTTAAAATGTGTTTCCCTTGTGTTTTTTTCTTTTTATAATTGCTTTTTCATATTCTTTGGTTGATGTGTTGGATCAGAGTAACATATAAAAATTGACATTTAAAAAAAATATACTTCGGGAGTCCCACATTGGGCATAGAGATGACTTTAAAAATAAATAACAGTACTTTCATTAAAAAAAAAAAGTTTAGTAGAATTACATGGAAGAGCACATTAAAAAAACTACTACTTAATAGAACAATAGCTAAGTAAATATTAATAGCACTTCTGAATTAGAAATAAGAAAAATCTGCTGAAACAACACTGGGAAACATTCATCAAGCTAACCTCATTTTGACTCCTTAAATATTACTGTTTCAACTACATGGCTATATGTGGACAATTGCAGCCATGGAGAATTAGCCTTATTTTTTATGAAAACTGTGCATTAAAAAAATACTAAATGGACAAGGTAAAAGACAAAATAAGCATCATTTGTATCTGAAAAAAGTACCTTAAAATGATAAACTGAAAGTCCTATACTTAAAATAAAAAAGTCCTTGGAAGAGGAAAAAGTCATAGGAAACATCTAATTTGCCACTATTCCCTGGAATATTTATTTGATATTCTGAATTGGTAGTAAGTATCCAGAAATATTTCATTTTCCATTAAATCAAGTTTTCCTTCTGATCAAGTAGAGTACTAAATAGCATCCCCATATTCTGATTACATATTCAGTCTGCTGACTTAAGAACCAGAATATTTTTAAAAATATCTTTCCTTGGCTTTTTCTCACTGGAGTTTATTATTCTCTCCTCCATTTCTTTCTTTGTACATATTTTTGTCCTTGGCCTGGTTTCCTGGCAGTTTCCTTTTCCTTGCTTTGCCTCCTTTTGCCTCATGCCCAGGGTGAGATCATAGTCCTCCTGGAGCAAATTGTTAATGGTATTTAGATGTGGACTCTGGACAGAAACTTAAACCGAAAAAGTCTACGTTCTACAATTTATTTTCCATGACGAGGGCTTTGTTGTTCTATTTTTGTCATTTCAGTGATCTATGATGATAAATAGGGTAATTGTGCTAAAATTACCACTCTTTGCAAGTACCCTCTATTTCAACTTCCCACCCACCTCTCTCATCAATGGCTCTTTTTCCACGACTCATGATGGGGTTCAGAGCACTACGAAACACATTATTTAGCTTCAAGGTTAGAGACTCAAAGTATGTTCGAGTCCCTAACTGCCTTCAAATAATAATAAAAAAGTCACACCTTCAGTACAAGAGGTGGTCTTGCTTAGACTCCTGTTTTCAATTAGGAAAAACATTTAAGAAAATTCTGCATGAAACCCTCTGTGGCAAACTACTTGTGGTGTCATAGGATCGATGTTTCATGAGGTCCACCTTCAAAGACCCCACTGAAATAGGGAGTCAGCAGACAGCACTGAAATATGTGAAGATTTTCGTTGTATGGGAAATGTACCCTACACAGTGCCTGGAATACAGGAACACTTGATAAGTGTTAATTTTTTATTTTCCTTTCTTCTTGATTCCTTCATTAAAAAGCTGTTCCAGAACAAAGCAGACATTTATTGTCTCCAAACTCTTCTATATGGTATTCCTTCCTTCTGGAATGCCCATCCCCTTGCCTTCTGGTCACTGGCCTCCCCCACAGCCTCACCCTGGGTTTTTACTTGGTTAATTCTTTGTTACTCTTCAAGAGCTATATGAAAGGCATCTCCTCAGAGATACCTCCCTTGATCCCCTCCCTCAGCCTGAGTTGGGTACCCCTACCAGGTATATCTGGTCATTACTTTCTGACCTCCTTTTATGTACTTCATTGTTGTCCTCGTGGCTTTTGTGACTGCCTCCTAGGAGCCACTTGAGGATAGAGACCAAGTCCTTTAGTTTCTATGTCTCCATGTACCTCGGACCTAATTGATATTTAAAAATCTTATTGACTAAGCAGGTGGGGTGTGTATTAAGTGGAGGGCATGAAGAAGAGAGACTACTCCAGAGCTATTTCTGAATTAGAATCCATAGTATTACTTGACATAAATCTACCTACACATATGTTCCTTGTATGTATAGATTCATTCTTTCAGACATTTGAAAATCGAAAGGTTAAATAGATTTTATTTTCATTCTTGGGGAGGGCATGGACAAAGATGATATAAGTGAAAAGAACTATAAATTGAAACAAATAAAAACAAAGGATAAAGATTAGCAATATGCTTCAATGCAGCATTATTACAATGTCTTTGGCCTTTGAAACCATCTTTCTAGCTGATTGACTCCTGGAGACTTTAAACTCATGATCTCATGATACTGCTCAGCAGGATTCTTTTTTCAAAAGTGCTTTATAAATTAATTTGACATCCACTCTCAAAGTGCAGAAAACCTGGAATCAGGGATGAATAGTGGGCCCAGTTCCAATGAGACAGGTTCTAATTTGGTGTGTAGTGCCTGGCCCTGGTGCCTTGTTAGTGGTTGTGGGTATTGTGCATAACTGCTTTATGAGAGAAACAGGACTGGGGTATCATTGAATTAATAAGACAAGAATAAAATTAGAAATGAAAGCTCTTCACTTGCCTAATTGCTAATGGTAGAAAACCAAGTATAATAAATATACTCCAAGCTTTGATGAAACTTACTTACGATTAATTAACAGATTTTAATGGCCTGCCAAAATGTAACAGCTATTCCATTGATCCATCTAATTAAGGATCATGAAAGGAAAAGGGGCTCATCTTCACTTGGACTGAATTTCCCCTTGAATCATCTGAACTGCTCAAATGGCTGCTCAGAATGATGTTGGCTGTTTTATATGTGATGTTCAATACATGTATGTATATTCATGTGAGGCATGTCTATTGTGTATTTTTATTTCACTTTGGTGTGGGCGCTAGGTACAGATGAAGAAAATGGAAGGCTAACGGACAGTGATTTAAAACTGTAAATACGTCATCAAATGCCTGCAAAGGGTAGAATTTAATTACTCATAGCTATTGATCTAAAACCTATTTGACTTATCAAATTCTTTCATTGGGTGTTGATTTCAGCATGAGGCACTATGAAAAAGACTGACATAATGTATTAAAATTGGCAAGCGCTGGGATACATGCATTAGGAGTGCGCAGGATTTCTCAGTTCTGTGCTGTAATCCTGATTCAGAGAACTGTATTGCTAAGACCTCTTTTAACCTCAATGGAATGACCTAGAGAAGTATTAAAATAGAAAATAGTTCATTTGTCATTCTCATTTCTATCTGTGATAGTCAGGGTCCTTGGTTTTTGCAAAGGGAATCTGGATGAGATGCTGCCTCGCCTGAAGAAAAGGGGCCAGAAGCTGGGCATGGAAACACCTCTGGAGCTGTCGCCTGCTCTGTGGTGCTGATGATACTTGGTCAGGGACACCAGAGGTTCTGTTGTTATTTTACTTTGTGAAGATGGGGCTCGTGACATGTGAAATAATCGAAAGGTTGAAAGGCTACTCGCACTTGATGGACAGATATGAATGTCCGTGTCCACACCACAGACCTTTATTTATTTATTTATTTATTTATTTATTTATTTATTTTATTATGTTATGTTAATCACCATACATTACATCATTAGTTTTTGATGTAGTGTTCCATGATTTCATTGTTTGCGTATAACACCCAGTGCTCCATTCAATACGTGCCCTCCTTAATACCCATCACCAGGCTAACCCATCCCCCCACCCCCTCCCCTCTAGAACCCTCAGTTTGTTTCTCAGAGTCCATAGTCTGTCATGGTTCATCCCCCCCTCCGATTTCCCCCCCATCATTCTTCCCCTCCTGCTATCTTCTTCTTCTTCTTCTTCTTTTTTTTTTTTTTTTAACATATAATGTATTATTTGTTTCAGAGGTACAGGTCTGTGACTCAACAGTCTTACACAATTCACAGCACTCACCATAGCACATACCCTCCCCAATGTCTATCACCCAGCCACCCCATCCCTCCCACCCCCTAACACTCCAGCAACCCTCAGTTTGTTTCCTGAGATTAAGAATTCCTCATATCAGTGAGGTCATATGATACATGTCTTTCTCTAATTGACTTATTTCACTCAGCATAATACCCTCCAATTCCATCCACGTCGTTGCAAATGGCAGGATTTTATTCCTTTTGATGGCTGCATAATATTCCATTGTATATATATATACCACATCTTCTTTATCCATTCATCTGTTGATGGACATCTTGGCTCTTTCCACAGGTTGGCTATTGCACACCACAGACCTTTTAGATAAGCTTTCATCCTTCCTTCTGTCCTTCATCTCTTTTTCCCTCTTTCATTTTGTCTTTCCTTTTCCTGTCTTGTGCTTGGTCCTATTACTTGGTGCCATTGTGAAACTGTCTTAAGATGCTGTATTAGAGGGAATGATAAGATGTCATACGAGAGCATAATATTCAAGCATTTTAGAAATTGACACCTATGGATGAGTTTAAATTTTATACAGAAAACATCATATAAAGTCAATAAAGTCTTATTACTCCTCCAGAGGTTTAAAGCTTACTTCTCCTAAAGCAAGTATTATCTCAGTGAGAGAAATAAATCATTCATTGCAGATGTTTCAGTTCTTCAGAAAACTTCATAGAGAATTGAAGTTTTGTATAATTGCCAATACCCCATTTGTTAATTTAAAGACCATAGAAAGTGTTAGCCTAGCAGTTCCAACACAATACAGAGTAGTAGTTCAACTTCTGCCTACACCCTTCAAAAGTACTTCAGTAAATGACGTTGTCCACATTAAAAAAAAAAAATCCCAGGGTACTTTGAATCAGTGGCAGTGAGTTTTTGATGGTAGATTTTAGTTCTAACATCTGATAAGTCAGTTAAAAGAAAATATAAGCGCCCCCCCATTAAAATAGAATATTGCCAATTTACATGGACAGCATGGAATTTAATACACTTTTAAATATACTGGGTTCTTAAATTTTAAAGAGAGAACTTGGTAAACCATGAAAATAGGAGAACTTACATTTTTTGTTCAAAAGCAAAAAACATGATCAACATGGACCATCTTAATTATGAATTTCTATTCTGTGGTCAGGCTGTAGAATTACACAAAAACTAAATCTCAGGAATAAAACGTACAGTGTTCAAAATACTACTAGAAATACAATGCTTTCTGTGTACAAGGCTAGAAATTTCTCAAGACTAGCAATATTTGGTACTATCTAAAATGTGAATAATGAGGAAATAGTCAACAGTTACATTTAAAAAATTGTTCCTTTTGATAATTTTTTCATTTTTAAAAAGATTTTATTTATTTGAGGGAAGGAGGGGGGGAGAGAGAGAGAGAGAGTGCACACACACACACACAGGGAGAAGCAGGTTCCCCGCTAAGCAGGGAGCCCAATGAGGGGCTCAATCCCAGGACCCCAAGATCATGACCTGAGCCAAAGGTGGATGCTTAACCAACTGAGCCACCCAGGCACCCCCACTTTTTTCATTGATAAAAACTCACTTTCCTTCCTTAATCTAACAATTATCTCTATGGCCAGCATTGTTAACATGGTTCACAATTGAAAACTATGTATCCTAAATAATCACAGATGATTTTTCTTCCCAGTTGCAGGGACTTGACAAAAATAGCAAATGTGTTTTGAGAAGCACACTCCATTTTCAGTTGACTGAGCAACTAAGTAGAACAAAGTTATTGGGTGGGGCCAGTGGTCACTAGAACTTGGGGTGCTGGCTCTGCCAGGGAGCGCCAGGCTATTTTATGCTCTAGGATGTCCTTGTGTCTTACGACCACACCCTCTAGACCATCATCCTCCAGGAGGTGGGATGTGTCTGAGCTTAGAGCTCAGTCTCTGCCTTGACTCTTTTCCTCTCCTTTCTCTCTGGTACAATTTTGAGGAGAATTATGTTTGAGCCCTGCTCTCCTTCCTCTTCCTTGCTGGCTCTACTGCTCCATCATGGTGAGCAGTCCAGGTCTTGGGGAACGGGGGTACTACCTCTGCCCCTCTCTGGACTTTTGGACTTAGATTTCTGACAGCTGTCCCCCACACCAAGCCCACAGAAATTTGTTTTGCTTTTTAAACTTGCTTCTGGGCTGGGGGGGTGTGCAGGGACAAGGAGAGGGTAAGAGCTCTGACTACACTTAGTATTGCTTAACCGGAACAGCAAATCTTCCCTTTGTCTTTCTTGTTGTTCTTTGTGAGGGGGGGATTTGGTAGGGATATGAATTTGGACATGGTTTCTGATCACCACTACCTTCTCCTAGAGCACTTTAGTTAATAACACACATCATCTGTTTTTACAGGGCCAGTGGTTAGAAATGTGGTTGACTCAGATGGCTCTTCCTTTGATCTTGAGTCCATTAAAATTGATGACAGCCAGAATCATGCTTCTCTAGACTTCAAAGCAATGATAAAACAATCCCTTTGACTTACAAGTCCTCTTGTCTCATAGGAGATAAATGTTAATATTTCCCCGTCTTGTGAGAGTACATAGAAGATACCCCTCTTCAGTTGATCCCTAAGGTAGAGCTTGAGAAAGATCCACTGTCTCTCCTGGGAAGTAGAGTGCCAAGACCCAAACAACCACCCCAGGCTGGGTTTTCTCGTACATTAGCTTGTTGATCAGTTTTACTTTAGTGAATGTATTCATTTGTGCCAGCCAGTGCTTCACACACACTTAATAGGGGGTGCCTCCCATGGTACACACTTTGGCCTGTCCCCTAATATGTACCTTTTATGCAACAAAATTCAGGATGTTTTAGAACTATGAATATTGAAAGGTAAACATGAATTTGCCTAAGACTGATTTTCTGCAAGCTAGTTTCTTTTCTCTCAAGATTTATTCATTCATTTGAGGGGGGGAGGGGCAGAGAGAGAGAATCTCCAGTAGACTCCCCGCTGAGTGCGGAGACCCAGGCTGCCTGATCTCATGACCCTGAGATTATGACCTGAGCCGAAACCAAGAGTCTGATTCTCAACGGAGCCACCCAGGTACCCCTGAAAGCTAGTTTCTTAGAAAAAGGAATTGTCTTCTGCAAAACACCATAGAAACCAGTTACAGCTTCCTGCTGATCGCACTAGTCAGCCACTAGACTTGGACCATAGCTCCTGCATCACGCCAGGGTGGGCACTAGGATCTTCCCAAGCAGGATTCCGGGGGTACTGAACCTTCTTGCAAGCTTCCTAAGCCTTGATGCTGCAATTTGAATGCTTGGATGCCTCATCAGATGAAGGCTTCTTACTTATCACCACATATACTGAGCTGCCAATTAGGACTGGAGGCAAAATTCCACCTCGGGATACATTTCTTTTTTTTCTTTTTATAAAGATTTTATTTATTTATTTGACAGAGAGAGACAGCAAGAGGGGGAACACAAGCAGGGGGTGTGGGAGAGGGAGAAGCAGGCTTCCCGCTGAGCAGGGAGCCCGACGCGGGGCTCGATCCCAGGACCCTGGGATCATGACCTGAGCCGAAGGCAGACTCCTAACGACCGAGCCACCCAGGCGCCCCATGGGATACATTTCTTAAATGCATCCCAGCATAACCGATAAGGGAGGAGTTGGTCTTGGAAGAGTCAGATGTCTGGCCACGTGAGGTGGTTGTGAAAGTCCTCAGAGTGTGGTGGGGCAAGAGAGACTAGTGTCTCTGCTACTTATCCTGAGTCCAGGAGCCTTCCCCAATGGACAGTGCTCTAGCAGGTTAGAAATACGCCCTGCCTAGCTGATTGCCTTGTTTGTACCATGTTTATCAGATTGCTTTACATCATTGGTGAACACAGTGTTGCTGAGACAAACATGAATGCTGAATCGTTTCTTGAAAATGAGGCTTTTTGTGCAATTCATTCTACAAATGGTTGAGTCTCTGCCCACTCCGTGATACAGAATGTACTGGGATTTATTTTATAGTAATAACAGATCCTGCTTTCAGTCTTGGAGGGGAAATCCGCCTATTCCTTAATAATGATAATGGAAAATAAATGTGGTAAAAAAAAGTATAAAAGGTGTTATGAGAGTTATAGAGGGAAAAGAAATTACTTTTATTGGCAGTTCCTTGCAAGGGTTTTTGATGGCTTATAAGGATTGGTATAATTTAAGTGTTTAAAGACCAACTAAATGACATTCTACCTGGGAGTGGGAAAGCAAAGGGGGATAAAGTGGAAAATGAGTTTGGTTGGAGTGGAATGCTTAAGGGAGGCATAGTGGTAAATTGACTTTGAAAGACAAGTATCAACACCATACAAGACCCTGGATGCCAGCCTAATAACTTGAATTTTATTGGAGTTACTCCCCAAGAGGATGAATCTGGCAGTGGTATGTAAAGGTTTTGGCATAAGAAGGGGTGTTACAAGGCTGACAGAATCTTCTCCTACCCCTTGGTTTGAATAGGAGGAAAGTAAAGATACAGATATAAAATCCACCCTACGTGGAAGGGTATAGCAAGCATTGTTTGACATAAAGGGTGAAATATGATATTACTGGGGCTGAGCTGAACATAGTAATGGCCATCATCAGAGCTAATGCAACATGGTGCATTGATACATGAAACATATCCCTGTACCTTGGTAAGCTGTCTTCACTGTACTTAGACCACTTGAATTTGTGGTTTTGAAATATTTTTTTTGAAACGTGTGTCAACAAACTTGTTTGAGATGCCTTACCAGCCCTAATACAAAGACATTTATTACAAAATGACAGTTGCCTTTGCCATTTTACTTACTATTGTCAGTCTGATTGCCTCCAGAAAGGATTTAATATGCTTATTAAGACAAAACTGTTATTAAAGTCAGTGTAAAGGGTCAGTGAAAGTTGCTGTGATTCAGAACAGTGTCTCTGTGTGTTCAGGTAGCCAAGACAAATATTATGATAAATAATAAGCTTCAGTAGCAGATTGTTGGAGAAAATTTTTTGACACTGAGTGGTGTGAGAAAACATTCATTATAGAAAAGACCTAGAACAAAAATGGGCACTGTTGTTAATGAGGTTGGCAGAAGGTAAATCGTTCCTCCTGTAGTCACTTCAGGTAATTGTTAGCCAAAATCAGAAAAGTGAATTACAATTCTGTTAAGCCATGTCTGTGGTAAATTATAGTAATGAGTCCATAAGTAATTCTCTGATAGGATATGGTGAATGAATGAAACTTACAGATACTAGCAGTACATCTCAAAATGGTACCCTCACCATCCTTTGTAATGCTTGTTGAAAACCTGGACTTTCATCCTACTGAATGAGCATCTCTGGAACCTCAGAAGTACACATTTTCAATATGATGCCTGGGTGTGCGAGCACGTCTGTGTGTGTGTGTGTGTGTGTGTGTGTGTGTGTGTGTGTATTTTGAGCACCACTGATTCTGAGAAACAGCTGAATAGCTTGTCTCTTAATGTCCCTGGAATGTGTATTTTCTTAATTGAGGTTTTGACAGAAACAGGAATCAGTAGCTTCCTCAAAAGTTGATCAGTTTCTGAAATTGAGGAACTCTTTCTTTTTTACTTTCTTTTTTACAATACCTTTGTTGATCTATATGCTTCGGGTGGCAAAACTCCTTTTGTGTTAGGAAGCACTTGCCTTGTATGCTTGTGGTGGGGGGCAGGGAGCTGCGGGGACACTATCTTTCTGCAACCAGCTGGTGGCTTCTGGGGGATTTCCTGCCATGAGTAACATCCTGGGCTTACCAGCAAGGGATGATATAGAACTAAAGTTTTGCCTTACCTCCTACACGCACAAATCTTAACTAATAAAGGTGTCAAAGTGGGGTACCTGGCTGTTTCTGTCTGTAGAACATGCGACTCTTGATCTCAGGGTTGTGAGTTCAAGCCCCACATTGGGTGTAGAGATACCTTTTTTTTTTTTTAAGATTTTTTTAAAAGTAATCAAAGCGAGGAAAGGAGAAAATGTAACCTAGATTATTTGAAAGAAAAGAAAAGTTTACATCTGATACACTTGTAAGAGAAGTAATAGTCGGTAAAGCGGGCAACCTCACGCACACATTATGAATCCCTTATAAAAAAATGTAGATAAATAAAGGAACAGTGAAATTTGCATACAGAAGGGTCTGCCTCTAATTAGCTTCTTGTTAGAGAATCCTGCCCTACTTTCCTACCACGGGTAGCACTGTCCAACCTGGCAGCATTTTTGTATGAAACCAAAGAGCGTGCAGTCTGGGCTGGATTCCCTGCTGTTTGCATTGAAAAGTTACCAGCTTTCCAGAAGAGTTGAGGGCATTAGATACCCCTGGCCCTGGAAACCACATTATGGTATCCAAGATCAGCTTTAACTTGTTTGTGGCTGAGAAAGAACAAGATTTCCTTACCCCACCCTGGATTTTGGACAAGAGACATTTAGGTGCCCAAAGGCTGGTATTTTCTGTTACAATTGGGGGCAATATTTAGCTTTTGCTAATTTTATTTGGGTCAAGTTGATGTCTCCCATGTTCAGACACTGCTCATGATCAGTATTTCTTTGGATACAAATATGCTAAAATTTCTGGTAAAATTGAGCTCTGATTTGATCTGTTTAGTGAGTATGAATACAAAGATAATTTGCTATTGTTTAGCAAGAGAATATGACGAACAGGTCACACACCATCATTTAAATGAGCATAGGGCGCAAGCAATTTGTATCTAATAACTGATTTCATCAAAAACTTGAACGTAATATGGCTACATTCTGGTTCTCTAGGTGTAACATGAAAGAGATACCGTAGCATTTAAAATAAATGCTGAAGCTGTAGTGAGCAATTAGTAGGCATGAGTAGTATCGGGCTAAATAAATGTGATGAAATAGCATTTTTCTTTCATAGATTATACTCTTATCAGGTAGCCCGTCTCTCTTAGCAGTCACCAGCAATAGCATGGAAGTCATTTTTACATTCTTCTTGGAGTGATGCAGTATTCCTTTCTTTTCCCTGAGCATGATGGGAGCTGTCATTTATTTTCGAAGGTATTAATTCGAAAGCCCTCTCGACTGCTCACATCTTTTTATGTTGAGGACAGAGGTTTAAAATTCATGGACTGTGACTTAAGGCTGCACTGTATCTATTTTAAAGTTTAAATTAATGTTGTGATCGTTTATCATCTGTTTTTATTGTCAAGCCCAAAGAAATTAAGCCTTAGATGAGACAGACAAGCTGGATGTAAGTAGTAGAATCAGTTAACAATTTAACAAGCCCAATTTAAGGTAGAATAGATTGAATTTCAAGCCAGATAGCCCACAGCAGGCACTTGGACCAGTGGGAAAAGGTTTTTTGCTATGGCATTTTTCAGTAGTCTAAGTGATTTTCCTTACGTTAACGGACTCGATTCTCCTGAGAATAAAAAAGGGCAATAAAATTGACCTTGAAGAAAAAAGCTTAGGATGGTTAAGGGTCCTGGTGGACAAATTTGGAGTGACGAGCTCAGAGCCTACGAGTTGGACCTGACCTACAACCTCCTACCTCTCTGATCTTGAGGGAGGTTCTTTGATTATTTACCCTTTCTAAGTTGCCATTCCTTCATTGGTAAATTGAAGGTTGTGAAGAGTAAATTAGATGTTGCATGTACATTTGTAAGTAAAGGACTTGGATTCACAGTGAGGGAAAGCATGGAATTACTGGCTCACATTACCAAGTGCAGGAAGGAGAACGTGGAGCTGGTCTCAGGAAGCACTGGAAGTAAAGACCACCTAGATGCCCAACTGCTACCAGACTCCCACTCTCCATCTCCTGTCTCTGCTTCTCTTTGTGTATGTGTCTCCATGAGGTGAAGGTTACAACTGTTGGAATTCCGAAGGATCACTTTTTTAGTTCTGCTATTAAAGAGCATAAAGCTTCCTTCAGTTTCCAAATTGGAAATGACTAGAATGTTCCAATTACTTGGGCCCTTTGCCAATTTCTGGCCCATTTTCTTTTCTATTTTATGTATTTTAGTAGGGTTGATACATAATGTTAAAAAAGTGATTCAACATCTCTATATGTTATGCTGTGCTTACTACAAGTATAACTACCATTTGTCACCATTTACTATATTCCCTATACTATTACCTTTTATTTCTATGACTTATTCCATAACTGGAAGCCTCCATCTCCCATTCTCCTTCACCCGTTTTGCCCATCCCTCTACCTCACTTCCTCCTGGCAACCATCAGTTCTTTCCCTATTTATAGGTCAGATTCTGCTTTTGGTTTGTTTATTCTTTTTTTTTTTAATTAGACATAGAATGGAAGGATACATTATTTGTCTTTCTGAGCCTTATTTCATTTAGCACAACATCCTCTAAGTCCATCCATGTTGTCACAAATGGTATAATCTCATCCTTTTCATGGCTGTGTAATAGTCTATCATCTATATCTATATATGTATATATATCTATACACGCAAACACACATACACACCGCGTCTTCTCTATTCATTTAACTATTGATGGACACTTACGGAAGCAACCTGTCTTGGCTATTATAAATAATACTGCAATAAATATAGGGGTGTATGTATCTTTTCAAATCAGTATTTTGTTTTCTTTGGGTAAATACCTGGCAGTGGAATAACTGGATCATATGGTAGTTCAATTTTTAATTTTTTGAGGAAGATATTCAAAAATACTGTTTTCCACAGTGGCTATACCAGTTTGCATTCCCGGCAACCCTGCGTGGGTTCCTTTTTCTTCACATTCTCACCGACACTTGTTACTTCTTTCCTTTTGGCCGACTTGTTTTCTTTTTGTGTGTGGTGAGGTGCACTAGCAAGCTTGGCCCAACCTAGCTCAACAACTGCGCCTTTCTCTAGGATCTCAGAGTTCTAAGACTGGCATGCCAACCACAAACACAATTAGAAAAGCATTTTCGAAAAAACTGTCAGGGAGGGCTTGACCTGAAGTTGGGTGGAAGTGACCCAGTACTAACTGGCACCGAAGGTGAAGGGCTAGTGCCTGGCCTGTGGGAGGCACTCTGTGCACGGGGGGCTTATTCTGTAACTTCGTTGTTACTGTTGTTAGTAGTAGAATTGTTTCTCTGTCCTTTCTGAGATGTATTTAGTGTTCTTTCCACCACAGCCTTCTGATCCAAGGAAAATTGAGCGTTAACAACAGGTAAAACTGCCAAGTAGGTAAACCGTCTTCAACCTCTCTTTTTTGCCAACGGTCACTCACCTGGGCCTGCCTGCCTTCCGGTATCTCAAACTTCAAAATTACTTCTCTCACTGTCAGAGTTGATAAAACCACTCTTACTTATTTATGTATTTAAAGATTTTATTTATTTATTTGAGAGGAGAGCACGAGCACGGGGAGAGCCAGAGGGAGAAGCAGGCTTCCCGCTGAGCAGGAAGCCGGATGTGGGACTCAATCCCAGGACCCAGAGATCATGACCTGAGCTGAAGGCAGACGCTTAACCAACTGAGCCACCCAGGCGCCCTAAAACCACTTGTATTTAAATACGACTGATCCCACTAGCCCTAAATAAGATAATTTTCTACTCTAAAGAGTAGTTGATAAATCTTGATGAATCTTTGAGGGTATATTTCTGAACTTGAAAGGTCACCAGTGGGCATGGTGATTGTACATGTCTTTTGCCTGCATGACACACTGCCTCCTCCCCACAAAATGGACATTGTCACACCCCACATTTTGGCCTTTGTTCCCCCAAACCCCCCTTTACCATACCCTCACAGGAGATCAGTAACTCATTTTCTGAAAGATAAGCACACAGTGACACTGGAAATGTATCTTTTCAGGAACCTTAACGATAAGTCATATAGAAATAATGTATATTAAATCCAAACTGCCTGTGAATAAGGTAGTAATAGAGGTGAATTTCCAAACCTCATACTGGAGAAGTGGAAACCAAAGCGAACCCTGCTTTTCCCCATAGATGTTTGCATACTCTGTTGTAGGTACTCTCACACTTCAGGGGATACAAAGAGTTGGCAACTATGGATTCATTCTTAAGGAGATAATCTTAAGAGGGGAAGATGAAATACTGCATAGACAAAGTGAGAGAACACTGGAAAAGAGGGAGAATATGGCGAGGGAAGGCTTTATTTAAGAAAATGTCAGTTATGAACCAATTGTGAAGACTAGGAAATTTGTCATAGCTAAGAAAACTCCAAAACAGGCTCCTTTATGGATTGAAAATTCAACAAATGAACATTGGACTTCTGTACTAGGTAACATTTTTTTTTTTACCTATACAAATTGCCAGGGAGTGTCTTCCTTTCTCAAACTTATCAGTACTTCTCCACTGCTTTTTAAAATTTCCCCATACTACTAACTTGCTAACTTCAGGTAAGCTGAGTCACTGATCCCCAGCAAGGATATATCTACTAAAATCTCAGAAGGTTACCTGAAACAAGATACTCATTTAAATGCGCTATCTCATAGACTCCTAGAGGCTTCTGATAGCACTATAAATACATCTTGTGGAACGAGCAAAACCTGCTTGCAGGTCAAAAGCTATTCTAAACTTGTATTACTTTCAACTGAAGGTTAGATTATTGAACAACAGCTAACCTCTAGGCTCCTAGGTGTGGCTGGAGATAAAATTGAACCCACGAGAAAATCAACAAGATAATGGACTCTAAGTTGAACGTGAGTGTTTATCAAGTGCTCTTTTTAATGAAATCACCACTGTGTTAGGTCTAGAGAAGATCAGCCCTGACAGGGGAAGATTTGAGGCCCCCGAGAACAAGGGCAGCCAAGCCTTATTTCCATGACATTTTCCATGTCTGCTGTGCTTGGCCAGGTCCTCTGCCTACAACATTTGGTACAGCTATCCCGTTTACTTGGTTGTTTTTTGAGTTGTGCTCTTCTGGAGGTTTTCTTTAATAGGTGTTAATTTCTCTGCCTAAATAGAGACTGTTAAGAGAACCAGTTAGGAATGCAGCAACTCAGGAAACTTGATCCTTTGAAAAAGATTTAAATGGGCTCATTTGTGCATTCACAAGGAGGGAGAGAGTAGCCGGGTTGTCAGTGTTGGGGAATGAAGACAGAATTCCTTTTCTTCCACATGGTTATGGTCATCAAGTTTGTAATCCTTGATGTTTCTGTAGAACCCTACATTTTCAAATCACATTCATAAATATTCTTATTTGATCCCATTCCCATTTGATGTCTTACTCTTTTTTTTTTCTTAGTTAGGAAGGAAAGGGAGGAAGTAGTAGAATATAGATTAAATAATAAAAAAAAAAAGTGCTTTGTAGTTTCTTTGAGAGAAGAAATTCTTCCAGACACGAGGACAGTGCATTTGCCTCAGAAGACTCCGCTGCAGTCCAGCATCAGAGACCTTAATAACTCACACCAAAAAAATAATTTGCTTCAGCTGCTTGCTGGTATCAAACGAATATATTAGAGGTTGTTATGATGGATTCAGTTTATTGAAGACTTCCTGAAAGGCTCTGTAAAGTACATTCGTATCCCATTTGCAAAGCTTCCTGAACAGAAACATGTTTATGGGTAATGTGTTCTAGTTCACATCCTCCAAGCCAACATTATAACTCTTGAATTTATGTGGTTTTTATAGAGGGGCTCAGGAATTGAACGTATAGCTTTGTTTTTTTCTCCTACTACTTGTGAAAGAGTCCTAATGGTGATGGTGAACTTGGTGTAGGTAATGTGCTCTTTACAGTGAGGAAATGGAACAGGGTCAATATTCTACCGTGTTGCTGATGAGAAAATGAGTTGATTAGCTTACAACTGCATATGATTGTAGGTAAAAGAAGGAAAAGAGATTTCTAGGTATATTGACTTAATGGGTTTTTATTGACCTAACGGTCTTTTCTTCAACTTTAGAATGGAGGTGGATTTGGAAAGACATGCTATATTTGAACATAAATAGCAGGGCACAGCAGAAAACTTAAATGCACAGAGAAGAAAAGTGAGTGTCATTTTAATGAAGTCATTAAACTTTTTACATCTTGCTTTCCTTGTATATAGAATAAGGGCATTTTCATGCTAAAAATTTTTAGCAGTTCTTATCTTTTTTATTGCTAAGCCCCAAGTACAGAAAGGCTAATTTTAGAATAAGAGGAAAGGCTTCAGTGGCAATGATCCTAGACTGAATTAAAAAGAGAAGATGTGTGTGGGGGGGGATGGGAGTAGGGGTGGGGGCAAGCTGAAGCAAAAACCTTTGCAGAAAGGGCTCTCAATAGATGGATGTTTAAGGTTCCCTGGGTAATAACTTGCTTGACTATAAGCCACATTAAATCCATAGAGAGAACGAAATAAAGATGGATTTATCTGTGTCTGCATTATACTAATGCCAACATAGTTTGTTGAGGATTAATACCATTATGACAGGCATCTAATATACATGACTATATATAATGATCTGTAAAGCTCTCTCTCCTTCCTTCTCTCATTAGATTTGGTTGATTTTTGATAATGATACATATATTTTGAGGATGATATATCATCATTGTATTATCAAAATGAACCAAATTATACTAGGTGGCAAAACATGTTATTCCTAGTTGTCGTTTTGGATTTTATTCTGAAAAAAAAACAAAAAATCAAAAATAAACAAAATAACAAAAACAAAACCCTTAGGTACCAAAAAGAAAAAAAAAAAAGCATAAGGTAATAAGATTCATGAAATGGACATTGCATGCCAATATCTGTAACAAATACAGTTTTAAAATATGTGACAGCAAATGAATGTTTCTTTTTAAACATTTTACATTGTTGACAATGTGAAATAGTAATTGTCTAAGTATTTTCCTTCTAAAAAAACCAAAAAATCAAAAAAACAAAACAACTCTGGCCAGAGTTTTCTGAAATGTAGATATGATTAATTCTTGGTGATCAGTTTTCTATTTATTGTGTATGTAGAACTACGGTGCCATGTGGATCTCCATCAGTAGAACTTAAATTTGAAGACTGTCTGTGCAATAGACCAGTGGGCTAATTGCCGATGTGTGTGGTCTAGTGCTGCAAGAATGTTGTTCCTGCATGTGTCAGGAGTTACATGATCAGGGGCGCCTGGGTGGCTCAGTTGGTTGAGTGACTGCCTTTGGCTCAAGTCATGATCCTGGAGTCCCGGAATCAAGTCCCACATCGGGCTCCCTGCCCGGCGGGGAGTCTGCTTCTCCCTCTGACCCTCCCCCCTCTCATGCTCTCTCTCTCAAATAAATAAATAAAATCTTAAAAAAAAAAAAAAGTTACATGATCAGAACATTGTAAAGGAACCTGAAAATACAGGTGCACGTAATTTTATCTTTATTTTTAAAAAAGATTTTATGTATTTATTTGAGAGAGAGAAAGAGAGAGAGAGAGAGAGAACACAACCCAGGGGGTACATGAGGGGCAGAGAGAGAGGGAGAAGCAGACTCCCTGCTCAGCAGAGAGCCCAACTCAGGGCTCCATCCCAGGACCCTGAGATCATGACCTGAGCTGAAGGCAGACACTTAACTGACTGAGCCACCCAGGTGCCCAAATTTTAAATGAAGATATATTTAACACAAGGTAAAAATATGAGACACCGTAAGTTATACAGACGTATACATGAATTTAATTTGGGGATCCAATCAAAATGCTTTCTCCAAACTTTGAGTTTGTAGCAGATTTGTTTGCCTTCAAATTTTCTCAACAAATAGTCCTCAATATATATAGAACATAGGAATATAGGAGTATTGGAAAATATGTAGAATATAGAAAAGGGAGATAATAGAGTCTACATACACATATAGTCAGCAGTACAATATTTTGTGTATAAAGATGTAGAGAATATTCTTGTAAAGAAGCTATCCATTATGTGAATGTTGGACACCAGGGGAGATTTCTTAATTAAAAAAAAAAAAAAAAAGGCAAACTCAGAGTGAAAAGCTAAGACAGTCATTTGCTATACTTGGAGTTGAGTGCTGGTATTGAGAAGCATGGTTAGGTCTATCAATTGAGTTGTCTCATACACCCTGAAGAACTTAGATTAAAAGTGACATTGTATCTGCACACAAATCGAAAAATGTTATTTTTGAAGATGAATATTCCACTTGTGAAAGAGAAAAGGATAGCGCCTTTTTTTTTTTTTGAGAAAAAGATAGCTTTAATGTAGGTCATCAAACTCCCTCCCCTCTCCACCAAAGCCTGCAAGACAAATCTAAATGATTCAAAGAAATAAACAAATGGCCAAACCCCCAATTAGTAGATGAAAAAAAATTCTGCGAATATTGATTTCTAAATTTTCATGTCACATAGATTTCTCTTGCTTTGGCTAATTCTGTCCAGAATTTAATTCATGTAACATAGGTGTACAGGTAAGTAATACTACATTTCATATTTCTAAAAATTTTTGGTATTCTGGACCACAAAAATTTCATCAATGAAATGGAGGCAACAATCTCCAAGGCTGATATTGGTCATAAAAAATATATCAATTCTCTGGCACCAGATACACAGCTGTCTAAATTTTATCTTAAGTAAAGTGGAATCATACTTAATTTACCATCTCTTCTCCTTTTATGCAAAAGTTATTTCTAGATGAGTGCCCCTCGCCGATTTTTATATTAAATTTTAATTTGGAAAGATACTATTTTACCAGAAAAACCTATATTAAAACTATTATTTCTTACATAGCAAGTCAGTGAAAAAATTAGAAGTCTGAAAACAATTTTTTTTAAGTAGGCTCCATGCCCAGCACAGAGCCCAACATTGGACTTGAGCTCAGGACCCTGATATTAAGACCTGAGTTGAGATCAAAAGTCAGACCTTAACTGACTGAGCCATGCAGGTGCCCCCAGTCTAACAACAGGTTTTGAGTGTGTGGAGCAAAAGTGACTCTCATACACTTTAGGTAGAAAGCTGAATAGTTTACCTTTGGAGTAAAATTGGACCATATTTACCAGAGTTGAAGACAAACACTCAGTGGTCCAACCTATACCATTTATGGGCTCTAGTGAAACATTCATAAAAGAAGATTGAAGATAAATATGAGCTTTTATAGCACCATTTATTTTGATGGTAAATATTGGAACCAACCTAGATACAGGTATGTGTGTACACACATACACACATACACCCACACATATACACACATACACACACACACACTGCAATACCATTTAGTAGTGAAAATAAATGAACCACAGCTATATAGATTAATATAAATGACCCTCAGAAGCATAATTTTGAAATGAAAAATTAAAAAAGCTGCAAAAGAATACAGGCGATAGGACATTTATATAAGCTAAAAGGTACAAAAGAATGCAGTTTTTTTAGTGTTACATAAGTGTTATAAATGCATGGGAATTATAAATCATAATTTCATAATAGTAGTTAGAGGTAGGATGGGGACATTGAAAGATCAGCCCCGTGGAAATGTCTCCACAAGCTATGAAGCATTTTGGCAGTATTGCATTGCTTAAGCGAAGGTGTGGGTACATGAGTACTTGTTGCTTTTTTAATATATTTTTTCATATATTCTAAAAACTAATTGTTTTAAGAAATTGAAACAAGAATGATATATAAAAGATTGGTCAATATATGTAAAATTCCTTAGAGGTTAGTGACTATATTAAATAAATTTCTAACACTATTTTAAAAAAATGGGGGGTGGGGAGGGGAGAAGGGGACACAAGACTGAATAGAAGACACCCTAAATTGCTGATAGTAGTTTCTTTCAGGAAAGAGAGTCAGGGGTTTAAGGTAATGTAAACGGATTATCCTGTACTGTTTGCTAGAACTCTGAATTATGTAATTATTTTACAATAATACATTCCTGTATCCTATAAATAAATGACAAGGGGATAAAAGGAAGATAAAATCTTTGCTATCTAAATACATTTCTTTTTCTCAGACATTCCTGACCTTTTAAATAGTCAGATAAAACAGTTCTAGAAATGAATTTTCTTTTAAGAAGATGTGCAATTTCAAATATTTTTTTTTAAATTAAAAGCTTCGTATTTTGGTGTGATGAATAAAACATTTTGAAATAAAGGACGAATTTTAAGCCTTTACTACATTTTAGAGAATTTGTAGTCTTTGAATTACCTTAAATTATCATAAAGGAAGCATTGATCTTTGCATTGATGAGATTTGATTCACAAAGTGCTGCTAAATTTTCTTAAAAAAACAGAGATGGTTATTGACACTCTTTATATTGAATTGTTATATTAAATTTTGAAATACCCACACTGCTGTCTAAATCATGTAAATAGAATCAAGAATATAAATAGAATAGTGTGTTACTTATTGTTAAAACTTAAGGTGCATTTTTAAATTTATTTAAAGTTTTATTTATTAGAGTGTGAGCGAGCATGGGGTGGGGTTGGGGGGAGGGGCAAAGAGAGAATCTCGAGCAGACTCTATGCTAAGCACAGAGCTTGATGTGGGGCTCGATCTCACGACCCTGAGATGACAACCTGAGCCAAAACCAAGCACTGGACACTGAGCCGACTGGGCCGTCCAAGCACTCCAAGTTGCATTTTAAAAGAATGATTTAACTCAAGTCCTGTTTTAAGTGAAAATAATCCCAAAATAGAACATTTCAAAATGTTAAAAGTCACATTTCCAGATAATCCTGTTTTGAATTCAATATGTATTTTAGAATAGGTGAAGTAATAAGATTTGGAATATTTTTACTACCCACATTTTCAAAAAAAAAAAAAAAATGAAAACTGTATATCAAAACTAGATGAGTATTATAACCTGTCTCTTGAGCTTCAGAACCATATACACACCTAAGTCACTGCTGCCTAATGAACAGTAACAAATCTAAGCCTAAAAGGTCAGTAAATTTCTTATAGGTCCGTGGACTGCATAGAAATGTACAGACTTGGGAAACTAAGCAAAGCAAGGGAAGGCTAATCCATAGCTCCTCTCTCTCCTTAGATTCTGTTGGGGTCGAGTGAGGACTGTGGGGAAGGGTGACTAGTGCTCCTCAAACCATTCTTGATGGTTTTCTAATTCTTTCTCCAGTCCACATGCCCACTGCAGGGACTATCCCTTCCATTCACATGTGTTTTAAGCCCATTTAGGGTTCTGGGGACACCCCTTTCCAAAGTGCTTGGAGTCCCTGCTCTTAGAAAATCAATAGTAGGGTAAGATTGTAATCTTGGTTCGGCAAATCTGCTTTACTGTGTTACAGGAGAAAGGAGGGCAGATCTTTTTTCTGGAAATGAGATAGAATTCAGTATTCTGCCCGCATTATGCCTGTTTTTAGTTACTACCGTATAACACTGGATAACTTCACTGAATGTCTCAAACAACTCAACGATACTATGCACCAATTTAAACTACCTCTCCAAACAAGTATTTCAGTTTTGTTTACTCTTCTGGAATGGTCTAGCCTAAGCCATTGTCTTTAACTAGGGTGAGCATTACTTTTAACTTGGGTTCTTTCTCTGTCCATATGTTGTCAATTACGTGTTCTCTCTGAATCCATATGTTGTCTTCTAAATATCTCTTCAGTCTGTCCAACCCACTGCACGGCGCTCAGTCAGGGTACGAACATTCTTCGCTTCAACCACCTCATCATTCGTTTCCTTCCTTAGAGTCTTACTTTTCTGACCCAAGCTCTACCTCACAGATTTTGCCCAGATAAAAATTTGAAGATGTAATGCCTTTACTTAAAACCCGAAAACTCTTATGATGAAACCTAAACTCTTTAACATGGTTTAGAAGGCTCTGGATATTTTTTGTCTGACTCCTCATTCCTTACTTGCCAATTATTTGTCCAAATCTGACTCACCATTCAAGGCTTAAAATTTGCTAATTTTTCAGTGATATATTTGCTCACCCTTAAACTGGGCTTGGTACGTCCCTGTGTATTCCAGGAATGTCGTTTGCTCTTCTCTGATGATACTCGTCAAATTTCTGATGCCCAAAATTCTGTGATGGTGCAGACCATGCTAGTGCCCTGTTCACGAATGTTACCTAGGTACACAAGGTAGATGTCAATATATGTTGGCTAAAATAATAAAGGAATGATTTGGCACAGTTACTTGTCCAGTCCTCTGTTGCTGAAATCTCCTCAGTGAACCTTAATATAATCTAGTCAAGTCTTCACCATCTAGCAGAGTACCAGCCTGTAATGGGTGCCTCGTTGACATTTTTCACTGCAATAAATGAAAGGAGGAGGAAAATATTGGAGGGAATGCCTGTGAGATTAAAAAGTATAATGAAAAATATCTACAGGGGCGCCTGGGTGGCTCAGTCGTTAAGCGTCTGCCTTTGGCTCAGGTCATGATCTCGGGGTCCTGGGATCGAGCCCCACATCGGGCTCCCTGCTCGGTGGGAAGCCTGCTTCTCCCTCTTCCACTCCCCCTGCCTGTGTTCCCTCTCTTGCTGTGTCTCTCTCTGTCAAATAAATAAGTAAAAAATCTTTAAAAAAAAAAAAAAAAAGAAAAATATCTACAATAGGGTGAAAATAATGAAAGATCTGTCGAAGAAAAGTCTGGAAGGAAAAGTTGTAAAATGTCAGCATGACTGCATGTAAGTGATAGGACTGGGCTTTTTTGTTTGTTTGTTTTTCTCCCTACCTGTATTTCTAAAGTGTATTTAATGGACATCATTAGCTTTAAAATACAGCAAAATATTTTGAAAACTTGAAAAAAATCCACAACATTAGTATTACTGGGGAATGCACCTATATCTTTTGAATGTGTTGATGATCTCTATGAATGTACACATATTTATAATCAACTTTGTACTCCTTGTTAAAAAGGAGGACATCCCAGAGTTACGTGGAAACACATGATGGGAAATCAAATTCTACATTTGGATACTGGAATTTCATTTTCTTTTTCTGCTGGGTGCATGGGTTTAAGAAGATTATATCTGTTCTTTACTTGTATGAACAGGCAGAGTTAGACAACAAACAACCCCTTTGTCAAACAGTAAGGTATAAACACACGAAATTGCACAAGGAGAACTGACTCCCCTTCAGGCTGATCCATATACTTAATGAAGGACACGTGCAAACTTGGCTAGGAGCTCGACAAGTCTGTACAGTTCCTGCTATCTGAAACTGACTTAAGCTATCTTTGTGTAACTTTGATAGTTACTTGCCTGTGGGTTCTTTTAAGAACAATCTGCAAACTAACACTCATCTTCTCATGTACGATCCACCAAAACCTTGACATCACAAGAACTACGAGGTTGTCCTCTTTTATCCTTGCATGGATATGCCAAGGGTCAGAGTGGTCTTATCTGCTCAGGAACACAGATAATGTCAATGAGATACAAAGATCCAGATAAAAGTTTGCCAGGCTGTTAATATGGTGTGTCTGCTTCCCAGGGCAGTGAAATATTTTAGAAATATGGTTATAAGTATATCAACTAGTATGTAAGTTCTCACACACTTGGGATCCAAGATAGACAAAATTAAATGTAGTGTTGGGTACCTTTTTCTCTTGGGTGTTTATAATGCAGTACAAATGATTGGTCAAGATCCAGATCTGTCTCTTTCTCTGGACTGTATCTTGGACTGGATTGAGTTGGTTAAGCACAAGGCAAAGAAAACATTCTTCTCTTTTAAAAGTTAGCATTTAGAATGACATGCAGCCATCACTGCTTATTTATAAACATAAAGGGCTACTTGCCAAAAGGACAGTTTTTAACCACTTTAAATATTCAAAATGAATTCCTTATCCAGTAAAGGAAGGCTGAAGTTTAAGTGAGCTTAGAAAGGAATGTGGCATTTTAAGCAGGCATATTGCTGCTTTTATGATTTAGTCTTTAGATAGAATGTTGGCCATAATAGAAAAAAAAAAAACCACCTTGGAATTTAATTAGAGAAAGTAATTGAGTTCTAGTCCTCACCACAATTTGACCTTGGGCAAGTAACTTAATGCAGATTTCATTGTTTTCACCTTTACAATGGAAATGAAACCTCTTCTCCCCACCTTAAAGGATGGATGTAAGGACAAGTGAATTAATGCAGTAGAAAGTGCTTGGCAAATAGTTAAACACCGTATAAATTTCAAGGCAGGCATGTTGTTAGTTATATAAACAACAGCTTGTTTTGTCTTTTTCATCTGGATTTGTTTGCTTTGTCAGGTTGATCTGGTCCAAGCAATAATTAACCTAGATCTTGAAAAGAAAATTCCATTTGGGATAAGAACCACAAAACCTGAGTGCAGTTGTATTGCAAGTCTTTAGTGGTCAGAAATACTTGACAGCTGGGTAGTTCCAAGACATTTATGCCCTCTTCTTGGACATTGCCAGAAACGGGTTGCTTTGGATCCCTTCTTTAGCCCCCATCTTTGAATGAAAGGCAAATTAAGATATTTTATTTTGGAATTCTATGTGTATCTTGTCTAGATATCAAACAGCCTTATAAAAATGGCTTGCATCATTTAGTGTTTTACATGTTTTTGAAAGATAGGTGGATAGGTAGACCTTGAACCTTGAGAATATCCTATATGTATGTAGATGTTACATCCTTCTTACCAATAAGAAAACCCAGATCCATGTTAACAAAATGACTTCTCTAAAATCACAAATCAGTTGTTTGTTGGGCAAGGTGAAGGGAGATTAGAATCGAAAGACATAAATAGGAATACTTCTTATTCCACATAATATTGCAGTTCTATAATGTTGCTTTGTTTTCCCACACTTCTGTAGCTGTGCCATCTACCTGCCTTCTTGAAGGCCTGCTAATCAGTAGCTCCAACATTACCTCCTCAGAGATACATTGTCTTATGTAGTTAGGTGCTCCTCCTACATACACTCCTAACAAAGCACTGATCATGTTCTGTTGTTTGTTGGATTTCTTCTGCTTCACCAACTGGTCTGTAGAAGGTCTTGATCATTCACAGAACAAAGTGCGTAGTGGATAAACGGATGAACTTTTTATTTTATGAGAATCAATGCAGATCTAGCTGATTCTTAAGACCTACTAGAGTTTTTACTAAATCATACCTTGTTGGCTTTCTTTGGAGCTCAGATTCTGCATCCTTTTCCCAACATCTGGGCACACTTATTCCCAAATTTCTACATACTCATTACTGTCTCCAGTAAAAATCTTAACACGGACAGGAGGTATTTTAAAGAAGGTTTAGCCTGAGTATCTGTAGTTTACCTTTACTTTTGTTATTTAGACTGATTCTCAATTTATGATTCAGTACGATTTTTTTTCCCTGAAGTTCAACCCCCTAATTTTTCTTTTTTTTTTTTAATTTTATTATGTTAGTCACCATACAATACATCATTGGTTTTTGATGTGGTGATCCATGATCCATTGTTTTTGTATAACACCCAGTGCACCATGTAGTGCGTGCCCTCCTTAATCACCGGGCTAACCAATCCCCCCGCCCCCTCCCCTCTAAAACCCTGTTTGTTTCTCAGAGTCCATAGTCTCTCATGGTTCATCTCTCCCTCCAATTCCCCCCACCCATTTTTCCCTTCCTTCTCCTAATGTCCTCCATGCTATTCCTTATGTTCCACAAATAAATGAAAGCATATGATAATTGACTTTCTCTGCTTAACTTATTTCACTTAGCATAATCTCCTCCAGTACCATCCATGTTGATGTAAAAGTTGGGTATTCATCCTTTCTGATGGCTGAGTAATATTCCATTGTATATATGGACCACATCTTCTTTATCCATTCATCTGTTGAAGGGCATCTCGGCTCTTACCACAGTTTGGCTATTGCGGACATTGCTGCTATGAACATTGGGGTGCATATGGCCCTTCTTTTCACTACATCTGTGTCTTTGGGGTAAATACCCAGGAGTGCAATTGCTGGGTCATAGGGTAGCTCTACTTTTAAATTTTTGAGGAACCTCCAAACTATTTTCCAAAGTGGCTGTACCAACTTGCATTCCCACCAACAGTGTAAGAGGGTTCCCCTTTCTCCCCAACCTCTCCAACATTTGTTGTTTCTTTCCCTGTCCATTTTTGCCATTCTAACTGGTGTAAGGTGGTATCTCAATGTGGTTTTGATTTGGATTTCCCTGATGACTAATGATGATGAACATTTTTTCATGTGTCTGTTAGTCATTTGTATGTCTTCTTCAGAGAAGTGTCTTTTCATATCTTCTGCCCACTTTTTGACTTGATTATCTGTTTTTTGGGTGTTGAGTTTGAGAAGTTCTTTATAGATTTTGGATACCAGCCCTTTATCTGTAGTGTCATTTGCAAATATCTTCTCCCATTCTGTGGGTTGCCTCTTTGTTTTGTTGACTGTTTCCTTTGCTGTGCAGAAGCTTTTTATCTTGATGAAGTCCCAAAAGTTCATTTTTGCTTTTGTTTCACTAGCTTTTGGAGATGTATCTTGAAAGAAGTTGCTGGATTCCTGTCTCACATTGAGGTCTTTCATCCACTTTGAGTTTATCTTTGTGAATGTCAACCCCCTAATTTTGATTTTTTTTTTAAAATAACCAAATCCTGAGGTCTTTTTTTTTTTTTTTAAAGATTTTATTTATTTATTTGACAGAGACACAGTGAGAGAGGGAACACAAGCAGGGGGAGTGGGAGAGGGAGAAGCAGGCTTCCCACTGAGCAGGGAGCCCGATGCAGGGCTCGATCCCAGGACTCCGGGATCATGACCTGAGCCAACACCCTGGGATCATGACCTGAACAGAAGGCAGACGCTTAACAACTGAGCCACCCAGGCACCCCCCTCCACCCCCTGTTTGGATTTTTTCATCGAAATCCTCATTTCAGTATCCATGTTCCAGAATCTTGGTCTTGGTGTGCCAGTATCCTCTCACTGTACTCCCTCCAATAAACTTCTTTTCAGCTTCTAAACTTTGATTTTAGTATTATAAAATCCTTCAAGGTATGTCTCCACTTTGATAAAATAATTTGTCTCACTTAAGCCTGGTGGTCATGGGATTTGCCTCCTAAGAAAAGATTTTTCTTAATGCTGATTGTTTCCCTTCCTGTATGTATTTTGAAGTCTAATCTATACATGGATTTTCTGTCACCAACTTTTGCTTGTTCACATATGCTTTCTAACGGGTATTGAACTTCCAGAATCTTTCCTGTTACATTGCTCATGTTAACTTCTTGCCTGGACTATCTTTGGTCAGTGTATGCAAATAAGTAAACTGATCTTAAATGTCAAAACTCAAACTTTACCGTCCCAGGAATATTCCACAACTCACCCTTCACTTTATCCTTTATTCTCATGAACCTCGTTATTCCACCTAGTAGCTTCAGCCTACTTGCTCTACATTCCCAGCACCCCCCTCTTCCCTGACAAACACAATATATTCATTTATACACAGCTATACATCCAGAATAACAGTAACCTATTTATGACAATGAGAAATAACATAAAAATGAAGGGGAAGTTTTTTCCTCAGTCTCCTTCATTTATAGATAAATGTGAGATCACCAAAGTCTCTCCAAATATCAGAGTTGATAATAAGACTTCCCTGGATGATTTAGGTCAGTTGCATGTGAATGCATCTCTTCTAATTACTCAAATAGGGCAACTGTTAGATGAAAGTATGATCAGAGAATAATAGGATAGCTTGGCTTACCGGATTCAAAGAAATAATATTGTTGATATGGCATTAAAATAAAATTAACCTATAAAATAAGTATTTAGTATTCAAATATGTTCTGTACCTACATTGACAAAACAAGTGATTTAATATATAATTTATCAATCACAATATGTTTATATATATATATATATATATACACACACACACACACACATGCACAGATATATATGTAAATACCCCTTTCGAGTGACCTGAGAAAAAGAAAATGTTAATTAGTGATTAATTTAATTTACATGTCAATTAAATTTTTTCTGTGTAGAATGCAACTTTATTTTTATTTTTTTTAAAAATTCAATTAGCCAACGTATAGTACATCTTTAGTTTTTGATACAATGTTCAATGATACATTAACTGTGTATAATAGCCAGTGCTCATCACATCACGTGCCTTCCTTATAAATTTTTTTTTTTTTTTAATTTGGTAAGCATTCTATCTCTTTTTCCTCTTTATCTAAAGCTAAATTCTTTTCCTGGGAAGTTCAGAATTCTGACATATAAATTGCAGTTTTATTCTGCAGAATTATCGTAATTTAATTTTGCCTCCCAAGGGCCAAGTGATGGTTTTTTTTGCTAGGATAATTCATGAGATGATGTAGAAAAACATCACTGTGATTTTTTGGGGGTGATCCGATCAAATGACGAAACAATGGAAAGAAGTTCTCTTCTATATCATGGACTTCAACTGGCCTTTGTTGTCATCCTTGTTCACAAGAATATTTTCCCTTACTATGTGAAATGGGATAGAAGTAAACATACGATTATGCAAAATGATAGGTCGGCTTTCCCTACGGATTAGTGGCAAGAGCCAGTTAGTATTTTCTGACTTGTCTCCTTAACGGGTGGATGAAATCAGAAGCTATATGAATAAGATAAAGCAAAAATTATGTCTGTTTACTCCCACGGTGGTTCTTTCATTTAGCTTTGAAATTCTATTAGAAAACCAGTAGCTTTGGGAAAGCTATAACTCAGAAGTAGTAAACTCTAAAAAGAAGCGTTCTTATAGGTCTCCCCTAAGTAAGGTCACGTTTCTGTAGATTCTCCACTCATTTTCATATTGTTAAAGTTATTTCAAATTTATGATCTCTAAATATGCCTTCAAGCTTTCTTATTTGTTGAAATAGTTTCTTAGTCTTTGTAGTTTCTTGCATATACAGATGTTTAAAATATTAACACATTAACCTAGTTTAACCTGTCAGTGAAGTCTTACACACAGTTTCTTGTTGACAAAATAATCATTTGTTCCTAGATTCTATAAACATTCAATAAATTTCTCTAAATTCCCCTTCTTTCACCCTCTTTAAATTTTGTGTCAACTTTTGACTTTAGCTGAAGTTTATTTGGTTTGTTATTCAAGATCTACTTCTAAATTTTCTTCTCAAATTCTATTTAGACACTCCAAGTTTCTGTTTATTTTTAAAAAGAAATCTTCGTAACCCCCTTGTTTTGCAAAAATAAAAGGTCTCATTAGGATTTGCATTTTAAAAAATTACACATGACATACACGTAAAATAACAAACGATGTACATGTAAGCATGTAGATTTAAAGGGAACCTGTTGAAGGAACTGTGAAGTCTCCAGTGTGTCTTTGATCTCTCCACCCTATTAAGTTAATCATCCTCTTCTTTTCTTTTCTTTTTTTTTTGGTTAGAATTGCTTTGAATTTATTAATTAATGTGAAAGAAATTTATATGTTTACAATGCAAAATTATCTCCTTCATGAACATAATATGTTTCACCATTTGATTTTTGTTTTAGGTACTTTAACTTCGGCATTTTTTTCCACAAATATTTTTGTACACTTTCTTAGGTAATCCCTAGATACTTCACAATTTTTGTTGCTTGTATAAATGGTATTTACTCTATATTTTCTGGTTTGTAATGGATGAATCCTATTGACTTTTTTAAAATTTATTTTATTATGTAAATCACCATACATTACATCATTAGTTTTTGATGTAGTGTTCCATGATTCATTGTTTTTCGTATAACACCCAGTGCTCCATTCAGTATGTGCCCTCTTTAATACCCGTCACCAGGCTAACCCATCCCCCCACCATCTCCCCTCTAGAACCCTCAGTTTGTTTCTTAGAGTCCATAGTCTCTCATGGTTCGTCTCCCCCTCCAATTCCTCCCCTTCATTTTCCCTTCCTAATATCTTTTTTTTTTTTTTAACATATAATGTATTATTTGTTTCAGAGGTACAGGTCTGTGATTCAACAGCCTTACACAATTCACAGTGCTCACCATAGCACATACCATCCCCAGTGTCCATCACCCAGCCACCCATCCCTCCCACCCTCCACCACTCCAGCAACCCTCAGTTTGTTTCCTGAGATTAAGAATTCCTCCTATCAGTGAGATCATATGATACATGTCTTTCTCTGATTGACTTATTTCGCTCAGCATAATACCCTCTAGTTCCATCTACGTCGTCGCAAATGGCAAGATTTTTTTTTTGATGGCTGCATAATATTCCATTATATATATATATATATATATATATATATATATATATATATATATACACCTCATTTTCTTTATCCATTCATCTGTTGATGGACATCTTGGCTCTTTCCATAGTTTGGCCACTGTGGACATTGCTGCTATAAACATCGGGGTGCATGTACCCTTTCAAATCACTACATTTGTATCTTTGGGGTAAATACCCAGTAGTGCAATTGCTGAATCATAGGGTAGCTCTATTTTCAACTTTTTGAGGAACCTCCATACTGTTTTCCAGAGTGGCTGCACCAGCTTGCATTCCCACCAGCAGTGTAGGAGGATTCCCCTTTCTCTGCATCCTCGCCATCATCTGTCTTTCCTGACTTGTTAATTTTAGCCATTCTGACTGGTGTGAGGTGGTATCTCATTGAGGTTTTGATTTGGATTTCCCTGATGCCGAGCGATGTTGAGCACTTTTTCATGTGTCTGTTGGCCATTTGAATGTCTTCTTTGGAAAAATGTCTGTTCATGTCTTCTGCCCATTTCTTGATTGGATTCTTTGTTCTTTGGGTGTTGAGTTTGATAAGTTCTTTATAGATTTTGGATACTAGCCCTTTATCTGATATGTCACTTGCAAATATCTTCTCCCATTCTGTAGGCTGTCTTTTGGTTTTGTTGACTGTTTCTTTTGCTGTGCAAAAGCTTTTTATCTTGATGAAGTCCCAATAGTTCATTTTTGCCCTTGCTTCCCTTGCCTTTGGTGATGTGTCTAGGAAAAAGTTGCTGTGGCTGAGGTTGAAGAGGTCGCTGCCTGTGTTCTCCTCTAGAATTTTGATGGACTCCAGTCTCACATTTAGGTCTTTCAACCATTTTGAGTCTATTTTGTGTGTGTGGTGTAAGGAAATGGTCCAGTTTCATTCTTCTGCATGTGGCTGTCCAATTTTCCCAACACCATTTGTTGAAGAGACTGTCTTTTTTCCATTGGACGTTCTTTTTTTTTTTTTTTTTTTTTTTAAAGATTTTATTTATTTATTTGACAGAGAGAGAGATAGCGAGAGCAGGAACACAAGCAGGGGGAATGGGAGAGGGAGAAGCAGGCTTCTTGCCGAGCAGGGAGCCCGATGTGGGACTCGATCCCAGGACCCTGGGATCATGACCTGAGCCGAAGGCAGATGCTTAACGACTGAGCCACCCAGGCGCCCTCCATTGGACGTTCTTTCCTGCTTTGTCGAAGATGAGTTGACCTAGAGTTGAGGGTCCATTTCCTCTCTATTCTGTTCCATTGATCTATGTGTCTGTTTTTGTGCCAGTACCATACTGTCTTGATGACAGCTTTGTAACAGAGCTGGAAGTCCGGAATTGTGATGCTGCCAGCTTTGCATTTCTTTTTCAACATTCCTCTGGCTATTCGGGGTCTTTTCTGGTTCCATAAAAATTTTAGGATTTTTTGTTCTATTTCTTTGAAAAAAAAAAAGATGGTATTTTGATGGGGATTGCCTTAAATGTGTAGATTGCTCTAGGTAGCACTGACATCTTCACAATATTTGTTCTTCCAATCCATGAGCATGGAACGTTTTTCCATTTCTTTGTGTCTTCCTCAATTTCTTTCATGAGTATTTTATAGTTTTCTGAGTACAGATTCTTTGCCTCTTTGGTTAGATTTATTCCTAGGTATCTTATAGTTTGGGGTGCAATTGTAAATGGGATCGACTCCTTAATTTCTCTTTCTTCTGTCTTGTTGGTGTATAGGAATGCCACTGATTTCTTGGCATTGATTTTATATCCTGCCACTTTACTGAATTCCTGTATGAGTTCTAGCAGTTTTGGAGTGGAGTCTTTTGGCTTTTCCACGTAAAGTATCATATCGTCTGCAAAGAGTGAGAGTTTGACTTCTTCTTTGCTGATTTGGATGCCTTTGATTTCTTTTTGTTGTCTGATTGCTGTGGCTAGGACTTCTAATACTATGTTGAATAGCAGTGGTGATAGTGAACATCCCTGCCATGTTCCTGACCTTCGGGGAAAAGCTATTTTCTTGATAATTTTATGTCTGTATTCAGTTTTGCAGTTATTGAAATTTACATAGACTAGTAACATGTGTGTTCTTTTGCCAGTTCTTAAAAACATTATAAAGGTTGGGGTGGCTGGGTGGCTCAGTCAGTTAAGCGTCTTCCTTCAGCTGGGGTAATGATCCCAGGGTCCTGGGATCGAGTTCCACATTGAGCTCCCTGGCTTGCAGGGAGTCTGCTTCTCCCTCTGCCTGCCGCTCCCCTTGCTTGTGCTCTCTTTCTTGCTCTCTCTCTCTCTCTCTGACAAATAAATAAATAAAATCTTTAAAAAAATTATAAAGATTCTTCTGTGTGATATGAAAAGCTTTCATACACTCATTTTCACTAACCCAGAAAATTATATCCTGTGGATGTTACCAATATATACTTACACATTCCTCTTTCTAGGGATATTTGCTTTGTTTTAGGATTTGCATATATATAATGCTGCTGTATAAACATGGGCTCTTGAATAAAATTTTTAGGCATATATGAAGCTCTATCCTGGCTTTTCATTTGTTCAAAATCCACATTGTATTCATATTGAATATCAGGATGCGTTTTGAAAATAATTACAATAGTTTAAGTTACTACAAACTATGTAATCATTATTTTAAATTGTATACAAAATACCAGCCTAAGAAGCATTGTATTTGGCTCACAAATATGAAGGGACTTTAGTCACTGTGAGAAAATACTCTGTAGATAGAATTTAAAACTATAAAATATTGAATGAAAAACGTGAGGCAATTTTATGTCTTTTTAAATGTTTTTTTTTCTGAATTTATTCAACAATAAAGTTAGAGTGCTAATTGAAATTAAGGTCTGATTACCTGTTTCTATTCCTTTTTGTTGTTCTTAGAGTCTGTTAATAGCTTTGGATATCCACCTTCCCAAAATTAAGTCATTAGTAATGAGAAATAAGTCTTTAAAAACTTTTTCCTTTTTGGAATGTCGTGGTACTTTTAATAGCATCTTCCATTAGGAAGAACAGTAGCTTACTCCATATTTAGAGTAACACTGGGACAGTGTGATTTTTGTATGGTAAATCATAAATCTGTGATATATTTGGGAATAATGTCTTTATGCCTTGGAGTAGATTTTATTCTTTTTTTTTTTTTTTTTTTAAGATTTATTTATTTGAGAGAGAGAAACATGCACAAGCATGGGGCAGGAAGGGCACAGGGAGAGGGGGAGAGAAACTTAAGCAAACTCTGTGTTGAGCATGGAACCTGATGCAGGGTTCTGCCTCACAACGCTGAGATCACAACGTGAGCTGAAACCAGGAGTTAGATGTTTAACCAACTATGCCACCCAGGCACCCCTACTTATTAATTTTTTAATTTAAATTTTAATTAACATACAGTGTGCATTATTGGTTTCTGAAGTCGAATTCAGTGATTCATCACCTAGTACAAAACCCAGTGCTCATCATAACCAGGTGCCGTCTCTAATACCCATCACCTATTTAGCCCATCCCCCATCCACCTCCCTTCATCAACCCTCAGGTTGTTCTCTATTGGTAAGAGTCTCCTATGGTTTGTTTCCCTCTCTCCTTTTTTTCTTTCTCCCTTGCCCATATGTTCATCTGTTTTTTTTCTTAAATTCCACATATGAGTGAGATCATATGGTATTTGTCTTTCTCTTATTTCACTTAGCATAATACACTCTAGCTCCATCCATGTCATTACAAATGGCAAGATTTCATTATTTTTGATGGCCGGGTAATATTCTATTGTATATATATACACACCACATCTTCTCTATCCATTCATCAGCCAATGGACATTTGGGTTCTCTTCCTAGTTTGGCTATTGTTGATAATGCTGCTATAAACATTGGGGTGCATGTACCCCTTTGAATCTGTATTTTTGTATTCCTTGGAGTAGATTTTAAATTGTAGACCACTATTGCAATGTGAAGGAAAATGCAGGTTGAACATATTAGTTGCATACCTAGTAAAAATAAAATGTAGATTAACAATAAAACATATTAAATTTTTGATCAATTAGTGTGTAAAAAATATATATGCAGCACAATCTATGGGTTAGGCACATGGATTTTAGCCAGTCACACCTGATGAGTCCTGATTCTGCATAAAGACTTTGTGGAATTGGAAAATGACTAAATCTCTCTGTATTGAGTTGTTTCATAAATGAAAGGGGAATAAAGATAGTACCTACCTCATAGAGTTGTTCTGGGATTAAGTGAGATTGTATACCAAAATGCTCTTTGCAGTATCTGACGTAAGTACTAAATACATGTTAGCTCTTATTAAGAGCAATTCTAGGGACAGCGTCATTCCCTAGTAAAGTGTAGTGAAGATAGAAGACTCTTATATTAATATATTCAGTGAAAATCGACTCCATTTAGAAAAACTCTGACAAGAACTTCCAGGAGCCATAAGATCAAGTAGTCTTTTCCTGAATAACAATACATCTAGATGCTTATTTATATATATTTTTAAAAGATTTTATTTATTTGACAGAGAGTGCGAGAGAGCACGAGCAGGGGGAGTGGAGAGGGAGAGGGAGAAGCAGACTCCCCGCTGAGCAAGGAGCCCGATGTGGGGCTCCATCCCAGGACCCTGGGATCATGACCTGAGCCGAATGCAGATGCTTAATGACTGAGCCACCCAGGTGCCCCTAGATGCTTATTTTAAAAGGAGAAACTTAAAATTGGGGAAAAACTGCTTGCAAGGAAATATTATTTGTAGCTGAGTACCAGAAATAAGTGGAAGGAGCCAAAAGTAAGTCCATTTCACTGGATAGAGTATTTTGCAGCCATTAACAGTAATAATTAAGGTGGTTATGGTAAGACATAAAAAATGCTTACAGCAAAAGTGAAAGAAAAATCCAATTAAGAAACTTGTGTGTATATATATTATGAGGAGAACTATAAAGATGGACCAGAAGGGAGCATAGTTTCCTGTTGACCCAGTGACTATGAATAAGAATTGATCAGGGATTTACGGGGTGCAGCCTACTAACTTAATGCCAAGTGTTCTTGGCATCTAAGCTAATTGATTAAGGAGTAGCATGTGAAAATTTCCCAAGGGCTTGCTTTACTCCCCACTAACTCAATTCTGTCTCCTCCCAGAGCGAGCTCGCTCAGTCAACTCTCTTCTCTATGTCTTCATCTGCATGTCTCATCAAGAACGTGGCAGTAACAAGTTGACTGAATATGAAATACTCAGAAAAAAAAAAAGTTAAGCAAGCGATGTCAGTGTTCAAGCGTTCTTTCTGAGCAGCGCAACTTCATAATTGTGTGCTGACTACAAAGACATTCTGTCTCCTCTCTAAATTGTTCAGCTGCCAGACAAACTTGTTTTTTATATAACAGGATTAATGGTAGGACTACAAGTACAAACCTAGTTTGTTGGCCCAAACAAGTTAGGAGTTTGCAAAGGTGCAAGGACATGAGAATGATGGGTAGAACCCAGCAGTTAAGTGACAGATGGTATTACTCATGTTGTTAGCCTCCAGGCCCCAAAACTCCAATCTTCATCTTTTCTGTATAAGATAAGGCTTTATAAGGAATACTATCTGTGAGAAACATTCTTCTTTAGCAAGCGTGTATAGGCTTGCTTTATTGCATCCTCAATTTCAGACTCTCCTATCAGAAAAGTACAGGTCACTGATGTGAATTGTGTGCTGGATGACTGTTGAGTTGACAAAGGCATTTTTTTTTATTCACAAAAATAAGCTGTATGGTTTAATGATACATTCTGTGATTTTATAAAGGGGAACCAATGATGGAATGGTATGAAGGCAATGGTTTTTACTATAAATCATAACTCTGTTCTCAAGTAGGATGTTAACATATGTTAAAGGTAGAAGTGTGATTGACCAGCCAGTTTGATTTCACTTAAAGAAAACCACATGTTCATCATTGTAGTCAAACATCTGTTATGAGTACGAGATAGCTACAATAATTTCTAAGATGGTCCATTGAATGGTACAAGATACTACAGAAATTTTTCTTGCATTGTAATTTATTAGTTTCATAGTCAAACAGTGAATACGTGGATTTATGCAAAATGGTTTTGGGTTGTATTGTTAACCCAAGACACCCTTTTTTTCAATATTGGCTATATATTAAATAATACAAACTTAGGGGACACCTGGGTGGCTCAATCAGTTAAGTGTCTGCCTTTGGCTCAGGTCATGATCCCAGGGCCCTGGGATGGAGCCCAGGGCCCCAGCTCCTGGCTCCCTGCTCAGTGGGGAGTCTGCTGCTTCCTCTCCCTCTGCCCCTCCCCCCTGCTCATGTGTGCACACTCCTGTGCACGCTCTCTCAAAGAAATAAAATCTTTTAAAGAAATAATACAACTTTAGAACTAGAAGGGACTTTGAAAGCATTTAATTTACTAATTTGGACTAGTCATTGTCACCTATATTCTTGTTGAAAACAAAGATTTCTCTGGACTGGGAGAGGTGTTCTCATTCCGTACATTGTCATTTCTTGTTATAGCACTCTATCTCCCTGCCCCCTGATACAGCCCCCTTTGTTTCCTATGCGGAAGAACATTGAGGAATCTGAAATAGATGACAGAGTCAGATGCTGCTTTGCAAAAGCAGTGCCACCAAGTGTGTATGGAAAATGCCTGGCAGAGCTCAGATGATACTTCTGAAGAAACCATTTAAAGTTATCCTCAAATCTGCCATACCAAGCTCCAAAGCAGCAGAAAATTTGTCATCCCCTGCAGCTCCTTTATTCGATGCTTGCTTTTAAGAGATTGATGGAGCAGGAAGTAAGTGAAAATAATTGACCAGATACTCTTTCGTTTCATCCACTTGGCATTTGTACTTGTAAAATAAAAATAATTGGAAATCATCAAATCATTATTTTCATCCAGAAAACTTAAGAAATCTGTTAAAATACACTGTCAAAACATGTGAGAAGATTGTCAAATTTATTTACTTGTCTCCCATGAATTAAGACCTACCTTGTGCTTGGCACTGGGCTAAGCCCTGAGGGTACAATAAAAAGAAGAGATGCTCTCTGTTTTCAGAAACTTGCAAGCTACTATGACTTTATCAATTAGAATTCTACATTAAAGATTATCTCCTCTAAAGAGTTTGATAAGTATTATTAATAGGGTTTCCACCCCCCCACCCCCCCCCCCACCCCACGCTTCTGTTTTTCTCTCCTCAAACTTACTTACTTCTCGGGCACCTGGGTGGCTCAGTTGGTTAAGCGACTGCCTTCGGCTCAGGTCATGATCCTGGAGTCCCAGGATCAAGTCCCACATCGGGCTCCCTGCTCAGCAGGGAGTCTGCTTCTCCCTCTGACCCTCTTCCCTCTCATGCTCTCTCTTTCAAATAAATAAATAAAATCTTTAAAAAAAACAAAAAAAAAAACAAAAAAAAAACTTACTTCTCATGGCGCTATTTATGAAAAAGGTGGCCTGAATAAAGAAAGTCATGTGAACAAACAAAGCTTCAATTTCAAGTCACAAGTATATAAATCAGGCAATTTGGTCTGGGATCTGAAGTTTGAAAGGTTGGTGGAGGATTCAGTTTTCCTGTTTTCAGATTACTTGGGATATGGCCTAGCTTAACAGTTCATGAAAATAAGCCCTTGGTTGACAAGGCAACAATTAAAAGCACTTTTTTTGGCGTGTGTAACATTAAGAGTCATGTGTAAAATAAGAATGTGTAAATAACTTGCATGGTCTGAGTTACCCTAGTTAGTACGTGGGAATGACCATCCACATGCACAGATGTGGCATTCTCTGAATATTATTATGAGGGCATGTACCTTAAAGAAACGTTAGCCCATTACTAGAATTTGGCTGTTAGCCTTCAAATTACAAGTGTCAGCTGCAGTTTCACCAAGCACTCGGAGGCAAACTATACAAAGCATGTTACAAATTTGGCTACAACATACCAGTCAGCCTCCTAATCTTTTTAGTGATGTCCTTCTGATAAAATCAGAGTAGTATGTACAAATGCCAGAATTTTTAAATTTATATCTAACCATATGTTCTCTCTCTCCAATATTTCTTTTCCATACCTCTCCCAAAATAACTATCCTCCTGAATCCTATGTTCATCATTTCTTTGATGTCCTTTATATAGTTTTATTGCATTTATAGGTATACCTAAAAAGGATGTATTTTTGTTATAGGAGTTTCAAGCTTGATAAAAAGGGTTTATGCTGTATGTAATCTTTTGGGCCTTTTTATATATTATTTGTAAGATTCATCCATATTGTTGTGTCTCACTATAGTTCATTATTTTGACTGCTGTATGTATTTGTATACATTAGATTGGGCGGATTTACCATAGTTAATTCATCTACTTCCCTATTGATGGGACATTTCTTTGGAATGAGACAGTGTGCAAATATTTTTCTCCAGAAATATTCCCGGCATCTGTAGGATTCTTTCACAATTAACCCTTAGATTTTTTTCCATCTGCAAACCGTATCATGATTATTTCCAGGTTTTTGATACTTTATTTTTTTAAATTTTATTTTATTATGTTATGTTAATCACCATACATTATATCATTAGTTTTTGACGTAGTGTTCCATGATTTCATTGTTTGCATATAACACCCAGTGCTCCATTCAATACGTGCCCTCTTTAATACCCATCACCAGGCTAACCCATTCCCCCACCCCCCTTCCCTCTAGAACCCTCAGTTTGTTTCTCAGTCCATAATCTCTCATGGTTCGTCTCCCCCTCCGATTTCCCCTTCATTGGTTTTTGATACTTTAAAACATGTTGCTATGAATGTTCTTACATGTCTCTCAGGGAATACATGTTTAAGAGCCTTCCCCGGATATATATATTCAAGCGTAGACTTGTTAGGTCATAATAACTTTATTATTTTCTAGAGCAGTTGCATCATTTTACATTTTTATCAGCTATTGTAGATTCACATGTTAACTAATACTTGATGGTGTCAACCTTTTTAATTTTTGCCAATCAAATATACATAAAATTGTGTCCTTTTGTGGTCTTGATTTGCATTTACTGAATCACTTTTTAATATCTCTTCATAGTTTATTGATATGTGGTTCCCTTTCTATAAAATGCCTATTCATGTCTTTTTTTTTTTTTTAATGTGGAAAACACTGTTGGATGCCTGCCCAATACTTTTTCCTTTTTTTTGAGATTTTTTTTGAGAGAGAGTGTGCATGCATGCATGAGCGCGCGCGCGCGCACACACACACACACACACACACCCCCCCCCCACACACACACGAGTGGGGGAGGGGCAGAGGGAGAGAGAATCTGAAGCAGACTCCACCCTGAGTGCAAGCCCAACCCGGGGCTCATTCTCATGACCATGAGATCATGACCTGAGCTGAAACCAAGAGTTGGAAGCCTAACCAACTGAGCCACTCAGGCACGCCCCCCTTTTCCTTATTATTATGAGACCCTAACTTTTCTTTCTCCTTTCCTTTTTTTCTTTCCTTTACCATCCTTCCCTTCCTTTCTTTCTTTTTTCAGTGAGGATAGGGCAATATGACCAGCTAAAAAAATGCTTTCTCTTCAGATTCCTTCCTAGCAAGGGATGGACACATGACCTATCTAATTGTAGCTATTGAGATTCTCACTTAATAAAACTACTCAGGATGAAAATTTCATATAGATGTGTTTATTTTCATGTTTGGCTTGTGCAATTTGAAGTGGGAAAAATTATTATTTAGAACTTACAGTATTTGAACAGTTATTGTACTTTCCAACTCTCAGATATATCCAAAGACAGAAGGAACAATTCTGTGAAGTAGTGAGATTCCTATCACTGGACACACTCAGTGTTGCGGCCCTGTAGTCTCCCTCCCTCACTATCCCTCAGAGCTCCTGATTTATCATTGAGGATTCATGTAGTTCTTGAAAAGTTCATTTCAATCCTAGCTCTTAAAGTAGAACACATGATTAAGGCTAAGCCAAACAGCTGATTTAATCTGTGAGTCAGTTAATAGTAATTGGCTGTTGATTGAGCAGGTGACTTAAGGCAGTCTATCCTAGTGAGCCTAGGACTTTGCTTTGATTAACAGGGCAAAGTTCCTTTTGGATGTAAAGAAGGTACCCTGATGGCATGGGGACTGTTGGCTCTTTGCTAACCATAAGAAGAATTACCTTTAGGAGGATTCAACACCATGGAGTACCATGAAGAGACATGGATAGAAGGTGGAAACCATGGTGTTCTTGTTTTGCCCCTGAATTAATACTTCTTTAAAATCCAATTTACTTCTGAACTTCAGTTATATGAACCAATAGAGTATCTTCAATATTTAAGCTGATTAGTTGGGTTTCTCTTACTTGAAATGTGAAAGCGTTCTAATGGATACATTCAAACATACACTGGGTAACACCATGGAAGGGATGTGAGAAAAGGGATTTGGATTATAAACTGGTAGTTGAACTGAATGGTCTTGAAGAAGCTTTCAATTCTGGAATTCTAATAGGGAATGAACCTAGGTTTTTGTACTTCATTACCTCCATGGGAGTCTAGAAATGTTGACCTGATTTCTTTTAACTGTCTGTATGTCATACACACTGTAAGTTTTAGTAACCAAGTTAAGACTGTGTTTCGTATCTCAGTTTGTTTATTGCCAAATGATCAGTAAAAGGTTCCCCTTTATCTAAAATGGCTTTCAATTCTAATTAGGACACTTTTTTTTTAGGGGGCAGGTGGGGCAGAGGGAGAGCGAGAATCCCAAGCAGCTTCCATTACCAGCATGGAGCCCGATGTGGGGCTCTATCTCAGAACCCTGAGATCATGACCTGAGCCGAAATTAAGAGTTGGATGCTTAACTGACTAAGCCACCCAGGTGCCCCTAGGACACTTATTTCTAATTCTAACTAGAATACTTAATTCCGGGTAGGATTTCTTTTTAATAGGTCAGTATTCAGAAGAAAAGAATAAGGTATGAAAGAGACCCACTGTAAGATTTCAGCCACATAGGGTCTAGGCACATCATCTTTGTCTTTGTTATGCTGTTCCTTTTTATCCATTAAAAAAAAAGAAGACCTACATTTATTGTCTTAGATCTCCTTAATTACTAAATATCTCTGATAAACAGGAACATATCTTTCTGGGATAAAATTTTAGGTTGAAGCTTCATATAATCCAATTATCTTGCAATAATAGTCTACATTGAAATGGACATAAAATTTGGGAAGTCTGGATGCATCTGGAAACTCTACAGAATAGAGTGATGATAGATATATATTAAGACAACCTCCAGCATTGACAGATGTCACATCTCTATGGTATCACTAACCAAGAGTGACTACTTTCTTAAAAAAAAAGAAAAAAAAGTGAAAGCATGGAGATATAACCAGGGTAGGCAAGACAATGGTGCTTTCTCACTCTGTTGCCATCTAATAAAAGTTTGGATCATCCCTGGCATAAAAAGGGAAAGGCTAATTCCAAGGAGGTCACCACCTGAGCTTGTTGGGATCACTTCCAGAGCAGGATGCCTTTGTTACAAAGAACTTCTGTTGTCTTCTTCCTGGAGGATGTGCTTCAGAGCTTCACAGTTTTGGCAAACATGCCTCCCTCCATTCCCTTTGTCATCTGTTCTTTTCTTCTCCGAAGAGCACCCTTTTTCCCCCATTAAATAGAAATGTTTTCTTCAGTCTTATGGAGCCGAAGGAATCTGCTACAAGCATATCCACTATTTACATGTATTTCAGGACTTGATCCAGTCCTCCGTAAAGATTTTAAACATCTCTTAAAAAATGGAATCAAATAGAATATGTTGTCTGGTTTCCATGCTGACCAGTATGAGTTCTGAGCACTAAGGGCTGAATATGAGGAGGTGAATGAATAAGCTTCAGAGTGTCACAGATGTGAGGCCTCGGTTCTCAGAGGTACTTTTATTGTTCTCAAGAGTGCAAATTATTGTATTGTTATGACAACGCAAGAAAATATTTTAGATAATTTCTCAACAGTTTATTTTGTGCTGTATTTACATTCTGTAAATTGTTTTAATACCTTAATAGGGTGTGTTGTTTTTGTTATTATACACACACGTTGAAAGAACAAAATGGGACCATCTTTTAAGCTAAACTTTAGCCTTTAGGAAAAGACATGGTTCCTTCTGTATGAAATACACCGGAAGTTTGAGTCTGAGGAAATTTCTTGTGTCAGCAGCTGTCAGAAAACATGTGGCCTGTTTTGGGATCTGGAGCAGTTGTGATGCTGAAATACCATTTCTTCATCATGGGGAAATAAGAAAATCAGTGGTGGTTGTTTTCTTTGAAGCGCTTCAGCCTTTTTATTTCTAATTTCAGACATCAGTCGCCTGTTTGGAATGACTAAAAGTGGCAGGGACTATTCCACCGAGCTCTTAAATATCCGGGGTATTCCCCGTATTACTGCAAGAATGTTCTAAGCGTAGCTGGGTGGGGAACATCTATTCATGATGGCAGATGCCATAAAGTTCATGAGGAAAACGTCCTCCAGGCTACTGTGAAGGTTACAGAGGCTTTCCTACAGAGTGATTTATGGACGGTTTCCTACAAGGAACATGGTCTCTTAACTCCGTCTGTGACGCTTAGGCCCTTTTCCTCAAGCTACACCTTGAGTAACGCGTGTTCGGCCTCCCTCCGGTCTCCAAATGTGCTCTCCTTCCCTCCCATGACGCCAGTAGCTTGGGAATTGCCATTGCTTGGAGAGAGGTTTTTCTAAGGAAAAATGGCTAATTATGCAAGGGATGTTTTCCCACAGGAACAGAGGCCCAGACTTCCTAAATGTACTTCTTAGTTTGTTTTTACACCATAGATTTACTTTAAGATATATGTCTGTTCGAATTGTTGACCATACACACTTTTTATATCTGGACACCCTAGGTATAAAAATAACACAGTGCAATCAGATGCTATGGGAAAGAGATTAGGGGATAACCTGGCTTTTGATTCACTTGGTGTCCAAGCTCAGAGCAGAGAGTTGCCTGTAGTGGGTGGAGAAGAGTCTGAGAGTGTATTGGTTAGGAATACAGGTTTGCTAATGCCAATGTACCAGAATTTTAGTGACCTTGGGTATGTTCCTAATGCTTCTAACATTTTTAGCAAACTATAAAATGAGGACAGTAATGGTGCCTTCTTCAGAGGAATGTTGTGAGAGTAAATGGAAACCATGCATGTGAAGTGCTCAGCATGATGCTTGCTATTAATAAAATTACCCATGTCACCTCATTTCAGTGAAAAATCCTATTCAACTCTTAGAATTCTCATTAAGTAAATGTCACAAGGTTGCATGAAAGCTAAAAAATGATGACATCAACAAGTCCCTTTTTAAAAAGAAAAGCTTTGGGAAAAAAATGTGGAGTAAACTCCAATGTATATGCATCCATATGGTATCTATGACTCCTGTTTGGTAAGTAAATATTTAAGAAGTAGTGATCCCTGCAAAATGCCTTGTAAAATCTGTAATGATGTGTAAATATTCGGTGTTGTTTTTATTTTCACATTAACCATCACTTTTCTTACTAAGTCCATGGAAAAGACAGGAAGTGGACATGGAGTAAGGAGATGAGGGACAACACACAGGCTGAATCCAAGGGAGGAGGGTCTCAAAAAAATTAGCAAGTATTTAATATTAACAGACCATGAAGTAATAGGAGAACAACAGCGATTGCATTGTTAGGACTGTATTTGTTCATACAACACTGTGGGATGGCCTTAGTCAAAAACAAACTTTCAAATATTAAAATACTATTGAAGTGAGAGAGCTAGAAAAAAGGAGGAAACCGAATTCTGAGAAAATATTTTTTCCAAACTTCGATTATTTGAGGAGAAAAAAAGAGCTATCCTTTCTTTCAACAAGTATTTTTGATCACCTCCCACAGGCTAATACCACGTAAGAAGACTGAGGAGGGAATGTGATGACAAGTGATTTGTGAAAGGCAAAGTTGAAATGAGAGAAGGACCAGGCAAAACGGAAACAGAAAACCAAAGCAAAAAGGACAGAAGGACAGATGGAAGGGTGGGCAAAAAAAAAAAAAAAAAAGTCTTGTGTTGAGTAAACAAATTTGGTAAAGCTCAAGCAACAGTTTGGAAGGTAGAAGGGGAGGCTGGCTCTTCTACATAAAGCACTAGGGAATGGCTGGTGCACATTTTCATAGAAGCAATCCCTGTGTTCCACTGGCCCCTCAGAATTCAAAACTGACTTTGGAGTGTCAGGGTCCCTAAAGATACCCTCCCGTCTCCATGTAAGAGCGCTGGTTGTTTTCACACTTTGGCTGAATAGGCACATGTTTTTCAGCCCATCAGTGAATCTGCAGTTGTAAATTTTAATGCATTTCTCCTTCTGGCAGCCATTATGCACTAAAGACTGTTCAAGACAGTCACACATTGATAAGAAATAGGACAGAAGTTTGACACACCTGTCTCAGCTCGAGGAGCCCAGATGCCTAGTAGGAGGTCAAAGAGTGTAGGTAACTGATCCCGAGGCTGGGCCGAGTGTGGTAAGAGCCCCTGTGGCTGCCCTGGCTGGAGTAAGGAGGCACGGAAGAGGACAAGAGGAATTCTGCTTGTCCGTAGAGTTTGCAGTGAAGCTTCCTTCATGAATGAACCCAAACTCCTTTCTCTCCAGGATAGAATTTCACACAGTTTGGGCTGAAAGAGTTTAGCTCTGGTTCAGAACGTGTGTGTGTGTGTGTGTGTGTGTGTTTTCTAAAAAGAGGTGGTCTAATTCTAAAGACTCTGTTCCATGCGAAAGTTCCCCATCTTTGATTTTTAGCCTTCAACCACTAAACACTTGTAAAGATGATCAGTTGAAGGCATCATGAAATCCAAATATTCGGTCACTCTTCTTGAGGTATTTGCCCTTGAATTCATTCTCTTTCACTGATTAAGACGAAAGAGAAAAGTAACTTTAGGGCAAAATAAAGGCTGAAAAGGGGAGGCCTTGAAAACCCGGCAAATAGCACTTGTGCGCATGAGCTCATGTGCTACAACTGTGTTACTTTTGTTTGGTATATGTACCCAAAGAGGGGTGTTTGAGGTTCATTCAAACTTGGGTCATAATTAACCTTTCTTTCATATTTTATTCTATGACCAGAACTTGCAGTGACAAGGAAATTGAGTATGTCTGTCTAAAACCATATTCTAGAAATAGCACCCTTACAGTGTACTTATTTGGTGTGTTTTGAGTGAAAAGTCATATAAAGAAAAAAGTCAAAGAAGTCATTATATAAAACATAGTATACCTTCTCAAAAATTGTGATTTTGAAAACTGAACAGTTGTTGTGTGAGGCAAGTCTATTTATATATCTATATGTGTACTTACATTTATACAAACTATGGCACAGAATATAGACTGCAAAATCCACATTCACTGGAAAGCCGTAAAATAACAGATTTCAAGCTTTTTAACAGCCTGCTTTGGGATAGATCATATAACGTCCATAGTACACGTAATCTTTTCCATGGGCCTTTAGAGTAATCTGCTTTACTAGAAAGTTGTGAGAAAAATTGATACAACACATAGTTTGTCCCTGCCACTTTAGAATTGTAGCTCTACCCTTTATATTTTCTCAAACTTAGATGACATTTTCTTTGGCTAGAGAAGGGAGGAGGGATGTGGGGAAAGAAATAGGTAGAGGGGCGCCTGGGTGGCTAAGTCGGTGAGGCGTCTGCCTTTGGCTGAGTTCATGATCCTGGGACCTTGGGATCAAGCCCCACTGGGCTCTCTGCTGGGCAGGGAGGCTGCTTTCCCCCGTCCGTCTGCCTGCCGCTGCCCCTGCTTGTGCTCGTGTGCGCTCTCTCTGTGTCAAATAAATAAATAAAATCTTAAAAAAAAAAAAAATAGAAGACTGAGGTCGTGTACTGGGGCCTAGACTTTATTTTTATTTATTTACTATTCAGTCTCAATTTTTTTTTAATTTTGGTAAGAACACTTAATGTGAGATTTATTCTCTTAACAGATTTTTTTTAAGATTTTATTTTTTAAGTAACCGCTACAACCAGTGTGGGGCTTGAACTTACAACCCTGAGATCAAGAGTTGTATGCACTATCGACTAAGCCAGACAGGTGCCCCTTAACAGATTTTTAAGTCTACAATATGGTATAGCTATCTATAGACTGAGTATTATAGAACAAATCTCTAGGATTTACTCATCTGGCATAACTGAAATTTTGTACAAGTTAGTTAGCAACTCCCCACATCTCCTTCCATTCCAGCCCTTGGCAACCACCATATTCTTCTTTACTTCTGTGAATACTCTGCTTTGGAAGAAAACTTTGACAGAAATTGATACAACACATTTCTTATGTGCTTCTCTGATTTATTTTAGCGGCACCTTGGGTGGCTCAGTCAGTTACGAGTCTGACTCTTGGTTTTGGCTCAGGTGATCTCAGGGTTGTGAGCTCGAGCCCCATGTTGGCCTCCGCACTCAGCAGGGAGTCTGCTTGAAATTCCCTCTCTCCTCCTCCCATTGCTCCTCTAACCCCATCCTGTGCTCTCTCTGTGTCTCTTCTCTCAAATATATAATGAGCTATTTTAGATACCTCATCCAATTTGAATCATGCAGTATTTGCACTTCTGTGACTTATTTCACTTAGTGTGCTATTTTCAAGGTTCATGCATGTTGTCCCATGTAGCAGGATTGTCTTTTTTTTAAAGGCTGAATAATGTCCATTTATGATCATTATGTATACATAATATGTACATACATATGCAGTCCATTTATGTATATACCAAATTTGCTTAATCCACTCATCTGTCAGTGGACATTTAGTCTGTGTCCACAACTTAGCTATTGGAAATAGTGCTGTAATGAACATGAGAGAGATGATTTTTTTCAAGATCATGATTTCATTTCTTATGGATAAACACCTAGAAGTGGAATTGTTCTATTTTTAAGTTTTTGAGGAGCCTTCACACTGTTTCCTACAACAGGTGCACCATTTAGCATTCCCACTAACAGTGTGCAGATCTTGTAGTTTATGCATATCTTCACCCGCACTTACCGTCCTATTTTTCTGATCACGACCATTCTAACAGATGCGAGGTGAGAGCTCATTGTGGTTTTGATTTTCATTTCCCTGGTGATGAGTGAGGTTGAGCATCTTGCCATGTACTTTTTGGCTATTTGTGTATTGTCTTTGGAGAAATGTCTGTTAAAGTCTGCAGCCCATTTTAAAAATCAGGTTATTTGTGTTTTCTGCTACTGAATTGTAGGACTTTATTGCATATATATTGGATATTAGTCCTTTATCAGAAATAGGGTTTGGAAATATTTTCTCTCATTCTACACTCTACCATTTCACTGACGATTATTGTCTTTGCCATGCAGAAGCTTTTTAGTTTAATGTAATCCCACTTGTCTAATTCTGCTGTTGTTAACCTGTGGCTGGAGGCCTGTCTTAGATTTTGAAAGCCTTTTACTCGGTTGAGACCAAAGAACATACTTAAACAGGAAACAAAACAAAATCAGTAAACCCTCAACAACAGAAACCCATTAGACTATTTGGTGAGAAAAGTGCTTTTCCAAATAAAAAATACCTTCCATTCCCACAGAATTGGCAAGAAATGTTTTGTACATAAGAAAAATGTGACAAGTTTTACCATTCCTCAATGCTAGAGCATTTCCTTAGGACCAACATCTTCTTTTGAAGCTACTTGTTAAAGGGCAGAGCCTTTCTAATTGAGAAAAAGATGTCTGGATTTTAAGTCCCATATATTACACTTTGCAGGATAATAGGGAATTAGGCACTGTAATCAGGAAACAAAAGAATCACAGCTCAGTGACAGTAAAGCAGAAGTAATTCCTGGAGGAAGCATTTTAAACATTTTTACTTCAGGAAAAATATCAAGAATCTATTGATAAAATTTTGACATGTTGGTAATATCTGTTAACAGCTGAAAGATTTCATATAATTGTGTAGTTTTAGACATTCATTTTTAGAGAAAACTTGATTTCATCACAAACAGAATAAAGAAATTATGAGGACAGTCATTTCCATATTGCTTACTGTATTATAACCCACAAAGCCACAACAGACTAAGTAACTTAAAATTTTATTAAATAACTATAAACTATTTGAATGGTTAAACATATTTAAAAACAGCAGGGTTCTCAAGACTTTCTCACATTACATATTTTGATATTAGCCTTTGCTTGCGCAAACTGAAAAACAAAGCCAAATAAAGTAAAAGGAAAATTAATATGTATCATTGTCACAATGAGGTATTATATGTCCCAATTTTATATTCTTTCACTACTAGGCAAAACAAACGAAAAAGGCCAGAACATTTAAGCTAACAACGGCATATTTTAATTCAGCAGTTATGAGAGAGTGTTTTAAGAGTTCACGTTTTCAAAATGTTTTGAAATTCTATCAGATTATGTTCCTTACTTGCGATTTTTGAAACATTTGTCTGAAAACAAAACATGGGCATTTTACCTTTTCAAATCAGACTTGCAAAGCATACTGTTGATAAAATTTCCTAGTAAGTGGGCAAAAGGCAGAGCAAAAATTTTAACTATGGTTTTAGATGCAAGTAATAAAAGAAAACCCCTAAAGACTTCGCTGAGGTAAGTCCCCATGAGAGCCCAGAGGAGGAAGATCTGTTCATCATCTCCTTTCCTATGTTGCTATAGGCCTCTGACTTGCCTGAGACAGCTAATCCTTCTCACCCTAGGTAAGCTGGGGGCAGGCTGGCTTAAGAGGAGCTTGTTCCAAGAGTTTCCACTTAAACCGAGTTAAAGAAAAGCGCGGCATTTAATAATTAAGAACCCAGTGAGTTGGCCAGCCTGACATTTCTTTTGTTTTTCTTTTTTTTTTTTTTTTTGATGGATACAAGTGGTGTATGTGTAAGGTATACAACATGATTTGATACACGTTCTACACTGTGAAATGATCACCACAATCAAGTGAATGGACAAATGCATCACTTCAAAGTTATTGTGTGTGTATGTGTGTAGTGAGAACACTTAAGATCTGTTTAAGAAAATTTTAAGTATACAGTCTGGTGTTAACTATCAACATGATAACAATCATGCCGTACATTAGATCCCCAGAACTCATTTATCTTATATTGAGAAGTTTGCATCCTTTGATGAACACACACCCACCCCCTATCCCCCCGCCCCCCCCCCCACCATAGCAACCACTGTTCTACTCTTTGATTCTGTGAGTTCAACTTTTTAAAATTCCACGTAGAAGTGAGATCACCCCCGTCCCCAAAAACGTTGAGACCACCCAGTATTTATCTTGCTGTGTCTGGCTTATTTCACTTAGAATAATGCTTCCAGGTTCATCCACGTTCTTACAAATGGCAGGAATTCCTTCTGTTTTGCTTTTTTTTTTTTTAATTAAAGATTTTATTTATTTATTTGACAGAGACAGAGATAGCGAGAGCAGGAACACAAGCAGGGGGAGTGGGAGAGGGAAAAGCAGGCTTCCTGCCGAGCAGGGAGCCCGATGTGGGGCTCCATCCCAGGAGCTTGGGATCACGACCTGAGCTGAAGGCAGACGCTCAACGACTGAGCCACCCAGGTGCCCTGTTTTGTGTTGTTTTGTTTTTATGCCATCCTGACATTTCTAACCTATCACTTGATTTGCTTTCTTGGTTAATTCATTTATACAACGAATAATAAAAACTACAAATGTCAGATGGTGTACTCTATGTATTGGAGGGGAGGAAAGATGGAGGCAGAAAAGTTCTGTGGAAAGATATTTCTGTACCTAATTTCCATTGTGAGTGCTTTATAGGTAAATGGCAAATGATGGGAGGACTGTGTATCCTAAAGCAGAGGCTGAATCAGAGTGATGATGAAAGCTCTCTTCTGGGTTCATGGATTGCAGGCAGGCACTGGGTCAATGTTCAGGTAGAAATATACCTGGGAACGGAGCTCAGGAGACACGGTAGAGATGGAGAAAGTGTAAAGTTGAAGTTGTGCATCTTACTTGCTTTATATATGAGTAGAATGATCACATATTAAATATGTAATATTGAAAATTATTTTGATACTGATAATGTTAAATAATAATATAATTGATAATATTGTGTTACAGGTCTATGAAAAGTACTTGATAGGAATTTTCTTAAGTCCCCCAAGAGTTCTGAATTTATTATTCTTCTTGGTCTTCTTTCATAAATATGGTCTCCCACCTAGTAAAGGGCTTCACAATCAGACTTGACTCTAATTTCAGTGTTTGTGCTTGAATCTCAACCCTGTGTCATCCCAATGCCTAGATAAATATCTGTATATAATTGGCACCCAGTCCATGTTTAATGGATGACCGACTGCATACTACGTGTAACCCAGGACAACCTGAAGTTGCAAATCATGTGTCTGAAGAAGAAAAAAAAAAGGAGGGAGCCAAAGGGTATAATCCTTTGCTGAAAAAAAAAAAAAAAAAAAAAGAAATTGTAAAGATGAATTAAGTAAAACAAAAAGGGGGCACCTGGGTGGCTCAGTCACTTAAGTCTCTGCCTTCAGCTCAGGTCATGATCCTGGGGTCCTGAGATCAAGCCCTGCATCAGGCTTCCTGCTAGGTAGGGAGCCTGGTTCTTCCTCTCCTACTCTCCCCCTCCCCCCCCAACCCCATGCTCGCTTTCTTTCTCTCTCTGTCAAATAAATAAATTTAAAAAAATCTTTAAAAAAGAAGTAAACAACAACAACAACTGACCAAGTACAATAAAATAAGAAAGAAAAGATTTGGAATGATAATGGTAATTTGTGGGGGAGAGATCATAATTTGGCAAAAAGAGACAGGTCATAATTTTGGGAGTTTTTGCTCTGGCCTAAATGTTTTGAATTCATAATAGATGGGGTAATTGGTCTACAACTCATTTCATGTTTCCAGGGATAAATTGTTCTCATTTGAGGAACTTGAAGATATTTGCAGCCAATTTCTTTGTGTACAAATGGTAATTTCTCAACATGGTTCATGTTATTAAACATTTACTCTGTGTAAGGTCCCACAGCTCATTCCATGGAGGGTTTAAAGTGCGTATGTAAAATTATTCTGTCTTAAAAGAACTTTACCTGGAAGCTGGGGAGGCGGGATGAAAACACCATCAATTCTCCAAGACCTGCCTTGATCTCATGCCCCAGTTTCTCCTTTCCTTCTCTAGTTCCCTCATCCTGCCCATCCGTGCTGGCATCTTGAAAGGACCTTTTGTACTTGGCCTTTTTTTTTTTTTTTTTCCCCCTGCATTTGCTCTTCCCCTGCCTGGGTTACTCCTCTCAAGATGTCCCCATGGCTCGCTCTCTGTCTGTCAGGGTTCTGCTGAAATAATAGGTTATTAACAGGGACTCTGACTCCTTCACATAAAATCCCCATATTTACCTTGTTCCTTTTTCCTGCCTTTATTTTTCCCTGTGGCACTTATTACCAACTTGCACACGCTTATACAGCTTAGACAAATTGTGCATTTATTTATTGTTTACTAGCTGTCTCCACCCACTGGATTGTGAGTTCTTTGAGAGGAAGAACATATTTTGTTCATGGATGTTCATAGGACATGTGTGGGCATGTGCCTTTTCCTCAAGTTTTTAGTCTGACAACTGCTCAAGGAGAGAGTTTCTGTCTCAGGAATATCTGTATACAGTGACATGCCTCACAGAGTACATAACATACTGATACATATTTGTGGAAATCCAAGAGGAGATGGAACTTTAGCAGGGCTTTACAAAGATAGATGGGATTTAGGTGAGTGACAAGTATAAGACATGGCATCAATCTTCTGAATAAGAAGCAGATGGAGATAGGCTTAGTTCCCTTTGATATGGAGTTAGAATATGCTGGCAAGAGCAGAGACTTAAAGTTTAAGAAAGACAGTGATAGGGTTGGGGATAAATTCTAGAAGCTTTGTGTTGACAAGGATACCGCATGTTACATTTTTAAATGAGGCCTATGCTTTTGAGCATGTGAGGGAATAAGAGTATATTTGAAAAATGTATTTTACTCATAAATTCATACACATGCATTTCTCTTGAGTATGTACCTAGGATCAGAGTAGCTATGTTTTGGGGATGCCTTTTTGCCCACGTCACTTGATTGGTACAAGGAGAAATTAGGGTAGAGTGATCAGATATTAAGTCTGTAGAAATAGGCTGGATGGGTGTGCCAAGAATAGAAAAGAAACAGGTGTGAGAAACAATAGACATGGAGAACAGTATTTTCACATGCAGGAGTTTCAAAGGTGGTCCCAAATTTGGTTGGGAACATGGTTTTCCTGGGAAATCAAAGTTTAAGGTAGGGAGGAGAAAACCAAAATGAAATGTCAGCTGGCTGGTGACAATATGGCCAGGAAGTCAAGGGAGACCCCTGAGGTTGGAAATAGACATTGGGAATTAGCAACACCTGGCTGATAGTTGTGCGAATATTCCCAGAGCATTTGGGACTTGCGGTTCTCATTGATTTGTTTAGACAAGAAGTGTTCGTGGGGCACTCATTTGCCAAAAATTCTTCCAGACACTGAGGATGCAGCATCGACCAAGCAGAATAAATCCCTGCCCTCATGTACCTGACATTCTAGTTAGAAAAAGATACGGCCTATAGTATCTATGGGTGATAAGTGATGGGGAGAAAAAGCTGGGCAGGAAGGTAGGGATTTAAAGTGAGGAGGGCAGGGGGATTGCAATTTCAAACAGCCTGGTCAGAGCAGGTATCATTGAGAGGGTGAGCAAAATCTGAAGGAGGTGCGGATGTGAGCCCCCTGAAATCTGGGAGAGCAGTTTACAAGAAGCAAGAAAGCAAAGGCCTTGATCCCACCCCTCATGTTTAAGGAAAATCAAGGAGGCCAGTGTGGCAGGGTGAGAGAGGAGTAGAGAAGGACGGGGTGAGGAAAGGGCCTTGTCTTGCTTGGTGGGCCTAACTTAGGGTTTACTCTGAAAGAGAAGAGAATCTGGTGAAGAGTTAGGAGCAGACGAAGTACATGATGGGACTTGTATTTTAAATGGCGCCTTCTGCTGCCTCTGTGATTATAGAGAAGTGACTCATCTGGAGTGGAGATGGGCTTATTGCTCTAGTTAAAAGCATTTTTGTTCAGACAAAATAATTAACCACTTGACTTTTGAATTCCCCCAAACGCCATCTTTTTAGGTTTCGATTGAACTTCCCTCATTTCCATTGAAACACATTTCCAGCATTTTCTTTAGCATTTCTCAAAACCTTGCATCACTGCTGCCTTGGAAAATTCACATTAGGAAGCTTCCTGGGTTAGGTGGAAGATAAATGGCTATTAAATCATCTCTTCTATTGACTCTGTGTTCTCAAGTGCAAACAACATTGATCTTACTGAATTTTACTTCATTTTCTAGGTCTTCTTTCTAATAAAGGCTTAAGGTATATGTATTTGGAGAAGTCGGTCATAGTTGGCCTACACTTTCCACTGGTTCCACTGGTTTTACAGTTAGAATTAATGGTCTCTGGAGGGTAGCACCCATTATATCACAAAATATGCTGTATATATATTAAAAATCACATTTTACTGCTGTGGTATTAAAACAGCAACAAACTCTAGGAAACTCCAAGCAGGACTTTAACCTACTCTGGTGTGTCTGAAACTTTTGAGACACCTTTCCTTTCATATTGACCTTAGTCTCAAAATGTCTAAAGTTCTGACCTAAATTTAGCTCAGATATTGCAAGTAATTGGGAAGAGATAGCTACTTGAGAATTTAGGTTGTTGGTTTCCCTACTTAAAATCCATTTAAGCACAAAGAAACAAAATGGGCATGACACGTATAAGCCTATATATCTATTAGTCACTTTTTAATACGTTCAGTGTTTTTCACAACACACTGCTGTGCCATTTAGGAGAGACCATGTACTGGATCAGTGTTCATAGAGCCTGTAAACAAGCAAAATTACATAATGCCCCCCTGAAGATAAATGAATCCAGCACCCCTGGAATGAGTTAAAATTTTCTTTAAACTTTGATAAATATTTGTTTTAGGAATCTGAACATTCTAATTCAAATAACTCAGTAAACTAAAATAAAATTTGCTATCTGTTATGTCAGCTCCTTTGCTTAGGTTATATCAAATAATCATATAAAATGATATGGTTAATAATAATATAATATATATTATATATGTTATATAATAAAAATAAAATAATAAAAATATATATCATATAATAATATGATATAACTAACCAAACTGAAGTGAGACAAACACTTGGTATATTCTTGAAATTATTAGTGAAAGTTTCAATTTGAGTTGTAAAAACCCTAAAGAGAATTAGGGCTTTACTTTAATTGAGGAATAATTTTTACTATGCAGTCCTATTGCAAATAAACTCTAAGATCCCTTAAGTATTTGACCTGGTGTACTGCTTTATAAGAAAATTTCTGTTTTTCTAAAAGAAGGATCGAGGCAAACCAAGAAAAAAACTGTTAACTATAGAGAACAAACTGATGGTTACCAGAGGGAAGATGGGTAGGGGGATGGGGGAAATAGGTGATGGGGATTAAGGAACGCACTTATGATGAGCACAGGGTGTCGTATGGAAGTGTTGAATCACTATATTGTACAACTGATATTAACCTTGTTAGGTTTGGAATGTTAACTAACTGGAATTTTAATAAAAATTTAGAACACCCAAAATTGTAATCATAAATCTCTTTTTTGTCAAACACTTCTCTAGAACAACCCCCAAGCTCCAACAAAGTAACAGACCTTATAACTAAGGTTGTGAATTAGGTAGAGTATATTCTCTTCACGGTTACCCTGATTAAGTAGAGGACATATGAAAATGTTCAGATTCCCACAAAGACATGCACACATAAAAGGCATACCTGTTTGGTATGGTTAATTCACAATGTCCTCATCCACTCATGCCCACTGTTTGGGACTTCTTGGGATAGTTAAAAATTGAAATCCAGTAATGTCCCTGCTGCTTTGGACAGGGGTGTGGGGCTTGTGAAATTTCTAAAATAATAAATGGGACTGTTTAAAAGAATATGGCTTCATGCAAAAATGACTTAATCTAGAGAAAACTGAAATTTTAGGAACCGATGTTTTTCTGATAGGATTTTCTAAGAAAGCAATGAGGAAATGGTTCATCTTCCTCCCCAGGAAATAACACGCCAGGTCTATTTCTAACAATTTCCCATGATAATCCTTCAGAGATAGGAAGTAGATTGAAATTAGTTTCTGATCTGATTTGACTGTTTCTGTCACTTACAATTCCATAGTTACTCTGCTTACCTAAACCAACCCTCCCTGGGTGTCCTTTTAAATCTTAATGTAATACTTTCCCTCTGCATGGCTGGGAAAATAGTTGTGTATGTTTCTGTGTTAAGTATTGACTTTTTTCCCCCTAATCCTTTGTTTAATAAATAAAATAAAAAAAACTGATAGAAAATGTATTTTCGTGAAGAGGTCATAGATTTGAAAGCTTTGCCTCTGAGAGAATTCACCAAAATTTTCTCTGATAAGAAAAAGGACATTCAGCCCCACACAGATCATAGGGAAAATGAACCAGATCACAAACCTCAGCTGTAAAAGTTAGGACATGAAATGTTGCCTGCGCTTTTATTGCAGTGACTCTCAACTCTGTAACAGTGGCCTTTGTAGAAAACAGAGACACTCAAGTACTCAAAAAAACCCCTCTCATCTTGGAGATTCAAAAGGCATTATTATTTTTTTTATTAGAAATAAGCACGGTTGAGGACTATAACCATAGGAGGTGGGGATACTTTAATTTACTGCTGCATTGCTAGTGTGTTACATAATATCTACCATACAATAAACCCTTAATAAGTAATTGTTGCATAGTGGGTTGATAAAAGAATGAAAGAATGCCATTTCTTGATTTTTCCTTTTTGGCAGCATGAGAAAGTTATTTGGATATTAAATATTTTATTCAACAATTTAGTGACTTGTTCATTCATTAAATGCGTATTGCCTGCAACGTACCAATGTTAGGTAGGTCCTAGGGAAAAATAACAAATCACAGGGGCATCGTCCGTGATCTCATGGTGTTTACCATAGAATGCATTTTACTATCAGGATGAAACAGTAGAATGAGAGCATATGCTGAAGTTTCTTATGCTATTATTGCTACTAATTTCATATTGGATGGATGCTTTCCAGTTGTGCCTTGCTAATAAGCATGTCATCAGTTCTGAAGTTGAGCTATGCAACACCAGTATCTAGAGAGCTTGTGAAATAAATTTCCAGGCCCCAAACCACACCCATTTAATCAGAATTTCTAGAGTTGGAATCTAGAAGTCTGTATTTTTAAGAAACTGTAGATCTGTCTGATGAAGCAAAATGGGCAATCAGGAAGCCCTATTCAGGGATAGATAGAGAAATCTGAAATTACTATTAGTATAGGGTAAAGGTTTATGTCCATGCCCAACCTAGCAGTAAACATCAGTTGACTATTTTTCAATGTCACATCATTTTATATAAAGAGATGAGCAATAAAATGGCCTCTGCCAGTGGCCTATCTCATCATATTCTGTACTGTAATTTTTCTCCAGCAATCTTGCCATCATCCTGTGGTTTTATTCATCTGAGTCTTCTGGTACTGGTTACCATTCTTTGGATAATGTACCTCTTCATGTTTCCTCTTCACTGCTCTTTTTCCTATAGTCAAAACCAACTGAGGACACACTTTCTCCCTGGGTACTTAGAGGGTTTATTTCACTGGCTCCATTAACTTTCACTGTCATCAAAAGAACGTTGCCTCTTCTACACATCCTTGCTCTAATTGTGTAATCCTCACCTGTGTAACGATGTACTTACGTACATGACGAAAAATCCAATTTTTGATTATCCATACAAAGGAATTTTAGACCCAGGATCAATCGTGTATCCAGAGTTTCCCATAACTCCCATTTTTGATGGTCTCATTGATTTAATCCCCTGCCACTTAGCTCCGAAAGAACCAACTCTTTAAGCTTTCATAGCTCTCTTTCCTGTGTGTCTGTCCACTTGGAAAGGGGCGCTACTAGACCTTGCCAACCATCTGGGCCAAAGGGTCGGGTTTGAGTGAGAACTTACTTAGTCTCTACCAAATGCCTGTACTGCTGCATGAGAACAAACTACGTGGCACTCGTGACCCGCCCGCTGTTTGAACTAGCAGCGTGGAGCTGTGGCTTTGGTTCTGAAGAGGGCATAAGAGACACTGAGCCAATGTGATGGCATTGGAGGATGGGGCAAGCGATGCCTCATCTCAGGCTTTCTGCAACCGGAGATAGGCTTCACGGTCTCAGAAATGCAGAGAGTGTATGTTGCTTGCAATACACAATGCAGAGAATTAAAAATTCTCAATAAAGAGATTTATTTATTTATTTATTTTTAAAAGATTTTTATTTGTTTATTTGACACAGAGAGAGAAACAGCGAGAGCAGGAACACAAGCAGGGGGAGTGGGAGAGGGAGAAGCAGGCTTCCCACGGAGCAGGGAGCCCCATGCAGGGCTCGATCCCAGAACCCTGGGGTCATGACCTGAGCCAAAGGCAGACGCCTAATGACTGAGCCACCCAGGTGCCCCAAGAGAATTATTGAGAATGCTTCTGTAGAGCAGATGACTAAACGAACAACTTTTCCTGAAGAGGAGGAATCTATCTCCATTCTCCTCCTTACATAGAGGTGAAGGACAATAAGCAAACTTCTTCATCAAAAATACCCACAAGATTTTTCTATTTGAGGAGTAAAGAGGGTATTTGAATTTCTCTTTACCTTTTTTTTAGTCAAGAATGACAATTTAGGAGCTTAAGTAATAATCATGTCTAATTTATTTAGCCCCAGCCCCCCATCTTACCATAACAGCCTAGGACCCCACGTCAGGGGTCTAGCTGAGCTCATAAGACCTCCAAACCATAAAAGATGATAATAACTTATTCCTAGTTATACTTTTATACCATAAGTTTGGGTGACTTATTATACAGCAAAACAATAACTGATCTGTCTCTATCCTCTGCAGTTTTGTGACGTTGATTGTTAAAGGAAGCCAGATTGTTTTTCCGGTAGCATTTCCTACTGTCAAGGTATTGAGGCTTACATCCCCTGTTGTTGTTTTCTTTAAACCTCTTCCTCTGTTGCATGGTTCATTATCGAAAATAAAATGCATGTAAAATTGTGTTGAAAACAATAAACAGAAATATGTAAAGTTTGGCATCACAAATGACTGTGGTTTATTGCTGCCTGGTAGAAGATCAAAGTGAAGTAGTTTTGTTTGCCTGTGAGTTTTTGTACAGCTGTAGTTTTTGAATAACATAATTAATAACATAAAAATAATAGCATAAGAGTGACAATATATCCCTAAAATATTTTAAGAACTTTTTAAGGCATCATTTTAAGGAAAACTAGGTGTTAAGTATTTGTGAACGTTCACTAATAATGGTTTTTAGTTTTGAAAGCACTATTTAGTGAAAATTTGGGGTGATGCAAATTTAGGTCTTTGTCAGCCAAGGAAAATTTTACTTCTCTTCTTTCAGGTTAATCTTTGAACTGATTTTAACCTGAAGAATCTCTTGATATAATTTATCCCATTGCTGAAAATGGAGTTAATTAGGCATTTTTTTTTGTATCGTAAATTCCATTTTTCTTTTACATCTCTGATCTTAAACATAATCTGATCTATTTGTAAAGAGAAGTGGTATAAAAAAGGGGGGTATAGAAAATGCCAGTTTAAATTAATGTGGAATTAAATTTAACAGAAATTAAATTCCTGTGGAAATTAATAAAGTCTGTGAGAGAGAATTTTTGTTGCATTTGGTTTGTTAGCATAACTTGAAATCAGCCTAAACAACTGCTTCTGTTTTCAGAGGTTTTAATTTTGCAGTCATGTCAGCATTCTCCTGATGCTCACAACCGCTGGGCAATTAGTTTTTAATCTTTTTAGCTTGAATTGCCATTGCTTTCATTACTGCTTGAGCTAAGCAAAAACAGCCTGAATAAGACTTCTGTATAACCCTATTTTATAAACATTTAAAATCACATTTATAGGTGAAACTAACAACGTGTGAAGCTGCAAGTTTATTAACACATAGTAATGTTCACATTGGACCAGCAACACAGAAAATTGCAGCAGTATTTCTAGACCAAACCTATGTTGACACAAATGCTTGCCTTTTCTTTAATTGAAGTGAATATTAAACTGATTTAAAATGCTGCTTATTCTTGTTATTTGAGTAGCCTACATTCTTAATAATCTAATTTCCATTGTGTGATGGCCTGAAACAAAGTGCTTACTTGGAGAGGAGCAATTTGTGGTCACAGATGCACTTGAACTGAAATAACCAACCTCCTGTGACCTTCTGAAGGGTCTGTGGTCCATCTGCGAGACCCCAGTTGCAGCTCAGCCTGGCTATGTCTTAACCTCTTCTCACTTTCCCAGAGTTCTCTAATAAGTCTAAATGACTGTTAAGAACAAGAGTTGCATCTCTATCACAGAAAAGGGCATTTAATTATTACTTTTTTTTTTTTTAAAGATTTTATTTATTTATTTGAGAGAGAGAGAATGAGAGACAGAGAGCACGAGAGGGAAGAGGGACAGAGGGAGAAGCAGACCCCCCGCCGAGCAGGGAGCCCGATGCGGGACTCGATCCCAGGACTCCAGGATCATGACCTGAGCCGAAGGCAGTCGCTTAACCAACTGAGCCACCCAGGCACCCTTAATTATTACTCTTAACATAGATCATCACTGAGAAAGCAGCTTGTGTCTAAGACTTACACAGTCCTTAACTGTACAATCATTACTGGATCCAGGTCGCTTCTCTCATTTCTTCTCTTTTTTTTGCTTGTTCATCTTCTTATGATTAGTAGAGTTGTTTACCATTGTTGGAAGTTCATATTTGTATCAAATCCCATGCTAGGTGCATTATATCTAACTTCCCACAATCCCACATTTTAGACAATAATATCGGTGTTTTGCAGCTGAGGAAACGGAGGCCTAAGGCCAAATCCCAAAGCTAGAAAGTGGGAGATTCAGGATTCATATTCAATTCTCATTTGATTCTTTCCATTCTTCCATGTGATAGTAGCCAAATTCCACTTGCATTACAAAATGAGAAATGTTGTGCCCCTACTGCTTACTTCTCACTGTTATGACCAGAGGGTCCCCTCCCCGCCCCCCCACCCCCCATCTTGAGCTACACACTCTGTGCTACAATTGATTTTTTTTTAATGAGGTAAAATTGGTAAAAAAACTAGTTTTAGGTGTACAAGGTAATAATTCAATTTTTATATATGCTACAAAATAATCACCACAAGTATAGTTACCATCTGTCACCATACAATTGACCACCTTCACCCATTTTGCCCACCCCCCCAAGCTCCTTCTCTTTTGATAATCACCAATCTCTTGTCCATATCTATGAGTTTTATTTTGTTTTTGTTGGTTTGGTTTGCTAGATTTCACATGTAAGTGAAATCATATGGTATTTATCTTTCTCCATCTGACTTAACATAATACCCTCGAGGCCCACCCATGTTGTTCCAAATAGCAAGATTTCCTTCTTTTTGTGAATGAGTAATATTCCATTGTGTGTGTGTGTATGTGTGTATATATATATATATATATATACACACACATATACATATATACATATATGTATATATGTATATAAGTGGAAATCTAAGTGGTAAACAATATATATATATATATATGAGTATATATACACACACACACACACACACACACACACACAGCATATCCTTTATCCATTCACCTGTTGATGGATACTTGGGTTATTTTCCATATCTTGGCTATTACCAATAATGCTACAGTGAATGTAGGAGTGTGTATATCTTTCTGAGTTAGTGTTTTTGTTTTCTTCTGATAAATAACCAGGAGTGGAATAACTGGTATTTCTATTTTTGATTTTTTTAAGAATCGCTGTACTCTTTTCTACAGTGCCTGTACCACCTTACAATCCCACCAGCAGTGTGTGATGGCTCCCTTTTTTCCACATCCTCTCCAATACTTATTTCTCATCTTTTTGATAAATGCCCTTCTAACAAGTGGGAGGTGATAACTCACTGTGGTCTTGACTTGCATTTTTCTGATAATTATCCTGATAAGTGATAGTGAACATCCTTTCATGTGCCTGTTGGCTTTCTCTATGTTTTCTTCAGAAAAAAGTCTATTTAGATTCTCTGCCCATTTTTAAGTCAGATTATGTGGTATTTTGCTATTGAATGTTTGAATTCTTTATATATTTTGGATATTAATCCCTTGTTGCATATATGACTTGAAAATATTTTCTCCCATTTAGTAGGTTGCCTTTTCATTTTGTTGATGGTTTCCACACTGTGTAAGACTTTTTAGTTTGTTACAGTCCCACTTCTTTATTTTTACTTTTGTTGCTGTTGCTTTTTGTTGGATCCAAAATTTCAATGCCAAGACCAATGACAAGGAGTTAAATACCTATGTGTTCTTCTAGGAGTTGTATGGTTTCAGGTCTTACATTTAGGTCTCTAAGGCATTTTGAGTTAATTTTTGTGTACTGTGTAAGATAATGGTCTAGTTTCATTTTTTTTTTTTTTGTATGTGACTGTCCAGTTTTTCCATTAACATTTATTGAAGACACTACCCTTTGCCCATGTGTATATTCGTGGATCTTTTGTAGTAATTTAAGAATGTATGAATAATTATATGCATGGGCTTACTTTGAGACTCTTTTCCTATTCCATTGATCCATGTCTGTTTTTATGGCAATACCATGCTGTTTTGATTACTATAGCTTTGTTTAGTTTGAAATCAGGGAGCATGATACCTCTGGCTTTGTTCTTTCTCAAGATTGCTTTGGCTACTTGGAGTGTTTTGTGGTTCTGTACAAAATTTAGAATTACTCTAGTTCTGTGAAAAATGCCATTGGGATTTTGATAGGAATTGCGCTGAATCTGTAGATCGCTTTGGGTAGGACAGACATTTTAACGATTATAATTCTTCCAATCCATGAGTATGCAATATCTTTACATTTGTGTTTTCTTCATTTTTAAAATTAATGTCTTATAGTTTTCAATATCCGGATCTTCCACTTCCTTGGTTAAATTTATTCCTACATATTTCATTCTTCTTGATGCAATTGGAAATGGGATTGTTTTTATTTATCTCTCTTTCTGACAGTTCGTTATTAATGTGTAGAAATGCAACAGATTTCTGTACCTTGATTTTTGTATCCTGCAACTTTACTGAATTCATTTATTCTAACAATGTTTTGGTGAAGTCTTCAGGGTTTTCTATAAATAGTATCGGTTGATCTGAAATAGTGACAGTTTTACTTCCTTTCCAATTTGGTTACCATTTATTTACTTATCTAATTGCTGTGGCTAGGACATAGAGCCGTATGTTGAATAGAAATGGTGTGTGAGAATCCTTGTATTGTTCCTGATCTTAGAGGAAAAGATTTTAGCTTTTTTACCATTGGGTATGATGTTAGCAGTGGGCTTGTCATATATGGCCTTTATTATATTGAGTTCTATTCTTTCTACACCCCCTTTGTTGAGAGTTTTTATCATAAGTGGATGTTGAATTTTGTCAAGTGCTTTTTTCCTGCATCTTGATTGGCTTCTTTTATCTTCATTTCATTAATTTGGTGTATCACATTGATTGATTTGTGGATGTTGAATCATCCTTGCTTTGTGAAATAAATCTCAATTGAACATGGTGTATGCTCCTTTAATATATTGTTGTATTAAGTTTACTAATATTTTGTTTAAAGTTTTGCACCTGTATTCATCAGGGTATTGGCCTGTGATGATGATGGGGTGTGTGTGTGTGTGTGTGTGTGTGTGTTATCCTTTTGTATCAGGGTAATGTTGGGTTTGTAAAATGAGTTTGGCAGCCTTTTCTTCTCTTCAGTTTCTTGGAAGAATTTGAGAAAGATTGGTATTAAATCTTCTTTGAATTTTTGGGAGAAATCACCACTGAGTCTGTCTGGTCCTGGACTTTGGTTTGTTGGGAGGTTTTCAATTACGGATTCAATCTCCTCAGTAGAAAATCTGAATAGACCAATTATGTCTTCCTAATTCAGTCTTGGAAGATTGTATATTTCTAGGAACTTAACCATTTCTTCTATGTTGTAGAATTTTTTGGGAGATAAGTTGTTCATAGTAGTCTCATGACTCTTAGTATTTGTGTGGCTATCAGTCGTGACTTGCTCTCTTTTGTTCCTGATTTTATTTATTTGAGCCTTCTCTCTTTTTTTTTTTCTTGGTGAGTCCAGCTAATGGTTTATCAATTTTGTTGATGTTTACAAAGAACCAGCTTGGATTTTTCAATGATATTTTCTATTTCTTGCCCCTATTTATTTCTGCTCTGATATTTATTATTTCCTTTCTTTTACTAGCTTTGTGATTCGTTTGTTCTTCTTTTTCTAGTTTCTTTGGGTGTAAAGTTAGATTGAGGTTTTTTTTTTTTTTTTCCCTTACATAGGCCTGTGTCACTATGAACTTCCCTTTTAGAATGCTTTTACTCCATCCCATAGATTTTGGGTTATTGTATTTTAATTTTCATTTGTTCAAGGTATTTTTTAATTTCCCCTTTGATTTCTTCACTGACCCATTGGTTGTCAGTGGCATGTTGTTTAGTCTCCACATGTTATGTTTATGTTTATTTTTCCAGTTTTTGTAATTGATTTCTAGTTTTACACCATTGTGGAAGGACAAGATGACTGATATGACTTCAGTCTTCTTTAATTTATTGAGACTCCTTTTATAGCTTAACACACGATCTATCCTGGAGAATGTTCCATGTGCACTTAAGAAGAAGGTATATCCTGCTGCTTTTGGATAGCATGTTCTGTACATACTTATTTAGTCCATTTAGTCTAATATGTTGTTTAAAGTTGATTTTTGCCTTATTGGTATTTTGTTTGGATGCTCTATCACTGATGTAAGTGAGGTATTAATGTCTCCTACTGTTCTTGTATTGCTATCAAATTTTTTCTTTAGGTCTGTTAATATTTGCTTCATATATTTAGATGCTCCTATATTGGGTTCATAAATATTTACAAACGTTACATCGTCTTGTTGGATTGACCCCTTTATCATTATATAATATTTTTTTGTCTTCTATTATAGTCTTTGTTTTAAACTCTCTTTTGGGCCCTCTGGCCCTCCTCTCCAACTCCACTCACACACACACACACACACACTCTCTCTCTCTCTCTCTCTCTCTCAATAAATATTTTTTAAGAAGTCTATGTTGTCCTATATGAGTATAGCTACACCATTTTTTTCTGTCTCCATTTGCATGGAATATCTTTTTCCATCCCTTTACTTTCAGTCTATGAGTGTCCTCAGATCTGAAGTGAGTATCTTGTAGGCAATATAAAAATGAGTCTTGATTATTGTTCATTCAGACACCCTATGTCTTTTGACTGGAGAATTTAGTCCATTTATACTTAAAGTAATTGTTGATAGGCATGTACTTATTGCCATTTCTTTAAATGCTTTGTGGTTGTTTTTGTAGTTTTTCTCTATTCTTTTTTCTCTTGTTTCCTTTCCTTGTGGTTTGATGCCTTTCTTTAATGTTTTGTTTAGATTCCTTTCTCATTACTTTTGTGTATCCACTATAGGTTTTTGCTTTGTGATTGCCATGAGATTGACATATTCACATATGACATTCACATATATATATGTGAATGTTATATATATATATATGTGTATATATACATATATATACATATATATAATGTCATTATATATATAATATATATAATGTCATATATATAATGCCATATATATAAAGAGAGAGAGATAATCAGTGGATAATGTATATAATATAGATTATATATAATCAGTATATAATATATATATGAGCAGTGTATTTTAAGTTTATAGCAACTGAAATTTGAATGCATTCTAAAAACTGCATTTTTGTTCTCCACTCCATATTTTTGGTTTTTAATCTTCTATTTTACGTCTTTTATACTAGCTTTATAAGTCTTTAAACCATTACTTTTATTATCTATTCACCTTTACCAGTGGGTTTTTACTTTAATATATTTTCTTGTTAATAATTAGTGCCTTTTCTTTTCAGCTTAAAGAAGACTCTTTAACATTACTTCTGAGGCCAGTTAGTGGTGATGAACTTCTTTAATTTCTGCTTGTCTGGAAAGCTCTTTATTTCTACTTTTATTCTGAATAATAACCTTGCCAGTTGGAATATTTTTAGCTGGAAGTTTTTTCCTTGAAGTACTTTGAATATATCATGCCTCTCCTTTCTGACCTGCAAAATTTCTGCTGCAAAATTAGTTGATAGTCCCTCTATGTAACATTTTTTTTTTCTCTTACTGCTTTTAAGATTCCCTCTCTGTCTTTAACTTTTGAAATTTTAATTATGTGTGTTTTGGTATAGCTCTCTTTGGGTTTATCTTACTTGGAATTCTTTGTTATTTTAGATCTGGATGTTTGTTTAATTCTCCAGATTAGGAAAGCTTTTAGCCACTCTTTCTTCAAGTAAGTTTTCGGCCCCTTTATCTCTTCTTATGATAAAAATGTTATTTTGCTTGATGTTATCCTATAGGTCCATTAAGCTATCTTCATTTTTATTTTTATTTTTTTTAATTTTTGCTGCTTAGTGAATTCCATTGTTTTATCTTCCGGCTTTCTGATCTGTTCTTTTACTTCATCCAGCCTGCTATTGAAACTCCCTAGCATATTTTTCAGTTCATTTATTGCATTCTTCAGTTTTCTGATTTCTGTTTGGTACTTTCTTGTGTTAACTATCTCATTGCTGAACTTCTCTCATGTTCATCCATTCTTCTGTCAAAATGGGTGAACATCTTCATGACCATTATTTGAACTCTTTATCCGGTAGAATAATCATATCAGCTCATTAAGGTATTTTTCTGAGGTTTTGTCTTGTTCTTTCACTTGTAAGATTTTTCTTTGTTCCTCATTTTGCTTGACTCTCTGTGGTTGTTTCTATTTATTAGGCAAAATAGCTATATCTCCCAGTCTTGAAGGAGTGGTCTTGTGTAGGAGATAAATGTAATTGTTCAAACTTGCCCTAGCTCTTGGTTGTCTTTTCAATTTTTGTTATTGTTAAGTAGCCTAAATTATTCTTGTTAAGTCTCAGTTGTTGAGGGTGCACCAAAACTTGGATTTGCCAAGTGTTCCAAAGGGAGAGATCTCTGTCAGTATCTAGTTTCAGGCTGATTGGAAGCTAGATCCTTAATCAGCACTGTTTAAAGTATACAAATGTATATAGTCCTGTGTAAACTCTGCTGACTTCCAGACCAGAAGATCTGGAGGTGTCCCCCAGGTGACAGTTGCAAAAATTGGGGCTTCAGCTGAGTGTATGTGTTCCTTTCTGGGAGGTGCCAGCAAACTGTGGCAAGGCCAAGGGAGGACTTGAAGATGGTGTCTCCCTGTCTCTATTTTCTGAGAGTGCCTTTGTAGCCTCTACATGTGTGACAGACCTGAAGCCTACCCCTCAGGTTAAGCTCACAGTTTGGCTTTCTGTGCAGTACCTGGGTAGGGTAGCCCACCCCAAACTCTCTTTCTGATGGTTATAGTCTCATGGGGCCCAGAAAGGCAAGCCCCTCTGACCACCATGGCTAGGTGATCAAGGGGGTGGTCCTTGAATGGACTTGAATTGCACTCACCTGCCAGCTATAGCAAGGCCATGAGACAGGGCTGAGGGCAAGGCATATTTACAGCCTTAATGATGCAAGGGAAAAGTGCTGGGCATGGGGCATGCCTGCAATTAGCAAGGCCAACAATGTTGGGAGCAGAGTATGCTCATGGCTTTAGAGAGTCTATGTTTCTACACACCTGCCTATTTTAGCAAGAAAGGGGGGGGGGTACAAAAAAGTGTTCATCAGTGCCTCCATCCCCAAAGAAAGACTCATTGATTCCTGTTCCTCTGGCAGATGGTTTATGATTAACAAATCTCCTTCACATGTAATCCAGTCACCTCTCAAACTGCTGCCTTTTTATTGGGTCCTGGGATGTGTAAGTCCACACATGAGCCTCTCTAAAGCAGTATATCATATCCCCACAACCCTGGGGTCCCATCATTGTTAGAACAGGTCATTTTTGAAGCTAGACAGTTTTGGGGCCTTGTCTCTCTGGTGCACATCTCAAGGTTCAGGTTGTGCATTATAGGACACAAATCCTTTGTTCCTCAGGGAGAGACTCTGTACCCATGAGACTCCTCCCTATTGTGGGTCACTGTGCTGGGGGTAGGGTTTTTGGTGAGACTACATCTCTTCCTCTCTTACTGGACTCAACGGGAGGGCTTTTATCCCTTGTTGTGGAGGGATCTATTCAGCTAGTTTTCAGTTACTTTTCAGTGGGAATCATTCCAAATGTAGCTGTAAATTTGGTGTGTCCAGGGGAGGAGGTGAGTTCAGTCTGTTCACTGCCATCTTGGACCACCTCCATAACATTACAATTGAATTTTGAATATTGAATAATGCTCTACCCACAAATAACTATTTATTAATGTCATTCTCTCACTAATTTGGCTATGAGCTCTTTAACCGCAAGGGCCATAATTTATTAATCTTGTTATCGGTAGTGTTACATACAGAGTAATTACTCAATGAATGGGATGGGATACCCTTCAATGGGCTAATAAGTTTACTTTGATACTCTGGCTCTCAACTCCTCATTGTCCTCTGTTGCATTTTAGATAAAGCCGAGTTAACACTCAATACTGTATTAATTAAAAACAAGATATAGACTGAAAGCTAGCTATTCAATAAAAGGGCAGAATACATTTGCTTTACTGTAACAATCATTCAAATTAATTAGAAAAAAAACATAACACATTTTATATCCTGTTTTACTTAGCTCTGCTAAGACTTGGGTTAAAGTTGCCCTAAGTTTACATTCAGAACGCCAAGGATAAAATTTCAAAAAGGGTGAAGGCAGGATTCCCATTGACAACATCATTGATGGATGCTTGACTATATCTTTTTTTTTTAAGATTTTATTTATTTATTTGAGAGAGAGTGAGTGAGCGAGAGAGAGAGCATGAGCAAGGGCAGAGGGAGAAGCAGACTCCCCGCTGAGCAGGGAGCCCAACATGGAGCTCTATCCCAGGACCCTGGGATCATGACCTGAGATGAATGCAGACTCAACCAACTGAGTCACCAGGCATCCCTTGACTATATCTTAATAAGGAGGAAACCTTATACACACAATAAAATGAGATAGCATGAATACTTGCAGCTGCTTACATTTACACAATGAAAATCAATTATATTTGTCAAGAAGGGGAGAATACAAGCTTTGCAAATGTTCATATGCAAAATTTTCTGGAATTTTAATTATCTCCAAGCTTGTCATGATCCAAAGGTTCAGAGAAAACCACAACAATAGCAACAACAATAACAACAACATTGAATAAGAGATGTGGAATGTTGAGATCATGATGAATAAAGAGGTCTGGTTTTGTCTTGGAAATCTTGGACTTTTTTGTTTTTAAATGAGGATGGTAAAGATTAGCACTGGTCATATAATAATATCCTCATGAATATTTGTCTTCTCCCTACATCCCGTTGCATACTGGTCACATAAATTCTAAGACATGTTGCACAATTTGGACAGACATATTTAGGAAGGATATTGTACATTTGCAGAAATATGAGAATGTATGAAAGTTTGGAAATCAAGGCACAGGGGAAAATTGAAGCAATGTGGCATTCTTAGCTTGCAGAATAGAGGACTATTTTCAAATACAGGAGCACACCATGTGGAAAAGTCTGAATTGATGTTGTATTTCTATAGAGGACCAGAGTCTGAAAATTATAGGAAGAAATTGTTTAGTCCATTTTTAAAAAAGTTTAATAACTAGAGGACCTGGGAAAAATGAGGAGACTACTAAATTGAACTAAAATTATGCAAGGTAACAGTCTGTTGAGGATGCTACAAAACATTGCTTTTCAGATTTTATTATAAACATGGACCTCTTGGGTATCTTGTTAAAATACAGATTCTGATTCAGTAGGTCAGGTGTAGGAACTGAGACACTGCATTTCTAACTAGCTCCCAGGGGATGGTTTAGCTGGTGGACTTCATACCATACTTTGAGTAGCTGCTATAAAAGAAAGTCCTCCATTAGGAGACAGACAATAGGTGATCACTAGCACACTTTAAATTATTCTATCAATTTATAAAATGAGGTATTATTTTTTGTTTTCCTTTTATTTATTTTAAACTTTTTTTATAGTGCAATGAAACACAGATACAGAAAACCATACAAGACAAATATGAAGTTTGTGAGTTAATATAAGGAGACTTTTCTCACAGCTACCACTCAGGTCAAGAAATAGAACATCTCTGCCATGTGTCTCATCTCATTCACATTCTCAACTTCCCTGAAGAGAAACCACCATCTGGAATTTTGCAGTAACCACTTCCTTGAAGTTCTTTATTATCACCCAAATGAGAATTACTAGAATCTATTGTTTAGTCTCAGACAATTTTTAACTTGATATATCTTTGTCTTTTTTAAAATCTACAGATTCTGCTATCCTTTTCTTTTTCTTTTTTTAAATTTTAATTATTTGAGTAATCTCTACACCCAATGTGGGGCTCAAGCACCTGACCCTGAGACTAAGAGTCACATGCTCCTGTGACTGAGTCAACCAGGTGCTTCTCTCCTATCCTTTTCTTAAAATTTATCTATTGAAGAATCTGGGTTATTTTACTTGTAGTTTTCCATAGTCTGAATTTTGTTGTTGGCATACTCCTGGTGTAGTTCAACCTGTTCTTCTGTCCTCTGCTTTTCCTGGAAATTGGCAGCATATTTAGAAACTTATTCTGACTTAGTTTGTATCTCTTTGCAAAGACTATTTTTGATGCTGTGTTATTTTATCAGAAGGCCCATGATACCAGGTTTTCATTAGTTTTTGAGTTAATAGCCATCAGTTCTCCATACCTGGCTCCATTAGCTATGTTTTATCATTTTATTTACATTTTTTATCTCAGAAAATTTTATGTTTCCTCTAATCTATAATGGTATTATTTTCTTTAGTAAAGGAAGAAATTTTTTTATCACCTTTTCCTCTTATTAGTCCATTTTCAAGATTATAAATTGGGTTCCTTGTCATCATTTTTAGAAAGTAACCAGTTAGTTTTTAAAATTATATAACATCAGGAACTCATGGATTTAAATATTTTTTTATATAAATTCAATCCATTGCAATTCTTATTTTTATTGAAACTCAAATTGCCTCATCTTTGGTCAGTGGGAATCTGTTCAAGTTAGCTTCTGAGTTTTTTGGGTTTTTGTTTGTTTTTGTTTTTGTTTTTGAGGTAAACCTAGTAGTCTGTGGCTCTGCCTCTTCTGTTACCCTGTCCCACTGATTCCACCTTCCTCAGAATGCCTGAACTCCAGTCTTTGTTTTCTTAGCTCAGAGACGACTGGGCTCTGTTTGTGTTCTTCCTCCCTACATCATGATCCAGATCTGCCTCCAGGTAGAAGCTTCAGACAGTCATTAGCCTCACCCTATTTAATTCCCTTACCTCAGAGATCAATCCTGTTTTGGATATTGCCCAATAACTAAAAATGACCATTTTATGTATTTTATCGAGTTTTTAAGTTATTTGTACAGGGAGTGGAAGTCTGGTATGAGGTACTCCAACCTGGAGGAGAATTTCCTTCATTAACTAAATTTTGTTATTTGTGGGGATAGCTTTTCCAGGGGTTTTGGTGTCTATTTGTTCTGTTTGTTTTATGCTTCTACCTTTATTACTGTCTTTTAAAACTCCCATCCAAAATATAGTCTTTTAAAAAAATATGATTTTGCTTTTGAAGGGATATCATACCACATTTTTTTCTCTTAAAGATTGTTTAAAAAGGAATGAAAAACATTCCATTCAGACATTTTGAATGAATTCTTCCTTTATAAACAGATAAGGTACTGTCTTTAAGTTCAATTCTATCCAATAATATTAAACTCTCAGAATTAATGGTCCTTGAAGATGATAGAATAATGGTGTTCATAACTCATTGTTCTCCACAGTGACAATAAAAAACTGCAAAGCAATGTAAATGGGAGAAGAAAGTAATTGATACACTTGGGTAGGGCCAAAGAATGCCTTTTTTGACCTGAGATTTTGAGATAATGACATTCCATACTTCTTATCTGTGTGTTAGCCTAAAATAATTAAAATATTAATAATGGCTTTGTAGATGTGTTTCTAGAGTACCACTAGATGTTGTACATGAGTTTGAAGAATCAAACGAGGAATAGCCAGATAAGAAGTAAACTGCTTTGGATCAAAAAGATTCCAATTAGAATCTGCAGAATAGCTAATAACTAAATGTAAAAATCCTGCATATTAAAAGTCAGTGTGATATTGTTACATATGGGGAAAAACTCTAGCCTGATATACTTAAGAAAAAAATGAAGCAAAATTATGCACTTAAAATGAAGGCAAAAAAAAAAAAAAAACCTCAATAGAAGGAAGAAATAGAAAATATAAAAATAAAAATGTATCAATAACAAAATAGAAAAATGGCTTAATTAATACATAATCATTCTTGGGGAAGGAGACGGCCTCATCAAGAAAAGGGAAAAAATACAATTGTACAAAGTAAAAACTGAGAATGGGGAAAATCTATACAGCCAGTCTTCACTGCACCATACCACGTTAACTGAAATGTGTGCATATTAGAACTAGGTTCTCACTTTTCACAGGTCCCACTCATAAGAGTTATCATTAACATAGTCGTGTACAAAGCAAGGACTTATTATAGTTACAAATTATATTTGCCAAATCAAAGAGGTGACTTGTCTCAACTGGAGGCAAATAAAAAATTTAAAAACCTATAAGAAGTAAACAAATCTACAAAAAATTAGGTTGCTGAAACTTACACAAGATGCAAAAGTCTAACAAATTAACGTAGAAGGCATAAAATAAAATTGTCACAGTTATTTAAATTTCCAGACCCTGATGACTTCTTGTTGAAGTTTATCAAAACATTTTGAACAGATACTTGATTCTTTTAAGATGTTTCAAAGCAGAGTATGAAGAAAAACATGCTTCCTTTCTTCATAGGCAGCATAACATTAATATAAAAATATGACAAACATAATACCGTAAAGAAAAATTAGAGAACCTGCTCACAAATGTAACTGCAGAATCCTAAACAATAATATTACATAAAATAAATGTTCACATTAAGTCAAAAAAAGTATTATGTCCAAGTAAAATTCATATGAGGAAAGTAATGACAGCTCAATATTAATCTATAACTAATCATTAACAGGTTGATGGGGAAAACCATGTTCCTCTTCAGAGATGCTAAAGGGCAACTGATAAAATTTATATTTGCTCCTTATTTGAAAACACACACACACACACACACACACACACAATCATAAAGAAATAGGTTATTTCAAACCCAAAACCAGGATCACCCTCAATGATGAAACAATGGATTCATTTCTATTAAAGTCTAGAAGAAACGTTGTTCACTGTCATCTATTTAATATCATTCTACAAATATTAGTCAATAAAATTAGATTAGAGAAAGTCAAAGTGTAAGTATTATAAATGAAGTGGAAAAACTATTATTTGTAATCGACACAGTACCTGGAAAATCAAAAGAATTAGTTTAAAATGGGAAATGGTATGAAAGAAGAGATATTTCACTAAAATTTCTGGTCACAAAGTTGACATGAAATCATTAGCATTCATATACACGCAATAATGCATTAGAAAATATGAGAAGCTATGTAACAACAATAAATCAAAAGATAAAATATATGCAGAACATTTAAGACAAACTATAAGGAATTGAAATAAAAGGAATCTTAACTCCATTTATAAACTTTGATACAAGAATGCTTGACTAAATAGAAATACATGGCTTGTTCTTGAAATGAAAGATTTCCTGTAAATATAACAATTACCTCCAAATTAATTTGTAAATTAAAGTTTCCCCAACTAAAAAATGACATTTTTATTAGAATTTAGAAAAAAAAGTTTTCTGTTTTCCTGAGAAAGAGAAAATGGAGCAGAATATAGTAGTAAAAAAAAGACTGAATTTCACTGAGAATTTAGGACATAATGAAGTTAGATTTCAAATAATTAATAATATGTAGCATTCAATCAAATGCTTTTTCCTACTTAACTGCTTTCAAAGTTAAAAAGAAAACTAAAACCATAATAAGCCTAGGTGATAATGAACATCGGTGAATAGATGTTACCAGTATATGACAGACATTTTTCAGATCTAACACACAAACATCTGCTCTTCTTGAATAACTCTATATTTTTCTATTGTATGACTGTATCATAATTTATGTAAATAGGGCTTCATGGCTAAGCATTAGGGTGTTTCCACAGTACAAGCATGCTAAAAGGAACATCCTTTCACAAGCAAGTGAAATCTATTGATTCAAGTTCAAAAGAGTATGATGTGCTCACACTTACAAGAAATGATGTAGTTACACATATCTTTTGGAATATTCAATGTCAATTTAGAGAGTTAATAAAAAAAAAACTGACAACTGTGTGCTTTGGATAGAAATTGGATGTGTAAGATGAAGAGACATCATTTTAATGTACATTAAATTGTGTAGTATGAACTTGTTTAACTTTGCATGTTATTATTAGATGGTTGAAGAAACTTTGAAATGAAAGTAAAGGAAGCAAGCTGTAAGACATTGTGGATGCTGGGATCTTAATTTTACAGAAAAAATGTCTATTCATGCATATATGATTTGAACTTGCAAGAAACTGGAACAAAAGGAAGAAGAGCTATAAATAAGAAAAGGGAAATAAAATGCTCTTGGGAAGACATCAAAGATAACTGGATTTGTTTCTAACAATCCTTCTAAATTAGCTAAAATTAGATTCAGAATCATGAAGTATGCAATTAATATTTCATGACAACATTACTTAAACTAATAAGAATATATATGTTTCTTGTCAAAATTGTAATTTTTAAATTGCATTCATCTTTTCCTCCTTGTTAGAAATTCTGTAACCCTTTCAGTGTGCATCATGGTGGTTTTTGAATTCTAATTAGTATCTGGCAAACATATATGATTGAAGAAGAAAAAAACAAAACTGAAAAACCCAAATAAAATTAAACAAGGAACAAGTGTTTGATTTTTACTGCATATTCCAGGTATATTTTTTTAAATGAAAATATTACAAAATTAGTAATTCTCAAATCAGCAAAGCAAGGAGTCTGGATTTTGATTTATATAAAATTTATCTTTAAGATAATAAGGTTTTATTTAAAGCTTAAATCAAAAGGTTGAGATTGCTACTTAGCTTGCAAGTTTAAGAATCATCTTCTGGACTTTCAATAGAGGGCAAAATGGTTTGAGTTATTCCATATATAAATTTGTCTATATAAGCTATTTCTAGCTAATAAAGATAAAGAGACATTTCATCAGCATTCTTTATTTCCATATGCTGATGTATCAAGAGTATCCAAAGCAAAACAAACAAAGTAAGGAATAAGAAATACATAAGTAAAGTGCAGGACCCTCTAATTAGTTGGGTCTTGTTCAGAAAGCTGCAAGACCTCCTTCAGGTATCTGCTCAAATGGCATCTTCTGAATGAAGCCCACCTCTCTCCCATTTTATTTTGTTTTATTTTTTTTTTTAAGTTGACTGCACACCCAGTGTGGAGCCCAACATGGAACTTGAACTCACGACCCTGGGATCAAGACCTGAGTCAATATTGAGAGTCGGAAGCCTAACCAACTGAGCCACCCAGGTGCCCCCGGACCATCCCATTTTAAAAGTAGATTCACCCACCCATGCTATTTTCTGGCTTCATATGCTATTCTAGGTTTCTTTTTCATGCATTTAACACCTTCTAAAAGCTCATATACTTACTATGTTTATGACTGTGTCTGTCTCTCCTACTGAGACCCAAGTTGTAGGAGGACAGAGATCGTCTGTTCTCTGATGTATACCTAGCACCTGGAATAAAGCTGGTACATCATAAGCACGTGTTGAATACATGAAAGTATACAGAAGAAATTCCTCACCATAAAAGCAAAACATTGCAATGAATTATTAGGCAAAGGTAGACATTAAATACTCAAGGACTGTAAAGCATTCTTCATAGGCTGAGTAGAGGAATGGATTAGTTAAAAATTCAGAATCTATGAAATATTTATCAAGCACCTCTGAGGTAAAACACATTACCCCAAATGCATGCTTGTATTAATTATTAAAATTATAATACATTTTAGCCTTGATATTATAAGTTTAAAAAAGACCCAGTTTGCTTTCCTAGAAACAATATGTTTGCATTCTCCCCTTTGATCATATGCAGACAGATCCCACTATCCTCCTCAGGGACTGCAGTCTGGTGTAGATACTGCATCCAATACTTTTCACATCTTTGCTTCCAATATTCTGTTCCTTCTTTCCCTATCAGCTACCCACTTACAGGACCACATCTTGGACCTTGCCAACACTTGGACAACCTCTATTTTTAATATAACAACTTGAATAACTAGCTCTATGACCATAATATCCTATATTTTTATCCAACACAGTTATTCAGCCAATAATTCAACCTTAATCTAATCATGAACCTCAGGATCGAACCCCATGTTCACTAAACGTTTTCCTTTGCCTCAAAGCATAAGCCAATTTTTGTAATAACTTTCTATCTTCTAAGACTGGACTTAATGGCCTATCATTTCAACCACTCTCTTTCCAAAAAGATAATATTAACACTAATTCCGGACTAAAACTAATGCTAAATTTAATAGCAAAACCAACATAAATAGCCAACATTTTTGAGTCCTTGCTCCATGGCCCACACTATTTTAATCTCTATATATGTACTTCTCATTTAATCATTACACTTCTGTAGTTGGTATTGTTTTATCCTTATTATACACATGAAAAAACAGAAGGAAATTATGTTAAAAATCTTGGTTAAGGTCACACAACTGGACAATTTAAAACTAGGTTATGAAGCCCAAAATTCAGGCTCTCGAGCCTGTGCTCCTAAGCATGGTATTTGTCCTCATCACTCCACGGAAACTGCCGTCACAAATCTAGTGACCTGACTATTGTGAAATGTAGTTAAATTTCTGGCTCTTTATGGAAGCTGGATGAAAAACATCGTATTTACAGCCCCCAAAGATAACTAGGCTCTCAAATGCTCTCCAACTGTCCTTTTAAATCTCCTCATAGGTTGGCTTTCTTTACAGTTTTCTCTAGCAAGTCTGTCAAATAATCTGTTCTTTCCTCAACTTTGCTCCCCTTCCCAGTTCCCTTTATTGTCAAGATATAACAATGACTCTGTTTCATGGAGGGAGTGGAAACTATCAGATAAATTTCCCTGCACTTCTCCCATTCCATTCTCTGATTTTCTTGGATAATGTATTTCTCTTAATGTTTCTGTTAATGTTGTTCCCTCTACCCTTACATTGATTTTTATCTCCTCCCTCTTAGGGAGTAAGAAGACCTGCCCTTGTCACTTTTATGTAACATTGTTGCCTCCCTTGTTGGCAAAGTCTGAAGATTTTGCACTTGTCTGCTCCTTTCTATCCTCTGTCATTTCCTTCTGTTTCTCTGCTTGACTCTTGAGCCCTGCTGTTGAATATGGTTCAGTTCTAGCCTTGGTTCTCTCATGCTACATACTAACTACTTCTAGGTTCTGTCATCCATTCTCAAGGTTTCAGTGATCATACATAACACTTCGGTTAAAAATCTTATTTGTAGCTTAGATTTCTCCTGAGGTTCAAACTACTGTATTGAAAGACAAACTGAGACATATTAAAAGTTTTAAGTTTACTTCAGCAAAAATCGATTAGAACCAGGTAGCATGCAGTCTTGCAGATAGAAAGTTCCAAGATGCTGTACAAATGAAAAGACTTCTATAGGCAGAAGGGAGCAGGAACATGGAAGCTACACTAGGAAAAAAATGGACTTGTTATTGCATGCTTAGGTTTTTTTAGGCAGTGGCAGGGGTCAGGCAAATTACCAAACTAGTGCTGATCAGGTGATTCTTGATTGACTGGTTTAAAATTCCATTTCTGGGAGGGCCAAAACTGTAATTAAGTCTCAGTTCAGTAACATGGACTTAGCATAAGAAACACCACTTTGGATCTGTTGTCTCATTTTGTAACAGTATATAATTACATTTTGAATATTTTTACTTGACTATCCCATAAGCACTTTAAACTCAATGTCTGAAATTAAACTTTTATTTTCCTATACAACTCTATTTCCTCCCGTATTTTAGTGAATGGGATCACATTATCCTCTTACTTTTGCAAGGTATAAACTTTAAAACAAAATCACTGTAAAATGTTGCCTTTCGCACAACCCTTAGCTTCGGTCAGTCTTCAAAACTTAATCCTACCTCCTATATACTTTTTGAATCCATCTACTCCCAACTGACATTTCCTAATATGGAGAGTAATTTTTCTTTTTTTACTAAACTCATGGAGTTGTAATGGTCTCCTAATTTCCTTGTCTTCATCCACTATAACCATAATATACCCATAATAATCATAATCTTTCTAATGTTAAAAGATACATTGAGACACATTAAAAATTACAAGAATTTATTTGAGCAAAAATCTGTTCTAATCAGGCAGCCCCAGAAAGGAGATGATCAGAAGTGTTTCACCAACAGGAGTTGGGAAAGACATAGCTACAGAAGTTGACAAAGCAAAGCAAGGAATTTATTTGACGATTGCTTAAGCATTTGCTTTATTTAGAAAAGCCTCATTGGCTGTTTGTGATTGATTGTCCTTAGATTTCCAGTTCTTAACCTTGAGGGATTTCCAGGCTTAGGTTTTGGTTTGCTTATGTAGACTGCCAAAACATTAGAACCCTATCAGTCTTATGGCTTCCTCGTTTAATTAACGTTGAGGAGATAGACTTTCTCCTCCCAAGACGTAGCAAAGTTTCAGCCTATTATGTGATGAGGCTCAGGCTTGAGGTCCAGAATCTGGATATTCCTATCGGTTATTAGGAAGGATGAAGAGCATATGGTTCCTTTCAATCTGAAGACCTGTGAATTGAAGAGACAAGATAATTGCCCTGCCTACACCCAACATACACTAGTGGGACAGGGTTAGAATAATTCAATAGACTGAACTGATCAACATAGTGTGGGGGGAGCTGGTGGGGAGGCTTTACAGGATGCACATAGCAGTCACTAGTTCCAAGCAATTCTTTCTTTCTTTCTTTCTTTTTTTTTTTTTGGTAGAATGTTAATAACCATATATTACATCATTAGTTTTTGATGTAGTGTTCCATGATTCATTGTTTGTGTATAACACCCAGTGCTCCATTCAGTACGTGCCCTCTTTAATACCCATCACCAGGCTAACCCATCCCCCCACCCCCCTCCCCTCTAGGACCCTCAGTTTGTTTCTCAGAGTCCATAGTCTCAAGGTTCATCTCCCCCTCTGATTACCCCCCTTCATTCTTCCCCTCCTGCTTTCTTCTTCTTCTTCTTCTTCTTTTTTTAACATATAATGTATAATTTGTTTCAGAGGTACAGGTCTGTGATTCAACAGTCTTACACAATTCACAGTGCTCACCATGGCACATACCCTCCCCAATGTCTATCACCCAGCCACCCCATCCTTCCCACCCCCACCACTCCAGCAACCCTCAGATTGTTTCCTGAGATTAAGAATTCCTCATATCAGTGAGGTCATATGATACATGTCTTTCTCTGATTGACTTATTTTGCTTAGCATAATACCCTCTAGTTCCATCCACGTTGTCACAAATGGCAAGATTTCGTTTATTTTTTTTGATGGCTGCATAATATTCCATTGTATATATATATCACATCTTCTTTATCCATTCATCTGTTGATAGACATCTTGGCTCTTTCCATAGTTTGGCTATTGTGGACATTGCTGCTATAAACATCGGGGTGCACATACCCCTTTGGATCCCTACATTTGTATCTTTGGGGTAAATACCCAGTAGTGTAATTGCTGGGTCATAGGGTAGCTCTATTTTCAACTTTTTGAGGAACCTCCATACTGTTTTCCAGAGTGGCTGCATGAGCTTGCATTCCCACCTTTCTCTGCATCCCCGCAAACATCTGTTGTTTCCTGACTTGTTAATTTTAGCCATTCTGACTAGTGTGAGGTGGTATCTCATTGAGGTTTTGATTTGGAATTCCCTGATGCCGAGCGATGTTGAGCACTTTTTCATGTGTCTGTTGGCCATTTGGATGTCTTCTTTGGAAAAATGTCTGTTCATGTCTTCTGCCCATTTCTTGATTGGATCATTTGTTCTTTGGGTGTTGAGTTTAAGAAGTTCTTTATAGATTTTGGATACTAGCCCTTTATCTGATATGTCTTTTGCAAATATCTTCTCCCATTCTGTCGGTTGTCTTTTGGTTTTGTTGACTGTTTCTTTTGCTGTGCAAAAGCTTTTTATCTTGATGAAGTCCCAATAGTTCATTTTTGCCCTTGCTTCCCTTGCTTTGGCGATGTTTCTAGGAAGAAGTTGCTGCGGCTGAGGTTGAAGAGGTTGCTGCCTGTATTCTCCTTTAGGATTTTGATGGACTCCTGTCTCACATTGAGGTCTTGCAACCATTTTGAGTCTATTTTTGTGTGTGGTGTAAGGAAATGGTCCAGTTTCGTTCTTCTGCATGTGGCTGTCCAATTTTCCCAACACCATTTGTTGAAGAGACTGTCTTTTTTCCATTGGACATTCTTTCCTGCTTTGAGGAAGATGAGTTGACCATAGAGTTGAGGGTCCATTTCTGGGCTCTCTCTTCTGTTCCATTGATCTATGTTTTTGTGCCAGTACCATACTGTCTTGATGATGACAGCTTTGTAATAGATCTTGAAGTCCGGAATTGTGATGCCACCAGCTTTGCTTTTCTTTTTCAACATTCCTATGGCTATTTGGGGTCTTTTCTAGTTCCATACAAATTTTAGGATTTTTTGTTCCATTTCTTTGAAAAAAGTGGATGGTATTTTGATGGGGATTGCATTGAATGTGTAGATTGCTCTAGGTAGCATTGACATCTTCACAATATTTGTTCTTCCAATCCATGAGCATGGAACGTTTTTCCATTTCTTTGTGTCTTCCTCAATTTCTTTCATGAGTATTTTATAGTTTTCTGAGTACAGATTCTTTGCCTCTTTGGTTAGATTATTCCTAGGTATCTTATGATTTGGGGTGCGGTTGTAAATGGGATCGACTCCTTAATTTCTCTTTCTTCTGTCTTGTTGTTGGTGTATAGAAATGCCACTGATTTCTGGGCATTGATTTTATATCCTGCCACTTTGCTGAATTCTTGTATGAGTTCTAGCAGTTTTGGGGTGGAGTCCTTTGGGTTTTCCACATAAAGTATCATATCATCTGCAAAGAGTGAGAGGTTGACTTCTTCTTTGCCGATTTGGATGCCTTTTCTTTCTTTTTGTTGTCTGCTGTGGCTAGGACTTCTAGTACCATGTTGAATAGCAGTGGTGATAGTGGACATCCCTGCCGTGTTCCTGACCTTAGGGGGAAAGCTCTCAGTTTTTCCCCATTGAGAATGATACTAGCTGTGGGTTTTTCATAGATGGCTTTTATGATATTGAAGTTTGTACCCTCTATCCCTACACTGTGAAGAGTTTTAATCAAGAAAGGATGCTGTACTTTGTCAAATGCTTTTTCTGCATCTATTGAGAGGATCATATGGTTCTTGCTCTTTTTTTAATTAATGTATTGTATGACATTGATTGATTTGTGGATGTTGAACCAACCTTGCAGCCCAGGAATAAATCCCACTTGGTCGTGGTGAATAATCCTTTTAATGTACTGTTGGATCCTATTGGCTAGTATTTTTGGTGAAAATTTTTGCATCCAAGTTCATCAGGGATATTGGTCTGTAATTCTCCTTTTTGATGGGGTCTTTGACTGATTTTGAGATCAAGGTAATGCTGGCCTCATAAAACGAGTTTGGAAGTTTTCCTTCCATTTCTATTTTTTGGAGCAGTTTCAGAAGAATAGGTATTAATTCTTCTTTAAATGTTTGGTAGAATTTCCCTGGGAAGCCATCTGGTCCTGGGCTTTTGTTTGTTGGGAGATTTTGATTACAGCTTCAATTTCCTTAGTGGTTGTAGGTCTCTTCAGGTTTTCTATTTCTTCCTGGTTCAGTTTTGGTAGTTGATACATCTCTAGGAATGCATCCATTTCTTCCAGATTATCTAATTTGGTGGCATATAGTTGCTCATAATATGTTCTTATAATTGTTTGTATTTCTTTGGTGTTGGTTTCGATCTCTCCTCTTTCATTCATGATTTTATTGATTTGGGTCATTTCTCTTTTCTCTTTGATAAGTCTGGCCAGTGGTTTATCAATCTTATTAATTCTTTCAAAGAACCAACTCCTAGTTTCGTTGATTTGTTCTACTGTTCTTTTGGTTTCTATTTCATTGATTTCTGCTCTGATCTTTATTTTTTCGCTTCTCCTGCTGGGTTTAGGCTTTATTTGCTGTTCTTTCTCAAGCTCCTTTAGGTGTAGGGTTAGGTTGTGTAATTGAGACCTTTCTTGTTTATTGAGAAAGGCTTGTATTGCTATATACTTTCCTCTTAGGACTGCCTTTGCTGCATCCCAAAGATTTTGAAAAGTTGTGTTTTCATTTTCATTGGTTTCCATGGATTTTTTTAATTCTTCTTTAATTTCCTGGTTGACCCATTCATTCTTTAGTAGGATGCTCTTTAGCCTCCATGTATGTGAGTTCTTTCCGACTTTCCTCTTGTGATTGAGTTCTAGTTTCAAAGCATTGTGGTCTGAAAATATGCGGGGAATGATCCCAGTCTTTTGGTACAGGTGGAGACCTGATTTGTGACCTAGGATGTGATCTATTCTGGAGAATGTTCCATGGGCACTAGAGAAGAACGTGTGTTCTGTTGCTTTGGGATGGAATGTTCTGAATATATCTGTGAAGTCCATTTGGTCTACTGTGTCATTTAAAGTCTTTATTTCCTTGTTGATCTTTTGCTTAGACGATCTGTCCATTTCAGTGAGGGGGGTGTTAAAGTCCCCTACTATTATTGTATTGTTGTCGATGTGTTTCTTTGCTTTTGTTATTAATTGGCTTGTATAATTGTCTGCTACCATGTTAGGAGCATAGATATTTACAATTGTTAGATCTTCTTGTTGGATAGACCCTTTAAGTATGATATAGTGTCCTTCCTCATCTCTTAGTATAGTCTTTGGTTTAAAATCTAATTTGTTTGATATAAGGATTGCCACCCCAGCTTTCTTTTGATGTCCATTAGCATGGTACATGGTTTTCCACCCCCTCACTTTCAATCTGGAGGTGTCATTGGGTCTACAATGTGTCTCTTGCAGACAGCATATCGATGGGTCTTGTTTTTTATCCAATCTGATAGCCTGTGTCTTTTGATTGGAGCATTTAGCCCATTTACATTCAGGGTAACTATTGAAAGAGATGAATTTAGTGCCACTGTATTGCCTGTAAGGTGACTGTTACTGTATATTGTCTGTGTTCTTTTCTGGTCTCTGTTACTTTTAGGGTCTCTTTGCTTAGAGGACCCCTTTCAATATTTCTTGTAGGGCTGGTTTTGTGTTTGCAAATTCCTTTAGTTTTTGTTTGTCCTGGAAGCTTTTTATCTCTCCTTCTATTTTCAATGACAGCCTAGCTGGATATAGTATTCTTGGCTGCATGTTTTTCTCATTTAGTGCTCTGAATATATCATGCCCATCCTTTCTGGCCTGCCAGGTCTCTGTGGATAGGTCTGTTGCCAATCTAATGTTTCTACCATTGTAGGTTATAGACCTCTTGTCCTGAGCTGCTTTCAGGATTTTCTCTTTGTCTTTGAGGCTCGTAAGTTTTGCTATTCGATGTCGGGGTGTTGACCTATTTTTATTGATTTTGAGGGGGCTTCTCTGTGCCTCCTGGATTTTGATGCCTGTTTCCTTCCCCAAATTAGGGAAGTTCTCTGCTATAATTTGCTCCAATATACCTTCTGCCCCTCTCTCTCTTTCTTCTTCTTCTGGGATCCCAATTATTCTAATATTATTTTGTCTTATGGTATCACTTATCTCTCTAATTCTTCCCTTGTGATCCAGTAGTTGTTTATCTCTCTTTTTCTCAGCTTCTTTATTCTCCATCATTTGGTCTTCTATCTCACTGATTCTTTCTTCTGCCTCATTTATCCTAGCAGTTAGAGCCTCCATTTTTGATTGCACCTCATTAATAGCCTTTTTGATTTCGACTTGGTTAGATTTTAGTTCTTTTATTTCTCCAGAAAGGGTTTCTCTAATAACTTCCATGCTTTTTTCAAGCCCAGCTAGTATCTTTATAATCGTCATTCTGAACTTTAGTCCCGACTTCTGACTTATGTCCCTGGCAGTCGGTACTGCCTCTTGTTCTTTTTTTTGAGTTGAGTTTTTCCATCTTGTCATTTTGTCCAGTAGAGAATAGATGAATGAGAGAACAAAATGCTAACAGGGTAACAATGACCCCAGAAAAATATATACTAAACCAATTAGAAGAGAACCAAAATTGGGGGAAAAGAAAGGGAAAGAAAGAAAAAGGAAAAAAAAAGAAAAGAGAAAAAGGATATGATCAAATATGATCAGGCTGGTGAATAGATCAGTGCCACACACTAGATTTTGGGCATATTTCGGTCTGTTAGAAGAAACTGCCTCCCCAAATTTTAAAGCAAGAAAAACTTATATATGTGCAAAAATAAGGGTTAATACGATGAAGGGATGGAATATGAGTGTAAAGATGAAAATTATAAAAGACTTTATAAAAGGAATTGATAAGTTGGTTGAAAAAGGAAAGAAATTTAAAAAAAAAGAAAAAAAGGGAGAGAATGTGATCAGGCAGGAGACTAGAACAAAGCCTTACTCTAGAGATTTAAGGTATATTTTGGTCTGTTAGTAGAAACTGTATCCCAAAATTTTAGAGAACAACTTATATATATACCAAAAATAAGGTTAACTACAATGAAGGGATAGATTATGATTCTAAAAATGAAAAATAAAAAGGATTTTTGAAAAAGGGACTGATAAGATATTGGTTGAAAAAGGGAAAAAGAAGAATTAAAAAAATAGAAAAGGAAAAAAAAGAAAATAAAAAATAATAACTTTGGAAGACTAAAGAATCAGGGGGAAAAAAGCCATGAATTCTATGTGCAGTATTCCCCTAGTGCTGGAGTTCTGCCCTTCTCATTGATAGGTAAACTTGGTCTTGGCTGGCTGTTCTTTGTGATCTTCTGGGGGAGGGGCCTGTTGCTGTGGTTCCCAAATATCTTTGCCAGAGGCAGAATTGCCCCACCCTTGCTGGTCCAGGCTAAGTAATCTGCTTGGGTTTGATCTCGGGAGTTTTGTTTCCTCCAAGCTTTTGGTACAGCTTTGGAGGACGAGAGTGAAAATGGCAGCCTCCCAATCTCCGCCCTGGATGAGCTGAGAACTCAGGGCCCCGCTCCTCAGTGCGCCCCCAGAGAAAAGCAGTCAATCACTCCCATCTCCCCGGTCTCCGGGCATACTCTGTGCTCACCCAGCCTGTGACCAAGCGTTTCTATCTCTGGTACCTGACCCGGTGTGGAGTCTCCAAACCCAGCAGATCCCTGCGGTGTGCTCCCACTCCACTCCTCCCCAGGGAGGCAGGGGAGTCTCCCCGGATCTGCCGCTTGTTGGGTCCCTGCTGGAAGAGCAGTGGCCCGACTGTGCCGTAGATCACGGTTTAAGCAACCCCGAGCTGAGGGCCCGCGCCTCGGATCCATCTTTGTAGCCGGCTTCCCTGCTCCGAAACCTGGGAGCTCTGCCGCACTCAGGCACCCCTGGTCTTCCTGTGACCCTGAGGTTCCTGAGACCACACTGTCCCACGAGGGTTCCACACCCTGCTTAGCCACCAGAGTGATGTCTCTCAGCACAGCCAACTTCTAAAAGTTCTGATTTTGTGCTCCGTGGCTCTATCACTTGCTGGTAGCGGCTGACAGAGGCCCCCTCCCCCACCGTCTATCCTCCCGAGTATCACCTTGGATTCACTTCTCCGCACGTCCTACCTTCCAGAAAGTGGTCGCTTTTCTGTTCAGAGAGTTGTTGCTATTCTTTTCTTCACTCTCCTTTTGAGTTTGTAGGGGTTCTGAATGGTTTGATCCCTAGCTAGCTGAATTCCTGAGACCAGACAAAATTTAGGTCTCCTACTCCTCTGCCATCTTGCTCCTCCTCAGTTCCAAGCAATTCTGAAAGCTGGGTGCATGCTGACAGCTCTATCCAGGGTCCAGTTTTGCTTCCTGGGAGTGGGTTTCTAGGCTTTTGGCTCCTTCTCTGGACTCTTAGCTTCCTGTCTGGAGTCATCTTTCCTTTTCCATGAGAATAGTTCGTATTTGCTGCTGAATAGTTTCTCATTGTGCATTCTTCACAGGAAGGTTGAGAACACTGTGTGTCTCTCCATTAAGGGTTTCTTAGTTAAAGGATGAGAGCTCTTAGTGTTTAATCACTGAAAAGCCTCTGATACTTTGTGCTCCTAGCTGACATCATTCTTTTGGTGTCCTAGGAATAGCTCTTGGTATACCAGGAAGTATATTGTGGTGGCCAGAGGGCAAGGGGCATGGAGAGATTAGCAACAGGTAGGAGTGAAGAGATGTAGGTGGTATCAGATGATATATGCACCTCTTGCTCTGTGAAAACTTTCCTTCTCCCTTCCTTGGCATTGGCCTTATGGAGAGGTTTTTCTGGTGGAAATCATCCTTTTCCTCAAAGCAAACCACCAAACATAATGATATTTAAACAGAACAACAGAACAGAAATGTCCTTCTTTTCCATTTAGCCATTTTGTTAGTTCACCAAGAGGGGTAAAGTTTGGTCAGAATAACGTTCACCAAAATAAAACACGATTATTTTACCCTACCTGAGACAGTTAAAGAATGTTTCATGTACTGACTGTTCCCCAGCCAAAGAACAGAACAGAAATGAAATTCTTAACTCCCCTGAAGCCATGTGTAAGCTTTTCTAATCCCTTGACCATTTAGAAGTTTGAAAGGTCCACAGAAGCTTTCAGATCTTTAGCCTTAGGGTTAAATGAAAATCTCTGAAGGTAGAAAAGTAAAACAGTTTAGGATAACATTAATTTTGAGAGTAAAGGTAACCTTCAGATTTATTTCCATGAAATACCATTCTTGCAAAAAAACATGCTAATAGATAATTACTAATCAATCTGGTCTTCAGTACTGTAATTCTCTTGTTCTGAGGGCTATGTCAATTACAGATCAAGTGACTGTCAGGAGAAGTATGCAGTACTTCTTACATAAAATCTTTTCTTTAGAGCCCATGTATATGTTCTTTCCCTAGATCTCCTTAAGCATTTTTGTACTACTCAAAAAATACAAATGACTTTTATTTGTCCTTGAAAAGATAGTATTTACATTGTAATATATGAGTATTTGTTTGCAATGGGCAATCTTGATCTTCTTTCAACAGCAGTATCCTGACCACGGGAATATTTTTTTTTTTTAAGATTTTATTTATTTATTTATTTGATAGAGGGAGAGCATGCACAAGTGGGGGGGAGGGGAGCTGCAGGCAGGGGGAGAGGGAGAAGCAGGCTCCCTGCCAAGCCGGGAGCCCGATGTGGGTTTGCTCCCAGGACCCTGGGGTCATGTCCTGAGTCAAAGGCAGACACTTAACTGACTGAGCCACTCAGGCACCTCCTGACTAAGGGAATATTAAATTATTTTAAAATATCTCTTCCCTGCCTGACTTGTGTGTTCTTTAGGCAGAATCTTTTCAAAGATTAGCAAATGATCACCAAAATTATGTGTACTGAGAAAAAGCATAGCTTTTAGTCTTTTTCAGTCAAGGAAACTATAAATTAAACATTTAGCTACATCCCTATGTAGAGATCCTGTCACGAAGTCAGTATGACTCTATTCCCAATATTACAGAAGAACCTGGAATTTTGTCTTTCTGATAGTAATTTGAGAAAAAAAAAGTCATAAAGTGTTCTCTATTTTAGGGGCAAGATTTTGAACACATCATCTATGGTCGTTTATCCTGTGTCAGCTTGGTTAATCTGGAATTATGTTTCTCCACAGCCCCTTCCCTGTGTGGCATTGGGTTAGAATTGACCAGAAGAAAAAGGTGGGGGGGAGGGGAAGGATAGCAGTAGTGATTGGTCTCAGGAGCTTAGCGTGCTGAGCTGTGGTCCAAGCACATGTGTGACTGCAGGTTCCAGCGTGTCCTTCCTTCCCAGTATTCAGCATCCCGACTGCTGGCCCTGCTGAACTGCAGGGGCTCCCAGGCCCCAGAACGAGACCTTTGGCTGCTCAAAGGGGCAGTAGCTACACAAAGGCAACTGCTTTTTACAGACTTGTCCTCCAGCATGATTTCGTGGTCCCACATCAACAGCTTGGTACACCTTGTGTCCCAACTTCTCCTGCAAGCTCCAACTTGTCTACCTGCTCCAGAGCTTTGGCGGTTGCCAGTTCTCACAGCAGTGCTGTTTGTGTATAAATACAATCCTTGGGAATTAGCAGGAGGGATTAGCTCAGGAGAATGAGGGATATCTCAGTGTAGCATTTAACTGGTTTTAATTAGTAAGAGTTGGTGAACACTAATCTCGAACTATAGCAACCACTCACCATTGTGATGAGGAACTAAATATTAATTTCACATAATTTTAATTTACCCAATACCTATATAATTTGAGTAAGTAAACTGAAATACTAATTATTTTCAAAATTAAAAGTAAATCATTATTTTACTTACACCATAAGTACGGACACATTTTTAAATTTGAAATGAAGTCTTGCTCCTGATGCAGCATTGAGTGAAGATGCTGTTAATAGAATAGTGAAGAGAAAAAAAAGAATCTATGCCACAAATTTCATGATGAATGGTAATTGCAGGTCACTAGGACAGCAAAACCAGAAAATTTATTTTTGTGTAACAATTTTAAAACAATAAAGTGGACAATGTAAAGAGACATTTTCAATAAAATCAGAGTTTGATGTTTTCTTTCAACAAAGAGAATCAATTAAATTAGCCCCTTAAAATCAAAATTAAAAAGTAAACAGGATGAATTGGCTAAAATGAGAATTAAATGTATAACAAAAGTTTTAAAATGATTTTTAACAGAATCTGAATTTATAAATGACTTGAATTTTTGTATTAAACTTTTTAGATAGATGGTAAAAAATGATTATTAATTTCATGTTTTTATTTTTACCTTCTTTCAAGGTGACTACCAGACAATTAAAAATTAAATAAATGGCTTGCATTATGTTTCTATTGGATAGTGCCAATTTAAAAAGTAAATAAAGACTGGAGTTAAAGTTTCATTCAGACACATCTGAGAAGCAAGATAAGGTTTCATTTTAGCATTCCAGATCTTTTCACTTCTAGGACGTCTTTACAAAGGATATTTTAGTTTTTACTATGTAGTTTATAAATATTTGTATTTTTATGTCAATATTAATGGCTACTTGTGCCTATATGCACTAGTAAATATTGATACATAAAAGACTTTCCCCATAAAGGGCACCTGCGTGGGTGGTTCAGTTGGTTAGGTGTCCAACTCTTGGTCTCAGCTCAGGTCTTGAACTTAGGCTTGTGAGTTCAAGCCCTGTGTTGGGCTCCATGCTGGGCATGGAGCCTACTTAAAAAAAAAAAAAAATTCCCCATAAACTTAGAAAATAGAGAAAACAACCTTATGTACCATACTACCCTATACAGTCACTGCCAGCATACCTATAGCTTTTCTTTTCTAGCGCAAAATTTCTTTTAAAGTGAAAATAAAAGTGAGTATTTGAAAAAGACACTATTAAAAATATTTATCAACCACAACTAACATGACATGTAATTTTAAAAAAATGGGAAACAGTGTTGCTTATATTTATTTTTATGTATTAAGGATAATACTTAATATAACATTTAGTAACATTGGTGCATTTGAACTGTGAATTTTGAGTTTCATTAACCTTGCCCATTTAAGAACCAATCTTGGAATTTTCTTTTGCTGTGTGGTTTCAGTGGTGTCATTCATAACCATAATGTATCCTTTCTGGAATGAATTTCTTCCACAGATACCATGTAAGCAAGACAGACAGTGCTCTACCAATCCAAAGCCTGAATTATCAGGCTTGGGAGCCAACCTAATGTAATGACCAAACATACACTCTGTAGAAACTTAGACTTGCTCAGCTCTTGAAGGCAATTGTCAGCCCTTGAATTCACCAGAGATGTGACCTGTTTTGATGAATAGTCAGCAAGTGGATATTGATTCCAGCTGAAGATACCTATCACCTGGGTTGACATTTAATATCTTTTGAAAGGATTCTCTTGAAAAGGGGAATAAAAGAAAGAACAAAAAAAAGCCAAACTTGCATTATCATTCTTCAAAAATATTGATCAACTTGAAAGAAAATCAGTTTAAAAAGAAATAGAAATAGAAATAAAATCTTAGTGTAAAAAATAAATGTCATTCCTTCCTAAACAGGTTGTGGGTGCCTAGAAGTCGGAAGGGACCTCTAGTGCCAAAGTCTGAGTCAGAAGTAGTTTTGATTCCTGTGTCTTATTCAGGATATACTTACCTTATTTGCAGAGTTTGTGTGGAGGACTATAACTGGTCATGGGAGTTATCTATCAGAATATTAAAATGTACCCCCCAGGGACAATTTTTCTTTTTTTTTTTTTAGTGGTTAAGTTTTTTTTAAATTTAATTTTATTATGTTAATCACCATACATTACATCATTAGTTTTTGATGTAGTGTTCCATGATTCATTGTTTGTGTGTAACACCCAGTGCTCCATTCAGTACATGCCCTCTTTAATACCCATCACCAGGCTAACCCATCCCCCCACCCCCCTCCCCTCTAGAACCCTCAGTTTGTTTCTCAGAGTCCATAGTCTCTAATGGTTTGTCTCCCCCTCCGATTTCAGGGACAATTTTTCTACTATTCTTATTTCATATTCCTGACCTTGTCAGGCAGGAGTGGAAATCTGAAAAGGATGTACAATTCAGAGTATAAATTTATGCTACTTAGCTAAATATGAAGCTCTGGAATGTGAAGGAGGTGAGACTTGCAGAATGGCAGAGTAAGATACTTGAACACTCTTTCCAGCAAAACACCAATTTAATTGGTAAAAATTATAAATAAAATCATTTAAAGTCTCTGGAAACTGTGAATGAATGGAGAAACATTCATTTAGAAAATGTACTAAATCTCAGAACAACAAAAAATGTGGCAGTTGAGCCTTGCACAAACTGCTCCCTTAACCCCCCAGCTCCTAGCTCTCCCTTACAGAACCTCTAGTCATTACATTGGGCAGATGCTACCAAGAAGAGAAACTCCTGCCCTCCCCTGAGCTCCTAGTCAAGGGCCAGTGTTTCCATTTCTCACCTTTATCCCAACCTCGTGTTGCCGAAGTTCTACCCAGGCAAATACAGTTGAGAGAAACAGGTTTCCCTTTTTCACCCAATCGCTACTCAGAAAGCAGAAGCTCACCCCAAATGCAGCAGGCTGAAAATACCACTACCCCTCTTGTCCTTGGCCTGCCTCCCTTGTAGGGCAAAAGTTCCATGTCAGGAAGGGCAAGTCAAAAGGCCAAGGGGCAGCCATCCTGCCCTTTTCCTTGCAGCCACTTAAAGACCAGGGTGCCACTCTTGGAAAAGCAGGTTCTTACCCTCAGCAGTGGTGAGTGGTGCGAAGATGCTGCCCAGGAGGAAAGGCAGGCCATAAGAAGAAGGAGCTGCAGCTCTGGCTGAGGCAATCTGCTCAATTTGGAACCCAGAATGGAAAATTCTATGCCTCCGGGTGGTTTTAAAAACAATGTAAAATTTGTTGAGGTCAGCCAAGAGAGAGGGTAACCAGAGAAAAAGAAGAGCCATCCTAGGATCATAGACCGTCTTGGAGGTCAAGAAGACTATACGCATGCGCTGCACTGCGTCCGCTCTGTAGCAACCACTCAGCAGAGGGGCCGACTGTAAGCATTTCCCCATGGCACACGGCCCATCAACAGAGGGCAGAACCCTCACTGCCGTACGCGGCTTACACACAAACTGACCAAGCATAAACTGAACGATAAACCACTCTCACCTAGGGACTACTAGAAAGCTAGGTATAAAAATAAAATCACACTAGTCCCTGATAGTCTGGGAAACAATGCATACCCCAAGCTACTGCCTCTTGGGAGAGTTCCAGATGGGGATCTCTAAGCTACTCGTCCCTGAAGGAATATGTGACAACACATGAACTCCTAGAAGTGAGTGTTAGCAGCCTCCAAGCCAATAAGTAGCTTATGCCAACCCAGGGGTGACTTTTACAGAGCCAGACCAAGAGATAAAAACAATGGAAAGAAATCTGAGTAGGAACATGAGAGCCTGAACACTGGAAAGGAATTAAAATTTGCAGAAGTAGTTCAACAAAGTCATTAAGCAAATAAATGACCCCACAAACAAAGAAAGGAATGACCCCCAGGGAGTTCTCAGTATCCAGATATGCTACAATATATCTAAAATACTTTACTTTCAAAAAAACAAAACAACAAAACCCTGAGATCTGCAAAGAAACAACAAAGTGTGATCCATACATAGGAAAAAATCGTAGGCAATAAAAACTGCTTTTAAACAGGCCCACATGGTGAGATAGCAGACTTAGCAAACAGACTTCACAGCAGCTATTATAAATGTGTTTGAAGATTAAAAGAAATAATGCTTAAGGAATTAAAGGTATGATGACAATGCCTCATCAGAGTATAAATGAAGAAATAAAAATTATTTTTTAAAAAACACCTGGGGGGCGCCTGGGTGGCTCAGTCGATAAGCATCTGCCTTTGGCTCAGGTTGTGATCCCAGGGTCCCGGGATCGAGCCCTGCATCAAGTCCCACATCGGACTCCCTGCTCGGCAGGAAGCTTGCTTCTCCCTCTCCCACTCCCCCTGCTTGTGTTCCCTCTCTCACTGTGTGTGTGTCTCTCTCTGTCAAATAAATAAAATCTTAAACAACAACAACAACAAAAACACCTGGAATGATGTCACCATGCAGGCGGCCGCCATTACAGAGAACTGAGCTCCGGGACTAGAAGGAGGGGAGGATGGCAGCGGCCGGGGACCGGTCCTGCAGGGAGCAGCCACCAGCAGCCACAAAGGCTAAAGAGATCCTGACAGAAGAATCCAACGTACAAGAGGTTCGATGTCCAGTCACCATCTGTGGAGATGTACATGGGCAGTTTCATGATCTCATGGAACTGTCTAGAATTGGTGGCAAATCATCAAATACAAACTATGGGAGATTATGTTTGACAGAGGATATTTATGGGAGATTATGGGAGAGTGGGAGATTATGGGAGATTTTTGTTTATGGAAGATTATGGTGACAGGATATTCAGTTGAAACAGTTACTCTGCTTGTAGCTGTTAAGGTTCGTTACTGTGAACACATCACCATTCTTCGAGGACATCATGAGAGCAGACAGATCACATGAGTATATGGTTTCTATGATGAGTGTTTAAGGAAATATGGAAATGCGAATGTTTGGAAATATTGTACGGATCTTTTTGACTGTCTTCCTTTCACTGCCTTCATGGATGGGCAGCTAGTCTGTCTCCATGGTGGCCTCTCACCATCCATAGCTACACTGGATCACATCAGAGGGCTTGAGAGCCTGGAAGTTCCTCATCAGGGTCCAATGTGTGACTTGCTGTGTCAGATCCAGACGATCAGGGGGTTTGGGGTATATCCCGTCAAGGAGTTGGTTACAACTTTGGGCAAGACATTTCTGAAACATTTAATCATGTCAGTGGCCTCCCACTGGTGTCCAGAGCTCACCAGCTGGCGATGGATGGATGTAACTGGTGCCACGACCAGAATGTATGTAGTAACGATTTTCACTGCTCCAAACTATTGTTATCCTTATGGTAATCAGGCTGCGATCATGGAACTTGAGGATACTCTAAAATGCTTTCTTGCAGTGTGACCCAGCACGCAGCAGAGGCGAGCCAAATATTACTCATAGTACCCCAGACCACTTCCTGTAATGAAATTTTAAACTTGTACAGTGTTACCACAAACCTTATATTGACCTAATGGAAATGGGAAGAGCAACAGTAACTCCAGATTGTCAGAGAATAGTTAACATTCAAAATACTTGTTTTCAGATGGACCATTAGATGTGCCTCATAAAAATACAAAGCTTCTTGTCATGAACAGCCGTGACCACTTCAGAATGAACCAATTCATTGCATGCAAGTGACATTGTTGGTGAAGAAACCAGTTTCTGGAGTAGCACTATTTGTAGTTACTTTTGCTTTCTCTGAGAGACTGCAGATTAGAAGATGTAAACATTAACACCTTGTGAATACTATTTAACTTCCATTTAGCTATAGCTTTACTCAGCGTGGCTGTAGATAAGGATAGCAGCAAACGATCACTGGAGCTTTATGAACATTTTTAAAAATAAGTACCAAGGCCTTCCCTCTACTTGGGAGTTTTGCAATCATTTTGTTTATTTTCAGGGATACCATTTAATTTAATTGTATGATTTGTCTGCACTCAGTTTATTTCCCTTCTCAAATCTCAGCCTCATGTTTTTTGTTATTGTCAGAATCTGGTGAGTGGTTTTGAACAGAATTGTTTTTCTCCCCCTCCTAGAAGACCATGTTACTGCATAAGAGCAGTGCAGTGCTTTTCATAATAAACTTATGAACTAAAAATGAATAAATAAATAAAAAAACACCTGGAAATTCTGGAGATGAAAAGTAAAATAACCAAAATGAAAAATTCCATGGAGGAGCTTCACAGTAGACTCGAGGTCAGAGAAAGAATCAATAACCTGAAGATAGATCATTGGAGACCAGGCAATCTGAAGAAAAGAGAAAAGTGAATAAAACAGGGGGACACCATTAAGGATGCAAAAATGTACGTGATGGGTGTACCAGAGGGAGAGAAAAGAGGAAAAGGGACAGAAAAAAAAAAGTCAAAGAAATGATGGCTGGAAACTTAACCAAATGTGAAGAAAGGCATCCATCAGCACATCCAAGAAGCCAAAGTCCAAGCAGGATAAATGGAAAGAGATCAACAACCAGATACATTGTAGTCAAAATGTTGAAAGACAGAGGCAAATCTTGAAAGCAAGTGAAAGAGTAACTCATTGTGTATTAGGAAACTCTAATAACATGAACAATTAACTTCTCATCAGTAACAGTGGAGATCAGAGGACAGTGGGAAGACATAGGCAGAGTGCTGAAAGTAAAAAACTGTCAAAAATCTTAACCCTCGTAAAACTATCCTTCAAAAATGAAGGTGAAGTAAAGATATTACCAAATAAAACCTGAGAGAATAGGTTGCTAGAACATCTGCCTCATAAGGAATAATAGAGTTCTCGAAAGAGAACCAGAAATGGTAAAAGCTAAAAGTATAAACAACCCATAGGTCTGTCAACTGATAAAAGCATAAAGTGGGTTACATCCACAGCAGGGACTGTTACTCAGCCTTATAATGGAAGGAAGGACAGGTACATAGTTACATATTGATACATTTTGAAAAAAAAGTACGTTAAGTGAAAGAAGCCAGTCACAAAAAATGATGTATGATCTCTTTTATATGATGTGTCTGTAATATACAGCTTTAAAAAAATATATTTTATTTATTTGACAGAGAGAGAACACAAGCAGGGGTAGTGGCAGGGAGGAGGAGAAGCAGGCTCCCCACTGAGAAGGGAGCCCGATGTGGGGCTTGATCCCAGGACCCTGAGATCATGACCTGAGCCGAAGGCAGACGGTTAACCGACTGAGCCACCCAGTTACCCTCTAATATACAGCTTTATAAAGACAGATTAGATTAGTCCCTGCTTCTGGCTGGGAGTGAGGTGAGCCAAAGTGGAAGGGCAGGGGCCTTCTTCAGGGGGAAAGAAAATGTTCTAAAATCAGATTGCAGTGATGATTGTACAATCTTGTGAATACACTAAATATCTCTGAATTTTATACTTTAAGTATAATTGGCACATAATGTTATAATAGTTTGAAGTATATAGCATAGTGACTCAACTTCTTTATATGTTATGCTTGGCTCACTTTAAATGGGTTTTATGGTATGTGGATGATATCTCAGTAGGGTGGCTTTTAAAAAGCTGTGGCCCATGAAAGCATGCATCTTTGAAATGTACTTCTCTCTCCCATTGTATTAGTGTGTCCGTCTTTTCCCTTTTGTACTCCACTCCCCAAATGTTCAATAGATAAAAGTAAGTACTAGTCTTTATTCCTCTGATTAAGGATAATAGATAAAATTGTATTATTTCACGAAAGGACATTTTTAGCATAGTGTCTACTTAGTTAAGTTACCTATGTATATTTAAAAAACAGCAACGAAACATCTAGACCAATATTGGTGCTGGTCATGAAATAGTCAGGAAGATTCCAGTCTTTCCCATGTCTTTGGCTGGCTCCATACCAGATGTCATAGTGTTATTCCCCAGTCTATATAGTTCTCATAAAGTTTGCTCTTGACTCCCTTGACAGAAGTAGAGCCTACGACAGCAGTCAGCATTGACACGTATGTATAAATGGCCTTCCTTTTAATCATTAGTTACCTCCCATAACAGCCATTATCAGGACCAGCATTTATGAAATGCCCACTAGCATTCCCCTTGCTTTTGTGGTTCAGGGTTGAGGATCTTAAAAGAAGGGAACAATGAAGTTTTACAGATGTTTGTTCAGCATGCCAAGGGCACAACACAATCTGGTGGCAATCCTGGGATTAGTACTTAGTTTTCTCATTTCACCTGCTGGGTGGCCAACTCACCTGCACCATGTCCCCACAGAAATAGTAAGTAGAAATTGTTTTACCACGTCTCATGTTTCTAATATGTTTGCTGAGATCTGCGTGTTCTAGCAAATTCTAAGGGGCACAGCTTTATAGTTAAAGTCATGCCATTCCCTTGGCTTGCATTTTAACTACTTTGCCATCTGGAGTTATTTTCTTCCATGCTGTTCTTCTAATCTTCCTCTCTTCTACCTCTTGGTATGTGGCGGTGGGCTTTACTGCAGGTATTTTGAATGAAATACTCAAACATTATTTGGATTTTTCTTTTCTGTTTAATGTCAAAGCTTATGTTTTTCTGTGCAAGTCTGCATTTTACAAAGTGATTTAACGATAAACCAGTTCTAAACCAGTGGTCGTTAGGACTTTTACCCTTTCTGGAAATCAGGACTCTTTTAAAACTGGTGTGTTTTTAAAGAGACTGAGGAGAAGGGCAGGTGTGAAATTTTTTGAGCACTGACAATACTTCTCTTACCTTTATTTCTAAGATGCTTGGAAGAAAAAGGACTGAAATTAAATCCTTCATACTAACTAAATTGTTTCCTGAATCCCTCTGAAAGCTCACCCTGAGGAAATCTAGAAATGACCACAGTTTTGTAGTACCCCCCTTATACTTTTAACATTGCCTGGCCCCTCATTCTAATATGTACACAGCACATAAAGCTTCACATAAGATGCAAAATTGCTCAGGTTTTTTTTTTTTTTTTTTAAAGATTTTATTTATTTATTTGACAGAGACACAGCGAGAGAGGGAACACAAGCAGGGGGAGTGGGAGAGGGAGAAGCAGGCTCCCCGCAGAGGAGGGAGCCTGATGCAGGGCTCAATCCCAGGACCCTGAGATCATGACCTGAGCCCAAGGCAGACACTTAACGACTGAGCCACCCAGGCGCCCCGAAATTGCTCAGGTTTTTAAAAAAACTCTGAATAAGTTTAAAAAATTATAAGCCTTTTGTAAATGACCATAGAGATGTGTCTTGAAAATGACAAGTAGAAGCCTTTTCTGATTCAGATTAGGTCAACCTTATTTACTTGACAATCCAAATTCCCAATGCATAGTTTGATTATCTTAAGGAGGCTCTTAGGAGAGATTTCTCTGAAGTCCGTGAAACATGCAAATCAAACTTTCCCTGGAGATTGTGTGTGTGTGTGTGCGCGTGCGTAGTTTGTGTAATAGATCATGCCTGTAAAATTGTGCTGCCCCCACAAGGTAGACTATAGCATTCTGTGACTGTGTGTGCTTTAAATATTTGCTTGGAAGAAAAAAATAAACACGTACCAGGAACTAGAGAGTGAAAGCTATGTGGTTATAAGACATATAAAATAACCCATAAACCATTATTGGTTTAGTATCGTGCTGGCTGTGAAACTATTATGATGTCTCTATATACCCATAATCTTCTATGCTGGAAATACCAAGCTTTGTCTACCACCAATACAATTAGGTAATATTTGTTATTTATTGAGAATATTTTTTATTGGGCTTAACACTACCTGAAATTATATGTTGATAACCATTCCCTGCCTCCCCATCAGAATGCAAACTTTGATGAGAAAAGGGACTTTATCTGCCTTGTTGACCTCCAAGGCCTGGAAATGGTACCTGTCAGTATTGTCGTGCTTAATAAATATGTGTTGACTAAAAGATTGAAACTAGACTAAATATTGTATTCACTTGGAGATCTAATTTATGTAGACTGGTTCATCTTTTAAACTGCAAAGCTTTACCATTGAAAAATAATTTATTCCTGGACATCCCTTTTCCCTAAATTTTTTTTTTCTCAGAATATTTGTAACCTTAATTACTCTTAACTTGTAAATTATCACTGAATCTGTAAATTCTTCTCCGATTTAAGACTTCTTGGACACCACACACGTACTCCAAAAAGTATCATTTTGGTAAAAATCCCTGACACTGAAGCACGAAGTTTCAAGGGTGTATATTGTCAGAACTTTTGTTATCTTCCCATTTGTAAAAGTTCTCCCTAAGATGTCATGGCAGTACTTTATGAAATGGGTTAAACTTCTGAAGTGTAAGGACATTTTTTTTAAGATTTTTTTATTTATTTGACAGAGAGAGAGAGAGAGAGTACAAGCAGGGGGAGCAGCAGAGGGAGAGGGAGAAATAGGCTCCCCGCCGTGGAGCAGGCAGCCCGACGCAGGGCTCGATCCCAGGACCCTGGGATCATGACCTGAGCCGAAGGCAGACGCTTAACCAACTGAGCCACCCAGGCGCCCCTGAAGTGTAAGGACATTTACACGTTTTTCTAAACAGGCTTTTCTCAGACATCATTTTTCTTTCCCCTCAACCTCCATCATCCTTCTTCCCCACCCTCTTTCTCTCCTGCCTCTTCCTCTTTTTCTTTTCTGCCTCCTTCCTCCTCCCCCAACCCCATCATGGTCACATGAGAATTTGAAAGGGAATTTTTTTTTATTATTTTCTTGGAGTAATTTTAGGTTTGCAGAAAAAATGAAGGTACAGAGGTTTCACCTATAATTTCTGCCCACCCCCCCACCGCCATGCATGGTCTCCTCCCACATGACCATCTCTCACCAGGTGATGCTTTTGTCAAAGCTGACGAACTTACATTAGTGCACTGTAATCACTCAAAGCCCAGAATTACTGTGAGGGTTCATTCTTAGTATTGTACATTCTGTGGGTTTGGACAAATATTTAATGATATATATCCAACATTTTCGATATTACAGTTTTTTAAGGCTATAATGATACTAGTACTTTTGCTTCTTCTAACCTTTCTTCCCCCCATGGTTTATAAGAGCAGAGAAAGGTAGAATTACAGATGAGCTGGTTTGCAGTTTATTGTTGGCTTCCCTTACAGGTGTAGGTGGGAGAAAATTTGGAGGAATTTGAGAGCAGTATGTAAGGACTGAAATTATTTTACCTTCATGCTCAAGGATACTCACACTCACAGGTAATGGGTAAACTAGATCAGCTGCATGTCTTCTCCATTCTAAGAGAACTCTATCTGAACAGTGGCTGCTGGGAAGGACTGCACATCAGTGCTTCGTTTGCCACTTGTGTTCTTTCAGTTCAGAACCAGGCTGTCAGCTACCAAATGTCAGGAGATAAGGTGCCAGAAAGCGGGTTTTCTATTTCTCTACCTGGCTGGCTGACCCACAAGTAATGAAGACCACACAGAGGAGAATAGAGGATAAAAGAGATAACATCCATGAAAAGGCATCACACTTTGCACACAGAGAGGGTGTATGTGTGCATGTTTCGGGATTATTTCTCTCTACCCTACCTTCCTTTTAAATCTGAGAGAGGCTACTTATCCAATGCTTAGTTCTATACATTTCCAGTACTGTCTCTCAAATCTGTTAATGTTGGCTCTCTTTCTTGGCTGCACATTACAATCACTGGGGACATAGTACAGATTATCACAGAATGTACCAATAAAATGACAGAATTATATTTAAAATTTGCAAGTAGCACCGAAGAAGAGTGGTTAACTCCAATTTTGGGAGTAAGAGGCTGCTTTTAGGTAATAATGGTTATGCTGAGTTTTGAAAATGAGTATGAATTTCCAGGCATTCCAGTCCAGAGAATTAGGGAGGAAAAGTCAAAGGCACAGAACATAATGTATTTGGGAATCTGTGTCCTGCTTTTGTAGAATCAAGAGTTATCGGAGTGCTGGGAGATGTCAAATTAGGTAAACAAATCACATAAGACCCAACATTCCACCTTAAAGAATTTGTACGTGACCTTATGCAAAATGAGTCAATAAAATTTTATTGCCAGGTGAGAGACATGATCAGATTTAAATTATAGACTGGTAGCATGTCTGTTCTTTCGAGAAGGGGTTGAGGCTAGAGGTGGTAAAACCAGTTAGGAAGCTGTTGCAATCATCTGGAAGATAATGAGGATCTATAATGGAAATTTCACATGTATTGAAAGTATTTTAAAGAATCACTTAAGATTTGATGTAGGAAATGAAAGGGACAAAGTTAAGGTGAGTCCTTGATTTCTGGTTTTGGATCCTTGGGTCCATGAGGTTAACACTAACCAAAATGCAATAAGGATAAAAGAAGTTTCAGTGGTAGGGAATGAGACGGTGACTGTAAGATTGAATGTGTTCAGTTTGAGGTGCCCACAGGGTATCAAAGAGAAGATATCTTACTAAATATAGTGTGAAGATCAAGAGAAATCTCTGGTTTAGAGATGCAAACTTCGGTGTAACTATCTGGTAAAGTTATTAAATTTAGACTTAGTTATTTAAGACAGTTTCATTAATTCTGTACATAAGATTATTACTACAATTGTTCTAGAAATCTTCAGGAACTCTTACCCTGTTTTGCACGATGAGAGGAACATGTGAACTTAGGCACTCAGAGTGATGATTTTTATCAAGAGGTTGTTAGTATGGTCTTACAAAGCACAAAGTAAAGTTTACAATCTTTGTAAACTTACTCAAAATGTCTTAGGTGTTACAGATCTTAAAGATCCATTTTAAGACCACACCTTGTCTATGTGAGTGAGTAGAGGGAATCCTTAGTCTCGATTCATAGCATCCCTTCAAGTTTTGTTCTTTTACTCTTCAGTGTTGAAAAATCCCTGGGAAAACAGTTTTCTGAATTTAGAGAATCAAGTTGGATTTGTCTCCAAAGAGCAAATGGAGAATAGAAGAATTAAATCTTTTCTGCTTTTATTTTCATATAAATTTCTGCATACACCTGCTATACAAAGTACTAGGCAAGTGTTTCAAGGGAGTTAAAGTTGATCATAGTCAGTAAACCTCCAGCCTTGACACACACACATATGCACACACAGGCACGTGCACACATACACAGTTTTTAGGATCTGGGTTCACAACTTTGACAGTGTTTTTCTCTTCTCTGAAGGTTTCTAAGATATCGGGATTCTAGCAAGACAGTGAAACAACTGAGAGACTCTGCTTATTTAAACTACACAATTCTAATCTCTTTAATTTCCATGATGGGCTATGGATTCAGTTTTTCTATTTAAGTGATTTTAAAACCACAGCCACTTGTGACCAATGCTGAGACATACTGAGACACAAATTCCTTCCATCTCTGCTTCCGTTTGGAAGTAGGGGCTACAATCCCACTTGACATGAACCTACTATGTCAGCGCCAAGAGCAGCTCATGCCTTAAGCCCCTGTGCTCTTTCCCCACTGGCGCTGGGTTCCTTTTTCCTGACCTTTGCAATAGCACAGATCATTTTTATTTAGATTATACTCCGTCTGCCTATTTCTCTCATCCACACTCTGGTAACTGATTGGGTTTTTCCATTTGGGGATGCTATTTCAGAAATCTGCCCTTTATCAGACTATAAAACAGTACTTACTCCTGTTTTCTGGAAAGAATTAAGGCTTTCAGAATTTCTGCTGTAGTTTTAAGTATCATCTATAATAGCTATTAATATTACATAGTATTTTTTAATATTACAAAATGTGATCTCGGGGCCATTAGCATTGGCATCACCTGGGGACATTTTAGAGCTACCCTAAAACCACAGAATCAGAATCTGTATTTTAATAAGATCTTTATATTACTTGTATGCTCATGAAAATTTGAAAAGCACTGCTATGGTGCATGAGCATAGTCTTAGCTAGTGGCTTTTATCACCTTTTCTGCTCTGTTCTCTTCTTCATTTGGCTCTGAGCAAGTTCTGCCTTCTCTTACCCATCACTTAATAACTGAAAGATATTAGGAAGGATTGCCTATAGTTGAACTGTTAGATTGTGAATTGCTTCACTGAAACTAAGAGACCTGATCTATATTTTCAAGCATTTTGTTTTCTTCTTCCTTGCTCTGATATGGTCTTTACCCTTGATATATGAGCAAACATCTTTTCCAACAATCTGCAAAGTGGTCAGGAGGCTTAATTACACAGCTCTCTGCTTCTCTACTTTCCTAAACCCTTACTGGAACAGTTGATGATTATCATCAAGTGTTACTCACCTTGAAAGTAGGAATTGTCTCAAATATTAGGCAAGAAGGGCTTTTTTAAATAACTACTGTTTCTGCTTTTTAAATTCATCACTCTTGCAGAAAGTCATGCATCAAGTAGCATGTCTGTACTACATCCTTTTTCAGATTTTCTTGGCTCAACTGTCTCCTGGAGCTTCCGGTGAAATAGTTCACCCCAGCAGTTACCTGAATGACCAACCCCTTGTGTTTGGCAAATATTTTTGCCATCTGAGACCAATAGCATCCGGAGTCTGGAATCTCTCAACACTTCTGAACTTGGATAAAATGTCACATGATAGGGCATGGATCTTCTTCAAGTAGTTATATTCCAACCAAGGCGCTGGTATATATGACCCAAGATTATGAGAGAGTTAAATCCAACTGGGGAGAACTTTGACCAGTGGAAGACAGGAGATGAGAAGAAACAGTGTAGACAAATTATCTTTCTTTTTCTCCCCTTGATGGAACTTTCCAAGGCACAATTTCTCTATTCATCTTTTCTGTAGATTTCTCATGATGATAGGCCTGTGCATGTGAAGAGCTTCTCAGGAAGCAAAAGCTAACACATACACACATCACATTGTTTCATTTCATTTTTCCGGTTTTTCCTCCCCCCTGGAATTCCATCTTCAAATAAATGACTAGTACTTAATCTTTGTCTCAGGGTCTGTTTTCAAGGAAACCAGAGTGGTTCTAGAAAGCAAACCCTTAGGACATGATTTGGAAATAAACTGCTCATCTGTGTAAAAGAAATAAGGACCCCTTTTGCTGGTGACAGTGGTGTGATGTGATAGTAACTTCTGGCATGGAGCGACATCACAACACCTCAAACTTTAATGTTGTTAATTGGGAAGAAGTATAGTTAGAGGGAAGGCGTTTAGACATCAAGTACCTGTGGTTCTTGATCATTACAGGACAATGGTAAATTTGAGGATAATAAAGTAGGGTAACTGCTTTTAATGGCACAGGGGACTTTGAAAGGAAAATGACAGGTAGCATGCAGTTAATTGCAAACTGAGAAGTGATGTTCTAAAGCCAGAGGGTCTGTCTGGCAGCTGTGAAAGAGGTTTTTACTTCCTGCAGCCGCAAGGCAGAGTTGCTGAACATCAAGGCCCAGGGGTTGATTATGTACCAAAAGGGAGACTAAATTCCCAGCCACAATAAATCTTCTGTCAACAATAGGGTTTTAATGGAGGAGTGGAATTCTGACACCTGGATGGTGACATTTCAGTGGGTGAGCTTGAGAACCTGAACCCTGCTTTGTCTCCCAGAACCTCTTGTCTGATAGCAGAAGTCCATTGCTCTTTGCCAGAGGAGAACCCTATAATGAATCTTTGTTAACAATGCCTTTCAAGACGATGTCTGTTTTCCACAAGACACATTACCACCACCACACATTGTGCCGGGCCCTGCAACAAAAATCAAACCTTAGAACAGCCTGAGCAGGGAAGCATAAGCCCTTTGCCAGCAAGAAATAGCCTATACTCCAAAGAAATTGCAGTACCCATGTAATATGTGCCGACAGGATTCAGGGGAACCTATGCAGAAATGCATTTCGATGGTGTTAACCTGGGGAAGGGGTGAATATGAGGCTCCGTGGGGAAGAATCTACTGTAAAGGTCTAGAAAATTCCTTATTTTTGCAAGACCACCTAGAGTTAGGGAATCTGAGCTAAACTAAAGTGCTAACGAGGGTTTGAACATTCTGTGATAGAGTATAATATCCTGAGAACTTTATAAATTTTTGATAGTGATGGTTGTAAGAGGATGAATAGATTCTAGTTTTGAGGGTTAATCTATGGAGATTGCTCTAGACAAAGATCTAGTCTATAACTATTTAATAAACTGATCTTGATACAACTCTTAGATTTTTTTAAATACCACATAGGCTTACAGAATAATTTTTGTATTCTCAGTAATTTTAAGTAAAACCTCATTTGAGGTTGTGTCTGTAAACATCACAGAAAATTATTTAAGTAATCATGAGGGTGTAGATATAATCTCTTTCTGGTTACAATACCAATAAGTAACTTTCCCAGCACCAAGAAGCTTGGACAAATATATTTCCACTTTCTTACTGCATCTCTACACGGTCATCTCAAATTATGCACAAGGAAAAATGATCAGATAGCACTGGTTTAATCGAAGATTACTAAAATTACTTGCTACTTTTTAGATAACTGTTTCTAACTGAGGTGCCCACCAGGGTTCCACCCAAGAACCCATCTATCCAAATTAAAATGAAGTCCAGTGTTTCATCTGCCCACCCTGCTCCTGTTCTCCAGCCAAGAAATCTCTCAAGGTAGTAGTTATTTGGTTCTGTGTTTGCTTTTGCTTAGTAGCTTGAGATGAACTCAAGCATTTTCCCTAAATTCTGCATGATTTCATGACTGCTACTGGATATAGGTTTCCCCATGATACGTTTGCTGCCCTACCTGTATCGGCCAAAAATATAGCATAATTTAGCATACATCCTAGTCTATCTGAAATATTCAAAACCTTTTTCTCTTTAAAAGGAGGATTGAATTCTTGATCTCATTTGTCCCATCAGGTTCTTGGACTTCTTAGGCAAATTTAGTTCATCTCCTCCAGCTTTCTTTAAACTCTCTATATCAGTAGATACTCTTATGTAAAATGACAACAACAAAAAAATCTACCTTATTAGTATATAATAATTGCTATTTATATACTGTCTGCTATGTGACAGTTAACATGCTAGAATTTTTCTAAATCGTTTCTGAACTGTCCTTCCAGGTAGACATTGCTGTTCTTATTTTACAAAAAGGAAAGTGGGGCTCAGAATGGTTAAAACTAACTTGTCAATATCACAAACCAGTAAGTATCAAAGCTGGGATCAAAATACAGATCTTTCTAGCTTGAGCTGTTTCTGCACATCACACCACCCTGCACTTGTTGAAAAGGTGAACTTGATTTCAGTAGAGTTGGGTTGTGTGGAGGTAATGTCATCCTACACTTAGATCACTTACTGGCTGGATTTATCTGATGGGACTCTACTCTTGACATACTGAACTTCATGGTATCCAGCTAATTAGAAACTTCTTTCCTTCTAGAGCGATAGGCAGAATGGCACAATTAATGACCAGTCCAAAAATGGGAAATACTGCTTTGCTTTGAGTTACTCTTCAGCATTTAAGGAAAGGATTCCTAGTGGAGACTTCTTTTATGAGATCAAGATGACATTTGAGACTAACTTGGAAGTCAAAATGCTAACACTTATCTATTAGTAATGGAGAGAAAGAAACCTACACCCAAGTGTGGGAGAACGAATTCAGTGTTTGGTATTTCTCCTCCCTAGAGTATCTAAGAAAAAGTTCGATCTACTGAACAATCTCAGTTGACAAGTTTTCAGTTTTAATTCAAATGAGAATGTGTCAGATCCAGTACCAGAGCAAGCATGACTCAGAATTACATGGAAGAGCTGTACAATGCTGTTGATTTCTGGTGCCTGTTGTGGGAAAAACCCTAATCCTCATATACTGGGTGGAACAGTCTTGAACATTACCAAGGCCACTTGACAGCTAGCTCCACTGTGGCATTACTGGGGAAAGAACAGAGAACTCCTTGAATAAATTAAAATGAAAATTCACACCCAGATGATATCTATCATGACTTTTAGGCCGAACAGTCTCATTATCTTTAGCAGTGCTTAGAGTATTATTTTTCTAAGTAATTTGCCACAGTGTCAGGAAAAATTTCATTGGAAGAAATCTGATAGAATTCTAATGACATTTCCAGCAAGGGAAGTATCTGCAGTTGTGAAGCTCCTAGAAAACCTATATGGTCTTTACTCTTTAATTAAAACATTGCCTATCACTCAATAAGTATTTACTGAATTCCTACTCAGTGCCCATGTTGCTGTAGATAAAAAATGTAGATATAAAGGAAACATCAGGACTGGCACCAGGTAAAAGTAATACTGAAGAGCATTCCTTTTAATCTGAGTTTATGAAAGAAGGGTGTCGTAAAGGCTAATTGTGTTTTAAGGCAGAATTTCTCAAATACTTCTAAAAACTACTGAGGACTCAATAGATTTTTAAATGTAATTTATTAATATTTTTCCTATTAGAAATGGAAATTGAGGCACTTAAAATATTTAGAAGAGCAACAATGAACCTATTCTATGTTAACATAAATAGAAAGTTTTTATAAAAAGTGTTTTCTAAAACAAAAATAATAAGTGGGAAGAGTGGTCTTGTTTCGCATTTTTGCAAATCTCATTAATGTCTGGTTTTAGAAAAGACAGCTGGAATTGCGTATCTATTTCTGTTGCAATATCACATGCAGCCTCTGGAATATTTCACTGTACACTCATGAGAGAATGAGTGTTACACAGAATGTAATTATTATGAAATAGTTTTGATCTCAAGGACCTGCTGAAAGGGATCCCCAGCAGACCACATTTTGAGAACCCCTGTTTTAGGACTGGAAGCAGTGGCTCAAGATTATCCATCACTATAAAACTGAAAAATGTGTGTATTTGTGTGTGATGGCATTTATGCTAAGCTCTATTTTTGAGAACTGCTTTTTAAAAATCTATGTTAAAGTATGACCAGTATTAGGAAAATGAATACAATTTGAGGCATTACTCTGATTTAATTTCATGTTGGTAGCTATAGGAAGGTCCCTGTGCACATAGAGATATACTTTGCTTATGGTCTAGTTAAATTTTCAGACTCTGTCAGCAAAAGGCCCTCAGTTGCCTTCTAATTTTTCTGTTTTCATGTGCAAGACTTTTCAATGTTAGAAAGTTATCGATGGTGAAGAAACTGGCCATTCTCATTAAACAGCTCATTTATTATATTATTTTATTGTGTACATCTGCTTTGAACATTGGCTATCTGAAAAAGGTATCTTTTTAGTTAGGTTAACACTCATCAACAGAGCCATCCTACTATTTGGAATCAAACACCACTTGAGAACAGAATGAACCCAGCAGACAGAATGACTTACGTTGCTGCAGGAAGAACTGACCAATGGCAATCAAGGAATCTGAAGTTGTTATCCAGAAGAAGAAAATATTAATAAATACGTTTTTGTTTCATGACATAGCACCATTAAAACAAAATGGCCTCTCAATATAAAGATAAATTTTGCTTATTTGTTCTACCAGGCATCTAATATTAAAAAACAATTTTTAATCATGATTAAATTTATAGAATCAAAAACCCTAATAAAGGGGCATGATGGGTCACGTCATCATTTTTCACCTGAAATCTAGTAATAAGATGATAGGTTGCATATCTTTGACTCCCCAGTTTCCCACAAGTTTGTTCACAATTTTCAGAATTTCAAATGATGAAAAATATGCCTATACGGCATTGGAAAAACCAGTAACTATTGATATTCATGGAATGCAAGGGCTCAATAGGGTAGGAATGTTCTTTTTTCTCCCCCTATTTCATTTCTCCTGTGACCACCCTGATAAAATCCCTGATAAAACATTTGGGGAAGCAATGTATTTAGTTCTAAAAACAGGTTTTGTAATGGTGGGATAAAGGGCTGTTTATTTTGTAGATGGTTCTTCTGTACAAAGAACTGTGTGTTACTCAAAGTAACACAATAGTCCAGCAGGTAATGGAAACTTCTGAATAGAAGGAAAGAAAACGGCAGTAGAAGCAGAAGATAATCTGCATTTCATGTCAAGGACAAAGGCTGCCCTGTTCAACCATGAAGTTTAGACCCCAGAATCCGTCACATTTGGTGGGGCATCTGTGGCTTCAGGAATACATGGGTCGGACATCCTTTATTATCCTGTGTTTGAAATGTTTGTGTTAAAAAAAAAAAAAAAAAGCACATGAGAAGTAACTAGCTTCATGCTATCTAGAAAGATGTCCTCTTTCTCCCTTTGCTTTAAAGTGCCATTCATGGAACATTTGAGAAATCCAGTTACTGTGCAGACTCACCACATGGGAAAAAAAAAAAAAAAGAAATGGAAGTACTGAGAGTGATGATTTTTCTTGAGCTTTTATAGTATAGCTTTAAGAAACCTGAACTTCATTCCTTCTCTAGAATGTAGATGACGATTCACAATCACAGCCAGAGAACAGACTGTTCCCACTTGCATGAAGGTTATTACGATGGAATTTTGCATCCTGAAAGAAGAGAGATGAAAGTTGCATAATTCACGTATGATAGCATAAACATAACTGCTGACGCAGAAAGTCTTATGTAATAACTTTGAAAAATCTGATCCTGATCACCGTACTAACATTCACGTGCAGAATTTGAGAAATACGTAATTCACCTAAAGTCGAACATCCCTTTTATGCTAGGAAAGTGGCAAGATATTTAAAAAGCAAGATTAAAGGAGACAAATGATTACACTTTAATCATTGTTGAATCTGAAAGTGCTGGTTAACAAAGCGTTGCCAAGTTGAATCATTTGTCTTTGACTGCAATTCCGTTCTCAGTCTGTTTCTCACTTAACTTTGTAATTTCACACGACCCAAATATCTTAGAATCTGCTTTGATGATTGGTTCTTGTCAGTTACCTGTTTTGAGGCACTTTTTCCCATTGCTTTTGTACATTTTAATTTTTGTAGCTCGTCTATCGTCATGGATGGGGTATTTGCACATGTATATATGTGAATAATACACATTTTTTGTAAAAATAGATAGCAAATAGATATATCAACTATGTTGTATGTAGTATTATGTAGGTGTATTTAAATGTGTATTTGTGTGTGTGTATAAATATGTATACATATATATATTTATCTGATACACGAGAAACCTATATTAAAGGTTTGGAATGAAGAAAATGAATCAATTAGTAATAGGACAGATTACCTGGTTTAATTTGTGTGACTTTTTTTCCCTCTGATTTGTGTAATTGCTTTCAATGAGATCCATAATCACCACTCGAGGGTGACCTTTCTGTCTCTCTTTGTGGGAGCCTCAGCCTTCTTCTGCACACAAAGGCTATGTCAGGCCCTTAGAGTGTGGAATGCTTTGGATAATGGGCAAGCAGTCTAATCAGCTTGCTACTGATGGAGAGAAAAGGAGAACAGAGAGCCTGCTTTTGAAGTTGCCTCCTTTGTGGGTCTGAGTCACCCGCAGCTGTAGCGTTCCAGCCTGTTTAAGTTTTATAGGAGGAGCAGGAGCTCCAAGTTTGATAACTGTGTTTATTTTCTTCTGCCAATTTGAGAGATTCCTATAGAGCAAAGACAAACCTCGGCGTGGCATTTTCATCTCTAAACCAAATGCTCAGACACCCACATGCCTTAAATGAGTTGGCAGGCGAAGGAATCCACCTATATGTGCAATTGCGCAAAAACATAGTTATCTTCCAAAATAAAACCAGGGTCTTCTTCTTTATGCTCTCCTCTCTCCACTGTTGGGAAAAGAATGAGGGAGACAGATTATATAGAACTCTATTATATGTAATTCTACTAGAAATATATAATGGGTCTCCCCCTTTTTTTTTTGAGTATAGTTGACACAAAATGTTACATTGTGTCTTTGCTTTTTTCTACACAAGGTGAAATAATGTGCTCTAGGCATCCCAAGTAATTTGTAGAACAATTACTACCTTCTCACCTTCATCTTCCCTCCCCCCTTTCTGTGGCTCCAGTAGGCTGTAAAGCTGTAAAGGCACTAAAGAAATGGAATCTTGCTCCGCAGCGCACAAGGTTGCCGAGCCTCCGCGCTGAGTGAGGGCCTCACCCTGCGGCACTTTGCGAGGGGATTCATTTCTCCTACCTTCGGAAAATAAACCGTCTTCCTTTAAGGAGAGGGTTTTATCACTACGTTTTCCCTCTTGTATGGGCTTTAAAAATAATTTCTTGATTTTAGTTTTTTATATAATGAAAAGATACCTGCTAATATTAAAAAAGTATTTGCATGTGATCAAATAGTTTGTCTAAATTTTTATCATCTTTATGTAAATTCAATCATTTTCTTATGTATCATGTTTTACTAGCAAATTAGGGATCACCGTGTTATGTTTGAGTTAAAGATTTACTGTAGGGGCGCCTGGGTGGCTCAGTTGGTTGAGTGTCTGCCTTCAGCTCAGGTCATGATACCGGGGTCCTGGGATCAAGCCCCACATCGGGCTCCCTGCTCAGTGGGAAGCCTGCTTCTCCCTCTGCCTGCCACTCCCCCTGCTTGTGCTCTCTCTCTGTGTCAAATAAATAAATGAAATCTTTAAAAAACAATTTATATGAAAATGTGAAATAAATTTTAAACACATGTTAGTACATGGAAATCAAAGAACTAAGTGAGCTAATATTTGTAATTCTCGGATTTTGCATTTAATAATTTTTTTTAATAATTGATTTATTTCTAAAGAAAGAAAATCATGAAATCATTTGCAAGTACACAAAGAACATTCTCAGTAAAGATAGAATATTTTTATAAAAGAAAATCTAAAATGAATTTAGTACTCTGTTTACATTTTCTTTTTTTTAAGATTCTATTTATTTATTAGAGAGAGAGAGCATGAGCATGAGCGGGGTGAGGTGCAGAAGGAGAAGCAGACTCCCCACTGAGCAGGAAGCCTGATGTGGGCCTGCATCCCAGGACTTGATCCTGGGACTCTGGGATCATGACCTGAGCTGAAGGCAAGTGCTTAACCTACTGAGCCACCCAGGCACCCCTGTTTACATTGTTTCTTTCTTTTCTTTTTTTTTTTTTTAAAGGTTTTTATTTATTTGACAGAGAGATAGAGAGCACAAGTAGGCAGAGTGGCAGTCAGAGGGAGAGAGAAAAGCAGACTTCCTGCTGAGCAGGGAGCCCGACGTGGGGCTCGATCCCAGGACCCTGGGATCATGACCTGAGCTGAAGGCAGCTGCTTAACCAACTGAGCCACCCAGGCGCCCCTACATTGTTTCTTAAGTACAAGAAATAGCAATATAATAAAAAGCTATACACAAAATTAATGAGATACAGGTGAGTTGTGGATCTTGAGGAAAGGATTAGGAGGGGGATAATTTTGCGAAATTATCATTTTTATCTTCCCCGCTGATCTGTGTTTTAATATCAATGCTTCTTACTTTGCATAGAAGTTTTAACAATATATGTCTTGGAATAAGAACAATTCAAAACTCTGTATTTTTCCAAATTCCCATGGGAGTCAGTGTATCACAGCTCAGCCATGGATGCAAACACATCTGGATCTTTTAGGCCTTAACACACACTGGAGCCACTCATAGGCTCTCAAACTGAGCTATTTTATTTTATTATTTTTATTTTTTTTAAAGATTTTATTTATTTAAGAAAGAGAAAGAGAGCATAAAGGGGGTGAGGGGCAGAGGGAGAAGCAGACTCCCTGCAGAGCAGGGAGCCCAATATGGGATGTGGGGCTTGATCCCGGGACTCCGTGATTATGACCTGAGGTGAAGGCAGATGCTTATCCGACTGAGCCACACACGTGCCCCGTCAAACAGAGCTATTTTAAAAGAGGACATATATGAACAATTTAAGTGGATTTTTTAAGAATAGAGAATCCAACAGATGTTGTTTACCCCTGTACAATCTTAGTCTTCAAGTTCTGAATTGTCTTTCTAAACTTCATATTAAGTCATAGAAATAATGGGGTAGGAATTATGCTATATGTATGAGTAAATTTGTCACTCACATTTTGTCTCACTTTTTAAAAGCTGTGATTTGTATACCATAATTTTTATAAGCTCTTTAATGTTGAATATTCAGGCAATTTTGTTTTGCTTTTATGAATAAATCTGTCTATAGATAATGTTTATGTTAATGGGTAAAGACCTGCATATTCCTCTCATTATTTGCCAGAAATTCTTGAAAAATCTTAGAGAATTTTTCATAAATATGTCCATTTATTCATTCATCAGAAATATCTTTTTGAGTGTCTGCTATGAGGCTAGGAACCATCCTGGGCATTTGGTTATATACAAAATGTATCCATATGTACAAAATGGACAAAAGTCTATGTACTCAGAAGAATGTTTATTTTTGTGGGGGAGACAGACAATAACTAAAAGAGGGAGGTAAAATATACAAGCGCCAAGAAGAAAATTGAAGGAGAAGTGGTAGATAGAAAGAGTGTGGGGAGAAGAGGGAGAGGGACAGGGGCTGCAGTTCCACACAGGTCAGCTAGAGAAAGCTTTGCTCTTGGCTTCCAGAAGGGGATATTTAGGTCAACCTAAAGAAAGGGAAAATACCTGTGGAGAAAGAGCCTATCTGCCACAGTGACCAGAAAGTTCAAAATGCCTCAGCTAAGGATGTACCTCATTTTTGGAAGGAACTGGGAAGAGGAGAGTATGGCTGAAGCCAAATGAACGAGGAGGAAGTAATAGCACATGAAGAGGAGAAACACGGGCTAGATGATGTAGGGTCTTCTGCACTGCAGTAAGAATGTGCTTTATACTCTGAGGGAGATGGAATGCCGTGGCAGGCTTGAAGAGAGGAATGACATCATCTGACTTAGCATTCTGACTCCTATGTTAAGACTATGATTATTTGGAGTAAGAGCAGATCCAAGGAGTCCAGTTAGGAAACTATTAAAATACCATAGAAGGAAATAATGTCAGTTGAACACAAGTAATAACTGAAATAACAGTAAGTGGTCAGATCCTAAAGATAGAACTGTCAGGATTTACTGAAAGATTAAAAGTAGGGAGTGGAAGAAAAAATAAACAGAGATGATTCCAAGGTTTTTTGTTTTGTTTTGTTTTGTTTTTCTGGGGGGGTGGCGGTGGGTAAGTGTAACTAGAAGTATGCAATGCCAAGAACTAGATGAGAAAAACAGAAGCAGGTCTGAGGAAGAATGTCAGGACTTGAGTGTTGAACATGACAAGTCTGACATATTAGAAATGTTGAGTGGGCAGTAGGAGCTGGACTGAAAAGAAGAGGCAAGCATAGAGAAATATTTTTAGAAGTCATGAGCATCATATCAGTTATTGCTGTGTAAGAAACCACCACAGAATCTGAGTAGAATACAGTAAGATTTGTATTTCTGGCATACCTGCAAGGTGACTTGGGGTTGCCTGAGTCTATGCTGGGTTTCTCTGCGGAGCTCTGCTTCAGCTAAGGGTCAGGCTGGACTTTGCTGCTCACTATGGGTTGGGTTTTGGCCTTTTCCATGTGCTTACATTCAGGGGCTAAGGCTTAAGGGGAAGCAGGTACCCTCTTCTTGTGGTGATAGCAGGGGTATAAGAGGTAGGTCCCATTGCTCAAGCATATGTCTTATATCATCCCATTGGCTACACCAAATAACAAAGCCAATCCGAAAGCCAGGAAGTGGAATTTCATTCTTCGTTCTTGTGCAACAAAGGGCAAAATTACATAGCAAAGGCTGCGGATACAGAGAGAAGTGAAGAATGAGGAAAATAACTCATTCTACCATGGGCATATACATCATATTTAAAGCCAGAAACCTGGACGAGATCCCAAATGATGGCACCAATTTATTCTCTCACTAGCCATACATAAGAGTTTCTGTTTCCTTTGCTCTGGCCAGCTCTGTCTTATTATTTTAAAACTGATTTGCCAATGTTAGCAATGAATATAACTCTTTGTTTTAACTACAATAATTGTATTTTTAAATGAATCTTAAAACATAGAAATACTTGGAGTCAGTGTGTGATTTTGATCTTCCAGTAGGATTTTCTTTCAAGGGCTCATTATGCGATGGTCTAGTGACCAGGAAGAAAAGTTTGCTGGTAGATTTTGTTCCCTTTTGTATTATTTAACCATTTTTACCCCTTGATAATTATTAAAAAGGATTGAGAATGAATTTCAAATAGGTATGGCTTATAAGGCTAATCTAATATCTACAGTTTGCTTTTAATCACTATTTATCAGAAGGGATTCCTTGTTGGTGAGAACCAAAGCAAACAATGATAAAAGTATACTCTGAGAAACCCTGTTGAATTGTTGACTCACACATGCAGCATTGACAATATGATAAATTATAAAGCTGCACAGAAAAAAAACTTACCATGCTTCTCTGCAGATGGGGGGTTCCCTTCTTATATAAAATCATTATTGTGAGAAAATGACCCATGTGGCTGGCTGTGGCTAAAGGCTCACATTTGCCTGTTCATTCTCAGCAGAGGGCCTTATGCCCTATTAACAATGCACACAATCTGTTCCAGCCTTTTGAAATTCATTATGTGTGGGCTGCATGTATTTTCAATGAGTTGAAAACATCCTTAAGATTTTTGAGGTCTGGTAAAATTACACGTTTTTAGTGATTGTAAAATATTTTTAAAAATTTTATTTACTTATTTGACAGAGAGAGAGAACAAGCAGGGGGAGCAGCAAAGAGAGAGTGCTCGAGCCTGGGACCCTGGGATCATGACCTGAGCCCAAGGCAGATGCTCAACTGACTGAGCCACCCAGGCGCCCCAGTGACTGGAATATTTATCTCAGAAAAGAAATTCTAATTTTAGGATCTTCCACACCGTTCACATGCAAACTGCACGTGAGTCTAGCAGTGATCATGGAAATAAGCACATGAGTGGGAGCAAGGGTAAAGCTCCCAAAAGGAGAGAAAGGTTTTTTATTCAGCAGTTATCCTGGAAAACTAGGTTTTCTTTGTGCATGTGATAAAGAGCACAGTAAGGCATACTTTCAGGATAAAAATAGAAAATCCATTAAGAAATAAAAATGTTGTTGATTCCATTGCTTTAGAAAAATATTCCTCTATTCATCCATAGAAGGTTTGTTCTCCCAGAACAAGACATTTTGTGTTACCTTGAATTTGTCCCAAAGATATAATGTGCTGAACTCTAATTAACTAAATCATAGTGAATGAAATTTTGCATTTAATAACGAGTAGATTTATGATTTCATGTGCCCTGTTTTGATATCAAGCAGACTTGATCCAAATATGACTATTTTGTTGTCTTATTACACGCAGATGTATAGCTTTGCTTTTTCCTAGTAAATGCCAAATCTGTTTAGTGTTAAAAGGATGTTTTTGAAGATAATTAAGAAGATGCTGGGCCATTATTTGGCTTGGGGAGGTCAGCAAGGGAAGTCAAACACAGCTGGATTCAAAAGGAGTCCAGATCTCTCTTGGGAGAAATTTCCTCCAACTGGGTCAAAGTGCAAAGGCTTTATATGTATGTGAAACAAAACAAAACAAAAAAGAGTTGCAGTTAATTTAAGTGTGTTAATATAAAATAAAATAATTCAAACCAAATAAAAGGTATTTAAGGGCATGAATTTTCTAATGTCACAAGCATTAGATATTGCCTGATAAACTAAGTAGTTCAACTCTGCAGTGGTTTTACTCTGCAGACTATCTAAGATGGTTACACTCTATAACAGATGAAGCACATAGAAGGCAGGTGGTCTTCAACTTTGTTACTTGAGCTGTAGTTCAGTGGTAGGTTAAATAGATGGTCCAAATGAATTTTATAAATACCTTTGTTCAGTGCCCAGCTCTTATTTTTAGGGCTTATATAAGAGGAAACAGTATAACAGCAATAAATATGTGGTTTTAAATGATGCACAAATCCCCAAAGGTGTTCTAAGATCAAAGATCAGCGTTTCCATCAACATTTTAAATATTTGCAAATGTCTTTTTTGAAAGTTTGAGTGTCAATTTCCTCCAAAGTTTCCAAATGAACACTTTATATTAGGGATATACAGGATGGATAGGTAAAAAATAGACATGTAATGACCTAAGGTGTGTGTGTGTGTGTGTAATTTTTTTTAACGACCTAAAGAAAATACGTTTGTGTGTATGCCTTTGTACAAGTATGCATATATATGAAAGCAAGAGAAACAACTATTTGTGAATTATAAGTTATGCTAGCTGTTCTATTGAACAGTAGGGGTATGCTGATCAAACAGTGATAAAACAGATCCTGCCTTGACGTCACACACACTTGCACACATCTCTCTTTACCAAGATGCTATAAAATTAATGCTTAATTCTGACTTGTGTGAAGGTCTATTTGTAGTTAAAATCCCTTCTTTTATATCATAATCTAAAATACATGATTTGGGTTTGATACATCTTCACATTTTAAAGCCATACTATTCACAGAATATACATTCTCTGATATGGCTTGGAAGAGAGAATGGCATTTAGATGCGATCCATTGGGCAATTAATTCATTTTACCCAACTTGTTGACTCACATACCCCCTTGGTTTGAATAACTCAGGATTAAGCTGTACTGTTAAAACTGCCACATGCCTGTGAATGGTATCTCAAACAGGATTTCATTATCTGAGTGTTAAATGAAGTTTTTTTCTCCATTTGTTTCTGTGAGGGGATGGGGTAAAAAGTTCTCACAGCTGCCAGACAAAGAATGACTCTATTTAAAGAGTGGTTGGAAGCACAAATGTTGATTATCTGAATGAAAGAATTTAATTAAGTTTCCTAAAGAACAGGATACTACTGACATCATTGATTGGCTAAATGAAGCCGGGAAATACAGTATTTAACATTACAATATTTTTCACTTAATGATGCCAGTATTAGATCTTGGCTGGTGTCCTGGAATATGCACAATGGCTTGGCAACCAATTAATTATTTTGTAATTGCAGATGTGGAGCTTTGGGGTGTGAAAGTCTCTTTGCCAAGATGGTTTTGGGAAAAGAACCAAAGCAATCATTGTATTTCCTTGTCTATGCGCACATCCTTATTTATGAATATGGTTAAAATTTTTGAGGTCAGATGATCACAATATCATGAACAGTGTTTAATTAACCTCTGAAAGTGGTTCTTTAACACAGCAGACTGAGGACAAAAAAACGCAACTGGCCTGGGTCATAGTCCGTAAAAATAGCTTAAAATTTGCATAAAATATCTTACATTTTGATAAAAATAGATAATGTCTATTAGTCCTTGATAATTATTATTTTAATGAGGATATTTAAGGCCATACTAACTTTCACTGCAACTGAAATTTACTGTGGTAGCCAGTGCTAACCGGAGCTGTTGGTCACATCACTTTTATTTAACCACGAAACTCCACATCAGTGGATAAGGAACCTCAACATTAAAGTCATCAATATAAAGAACTTTGATAGCGGTATTAGGTCTTGGGTAGCAAATGATACTTAACACAGTATTATTATCATATATCCCTGTAATCAGTTTAACACTTAGTTTTGTCTCCAACCGAGAAAAATAAGAAGGTGGCCGTGGTATTGAGAGTACAATTTCTTTCTTTTCTTCCTTCTTTCTTTTCCTTCTCTCTATCTCCCTCTCTCTCTCCCTCCCTCCCTTTCTTTTTCCTTCTTTCTCTTTTGTAATAGATCCTAAAAATATCAATTGTAGTGAAGAACTCTACATTCATCTTTCTCTGTGTGGTTCAGTGTGAATAGAATTAAGTCCTACACTATTATTAACCACGTAAGTGGTTCAGGGTGATCTTTATTTTAATACTGGCTCTACTACTTGTGGTATGATGTCAAACAAGTAAAATAATTTACTTGAGGCTCAAGTTTCTAATATAATAAAAAAATAAATTATTAAGATCGTCCTTAAAAGGTTATTGAAAGATTTAAATAGAATGTGTGTAAAACATTGAATACATTCCCAGAAAAAAGTTGGCATTTTATAAATACTAGCTATAATAGTTTCACATACGTCTTAATTCATAAATGTACATGTATACATTTTATATATATTTGTATAGGCATAGTTAAATGTGTATATTTTCTAAATATATAGAAATCTGAATGTGTATTGAAATTTTTTAGATTTCCTATTTATTGAAGAAAGCATGCATCAAACAAGTAGAATGTTGCACCAGATACAAGGATCTTTGTTTACCCACATGCAACCACCCACTCTCACAACCTTCCTCAACCAATACATGCAGTTATTTACCTAATACTACAAATTCAATGAGAGCCTTTTTCATATACTTCAAAACTGTCTTATTTTGACTTTTGCTGGTTCTGCCTTTAAATGGAACCAAAGATAGTAGAATAGCATCCATTTCAGAGTTGACATAAAGTGCAGTGCACTACTTTTGTTAACATCAGGTTAAACAACATGGTGTCCCCTCGCCAATTAGCTTATAGCATAAACTTGATACAACACTGACATAAAGGAAAAGAGGAATACAGGATAAACATTATACTTTCATATAGGTGTATGGACTACATACCCCTGACAATGTAATGTGGGCAGAAAAAAATACTTTTCTTTGTGGGCTTCTCCAAAATTCTAACAAAGAATCATTGTTTTATCATACTGTCATCTGAGAGATGAAAATATATATATTTTCGACCTGATTGATATAATATTATTTAAAAATGATTTCAGATTCACTTACTACCTTCCAAAATATAGCTGTGGACTTAATTGTAGTTGGCCCCAAAACTGATTCTAAGGGGTATAAGTTCAACAACATGCATTGTAATTATTACTCAAATACCAAAGCTACTAAAGTGTTCGTGTGTGTGTGCTACTTCTAGTGTTTATCTCCTTTCTAAATAGCGCTTTTGTCAAGAATTTATCTTTTTATGGATATCCCAAATTATATACCCTCACACTTGTACCAGAAAAATAAAACCACTGTCTCTTGTTGTCTTAATGTTCATGCTAATGGATTCTCTATTGACATAATGAGTTTGGACCTTAATGAAAATTCACACTGGGATCTCATAAATTGAAATAGGAAGGAACAGAAATTTCTAGAAGCATTGAGAAGAGTTTTCACAAGAGATATTCTAAATCAGAATTTATGAAAAAAATTACATGAATATCCTGAGTTTAGCTAACATGATTATAGCACTTGGGAAGAAAATCTACCTCTGTGTTGATACTAAGAATTCTTTGGTGTGCCTTTAAAATTGACCATTGTTCTGAGTTTAACCTCAGGGATATTGTGACACCAACCTGAAAATTTAAAAAATGATGTAAAAATACCACCCCCCTTGAAGGTGAGCCAATGTAAGTTACCATTTGGATATTTCTGCTCTTCACTTGCTTATGCTTCCTGGAAATTGTTTAAGGTATCTGTAGAACATCTTTATACACAGTCTACTTTTTTTCCAGAATGAAAAGGAATAAACTCAGCTTCTTTTTCTTACCTTATGTCTTGAACCAAAAATATAATTTAACTAATGTCTAACAACTACAAGAAGAGAATAATGTATTTATTCATTATAAATAATGAGAGAGAATTCACTGTGAAGCTGCAATATATTGTGTAACGAATCAAAGCAGCTTTGAGTTCTTGGCTTCCAACATCATTGCATGTTCAGATTGTTACATGATGAGACTATTGGTGGTTCCAAAATAGTTCATGTTAAGCATGGCTTCCCCAAGGAGCTGTGAAAGTGCAAGAACCTGGGATATGTTCTAAATTAGAATCTCCTGAGGCCTGCCTTCGGATTTCTTCAAGTAATTCTTTACTTGGTCTTTAGTGTGTAGATCCATTGAATGACCTTTGATTTTTTGGTTGCTACAAGTGGTATCTGATCAGAAGTTAGGCTGGGTTAGGGAACAGGAGATGGAGCAAGGGAGCCATTTGCTATGGTTGCCAGGACATCTTAGGGAGATGCTTTTACATCTGGTTGTGTTTAATGTTTTTGTTATTGATATGGAAGAGCTTTTTAAAACTGCATTAAATTATCCTCATGGGGGATACTGTAGACTAGAAAGGCATATGAAAAACAGTATAAACAGGATAACAGGAAGGAAAGTATATTTTCCTTGGACTGTAATTCCCAGCCCTATTATTTTTTTCTGGAAAAGAAAAACACAGACACTCCTTTCCCAACAATTCTCCACCCCCCAAATACTGCAGCTTAGAGAGCTATTAATTTCAATAGAAAAATTTGATACTGGCAATTTATACAAATTTAACTTACTCTTCATAATAACACTAAGAGGAGGTAATATTACGGTCATGTTAAGATGAGCGAGTTGAGCAAGCAATTTGTCCAAGTACAATAGCTAGTAAGTGGCAGAAACTAAACCTGAACTTAGGGCTCTCAGACATCAAATTCAGTCATGCTCTCCTTCCCTGGATTGTGTTGCTTCATCAACATGTAGAATTTAGAGCAAATAATTTAAGTTGGGTTTTACTGGTGGATACTAGAAATAGTATTTTAGAACTAACTAGTTGTCTGTGCTTTATGAAATCCTAATAGAGCTCATCTGGACTATTAAATTTTCTGAATACTTGTTAAAGCTAGAAATACTGTGATGGTTGAATTTCCCAAGCTAATAAAATGGTAATTGGCAGAAGATACACAAGTAAAGTATATAGTATAATATCTAAGGAAATATTAGCATAACTTAGATTTTTGCAAACTCATGATTTATGTAATCATTGGTTTATATCCAAAAATCTTAAAAGGACTAAAGCACGTATTTGTGAAAGTCAAAATTAGTAAGGAGATTCTAGGAAAGAAATGATAAATATAGGAATAAATCTATCTTAGCCTCTATATTAATATCCTAATGTAAATTATTTGTAAATTTTCAAAAGCTAAATTGATGGTTAAGGGACTGAGCTCTAAAATTAGACTGTGTATTGAAACAGCTTACCAACTTGCAGCAAGTTATATTATTTCTCTAAGTTATATAGCCTTCTTTTGTTTTGTTTTTTCATCTATAACACTGGCATAATAATTACAAATAACCAATATGATATGGTACGAATGATATAATGAATACATGTAAATCATTTTGAATTTACTCAGTATAAGTCAGATAGGTTGTAACACTAACTGCTAATTATTGTTATCAGCTCTAAATGTATATTCTAAAATTTGTGGAATCATTACTATATTTCAAACTAGATTTGATAAAGTGCGAATATATTTGCCTTGACTAAACTGCTACCAAGTACATTATGACTAACCTATAGTATCATCTCTGTGTAAGAGCAACTGGGCTCAGTAGGTGCTATATCCCAAGGAACGGGCTAACGTTCAGATTAATCCCTCCTGGTGAGATAGATATTTATAAGCCAGAAGAACTTGCCTTTGTTGTCAATTATTTTTGAGTTAGTCTTCTGGAATTTGCCTGTGGCACTTACAAATACATCCACAACGAGTCAGCAATTAAAGATCTTCATACTTTGAACAAGAATTCAATTTGAGAAAACATGCATTTGGAGCCAAGCTTGATGAATAAGTTGGTTATCAAGACTGGGTGATGACATTGATTTTGGTGAGTGAGTCATGAATAGTTCGGAGAGCAATTCCAATATTTGTGGTATTGGCAGCAATGTGGTATGTGCCAGGAACTTTGCACAGGACTTGGCATACTCTCTCATATGCCCAGGATGAATTTAGGGTCAAATGACACCTTTTTTTGCATTGAGGACTTTGAATTTTGTGTGGAAAAGCAGTGTCCCCTTTTATTCACATGTAATTTTTGAAAATCGGGTTTTAAACACATATTGGAAAGGGGCAGGAGCAGGAGTTGAGCGATGCTCTCTTGGCACTTCAAGTTGTCTGCTGGCAAGGAGGCAGGGAGGCGAGGAGGTATTCTATTCATACACAAGTTTGGAGCTGCCTTACCAAAGGGACAATGTTGGTCGGGAATGGTATGAAAAGAAAGGCGAGCATCATCCCATAAAGGCTGGGAGGAATTTTGCATGATAAAAACCAGTTTCCCAGGTCCCTGGATAGAGCAATTGTAAGGGAGGGAGCTTTGAGGCACACAGTTATTTGACCTCCCTTAGCTATGTGACATTCCCTTACGGACACATTGTCTTCTGGCCACCTTCATGCTTGACTTGAACTCTTTCAGTCTCGAGACAATAAAGGCATGGATGCTTCTTTATGCCATTTTTCCCAATGAATGTGCTCCAATTGAATTCTTAAAACCTCTAACTGCAGTTAAAAAAAATCAAGTGCAGGTTAAAAATATCCCAAGCTGTTAAGAAACCCACTCGAAAATACCAAGATACTTTATTGCCTTATCTGTGTTGTACTGCTTTGCCTTTTGTGGCTTTGTTTGTAATTACCCTTCCAGTGACCCTCTTCATTGTTGCTCCCATAATAGTCACTGTTTTCTTGGGAATTGGGTAAAAGAAGTCAGACTGTGCTGTGAATGGAGCACTTCTCCAACCCTATTAATTTGCAGATGGATGAGGTGACGTCTTTTTGCCACCTGCTGAGGAGCGGTGGGGAGGCTGCCTCCTCAGTCACCCAAAGAGCCACTGTTGTCCACAGGCTCTCACATGGTGATTGTAAATGAGACGCCTCTGTGGCCTCTTTCTTTAATGCCTGATCAAGTCTTTATGTGTGGCACCGTAATTCTTTCTTCCTGTCCACTGGCTTCAAAGCCTCCTTCTAAACTAGCGTCTCCACAGCTAGAATCAGGCTGGCTTTCTCTCCCACAATATATGTTTATTTCCATATAAAAAGATGATCTCAGTTTTCCTACAGGTGATTTAAAACTAATCTATGCATCATTTACATGTACGGTACCTCAGCTGCTGTTCACCTTGATAGGAGATAAAGAATCTTTACTTCAAACTGCTTTCTTAGATGTTGTGTTTGATTGTGTACACATTTCTTCCCACATAGAGAACATCTAATGGAAGCAGAGTAGAAAACGAACCCATGCTTGTTATTATTTGCTTCAATGGAGACTTTTCTTAATCACTGGCTTTTCAGTGAGGCACTTTACATACACTGCCCTTAGGAATTTAGTACTCATTTGTGTTTACAGAAGCCACGAATACCTAAAAAGATATTTGTGCTAGTAGAAATTTTATATGAAAAGGAATATTAGCTCAGTTAAGTAATAAGCTTTGAACAGTTTTTACTTCTTAACAAAAGCCATGAAATTGGGCCAGTACGTGGAGGGGTGCTTATCACTTTTATAACAGTGATGCCAGAGTTCATTATTTGGGAGGCAGTCATAAGGGAAGCAGCAGCTGTTATAATTTATAAATGTTTGTTTTCCCTCTTGGATTGAGTCCACAGTGACAGGAAGAACATTGGCTTACAAGGAGACCCTTTGGAATTATGGGAGGCTATCCCATGGATTTTGAATGCTGTTTCTGCTGCTTACATATTGGAAAATCTTGGGAAAGTTACAAATGCCTTAAAACTCAGTTTCCTCAAAAAAAAAATCAAAAATGGATTAAGATTTTGAATAGACATTTCTCCAGAGAAGACATAGAATGGCCAAAAAGCACATGGAAGATGTTAAACATCGCTAGTAATTAGGGAAATGGAAATCAAGACCACAATGGGCCACCGCCTCACAGCCATCAGAATGGCTAGTAGCAGAGAAAAAAAGCAAAAGAACAAGTGCAATGAGGATGAAATTAGAACCCTTGTGCATTGCTGGTAGGGATGTAAAATGGTCCAGCCACTGCAGAAAAGTTTGGCTTGAAGAGTTAAGCATGGAATTACCATAGGATCTACCAATTCCACTTCTAGGTATTTACATAAAATAACTGAAAGCCAGGACTCAGATACTTGTACATCAGTATTCATAGCAGCATTATTCACAATGGCCAAAAGGTAGAAAAAACTCAAATGTCCATTTATCCATGAATGAATAAACAAAATGTGATTTATACATATAATGGAATATTATTCAGCCTTAAAAAGAATGGAATTCTAGACACCTGGGTGGCTTAGTCGGTTAAGCGTCTGCTTAGGTTGTGATCCTAGGGTCCTGGGATTGAGTCCTGAATCGGGCTCTCTGCTCAGCGGAGAGTCTGCTTTTCCCTCTACCCCTCCCCCTGCTCGTGATCACTCTCTCTCTCTCTCTCAGATAAATAAATAATCATTAAAAAAATGGAATTCTGATACATGCTACAATATGGTTAAACCTTTAAAACTACACTAAGTAAAATAAGCCAGACATAAAGGGACAAATATTGTACAATGCCACTTATATTCAGTACCTCAAATAGGCATATTCATAGATATGGACAGTAGGAAAGATGTTGTTAAGGGCTAGGAGAAATGGGAAGTTCTTGTTTAATGAGGGCATCGGTTTTGTTTGGGATAATGGAAAAGTTCTAGAAATGGAGAGGGGTTGGTGGCTGCAGGTATTGTAAATGTATTTAATGCCATTGAATTGTACATTTTAAAATGGTTGAATGATAAACTTCAGGTATGTTTTATCACAATTTAAAAATCCCCTCAATTTCCTTCTCAATAAAATTAGAATTCACCTCTCATATGTTTAAGAATTACGTAAAGAAAACAAAAACACATCTCACATTTGGTAACCATCTTGGGACTAGAGGAGATTTCAAAAAATGTAGCTTATGACAAGCAGAGAAATGGAAAGAAATCTCTTCCTAGTTTTATGGAATGATTTACCAGATTAGGCAAGTTATACTTAAAGTCAGTCCTACCCATGTATTTTTCAGTTGAGTAAATATATTTATTACTCAGTTCTTGCCTTTTTTTCCCCTTGGTTTGGGTCACTTGGGTTTTCATTTATTATAATTATTCTTTATAGAGTAGGCATTTACTAAACATTAATTAATATTCTCTTATGTCAATAGCTGAGACAGAATCATCTCTCCCCAACTCTATTTATCTAACTCAGGGCTAATTCCCTATGCTCTTAACTAGTCCTCTTAATTAAAAGAAAATAAAAATGTATGATGATGGGTGCCATACTGCCAGACAAAGTGAGAATGAAAGCAGTAATCAACATTTTCATCTTCTAAAATATCACATGCATTCTCTGTATTCCTGAAGCCAAGAAAAGGTGCAGTTCAATCTTGAGGGACAAATAGGCAGTTAATGTTTTGCTTATGGGTGACCACTACTGCATTATATTCATATTATAGTCTTCGTATCCTCCCTTTTGGTAAATAAAAACCACTTCAGCCATATGACATTATTAAGATTCTATAATGAAGTCTCAGTCAGTGACCATGAATACGTAACAAATTGGGCATTTGTTCCCAGGTAAGATAACCTTAAAAGAATGTGTTCTCTATGAAGAATTATTTTAAAGCCTTTAGAATATAGCTGAAAGCCAAGAAAGAAATACCAAGTTCTCAGCAATCAAATGGGATGCTAAGCCGATGCACTCAAGCTCTCTATCAGAACCCATTTGTACTTAAAAGTTATAGACGTTTTGACTGGGTATGGTTATCTGTTTTTTGGACATTCAGAGCAAATTGCATTTCAGGTAAATATTGGCATAATTACAGCATGTTATCTGAGGTTCAAGATGGACTTGGGGGGTTGGTTTAAGTGTGTCAAAAGTACAACCTTCTGGGGCTATATTTCAAATATCCTTAGTAGATCCAGAGACTTAGCAAATTCCTTAAGAGCCTAAGGAATTCATCCTGAATACTTCTATATTCCGTTATCAAGTATTTACTTGGAATCTATAGTGAGTGAGGCATTACACCAGTCACTTTTGGATAAAAGGTGAAAAATTTATAGTCCTTGCCTTTAAGTCATTAAGAGGAAGCTGCTATCTTAAGTATGTCTTTTCAGAATGAAAGGAAGTAAGTTTAATTAAAATGGCTCTTCTAAAATTGTTACTTAATATTAATAATTGAACTTTGAGAAAAGTCCACTTTCTTAAATGTGCAATTCTTCAAGAATATTTGAGATATTGTGATTTTTTTTTTAAGTAGTCTCCATGCCCAATATGGGGCTTCAACTCATTGACTCTAAGATCAAGAGTCACATGTTCTACTGACTGAGCCAGCCAGATAGCCTAAGGTTTTATAATATTTAAAAAGGATATGCTGCAGTGATTCTTTTTCCTGGGGAGACAAGAGGATTTGGTAGTAAATATATATATGTATACATAGAACTGAAAAGAGTTGGACAAGGACTTTCTAACCTGGGATCAATGAATCATATCTATTACACTCATAGTCTTTGTTAAAATAAAGTGGATATTTGAGAACAAGAAACTAGAAGATCATCCTGCCTTGTAATATGAGTTTTAAAGTATCTTCCTAAAAGATTCTTAGGCATTTTAGAGCTTGAAAATCTCTCCTCTAGATCATTAAGATGAGCAAAATGTCTATATTAACCATGTGTCTATAGTCAACTTAGAATGGATCGGCAGAAGATTTCAGTTATTTATTTCGGCTTTAATTAGAAATGGTTATCTTGACTTCTTTTCATAGAACTTTGAAGAGGGAAAACATACTTGAAATACTAGTGTCTTTTTTATGTGATACTTACTGTTTTATCCATGTGCTCCCTCTTCTTTAAATGCTTAGAATGCTCCATGCTCATGGCCTTGGAGAAGGATGTGATAGAAGAGAAAATAAAGAAAAAAAAGTGTCTTCTCCATGATTTTGGTATTTAAAAGCTAAAGTCCATAGGAGGATCAAACTAATCTTGGTTTGTACGTTGGAAGATGACATTTTTTTTTTAAGTCTCAGGTGATGCAGATTTTGTTCATGTGGGAACTATACCTTGAGAATTTCATGAATAAATATTGGAAAAGAGTGGGTTTGAGGAGGATGTAATTTCCCCTCCCCACCTCCACACCTCCCTCATTCACCAATGCCTGATAGACTAGAGGAGATCACCTCAAATGGGAGAGAGAAAATGAGAGATGAAGTGATCAAGAGGAGGCAGCAAAATCCAAATCGGTGTGTGTGATCTGAGAGAACAGTGGATTCCCTGCTGGCAAGGATGTAATGGGACCTAGACTGGCTGTGCAAAGAGGCCTGGCAGGCAGAACCTTCAGCACAATGATGGTTGTAGTAATGTTGTGTAATGGTAGTTAATGGCCTAGGCTAGTATGGAATATGCAACATGAGTTCCATCACCCAGGGCTTAGAATTATGGACAAGATTATTTGGATCTGCAAACGCCCGGTCAACCAACAAGGTCACTACCAAACAAATCCTCATAAATACTCTAAAGATTAATGTCTGAGGACCAGACTGGTGAATACATGTCTTAGCAATTAGCATTAAGTATAGAAAAATTTGAGAACCAGGTGGTTCCTTCCTCTCCAATCCTTTGAAACTAGGTAAAGACCTTGGACATCAGATCTGACCTGGGAAAAGAGAGAACCCTCAGTTGACTGACACTAGATTTTTAGTATTCCAGTAGTGGCTTAGAAGTGTAAAATAGAAACTAAGATAATTTTATAAAATTAGCTTTGATTTCTTGCACACCTGAGAAGTTCAATGAGTGAGCACCACATCCACTACATGATGATTATAATTTGAAGTAATTATACACAGCTGGTATATTTCATATCTTTTTTTTGCTTTTCTCTCTCGGTCAATATTATTTTATAAAGTAATTCTAGACTCATTAGAAGAAATTAGATCTGGGGTGCCTGGGTGGATCAGTCAGTTAAGTGACTCGATTTTGGTTCAGGTCATGATCTCAGGGTCGTGGGATCAAGTCCTGTGTCAGACTCTGAGCTTGGTGGGGAGTTGGCTTGAGATCCTCTCTCTCTCTGCCTCTGCCCCTCCCCTTGCTCACACACGCTCTCTCTCTCTCTCTCTCTCTCAAATCTTAAAAAAATTAGATTTGAGATACCCTACGTTCCTCTCAAATGATCATGGTTTAGACAAAAAATGGCTTCACACCTGCTATTGCTGATGATGTGTCCTTCCATTCACTTAATTTGTGACCCTCATCTCCCTACTCACCTCTGAAATACTGTTAAAAATGAGTTTAACAGAATAATACAACATTTACTTGCTATTTTAGCATTTTGCCCAAGCTGAAGTAGTTTCATTTTTAGAAAGAAAACAAAGTGCAAAGATCAATTTGCCCCTGCCAAATGAAGTAATTTCAGCCTGCATGAGATTACTTGAACCTCGGCGCCTGGATATCTCAGTCGGTTAAGCGTCTGCCTTCGGCTCAGGTCATGATCTCAGGGTCCTGAGATTGAGTCCCATGTCGTCGGGATCCCTTCTCAGTGGGGTGTCTGCTTCTCCCTCTATCCCTCCTCCTTGCTCATGATGTCTCTCTGTCTCGAATAAATAAATAAAATCTTAAAGAAAAAAGATTACTTGAACCTGTGGGAATTTATGGAGGACGTGTCTGTGCTTTGACTTAACACTTTTTGTCTAGCTTAAAGCTGAATTTGAGGGAACATACCTTCACTTGAAGATTTTGAGGAATGAAAAAGAATTTTTGGATTAGGATTCTGTTCACGTGTAAATGAAGATGAGATATGAAGCAATTAATTGACTTTAAAAGCACAAAAAATGCTTTTTGAGAAAAGGCTGCAATAGCAAGTCATTTAGGGGACAAGATGAAATACCAAACTGAAACAATTCATACAGAAATAATTAAGGCAAAAGATAGCATTGCTTTAGTAATTGGTTTGCCATTAATTAAAATTGATTTTATAGCAGGGAGTATTATTAAATTAGTCCAAGTCTGAGGGCAAGCTAGAGTGAAACTCAATTGTGCCATCAAAAGGTTGTTTTAAATATTTAGAAGTCAAAGTAATGAACAAAGACACACACACACACACACACACACACACACACACACACAAAAGTAAAACAAAACACAGTGCAACTAAGATTTCCATTCTTCAGCTGTTAGCATCCCACATTGACACTACAATGTCTCTACATGTATTAAGTGATGACATGAAATCAAATTCATCTATTTGTTGCCTTATTGTAATTCATTTAATGAAAATCAAGATATAGTTAGGTCCAGATATTGCACGATGATAAAAGAGGGGAAGGTTTACTTGTGGCAAATCTATTATTATGTCACTTTTCTGCCTTAGGTAGCCAGAAATTTTCACTTTGTTATTCCTTAAGTCTCCTAATAAAAAAAAAAGAAAAAAGAAACTTCCTTTAAAAAATGATCACAAAAGGCTTTATGTTCAGTATTTTAATATATTAAGGCCTATGATTTTTTTTTTTCTTCTTAAAGAGGGAGAGAGAGAGAGATTGGGGGGTAGGGGCAGAGGGAGAAGGAGACAGAGAATCCCAAGCAGGTTCCACCCACAGCACAGAGCCCGACATGGGGCTCGATCTCATGACCCTGAGATCATGACCTGAGCCAAAATCAAGAGTGGGACACTAAACCCACTGAGCCACCCAGGCACCCCTAAAGCATATGATTTTAAAATGTAATTGTGTAATTAATATTAGTCCCTGCCTATCTCTGTCACTGTCTTTTCTCTCCTTTAACGCTTTATAAATTATCCACACTTTCTCTCAGCTTATTTGAACCCTTCAAGTTTTTGTTTGTTAGTTGAGGTTGGTTGTTGTCATTGTCGGGGTGTGTGTGTGTGTGTGTGTGTGAATGTGTGGTTTTTTTTTACTGTTACACTCTCTGCCACTTTTTCCTGAAATGGGGTGAGGGTTAAAATATAAGCGTAATATGGGACTAAGTACTTGCCGACCTGCTTTCAAGGAGCTGTGAGTCATAAAATGAAGGGGATTCATTTCTTTTGCCATCTTGTGTACATTACTGCCCAGTTTTTGAATTATTTCAGATGTTCTCCTTTCCATTCCTGAATTTTCCATTTGGTTATCATTTATAGTTTCTATTTGTCCACTGAGTTTCCATATTTCTTGAATCATTGTTGTCATACTATTCTTCATATTAACATAGTTTTCTTTAATTTTAAAAACATATTTGTAATAGCTACTTTGTAACTATTTTGTAGCAGTCTTTAATAAATCCAACATCTAGGTCCATTCAGGATCAGTTCCTATAGGCTTGATTTCTTTTCACATATTTTATTTATTTTTTTTTTTAAAAAGATTTTATTTATTTATTTGACAGAGAGAGACACAGCAAAAGAGGGAACACAAGCAGGGGGAGTGGGAGAGGGAGAAGCAGGCCTCCCGCAGAGCAGGGAGCCCGATGCGGGGCTCGATCCCAGGACCCTGGGATCATGACCTGAGCCGAAGGCAGACGCTTAACGACTGAGCCACTCAGGTGCCCCTCTTTTCACATATTTTAAAAATATAAAATCATATGACTCAAGTTTTTGCTGAAACCAGACATTTTTATGTAATATATTGTAGCAAATCTGGATTTTGATTTCTTTTTTTCTTTTAAGATTTCACTTTTAAGCAATCTCTATACTCTACGTGGGGCTCAAACTCACAACCCCGAGATCAAGAGTCACACACGCTACGCACTGAGCCTTTCACGTGCTCCTGATTTATTTTTTCTAGTGATAGCTGTGTGCTGTCTGTATCCCGCCTGTACTTAAACGGTGGAATCTGTCATCTTCAGTGTATGTAGCTGCTGCTGTCTCTTTACCATATTTTTCTCCCTTCCTTCCTTCCTAAGTTTCTAGGGGCCCCTCCTTTGTCTAGATCTCTGTTATCAACCAATGATTTGGGCAAAGACTGGGCTCAAACACCTTGAACGTGTAAGGCTTTGATCACCCTTCAATATTATAATTTGGTGTAGGTAGAGCAATACATTCAAAGGTCCAGTAATTTTCAAGTCTGTCTCAGCTTTGACTTTCCTCCATGCCCTTGAGTCTCTCATGCACATGTGTGTAGTTTCTGAGTCAGTGAGGGATTTGTGCAGAGCTATGTACTCTTTCTATGAAGTCTTACTGACAGGATCTTTTTGTCACATTTATAGGTTACCCATTGCTTACCCCAAGTAGGACTGCAACCTTACGGTAGCAGAGCTGCAGGTTTTATCATTTGTTTCCAACCAAGTTTGCTGCTTTCTTCGAAAGCACTGCTGGGCATTTGACTTCACCCTGTGCTCAGAATCAGATCTTACCCTCTATCAGTGAAACTGCTGGGTTTTCCAGTGAGTGCTGGCCCAGTACAACTACTGAGCTAACGGATCTGGAGGTAGGCGGCAAGGGGAGGCAGAATGGCATTGCAAACTCGGACTGTTATTACCCAGAGATCTAGCAGAGTATTTCCATGGGTAAGCACTTCTCAACTCATGGTCAAACTCCAGAGTCCTGAGATGAATGTTTTGATACTTTTTCACTTTTTTTGGAGGAAGGGATTCTTTGACTTATAGTGACATTGTTGGAAGTCTTGGTCCATTCTTTTATTTTTTTTTTTAAACTTGTTCTGAAATTTTAGATTTATAGAAGAGTTACAAATACTGCATAGAATCGTTCCTGTATGTCTTTTACTCTCCTTCCCCTAAAGTTAATGTTATATAACCATACAATGAAGAAATTAACATTTGTACAGTCTTTAGACTTTCAACTATTTTTCCATTGATGTTGTTTTTCTGTTTCAGGGTTGAATCCAGGGTGCCATGTTGAATTTTTGTTGCCAAGTCTCCTTAGTCTCCAATATATGATAGCATCGCAGTCTTTTTCATAAAGAACTTGACACTTCTGAAGAGCACTGGTTGGGTTGTTTTGTAGGATGTCCCATAATTTGGGTTTATCTCATATTTTCTCATAACTAGCCTGGGGTTATGGAATTTTAGAAGGAATACCCACAGAGATGAAGCACCCTTCTCATCACATCATACTGAGGTGCATGATACCAACATGATGTATTGCTGGTGATGTTAACTTTGATCACTTGGTTACAAGGTGATGTCTGCAGGTTTCTCTTCTGTAAACTTCCCATGTGTTCCCTTTCCATACTAGATTTATTAGAAATGAGCTGCTAAATTCAACTAAGACTCAAGAAAATTAAGCTATCGTTCTTGGAGGAAGGAATATCAAAATTTGGAGATCCATTACAACTACACAGTAATTAATAATTTGAGGGAGGTACTTTAAAGCTATGCAAATACCCTATTTCTCCTTATTATTGGGGTGTTTAGTGGTGCTATTTCCAATTTTTTCTCATTCCTTTTACATTATTAAAAACTCTTCTATAAGGAAGTTTTTCATTTTTTGAAACCACTTTTTCTGCCTTAGTGACTTGAGAAACCCATTGTCTGGATGCACCGTGAATTTTACAGCTCTGGCTCCATGTTCTTTGCCATTAGTACCATCCAGAATACCTTTCTCTTCCTTTGTTAGCAAACATCTTTTTCAAGAAGTAAAATGCTCCTACTGGGGCCTATCCTCTTAACCACTACATCATATTGCATTGCAGTGCAAGACCTTATTTGACTTAACCCTAACACAAGAGTATTACAGGTTTTCTTCCCCTCCTTAGGAAAATGCTTATGCCTTGGGTTGAATTTTGTTCCACCAAAGATGTGTTGAAGTCCTAACCGCCAGAGCTTCAGAATGTGACCTTATTTGCAAATAGGGTCACGTGTACCTGCCGTTATTTAAGATGGGATTATATTAGAGTAAGGTGGGAGCTTTATTCCATATAACTGGTGTTTCTATAAGAAGAGGACACAGGAGAATAACAGGAGAATAGCATGTGACATCAGAGGCAGAGACTGAAGTCCTGTAGCTAGCTACAATACAAGGAATGCCAAGTAAACCATCAGTCTAAAGAGGCAAGAAAGGATTCCCCAAAGAGGTTTCAGAGGGAAAATGGCCCTGCTGACACCTTGGTTGTGGACTTCTAGTCTCCAGAGATGTGAGGCAGTAAATCTCTGTTGTTTTAAGCCATCCAGTTTATGGTAATTTGTTATGCAGTTCTGGTAAATTGATACAAGTTACAAGAGAGTTTAGATAAAAATGTGAAAAAATTTAGATTTGTCAGATTTTTAATTTTAGCACCTTAGAGAAAGACTTTTTTATTTGGTATAGAGTTCTATTTTAAAGATCAGTTACTAAATTCAAAAGATCTATAGTATGTTCATGTGATCTGCCAGTGAGAATACCTGTCATTCTAGGAGTTGTATGGATTTTGGACTTAGGGTAAAGACAGATTTCCTAATGTGGCTTTAAATTATCATTAGGATGAAAGGTAACTTCCCGTTGACATCACCGTTGTGGAGGAATTGAAAGTAAAAAAAAAAATTAGTGTGCCTTTGAAAGCAGAAAGATCATTCATAGAAAGTGTCTTATTTTAATATATATATTTTTGGAACTAGAAACACAGAGAAGAGATTATAGAGGGCTTGTTTTTAAAGATGGATTTAGAAGTTTTATATTATTCTAACTACTAATTACTAAGTAATTCTGTTACTAAATCTATTCATTCTTTAATGTAACCAGCATTATTGATTATCCAGTTATGTGCTAGGCCCAGTGCAAGGAGGTGGAAATATAAAGATGAATAAAATGATCTCATACTTTTCATTTAATAATTAAAAAACAACTTAAAAGTAGGGAAAGCAAAGTAAGAATAACAGCAAAGTCACTAATGTTTACCAGCATGTGATTTTGTGAATGGCTGAGGTGATAAATGGTTTATTTCAGCTAATGTGTGTGTGTGTGTGTGTGTGTGTGTGTGTGTTATATTATATATATATATATTATATATATATAATCTGCATTTCAGGGAAATTCACTGAAGTTATATGCTGTATAAGGGAAATTTATAAAAAAATACAATGATTTGTAATTGAATAATGGTTTTAGGTATATTTCAGATTGGCTCATGCAGATGGTGATAGTACAGTATTAAAGTGCATTATGGGCAGTGGTGTGAAAATGCATGCAGAAAAAAAGGTTCAAATTAATACAGAAGTTATTCAGACTACATAGGAAAAAATATAACAGAAGGGCAACACACCCTTTCTGAGAAATGTGAGGCAGGATAGGAGGATCGCGGGTGACCAGGGTCTGATGAAGCTGGGTGGTGTCACACTTTTATTTTTATTTTATTTTATTTTATTTTATTTTATTTTATTTTATTTTATTTTATTTTATTTTATTTTATTTTATTAGTGTCAGGGGTAGAATTTAGTGATTTATCAGTTGCATGTAATACCCAGTGCTCATTCATCAAGTGCACTACTTAGTGCCCATCACCCAGTGATCCCTTCCCCCCACCCCTCACCCTTCCAGCAACCCTGTTTGTTTGCTAGAGTTAGGAGTCTCATGGTTTGCCTCCCTTTCTGTTTCCATCTTATTTTATTTTTCCTTCCCTTCCCCGATTTTGTTTCTTAAATTCCATGCTTCACACTTTTAAATGGCCAAGGTAACAGTCTTTGAACAAAGATAGTAAAGAATTGAGAGAGTGAATTACGCAGAAACCAGAGGAAGAACGTTCCAATCAGGGTAACTAGTAACTTAAAGTCCCTGAGGCAGGATCCTGTTTACCTTTTTTGGGGGAATTGTGAGGGTGCCAGGGAAGCTAACACAGGGTAAGCAAGAGGGAAAGAAGGAGATGAGTCAGGGAGCTCGTGAATGGCCGGGTTGTGTAGGACTTTATTGACTATCATAAGGACCTCTGTTTTACTCAGAGACAGGAAACCCTTGGAAAATTTGAGGAGTAAAATGATGTGATAATCATAGAAATGATAGTACCTGTAATACTAGAGACTGGTTTTCTTTCTCTAGACATTAAGCTCTGGGAGAGAAACCTAAAGGGGAGAACTGAGTGTTAATTGTACCTCTGTGTAAGTGACTTTGTTTTCCTCCTTTGGAATGTTTATAACCTTTCAGGAAATGTACTTTTTTTTTTTTTTATTGTTGCTAAATCACAGAGCTGGGCTCTGCTACTCCAAGACTATGTTTAAACTTGATTATAAGACAGCTACTAGATATGACGACATAATAACATCCTAGCACCATTAAATATAAAAGCTGATGATAATTACCACCCCATCTTGGCATATGCTGTATCCTTTTCTGCAAAACATGTTTTGTTGCTTACTGCTTTAGGAAACCAAACATGTTGGATTTTGGACATCACCATCAAGATGTCATTGAATATTTTATGCTCTCTGATTGGTTAAGTAACCATGCCTTAATTGCAAAGTTCCAGTAAATTTAACTGAGAAAATACTTTGCAGAAACCCTGCTGAACTTGATGGTGTTAATTTCTGTCTTATTTTTCTATCATAAGTAAGAAATCTTAGCAACCGGTAGTGATCTAAATATAAAAGAAGACATTGGGCCTAATGACCTTCTGTTAAATTTTCGAGTGTGGAGTTTGAGTTATTGTATCGCACTGTAGGGTAATTAAGAGTGGTGGACTTTTGGGTGTGATGGAAGGCATGTAGAAGGTGGCTCATGGAACTCAGGTTGGAAATAGGTTATTCCTGCCGGCTGTGGGACAAAGCATCTCCAAACTGAAAAGGATTCCACACTTTTTTGCCCCTGTCTCTAGTCAACTTTTCTTTTCCAAAGCATGTAGGGAAGAAACAGTGACGAGGAGATGAGGAATTACTTATTAAACAACAAGCACTTAGGCTCTTAAGCCATTTGATGCATCAGGGACAAACAATTAGAACTCGAACATGTAGGGTCTGCGTTACAGATAAAAAAAAAAAAAATACCTCCTGTCCTCATCCTTTACCCATGAGAGACATCACTCAAATGCCATTATTTCCCTTACAGTTGGAAATAGCCTCAAAATCCCTCTTAGAAAGAAAGCAAGAAAAAAAAGAAACACTTGCAGCAGCTACACCAATTACAGTGGGCTCATAAGATGAAAACTTTTTGTTATTCTTGACTCAGAGCAAGGTTTCTCAACATCCACTCTACTGACATTATGAACCAGGTTGCTCTCTGTTGCAGGGGCTGCCCTGTGCATGGTAGGAGGTTCTTAGGTAGGAGGTCCCTAGGTAGAAGGTCCCCTAGATCCCAGTAGCCACTACTGCTCCCACCCCCATCCCTACTTGTAATGATTAAAATGTTTCCAGACCACAGCATCCTAAGTTGGCAATCATTGTCCTAGAGATAGGTAAACCTAATTAGTAAAGGAATTTAAGAGAAAGCATAGAATAAAGTTCCTAACCTTATCTGTCGAAGAAGTTGCTTTAGTTTTCCTAATTTCCATATGTAGGCATCATCTCTTTAACAGCTTCTGCTTAGGAATCTCCTGATGAAGTAATGAAAGAAGACATTTAGATATCAATAATAATCATCACCTTAACATGGGGCTCAGGCTGATGACAACTTATTTAATGCGTGGGTCTTTGGATTGGGTGAGGGTATATAATTTTACATGGACCCACGTAAGTCCACTCATTTCTGAAGATACAAACACACACACATACACAACTTGCCCACTTGTGGTAACTGACTTGATTCTTCCTTTAACTACCAAAGGTAGTCTTAAAGTCTAAAATCTTATAAAACACAATTGCATGGATGGTAATGGTGTTTGAAAATCTTAAACTATTCTAAAGGCCAGTAGAGAAAGGAGACCGTGAGATCTGGACAAGTAACACAGTGCTTTGTTTTGCCATTTTTTGGCCCTGTTTGGAGCTTCTTTTGCTTTTAGAAAGCTAATGTGTAGTAAAGAAATTGTAGAAACAGGGGTTAAATAGAATGAATATTTATCCTCTCTTCAATAGCCCCATGGTTCTTGCACACATAAAGCGGCTTATGCAATCAATGGGAGTTCTGTGCCAAGGAGAGAGTCACAATGATTGGAAAGAAAATGAGCAACAAATTGAAATATACTCTTGTGGTTTTGATCATTTTGGTAACCATGGTGATGGAAGACCAAAATAGCACTTTAAAATAACACCCAAAAAGGAATTTGGGAGAAATTTTATTTACTGAAATGCTTGATAAGTATAACATTCAGAATACCAGTATTTTTGTTGCTGAACGCTTTGGGCTTTAACATATTGGCAATTTAGTTTTTCACCTTTCTCTTTCCAAAACTACAGGCAGCAACCTTAAAAAAAAGGCAAAATATTTTTAGAGAATTGAGTTATTTAAAGGAAAAAGTAGAAATTATAAGTAAGGATTACAGAAAGGGAGCAAAAATACATTACTAACACAAATGTATACACATAAATCAAATTTGTTTCTGAACTTCCTGGTAATCGGTATAAATACATACAATTATTCTTTAATCTGAAATTATGTAGGATATTAAGGAGAATGATATTCTGAAAATAACCCTGACTTTAGGTATTTATTTAAAAATTTTGTTCTGGATTTTTTCCTCATAGGAAGCCTTATAACAAGGAAAAGAACAAGGTTATTGACATCTATACTGTTTTTTCTTGGAGTATAGTTAAAATGTTCATTCAAAGGCATTTTGATATTATTTAGTTGCACATTTGTGTTACTAAAATATTTGCAACATAATTTGGCAAATGTCTTTTGTCTAATAATGCATTTTAGAATGAACATGTAACTTTAAGGAATTCTGTGGATTTTGGAGATTTTTAATTTTTTAATTTTTAATTTTTTTCTTACGGAGAAGTTTGGGCCCAGGAGCTTCCATCATCCAAATAAGGCTGCCATTCCGACCCTCACCTGGGCCAGAAACCTAGGTCTGGCACTTTAAAATGACACTCAAACAGGAATTTGGGAGAAATTTTATTTACTGAAATGCTTGATAAGTATAACATTCGGAATAGGTCTCATTCTCTTCAATACATAACTTTCAAACTTTTGATTAGAATCATTGTAGTATCCGTAAAATACCTTAAGCTGTTTTACAACTCCTTTTCTCAATGACTGTTTCAGTTTAATTTTGGAAAAATTCTGTGACACAGGGTAATAGGTGTTTTCACCACTTTGGTAAATAGAAAAAATACTGAGGCACAAAAGTAAAAAGCATTAAAGTGGCAGAGATAAAACTAGAACACAAGGGTTCTGACTCTCAGCCTTTTTCACTACGTGACCCTGAGCCAGCTAGCCAGCTAGATGATAGAGACACACATAACTATATATGCCCGTGTGTAATATGCATATGTATATATATATATATATATATAGGTGTTTTTATTTAGATAAACACACATGACGGTCTTTTTTACTTAGTCTGTTTTAAATTTGATTTAATGGGTTGATACCACAGTGAAATTTTTAGAAAATATTCAGAACTGATGCTGCTCTTTGCAGAGGACCTTATGGAACAGTGTAAAATGTGATCTCTGACACTTAAGGCTCAAGACTCAGTAGCAAAACCTACTTACTTAGGTTGACAACACGTCCTAGTTTGCTTGGCATAGTCCAGATTTTTTGCCTATATTCCTGGGAAATTATGAATAGTATTCCTTCCTCTTTCAAAAGTGTCTTGGTTTGAAAAACAGTAGGGTTTTTCTGCCAACTTTCTTAAAACTCTGGAGAAAAAGGAGCTTTGAAAAATAAGTATAGACTAGGAACTTAAGTCTAAAGTGAAATAGAGACTAAATTGTTCTTTAGAGACCAAAGATCAACCAGAACATATATTGCAATGGAAGTTTTGAGAAATATAAATTATTCCAGTGTACTGAGCTATTTTAAACAGAAAACACAGGCTGAAAACAGTCAGTCTTTGCAAAATTTATGGCAGAAATGCTGTTATTTACCTTCTCTGTGGCTATTCTCCCTTCTAGCACTTTCAACATATTAACTTCTGGCTCTCATCCTGGGCAAAACCAGGCAAGAAAAATGATGACTGTCACACTTTACATTTTATTAAATATGTGACTAAATTCAGTGTATAGGACTGGTAATGATTTAAATAAGTGAGTGCCATTTTTACCCTAGGAAAGAAAATATTGTGAATATTATTTTTTTTAACAAAGAGGAAAAAATAAGGTGAAATAACATTAATTCTGCACTGCAGAATCCCTCAAACCATGAAACAATTTTGTTAGTTATAATAACATTATGTGATTGACTTTTTTTCCCTGAGATTTTCTGTAAATGATAATATCTTACATGTATGTGTGAAACTGATTAGTGCAGGATAAAAAAAACCACTTGCTTAAACAGATTTAACCATTATAGACTCTCTGGTTAGTTTACATTAGTTAGAATTTTACCCCATACCCCAGGATAGTTTTAAAATAAATGACTAAAATAGTAGTAAAAGCATCAGCAAACTAATATATTGAATTGTTTTGGTTTGCATTAGATGTCAGGATGACTAAAGAAGACAACTTCTCCACTCTCACTCACTCACTTAGTTCAAGCACTCATTGTCTTTTACCACTTACCTGGTCTTTATGACTTTAGCCTAACACATGTCCAGCTTCCCAGCCATCTCAAATCTAATTGTTTCAGCTCTCCTTGAAAATCTTTCACCCCTTGCACTCATACCTTTACCATGTTGATGAACAAGAGAGAAGAGAGATTGCACCAGAAAAAAAATTACTTGGGAAGAACAAGAATGATAGCACTAATAATAATAACAAAAGGAAGCATGCATGGCATTTTTTAAAATTTTCCTTCTGAAAAAATGTAAAAGAAAGAGAGGAATAATACAGAGGTCTTGGTTACACTATCTCGATCTTGCTGAAATGTTAAGGTCTACACAGCTTTATTGTAGTTGCATAGTTTGTTGTAGTTATTAACCAGGAAAAAAGCATGCTGATTGTATTAGTTGCCTAGGGCAGCCACAACAATTCTAATAAAAGTAAACCTATATCCACCTATGACCCAATATCTCTATCCTTAGACATTTACTCAAAAATAATGAAAGCATATAAGTACACAGACCCCTGATAATGAATGTTCATAGCAACTTTATTCATAATATCCCCAAACTGGAAATGACCCCAAAATATTAATAAGTGGCTTGAACAATTATAATATACTTATAAATGGGATGCTATTCAAAAATAAAAAAAGGAAGAAACCACTGATCTGTACACTAACATGGATGAAAGATGATGTGCTGAAGATAGTCAACACAAAGTTGTGTATCCTATTTGATTTTATCATATAAAACTCAAGGTGAGACAAATCTAATATATTGTGAAGAAAAATAGACCAGTGGATGCCTGGGGCAGAGTAACTACTGCAAAAAAGCACAGAATTTTGGGAAGTACTGGAAGTTTTATATCTTGATTATGGTTATAGGTATATGGCTATTATATTCTCAAATATATGCTTTAAATGCCTCCATTTATTCTCTGTTAATTGTCCCTAAACAAAGTTGATTAAAGAAATATACAATGATAATAAAAGTTATATGAGATAAAGCTGAAGCTACAGTCCTGACAAATATAAAAGTACCATTTAATGAGATGATACTAGACAAATATGCAGAGCTACTCTATATTTTTTTAAAAGATTTATTTATTTGAGAGAGGGAGAGTGTGTGAGCAGAGGGAGGGGAGGGGCGGAGGCAGAGGGAGAGAGAGAATCCCAAGCGACTCCTCTAGGAGGGCAGAGCCCGACACGAGGCTTGATCCCAGGACCCTGACTGAGATCATGACTTGAGCGGAAATCAAGAGTCGGCCACTTAACCACTGAGCCACCCAGGTGTCCCAGAGCTACTGTATTGTTTTAGAAAAAATAAAATAGTATATTTTTAGGAGAGGAATAAATGTTATTTTTAAGGATTTAGCATAAATGTACAAATGGTTGTGCTGAAGAATCTTTTTAAAAAGCTTTTCAATTAGCATAGTTTTAAAAATGTGCTTTAATTTACGTGTGGGGAAAAAAACTAGGTGAAGTTAAATGCACTCGGATCAACTCAGATACCCACTTATGAGGCTTCTTGATTTGTGGACAGTGGAACATTTCAGATTTGTAGTGTAAAGTGTCACCGATCTGTTTGATCCTTCTTTTACTCAGTCATATTCTTTATTAACATTAAAAAATAATTTTAATTTTCATTACAAAATATTCCAAATACTTAAAGTACAGAGAATAATATAACACATTTCCATTTTCTCTAGATTTGATGAATCATGTAATTTTGCCTTATTTGCTTATTTTATAATTTTTTTTTTTAATTTTTTTTTATTGTTATGTTAATCCCCATACATTACATCATTAGTTTTAGATATAGTGTTCCATGATTCATTGTTTGTGCATAACACCCAGTGCTCCATGCAGAACGTGCCCTCCTCAATACCCATCACCAGGCTAACCCATCCTCCCAACCCCCTCCCCTCTAGAACCCCCAGTTTGTTTTTCAGAGTCCATCATCTCTCATGGTTCTTCTCCCCCTCCGATTTCCCCCCCTTCATTCTTCCCCTCCTGCTACATTCTTCTTCTTCTTTTTTTCTTTCTTAACATATATTGCATTATTTGTTTCAGAGGTACAGATCTGAGATTCAACAGTCCTGCACAATTCACAGCGCTTACCAGAACACATACCCTCCCCAGTGTCCATCACCCAGTCACCCCATCCCTCCCACCCCACCCCCCACTCCAGCAACCCTCAGTTTGTTTCCTGAGATTAAGAATTCCTCATATCAGTGAGGTCATATGATACATGTCTTTCTCTGTTTGACTTATTTCGCTCAGCATAATACCCTCCAGTTCCATCCACGTCGTTGCAAATGGCAAGATCTTATTCCTTTTGATGGCTGCATAATATTCCATTGCATATATATACCACATCTTCTTTATCCATTCATCTGTTGATGGACATCTTGGCTCTTTCCACAGTTTGGCTATTGTGGACATTGCTGCTATAAACATCGGGGTGCACGTAGCCTTTCGGGTCCCTACTTTTGTATCTTTGGGGTAAATACCCAGTAGTGCAATTGCTGGATCATATGGTAGCTCTATTTTCAACTTTTTGAGGAACCTCCATACTGTTTTCCAGAGTGGCTGCACCAGCTTGCATTCCCACCAACAGTGTAGGAGGGTTCCCCTTTCTCCGCATCCCCGCCAACATCTGTCATTTCCTGACTTGTTAATTTTAGCCATTCTGACTGGTGTGAGGTGGTATCTCATTGAGGTTTTGATTTAGATTTCCCTGATGCCGAGCAATATTGAACACTTTTTCATGTGTCTGTTGGCCATTTGGATGTCTTCTTTGGAGAAATGTCTGTTCATGTCTTCTGCCCATTTCTTGATTGGATTCTTTGTTCTTTTGGTGTTGAGTTTGATGAGTTCTTTATAGATTTTGGATACTAGCCCTTTATCTGATATGTCATTTGCAAATATCTTCTCCCATTCTGTCAGTTGTCTTTTGGTTTTGTTGACTGTTTCCTTTGCTTTGCAAAAGCTTTTTATCTTGATGAAGTCCCAATAGTTCATTTTTGCCCTTGCTTCCCTTGCCTTTGGCGATGTTTCTAGGAAGAAGTTGCTGCGGCTGAGGTCGAAGAGGTTGCTGCCTGTGTTCTCCTTTAGGATTTTGATGGACTCCTGTCTCACGTTGAGGTCTTTCAACCATTTGGAGTCTATTTTTGTGTGTGGTGTAAGGAAATGGTCCAGTTTCATTCTTCTGCATGTGGCTGTCCAATTTTCCCAACACCATTTGTTGAAGAGACTGTCTTTTTTCCATTGGACATTCTTTCCTGCTTTGTCGAAGATTAGTTGACCATAGAGTTGAGGGTCCATTTCTGGGCTCTCTATTCTGTTCCATTGATCTATGTGTCTGTTTTTGTGCCAGTACCATACTGTCTTGATGATGACAGCTTTGTAGTAGAGCTGGAAGTCTGGAATTGTGATGCCGCCGGCTTTGCTTTTCTTTTTCAACATTCCTCTGGCTATGCGGGGTCTTTTCTGGTTCCATACAAATTTTAGGATTATTTGTTCCATTTCTTTGAAGAAAGTGGATGGTATTTTGATGGGGATTGCATTGAATGTGTAGATTGCTCTAGGTAGGATTGACATCTTCACAATATTTGTTCTTCCAATCCATGAGCATGGAACGTTTTTCCATTTCTTTGTGTCTTCCTCAATTTCTTTCATGAGTATTTTATAGTTTTCTGAGTACAGATCCTTTGCCTCTTTGGTTAGATTTATTCCTAGGTATCTTATGGTTTTGGGTGCAATTGTAAATGGGATCGACTCCTTAATTTCTCTTTCTTCTGACTTGTTGTTGGTGTATAGGAATGCCACTGACTTCTGTGCATTGATTTTATATCCTGCCACTTTACTGAATTCCTGTATGAGTTCTAGCAGTTTTGGGGTGGAGTCTTTGGGATTTTCCACATAAAGTATCATATCATCTGCAAAGAGTGAGAGTTTGACTTCTTCTTTGCCAATTTGGATGCCTTTGATTTCTTTTTGTTGTCTGATTGCTGTGGCTAGGACTTCCAATACTATGTTGAATAGCAGTGGTGATAGTGGACATCCCTGCCGCGTTCCTGACCTTAGGGGGAAAGCTCTCAGTTTTTCCCCATTGAGAATGATATTCGCTGTAGGTTTTTCATAGATGGCTTTTATGATATTGAGGTATGTACCCTCTATCCCTATACTCTGAAGAGTTTTGATCAAGAAAGGATGCTGTACTTTGTCAAATGCTTTTTCTGCATCTATTGAGAGGATCATGTGATTCTTGTTTTTTCTTTTGTTAATGTATTGTATCACGTTGATTGATTTGCGGATGTTGAACCAACCTTGCAGCCCAGGGATAAATCCGACTTGGTCGTGGTGAATAATCCTTTTAATGTACTGTTGGATCCTATTGGCTAGTATTTTGGTGAGAATTTTTGCATCCATGTTCATCAGGGATATTGGTCTGTAATTCTCCTTTTTAATGGGGTCTTTGTCTGGTTTTGGGATCAAGGTAATGCTGGCCTCATAAAATGAGTTTGGAAGTTTTCCTTCCATTTCTATTTTTTGGAACAGTTTCAGAAGGATAGGTATTAATTCTTCTTGAAATGTTTGGTAGAATTCCCCTGGGAAGCCATCTGGCCCTGGGCTTTTGTGTTTTGGGAGATTTTTGATGACTGCTTCTATTTCCTTAGTGGTTATAGGTCTGTTCAGGTGTTCTATTTCTTCCTGGTTCAGTTTTGGTAGTTGATACATCTCTAGGAATGCATCCATTACTTCCAGGTTATCTAATTTGTTGGCATAGAGTTGCTCATAATATGTTCTTATAATTGTTTGTATTTCTTTGGTGTTGGTTGTGATTTCTCCTCTTTCATTCATGATTTTGTTGATTTGGGTCATTTCTCTTTTCTTTTTGATAAGTCTGGCCAGGGGCTCATCAATCTTGTTAATTCTTTCAAAGAACCAGCTCCTAGTTTCGTTGATCTGTTCTACTGTTCTTTTGGTTTCTATTTCATTGATTTCTGCTCTGATCTTTATTATTTCTCTTCTCCTGCTGGGTTTTGGCTTTATTTGCTGTTCTTTCTCCAGCTCCTTTAGGTGTAGGGTTAGGTTGTGTACTTGAGACCTTTCTTGTTTCTTGAGAAAGGCTTGTATTGCTATATACTTTCCTCTTAGGACTGCCTTTGCTGTATCCCAAAGATTTTGAATAGTTGTGTTTTCATTTTCATTGGTTTCCATGAATTTTTTTAATTCTTCTTTAATTTCCTGGTTGACCCATTCATTCTTCAGTAGGATGCTCTTTAGCCTCCATGTATTTGAGTTCTTTCTGACTTTCCTCTTGTGATTGAGTTCTAGTTTCAAAGCATTGTGGTCTGAAAATAGGCAGGGGATGATCCCAATCTTCTGGTACCGGTTGAGACCTGATTTATGACCTAGGATGTGATCTATTCTGGAGAATGTTCCATGGGCACCAGAGAAGAATGTGTATTCCGTTGCTTTGGGATGGAATGTTCTGAATATGTCTGTGAAGTCCATTTGGTCCAGTGTGTCATTTAAAGTCTTTATTTCCTTGTTGATCTTTTGCTTAGACGATCTGTCCATTTCAGTGAGGGGGGTGTTAAAGTCCCCCACTATTATTGTATTGTTGTCGATGTGTTTCTTTGCTTTTGTTATTAATTGCCTTATATAATTGGCTGCTCCCATGTTAGGGGCATAGATATTTACAATTGTTAGATCTTCTTGTTGGATAGACCCTTTAAGTATGATATAGTGTCCTTCCTCATCTCTTATTACAGTCTTTGGTTTAAAATCTAATTTGTCTGATATAAGGATTGCCACCCCAGCTTTCTTTTGGTGTCCATTAGCATGGTAAATGGTTTTCCACCCCCTCACTTTCAATCTGGGGGTGTCTTTGGGTCTAAAATGAGTCTCTTGCAGACAGCATATCGATGGGTCTTGTTTTTTAATCCAATCTGATAGCCTGTGTCTTTTGATTGGGGCATTTAGCCCATTTACATTCAGGGTAACTATTGAAAGATAGGAGTTCAGTGCCATTGTATTGCCTGTAAAGTGACTGTTACTGTATATTGTTTGTGTTCCTTTCTGGTCTATGTTGCTTTTAGGCTCTCTCTTTGCTTAGAGGACCCCTTTCAATATTTGTTGTAGGGCTGGTTTCGTGTTGGCAAATTCCTTTAGTTTTTGTTTGTCCTGGAAGCTTTTTATCTCTCCTTCAATTTTCAATGACAGCCTAGCTGGATATAGTATTCTTGGCTGCATATTTTTCTCATTTAGTGCTCTGAATATGTCCTGCCAGTCCTTTCTGGCCTGCCAGGTCTCTGTGGATAAGTCTGTTGCCAATCTAATGTTTCTACCATTGTAGGTTACATATCTCTTCTCCCGAGCTGCTTTCAGGATTTTCTCTTTGTCTCTGAGACTCGTAAGTTTTACTATTAGATGTCGGGGTGTTGACCTATTTTTATTGATTTTGAGAGGGGTTCTCTGTGCTTCCTGGATTTTGATGCCTGTTTCCTTCCCCAAATTAGGGAAGTTCTCTGCTATAATTTGCTCCATTATACCTTCTGCACCTCTCTCTCTTTCTTCTTCTTCTGGGATCCCAATTATTCTAATGTTGTTTCGTCTTATGGTATCGTTTATCTCTCGAATTCTGCCCTCGTGATCCAGTAGTTGTTTATCTCTCTTTTTCTCAGCTTCTTTATTTTCCATCATTTGGTCTTCTATCTCACTGATTCTTTCTTCTGCCTCATTTATCCTAGCAGTTAGCGCCCCCATATTTGATTGCACCTCATTGATAGCCTTTTTGATTTCTACTTGGTTCGATTTTAGTTCTTTTACTTCTCCAGAAAGGGTTTCTCTAATAACTTCCATGTTTTTTTCAAGCCCAGCTAGTATCTTTAAAGTGATGATTCTGAACTCTAGATCTGACATCGTACTAATGTCCGTATTGAGTAGGTCCCTGGCAGTCGGTACTACCTCTTGTTCTTTTTGTTGAGGTGATTTTTTCCGTCTTGTCATTTTGTGCAGAGGAGAATAGATTAATGAGAGAACAAAATGCTAGCAGGGTAACAACGTCCCCAGAAAATATACTCTAAACAAATCAGAAAAGACCTGAAGCAGTGGGAAAAGAAAGGGAAAGAGAGAAAAAAGAAAAGGAAAGAAAAAAAGAAAAAAGATAAAGATAAAGATAAAAACAAACAAAAGCAGAACAAAACAAAACAAAACAAAAACAGAGTGTGATCAAATATGATCAGGCTGGATTATAGATCAGTGCCACACACTAGATTTTGGGTGTATTTTGGTCTGTTAAAAGAAAGTCCCTCCCAAAATTTTAAAGAAAGAAAAACTTATATGTGTACAAAAATAAGGGTTGATATGATGAAGGGATGGAATATGACTGTAAAGATGGAAATTATAAAAAATTTTTAAAAAGGATTTGATAAGTTGTTTGAAAAAAGAAAGAAGAGGATTAAAAAAAAAAAAAAAAGAAAGAAAGAAAAAAGGGAGAGAATGTGATCATGCAGGGGAGTAGAAAAAAACCATACACTAGAGATTTAGAGTATATTTTGATCTGTTAGAAGAAACTATCTCAAGATTTTAAGGAGAGAACAACTTATATATATATGCCAAAAATACGGGTAACTACTATGAAAAGATAGAATATGACTTTAAAAATGAAAAATAAAAATGTTTTTTTTTTAAAAAAGGGATTGATAAGATGTTGGTTGAAAAAGGGAAAAAGAAAAATTCAAAAAAAAAGAAAAAAGGAAAAAAGAAAAAAAGACAGTTAAAAAAAATAATTAACTTTGAAAGACTAAAGAATCATGGTAAAAAAGCCATGAATTCTATGTGCAGTGTTCCCCTAGCGCTGGAGTTCTGCCGTTCTCATTGATCGGTAAACTTGGTCTTGGCTGGCTGTTCTTGCTGATCTTCTGGGGGAGGGGCCTGTTGCCGTGGTTCCCAAATGTCTTTGCCGGAGGCAAAATTGCCCCGCCCTTGCCGGTCCGGGCTAAGTAATCTGCTCGGGTTTGTTCTCCGGAGCTTTTGTTCCCTGCAAGCTCTCCGTACAGCTTTGGAGGCGGAGAGTGAAAATGGCGGCCTCCCAGTCTCCGCCCCGGCGGAGCCGAGAACTCGGGGTCCCGCTCCTCAGTGAGCCCCCAGAGAAAAGCCGTCAGTCACTCCCGTCTCCCCGGTCTCCGGCCGCACTCCGCGCTCACCCGGCCTGTGACCGCGCCTTTCTATCTGGCACCCGACCCCGGGTGGAGTCTCCAAACCCAGCAGATCCCTGCGGTGCGCTCCCACACCTCTCCTCCCGGGGGAAGAAGGTGAGTCTCCCCGGATCTGCCGCTTGTTGGGTCCCTGCTGGAGGAGCAGTGGCCCGACTGTGCCGCGGATCACGGTTTATGGCAACCCCGAGCTGAGAGCCCGCGCCTGGGCTCCGTCTCTCCAGCCGGCTTCCCTGCTCCGATACCTGGGAGCTCTGCCGCACTCAGGCACCCCCGGTCTTTCTGTGACCCCGAGGGTCCTGAGACCACACTGTCCTGCGAGGGTTCCACCCCCCACTTCGCCACCAGAGTGACGTCCCTCAGCGGAGCAGACTTCTAAAAGTTCCGATTTTGTGCTCCGTGGCTCTATCACTTGCCAGAAGCGGCCGACGGAGGCCCCTCCCCTGCCGTCTCTCCTCCCGAATATCGCCTCAGATTCACTTCTCCGCACGTCCTACCTTCCAAAAAGTGGTCGCTTTTCTGTTCAGAGAGTTGTTGCTCTTCTTTTCTTTGAACTCCTGTTGAGTTTGTAGGTGTTCAGAATGGTTTGATCCCTATCCAGCTGAATTCCTGAGAGGAGACGAAATCCAGGTCTCCTACTCCTCCGCCATCTTGCTCCGCCCCCCCTATTTTATAATTTTAAAGAAAATAATGTATTGACAAAGTCAAGGTGTTTGGCCCTCTCTCATTCCTTTCTTTTCTCTCAGGTAACAATAGTCTTGAATTGATAGTTTTACCTTTTCTGTGTGTTTTCATATTTTATTAAATATATGTACCATGGCAATATATTTTATTGTTGGCATGTCTTTGCATCTTTATTAACCTGTTTGATCTTTTAATTTTTTTTTTGAGAAATACTCAGGTTGATAGGTGTAGATCTAGTCCTTCACTGTGCTTTATACAGTGGAATACTGCAGCATTCTATCCCAGTGTACAAATACATCACCATTTATCATCTAGTCTCCTACTGATGGACATTTACTTCTATTTCAGATTCTGGCATTTTGTTGCTGTTGCTATTGCTACTAAAAAGTCTCAGAAAAAATAAAGGCTCAAAAAATATCCTTGTGCTTGTCTCTGTGAGTTTGTCTGGTCTTAGGATTTATACCTAGAAGTAGAATCACCTTCAGTACTACTATTGAAATACTACTATTGGAAGCTATAGTTCCCCCCCCACCCCCCAGATTTATTGAGAAATAATTGACAAATGTACATATTTATTGTACAATGTGATGATTTGATATACATATGCATTGTGAAATGATTACTACAATCAAGATAATTGGTACATCTATCACCTCATATACATAGTGAAATCTTCTTTTTTTTTTTTGGTGGTGAGAAAGCTTAAGGTTTACTCTCAGCAAATTTCATATATACAACAACTTATTATTAACTATAATCACCATGTGTATTTTAGATCCTCAGAACTTACTCATCTTAGAACTGAATTCTTTCATCTACATCTCCCCATTAAAAACCTGTTGTTCTTTAACGTCTAAGGGCAGAAAGTCAGAGATCACATTGCATCTCATCCTTACCAGCCTTGGACGTTATTAGACTTTTAAAGTTTCTTGCCAATGAGATATGAATTGGTATCTCATGTTTATTTTAATTTGTGTGTCCTTGATTACCAGTAAAGTAGCATATTTTATCACGTGTTTATTGGTCTTTTGGATTTCCTCTTTTGTAAAAAGCCTGTTTTTAATATTTTGGCTAATATAAAAATCCACCTTTGTCTTTTTCTTATTAATTTTTAGCATTTTTTTGTGTACGTGTGGTTTATATGTTAATGCTTTGCAGGGTGTATGCATTGTGGGCATCTCCCGTCAGTGGCTGTGTTTAATTTTGTGTATGGTAAATTTTATTATGCTGAACTTTTAAATAGAAATGTAGCCCAATTTAAAAGCTTTTAAAATTATTTTTGTGTGGGGGCACCTGGGTGGCTCGGTTAGGCGTCTGCCTTCGGCTCAGGTTATGATCCCGGCGTCCTGGGATCAAGCCGCTCATCGGTCTCCTTGCTTGGCGGGGAGTCTGCTTCTCCCTCTCCATCTCCCTCTCCCTGCTCACGCTCTCACTCATTCTCACTCTCTCTCTCAAATAAATAAATGAAAAAAAAATTATTTTGGTGTATCTTATTTTTAAATTGAATGCTTTGTTTTTCACAGCCTCATTTTTAATCTCTCTGGAACTTATTTTTTGCAAATGTTATGAAATAGGGATCTGATTTTTTTCTCTATTGATGTGATTTGTTAAAAAACCATTTAGCCTCTATGCCTTCAGTCGACATCTGCCATCTATCAAGTTTATGTATATCCATAACTTGATTTCGATACTCTGTTTTCTTTCAGTGACCTTACACCTCTCTCAGCACTACACTGTCCTTTATTCAGATTTTCCATGGATTTGTGGTGAGAGGGACGGGTGGTAACGAACTGCCACGTTTCCAGAGTTGAAAATCAGGTCATTTACATTTCATAAACAAATGCCCTTATTATGCATAACTGCAAAGCAAGGGAGAATTTGAAAGAGCCAGAAATCAGCTGTTTCAAGGGAAAAAGGCGAATCGTGTTTTTGAAAAAATATTGACTTCTGGAATGCAATTTGATGACGGATTATGAGTACAAGAATCATATGCCACTGATGCTTATATTGTTTTTGTTGTCTCTAGGCAATGTCCTCTATTTACTTCTCTGCTGCCCATCAGTATTTGATGCTTGACTGCGCTGTCATCTCTGGGTGGTAAGTTTGCAGGAAACCACCCGTCTCTTTCACAGAAACCATTTATTTCCATATAGCCTTGTGGGCTCTGTGTGTGTGTGTGTTTACTCACGTTCATTTCTACCTTTCTCCTATAGTAGACTCTATTGCATATAAATAGCAACACCTAAGATCTTTTACACCCTGATTTGCTTCCTCATTGATGACAGCCTCTAATGGCTGTTGGAGAACTTAGATTTTTGCCTGGTAAACCAATGAATGAATGGATGAATGGATGAATGCGTGCAGGCTGTTTTCTAAGAACACTAAGTGTTCTTAAAGTCAGATCACCGACTAACTTCCATGAAAATCTGGGTTTAGGGAAAACATTTAATTTAATAAAATAATAGGCATGTGAAAAATCTTAGAGAAGTCTTTTAACTTTGTTCCTTATGGTGGCTTAGATCTCAACTACCTACCTATCAGGTGCATTAGGGTGAAACGTCAAGCCAGTATTTTTATTTGTTTGTTAGTATTTGTTTTTGCCATTTTTTTCTAATTAGATCAAAATTCACTGTACTACTGTTGGGGACTGATATTAACACTGGTATCTATGATCTGTGTCTTTCTGTTGTTGTAGTTGCTGTGTAGAGGTAATTAAAGCTATGAAAACTTACCTTGATTAAAAAACAGATTACTCACTTAACTCTTATATTAGAGCAACATGAAATAATTTTGTTTTTCCTTTGACTCTCTGGCAATGTCTCTCTTCCTTCTGCAAGGTAGGGAAACTCCTATTGCAGAGGAAGAGGCATGCATTTTCAAGTTACTCTTTGGTAGCTCTTTTTTTTTAAATTTTATTTTATTATGTTATATTCATCACCATACAATACATCATTAGTTTTTGATGTCGTGATCCACGATTCATTGTTTTTGTGTAACACCCAGTGCTCCATGAAGTATGTGCCCTCTTTAATACCCATCACCAGGCTAACCAATCCCCCACCCCCCTCCCCTCTAGAACCCTCAGTTTGTTTCTCAGAGTCCATCGTCTCTCATGGTTTCTCTCCCCCTCTGATTCCCCCCCTTCATTTTTCCCTTCCTTGTCCTAATGTCCTCCATGCTATTCCTTATGTTCCACAAATAAGTGAAACCATATGATAATTGACTTTCTCTGCTTGACTTATTTCACTTAGCATAATCTCCAGTCCCATGCATGTTGATGTAAAAGTTGGGTATTCATCCTTTCTGATGGCTGAGTAATATTCCATTGTATATATGGACCGCATCTTTATCCACTCATTTGTTGAGGGGCATCTCGTCTCTTTCCACAGTTTGGCTATTGTGGACATTGCTGCTATGAACATTGGGGTGCATATGGCCCTTCTTTTCACTACATCTGTGTCTTTGGGGTAAATACCCAGGAGTGCAATTGCTGGGTCATAGGGTAGCTCTATTTTTAAATTTTTGAGGAACCTCCACACTGTTTTCCAAAGTGGCTGTACCAACTTGCATTCCCACCAACAGTGTAAGAGGGTTCCCCTTTCTCCACAACCTCTCCAACATTTGTTGTTTCTTTCCCTGTCCATTTTTGCCATTCTAACTGGTGTAAGGTGGTATCTCAATGTGGTTTTGATTTGGATTTCCCTGATAGCTAATGATGATGAACATTTTTTCATGTGTCTGTTAGCCATTTGTATATCTTCTTCAGAGAAGTGTCTGTTCATGTCTTCTGCCCATTTTTTGACTTGATTATTTGTTTTTTGGGTGTTGAGTTTGAGAAGTTCTTTATAGATCTTTTATATGACTCCTCATTTCAGGATAAAAAGCCAATATTAGAAAATAGTGGTGTTCTGTTTTGGTGTGTTGCAAAACTGAGACTGTATGTTGAGTTCATTAACCAAGATATAGTACCCTATCTATGTGTTTAATTTTTCCTTCTTTTGATAGTAGGGATTTGGAAATTGGGACTGCCAGCCAAATGCCTCTTACCTCTGCCTATTTTGAAAAAACAAACAAGAAAACCGTCAGACTATAAATAAAAGTACACATCAGTGTTATAAAAAGTGCACTAGAACTGGCATTCTCTGGTGTTGTGAACAAATGCTTGGTTTGTGTGCAGAAATAATACCGTAGGTAGTGTCCAACCTGCTATGCTTAATGCCCGTGAACTGTTCTTGCACCTCTGAGCTGTTGCTTCAGGTTACCCCCTATTCTTCCTTATGTACGCCTGTTGCTTCCTGAGTCTGTCCTTTCCCCTGCTTCATGGACCATATTCATGATCTCAAGTACCACTTCCAGTCCACCTCTACCCCAAGTCAGCTGTGGAAGGACTGAATTGTCAGGGTGTGGTGGAAGATATTAACACTTGTGAATGTTAAATCTTACCTGGTTTTCTCTACCTATGCTAGGGACAATTAAATCACCACTCAGGCTTTTTCTGATCTCTAGAGCCAAACCTAATTTTAAGCAGGAAACAACTAAGAAACTTAAAGTCCATCCACTGGGACTCCATAACCTACTTCCAGGACAGTTGTGAGTTTGGTCATATGTCTGATCGGAGGGCTCTACCTTGCTCCTCTCTGACTGGATGTCTGTCTTGATGACCCACCAAACACCACATTCCCTCTAGGGCAGGTTTCTACCTTGTTTATCTAGCTCACTTTCTCTTCTTGATGGTGAAGTGGAGTTCTTGCTGGTATTTGGGGGGTCTCGCTCCCGCTGCAGGGCACCCTAATATCTGAGTGTGTATTTCTTGCTGAATTCCCTACTGTCATGACCTACCCCCCAAGTGTTTGCATGAAATTCCATTTGCTATTTGTCAGGGGTTGGTAAGTGTAGTTGTGGTTCACAGCCATATGCCTTCTTTCTTGGCCTTTCCAGAATGTCTTCTCAAGTGAAGTGTACCATGGGTGGCTAGCTTCTAAGACCTGGCTAGTTTATTTCATCTTCCCTAATCATGGCTGTGTCAAGGTTCTTCATGCCGTGGGGTCTGGAGGGGCTTATGTATTGACTGGAAAGGGCTGGGAGTGTTTTTCAGTTCTGTCCACACAGAAGAAATATCTTTTTTTCTATGTTCATTCAGATGAGGTATGATTTCCTAATGTTTCCCATTGTGCTGGAAAGGCTGGTAGCAGCCCAGAAGTTGCTCTGCTTCCCCAAGGGTTCTGCCAACTATTGTTTCAGGAGCTTTCTCAGATTTGTTATCATCTCAGCACAATTTTTTTTCTAAAATGTAAGTTAAATTTATTTTTTTAACTTTTATCCTCTAGTTGATTTTTCTTAATGGTGAAAAAAGAGGAAGCCTAGAAATACTCATTTTTGTTCCATGTCATTTTCCCTCTACCTCATTAGCTATAAAAAGTTCACAAAACAATGTAAAATGGAAGTGTGTGATCATTCTTTTCGGTTGTAGAAGCAGGTTGGGGCAAAATGAACCCCTCCGGTTAGGAGCAACATATGGTGATAAGGAAAAGGAAGCATTAGGCCAACTCTTGGGAAAATGAAAAAAAAGAAACAAACAAAAACTGGGCAACCAGGGAAGCTGATTGGATCTAAAAATGATGGAAATCTACACTGCTTCACAACTCCACTTTCCAAGTTCATTCCTCCTGGCTCCATGGAGATCTTAGTCCCATGATCCCCAACTCCTGCCAAGTATTATCTCCTTGCTGCTTCCTCACTGAAGAGACTGGCCTGGAGACTGGGGAGATTCGGCAAGGTCTGGGGTTGGAGACATCCCTAATCACAGTGCTCCTCATCAAGTTCTGACTCTTCAAACTCAAAAATAAGAGTATCTCATATTATTCTAGTTCTTTCTAAAACTCAAGATAAAAATACCCTCTGGCTTAAAACAATTTGAAAGCTTCACATTTATATTAAAATGAAATTCATACTTTGACATTGCAATTGCAGTGTTTTGTAACTAAATAATTAATGTACTCGTTTACTTTTTGCCTCCTCAACAGAGATGTAAGAAGCAGGTAGGCGGGACATGGTTTTATTTCCCACTGTATCTTCAATGGTAAATATACATGGAAAGATGGAAACAAGTAAAGAACAGAGAATTAGCCAATAGAGAAATGTATTTTCTCATCCCATTTTAAAGATTAGAGAAGCCAAGTCTCTAACTAGTTTCCTCTAGCAGAGTTGTTTTTACTTGTGATGTGTGTGGGAACAATGACGCTATCTTACATATGCTTACATAATGCTTTCAAACATGGACTAAATTGATTTTGGCAGGATAATCTGGGAACTAAAAATTGTGCATGATGTTATTTTTATGGTGATATCTGTAGTGATTTTTAGATATATGAATGACGGTCTTTGAAATGTGGTCTCTTTTGTCAGTGATGCACAGGCAACGTCTAGTTAGAAAATAAGAGACCAGAGATTTAAGACAGGAAGTTGGTTCCAAACATGGTGCAAGATCCAGAGAAGTAAATGGGAGGTGTGGTTGGGGGATTTGAACAGCAAGAACGGGGTACTGAGAAGCACAGGGGAGAAGAGGTTGTTAGCCAGAGATCAGGAAGCCAAGACTACTTCTGGGATTAAACTCAAAAACTCACACTGCTAATCTTGTAGAAGTACTGTTGTTGCCTTTATTGTTGCTGTTGGCACCTTATTGTTGTTACTAAATGAAAAGTCAGCCTCCTGATGTTGCTGAACCAAGAATTCTAATTCTAAAGCCAACCTTCACCTACAGTTGTTGCTAGACCCACATCTGCCCCAGACTAGCCTGTACCGCTCCATTGTTGTTGTTCCTGCTGCAAGGGCTGGGGAAAGAAGAGTGAAAAATAGCTTCTCCATTCTTACCTCCAGGGTCCCTCATTGCGGAACCTGAGAGTTAGCTGGCAAACATCTGTGAAATTAGTTGGCATGCCTGGCATCCTGAGATAGAGGGGACACTGAAGGATAGAAACATAGACGAGAAGCAAGGGACACCTAACCTGCACAGCCTTATCATAATCCAGCCTTGGAAGACTTAGTGTGACAATCTTTCAGCACTTTATAAAATTGCCTTACAAAATGTCTTTGTTCTATTTTCTGTTATTATCTTTTTTATTTTTTGACCTCCCATGTTACCAGGGTTTAGAGTCTAACTTTCTAAAGCTTCCTTACTTTTGCCAAGGGAAAAGAGAAGTTTAATTAGGAACTTTTCTCCTCCTCAATCATAGCATATTCAGCTTCTTGTTTTTTCTTTTGGAAGAGGAAGCAGCCTTTTTTCTATCTTTCTGTATCAGATATACTTGAAGAAAAAATTCTGTTGGCGAAAATATCACTATTTTTTGGGAAAAAAAAAAAACACAAAGATGAGGTAGCCAACTGCAGATCATTTTGCTAAAGTTTTGGGTTTTGGGATTTCCCTTGCAAAAGTCTCTTCCCCCCAACTCCAAACATAAAAATTGGATGGTACTTTTGAGCTCTTTCGGTGATCAGTAACAGCATAACTTCAGCAGCAAAAATTAAACATATCCCTATGCCTTCATGCTGTAAAGAGTCGACTGCTCTGCCTTCTGGTTTTCAACACTTCATTTTTTTCTAGTGTTAAGTGAGTGAGTACAATGCAATTAACTCAATCCACAGATGTTCATTAACTTCAAGAAGTATATTAATAATTTCCCTTTTTACTTTTTAAAATTACTTCCTGAATCTACTAATTTCATGAATGCCCTATCAGTGATCATTATTTTACTTATTTATTCTAAGCATCTGATAAACTATCCTCTGTGCATAATATTTTGTATTAGTGAGAATTTATTGAGGTATAGAATTGAATCTCCAGGGTTAACAGTTTACATAAGGATGCCAGTGCAGCGGTGGTACACAAAGGTAAGCTAGGTTTTGCGGGATCCAAGGAATAAGACCTCATGAGGGAACAGGAACCAAAGTACCAAAACTGGAAATGGAGTTAGTTATGAACCACGAGGTTGGGGACATTGAGCTCCAGCTAATCTCCTGATCTCTCTTCTCCCAGCCATAGTGGGGTTTGTAGCTAAGAAGCAGATATCTTGTCCTCTGTCCTGATAGCTTTTTTGCAATTCATAGCTCATGCCTATTCATGACTTTAGTTGCTTCAGGACCCAGCAAAGCTCCTGTCTCCAGAGGCCTGGCTCTGCTTATCTTTATACCTCCAGTTCCCCCTAATTGTTTATATCTCCTGCTTCAAGGTCAGACTGGAGAGAGAATTTGATCTGGCCTCTTATCACTGGCTTTACAGAAAATTGACTGAACCACCTTAAAGGCTTTACCCAATCATCTCTGGTCACCGAGGCAGAGAGCAGGTTTGTAGGCTAGACACTAGAGTTGCCTTAAGCTTCTGTGTTTGCAAAGACATGAGGTGAAGTAGTTTCCATTAGAAAGAGCTCCAGATACGGAGGGTGGTAATGATGATTTCAGCCTCTCTTCAACCCAATTCAGTTGGGCTGTCTTCCCATACAATTATTTGAAACTACTCCTTTCAAGGTTATGAACCATCTCCATTTTGCCAAAGAAAATCACCACTTTCCATCATTCCTCATATTTTTGGCTCTTTCACCAACAGACAATTAGTTAACCATTACATTCTTGCTGGATTTTTGTCTCCTATTTCTCAAGACTCCACACTCTGCTGTTTTTCCTCCTCCAACTACTTTAGCTTGGTCTCCTTTACTAGGTACTCCTCCTCAGCTTGACCTTGAATTCTCAAACCTCAAGCTTAGTCTTACACTCCATATCCTTCTCTAACTGTACACTCTTTTTTGGTAATTCTCTGGCTCTAAGCAACGTCTATACTGACAAACAGTTGTCCACCTCTGGCTCTAAAATTCCCCTCAGTATCAAACTCCAATTTGATAGAGTCACTTGAATTCCAACTGGGCATTTCAAGCTCCATAGATCAAAACTGTGCTCTGGATATCACCCCCAAACCTGTTCTTACTTTCTCTGTTCTACCAGATGCCTGAGCCCAAAACAAAGAAATTAAAAAACACACAGTCTTGATTCTTTTCTCATTCCACATGCAGTCAATCAACAGGTGCTGTCAGCTGGGTCTCCAGAATACTTGTGTCTCCATTTCTGCCTCTGTCCCATAGCCCGAGAAACCATTATTCTTAACCTTACTTCATGTTGTAGATTTTTAACTAATCACTCTTGTCCCCTACAATCCATGTTCTGCAGTCAGAGTAATGATTTAAAAATGACATTCATACCATATCACTGTCCTGCACAAAATCCTCCCCTGGCTTTCCCCTACACTTAGGAAAAAAAAATCTAGACTCCTCAGCATGTTCTACAAGACCCTGTATTATTTGTCTTCTGCCTACATCTCATACCTCATATCAATTCAACCACATTTTTCCTTCCTTCCTTCACTTCCCTTTTCTGTTTTTGAGTGTAGAAAGTTTATTCCTGAGCCAAAAGCCTTTGCACTTTCTGAACTATTAGATCTTCTGTCATGTCTTCAAATAGTTGGCTGCTTTTTCCAATCAGGTCCCGCTTAAGGGTCACCTCTGGAGAACACTTCACAGAAAATCCAGATAAAATTAGCCACCTTGAACTTAATGGAAGAACTTGTTTTCTGCACTTTCGGTGATGGACCTCGAGGGTCATATTAGTTTAGATTTCAAGAGAAAACTGACAAATAGGACTTTATTTTGGAGTCACAGGCTGGTGAAGTCTGGAGACAACCTAATTACATTTTGAGTTTGTCTGTCATGTGCTATTTACCCAAACAATTTAATTTAAAGAGTAATATAACAGTGTTTCAAAATATGCTTCAGTTTGCTTCATCTTCTTGCAACTCCTTCAACACCCTATATTTTGAAATTTGTCAAGTTTAGCCATCAGAGGACTTCACATTCTACCAAAGTACTAATAGTGAAGATTAATTGGTGTTGCCTCTGAGATGGAAGTTTGATTACTATAAGGAAAACAATTTTCATGCTGTGTTTTTGTGGGGGGCTCCTCCTCCCCTTCCCCCCTTCTCTTTTTTCTTTTCCTTGGTTAAGAAATCATTTTATTTTCTGGATGTTTTACTTACTATGTACATTTCCAACATCTAGTCTTACATTTCTCCTGGAGATATTTTTTTGCAGAAACATCTAGCTAATTTTCTCTCAGTGGATGTTATTTCAGAGAATCTGCAAACACATTGTCTAAAATAAGCAAGACAGACACTTGAGTCAATAAACACATTTTAGTATTGTGTCCTTTATAAGAAATAGATAATACTTTATAATTTAATTCTCAGGTTTTATTTGACTTTGTTCTTTTGATTTAAAAGAATACAATTTTTTTTTAAAGATTTATTTACTTGAGAGAGTGCAAGAGAGAGAGAGAGAGAGCAGGGAGAGGGGCAAAGGGAGAAAGAAAATCCTAAGCAGACTCCCCTCTGGGCATGGAACCTGACACAGGGCTCCATCCCATGACCCTGAGATCATGACCTGAGCCGAAATCAGGAGTCAGATGCCTAACTGACTGAGACACCCAGGCACCCCAAGAATCAAATATTTTTTACTTCATACTGGAGCGGGTTCTGTAATGTGATGTTCATTTAATTTCATTTTTATATGGATATTACCATGGCTGGATAACCAAAGAGCTATTCTGAATGAAGAAAAGTTCAAAACATGAGATAATTGGCACTTTATCATTGGAGAATATTAAAGTAGATCCAGGTAATAACCTTTATGTCCATGTGTCTTCTCATATTCTCTATATGTTTATGTGGTTAGGATAAAAAAATAGAGGTCCCATTTATATGATTAACACTATTCTTTGGGATGCCAGCGTGGCTTAGTGGGTTAAGGTCTGCTTCGGCTCAGGTCATGCTCCCCAGGTCCTGGGATCGAGCCCCGCATCGGGCTCCCTGCTCGGTGGGGAGCATGCTTCTCTCTCTCCCTCTCCCTGCTGCTTCCCCTGCTTGTGCTCTCTCTCTCTCTCTCTCTGACAAGTAAATAAATAAAATCTTAAACAAACAAACAAAACAAACACTGTTCTCTAGTCTGTTGTTGGCAGGTTTATTTCTGCCTGTGTCTCAGGAGTTGACCCTTGAGCATTATGGTTTCCAGGCTTCTTTGCTCTCTGGTTTCTGGCTGGGTTTAGTGAGAAATATCAGGGAAAAAGGAAGGCAAAGGCCAGGCTACTCTCTCCTTTCCCTTCCTTAAGGGAGCATCTCTTCCACAGTTTCAGCTCTAGTGAGTCAGCTGCTCTCTATTTACCCAAACAACTTAATTTCTACCCATCTTGCAGGACTGCCAGTTGTTCTTTCTCCAGGGTTCCATTAACGCTGATGCCTGCCTTTGTCCCTGAGAATATGAGCCGCTTTCTGCAGTTTCTGCCCTCTGGACTGCCTCATTCTCCAGAGGGTTTGTTTTGTTTTGTCTTGTTTAGGTCTTCAAGTAACTTTAACCTAACTTTCCATATTAAGGTCGCTTTATGCAATCACCTTGTGGCCCATGGCCTCCCTCTCTTCATGAATCCTGAATGACATGAATAGCTGGTGAAAATAATAACTAAATTATATTTCATTTTTTTTAAAGTGTTTCTGCTCAGCATTTCAAAGTTTAGTTGGGCAATTATAAATGGAGTAAGAAACATACCCCAAATGCAGAAAATTACCGTGGACACTACAGCTAAGGGCAAGTTCATTCATAGTGTTTTTCTTTTTGTTGGATATTAAATAAACGTCTCTTCAGTACATTATTTCCCAAGCTTAGAAAAAGGACAATCCTAGTATTGTTTTCTCCAGTTTGGAAAAATACCCTGCAATGGTTTATTATTTTTTTTTTAAGAAAATAAGCAACTCTTAGTTTATTTTGAAGAATTGTCTGCCAATTTTTGAGATTTTGATGATACTTTTGCTTAAATTAGCTTCTCTCTTTTTTTTTTTTTTTGAGATGAATTAACATTTAACATGGGTTTAAGTTTAAGGTATACAATGTATTGATTTGATACATTTAGATATTGCCATACAATTACCACCACAGCTTTAACGCGGCTATCACACCACATCATTATTTTCTTTGTATGTGTGGTGTGAACAGTTAGGATCTAGGCTCTTAGTAATTTTGAAGTATGTAATACAGTGTTTGTAAGGAGAGCTTTGCACCAAAATTTCTATGTGGTTCTTGTTTTTTAATGCATACAATTTTCTACATGCGTTAGCCTCTCATTTCTGTAATATTTAGTCTTATCTGTGACCCAGGGATGGGACTTGTTTAATCTGACACTAGAGACTGTGATTAGTACCTAATTTTGGAGGCGGAGCCAAATAATACATTTTCAAATACTAAGTATCATTACTTTGTTCATTCAGATATCTCAGTAAGTAACATATTTCTTAGAAATAAGTGAGAAATAAGATATCTTCTTTGAAGATACCTTAATGTTATACCAAATAACTATTAAAAATAGAAAACTATAGAAATGTGAAGAGAAATTGTAATATAAGATTTATCAGAACAATGTAGATAAGCTCTCCTCCCTTAAGAGAGCATCTGTTTCTAGAGAATTGAAGTAAAAGTAAAGTTTTTTGTAAAAAAGTAAAAAAAAAATTCCACACCATAGTAAAATGTAAAAAAAAGTTGCAATAAATAGATTTTTGTAAATAAATATGTGATAAATATTCAAAAGTAGAGTTCAGTATTAAGAATATCTTCATTGTCATGATTATTAATTGTTCTCACATTTCAAGTGTTCGAATCATGGTAGCAATTTCCCATTGAGAAAAAAGAATTCAAAAAGCAGATTGTGAAAGAACAGAAAGAAATTAGAACAGAAGATTAAAGACAAGCTTTAAAATTTTTATGAGAAATACTTCTTAATCCTTTACTTTGAGAGTTTGCTACTCTTATCAATTCCTACAGGCCACAAAAGTAAATATTAGCCATGCTTTTAAAAACAAAAACAAAAACAAAAACTATTGAGTGTGTTAGCCTGCACTGATCTCCACCAAAGGAATAGTTATGTAATGGGACAAAGTGATAGAGAACACTTTGCAGGGGAGGCGGCCCTGGGTTGGCAGGTAGAGCTTTGGAGGGCAGGGCTGCGAAGTGCCGGGCATCCCTGGAAGCAACAGATGCCCACAGCACTGGACACTGGAGGGAGGCCACACAGCTGCGGAGAGAGGAGAGGAGTTTGATTTCTCTTTTGTCTTTACTTTCAGGAGAAAAGGGGGAAATTAGTGTGTTTGAGTAAAAAGGCTGTCTTCCTGGACATAAATCCAGGAGTTGGGGAGTTTCCCAGATGACCTCACTACCTAAATCTAGTTCAAAAACCTCCACGTCCTCATATTCCCTAACTTGTCTACAGCTGGGCTTACCCTATCATGCCTGGTACAGAGATACTGGGTGGTAATGGGGGTGGAAGAAAGTCTGGATTTTGGAGGCAAAGAGATTAAAGTTTACATACTACTTCTGTATGTATTCAGTGTACCAATTGCTTGTTCTCAGATGTTCACTTTTTTGTCTTGTGAAAATAACCATATCTGGAAATATAGTTTTGGATTTTGAAAGGCTGCATTTAACTACCTAGTAGATTACTTAGGACATAAAAGTTCTCAGTAAGTGATACCTGTCTTTATGTCACAAAGAGACTACAAACTTAACATCTCAGTTTGCAGCTCAAGTTGCTCCAACCTTATTATTAAAAGCCTGAAACCCTCCCTGCCTTGGAAAGCTGCTGTACCACTATGTAGTGAATCTTCAAGGCTCAAATGTGAAGTTGAACGTGAATCTGTTTTATAAATGGCAGAAAGTCGCATCAGCTGGTCTCATAATGAGTTCCATGGAATTGTTATGAGGACTATTAATAGCTGTTCCTCAAAATATGATTCTGTGATTATTTCAGCCAGCAAACACAGAATTTAGGACACTTGAGAAATGTCTGCCTGTCACTATGATTTCTGAAGATCCTAGTAGAGGATGAGTAGAATATAAAGCATTTTCAATTTTTTTCTTACTGTGAAACTTTTGTTTTTGTGAGGTTTCTCATGACTAGTCTCCAGGGGAGGAGACTTTGAAATAAAATGTGTTTATAATTATTGTGAAAGTAAATTAAGAAACCCAATTCTATCCACTTCTCAGTCATGTATTTCTCCTGCTAAACACACTTTGATCCATTCAGTAGAGCAATACAGAAATGAGACTTTAACACAGAGATTCTAGTATTCATTTAAACATTACTTCTAAAGGAATATGGAAATTCTATATGCCACTACTAAGGCAGAATAAAAAAAAACAACAACAACAAACCATGCTTATCCAGGTTTGCAGAGTTCTGATGGGATTAGATTCTATCCAGTTGTCCCCTAGGTAAGAATGTCACTGATAATTATAAGGGAGTGGGGGGTGGGTGTGAGCAAAAGATGATTGAAACTTAGTTTTAGACAATGAGAAAGACATTTTCTTAAAAAAGATCATTCTTCTCACTGGCATGGCAAAGAATAATACTTTATTTTTACTGCTTTGGATTAATGTAACCTAAATATGTTTACTTCTATCCCACTGATTATAGGACTTAGCATAGTATACATTTGTAGTCATGCCAATATAATTATCTGCATCCTTATTGGAGAGGTGGGGAAAATTGAGTCACTATATAATTAAAAAATCCCTCTCCAGACACCCATTGTGTTCCTTGGAAAGTCAGAATGGAATTTGACTCTTAATTCCACACGTTGTGTTCTAGCCATTAAATCAGTATGCTGGATTTGACACTTTATAGGTTCTGTAGACATTTGGATGTGACTCCAGAGGGAAATAGAAATATTACTAAGAGTTCTTCAAATACATTTTGATAATCACAATTGTGTATTTTGGTGGTGCTAGGGCCTCTAGGGTTCTTTCTGATATTTTAGACATGAAAAGTATCTAAAAGAAGACAACCTCAAGACAAAAAAAAAAAGGGACATTGGCCATTTCGGGGTTAAAGACTATTCAATTCATGCAGATCAACACGATGGTCCAGCTGGGACTATTTTTTTTTTCACACAGTCCCTCTCAATGAATAGCCTTTTCTATCCTGGAATTGATAGTTTATTTTCATAGTAATTCATCATATCACAATAGTAATGTTATTCTTTGCAATATTCACTATATTGGCATGAAATGATAGCCTGGGGAATGGAAAACCATGAAAGCTATAGGTAAGTGTATATGTATCTGCATTAAGTCTTAACCATGGCCATATCATAAACATAGTCCTAAATCAAATCCAGGGCTCTCAAAATCTTCCCTGTTTAGTTTCTTTTGATGTCTGACTCATACTGTTACACAGCTGTACCACTCTTCTCTTGGTAGCAAAGATATTTCCTTCAGTGTGTTTAGCAATTTGTGACTCTCCTTATTTTGAAGATGTAGGACTTAAAAGTGGGGTTTGGGACAAAATCAAAGCAAAACCAGATGGTTCAGAAGACACGGTTTATTTTCCTTAAGGTTTTAACCTTGCTAAATGAGCTAATAAAACAAAGCCCAGCATAGAAAGAAGCCTTCTGTGGGATTTAGTCTCGATGAAGCTCTGTTTGTAGATTGTGGCAACAGAAGAGCATGGTAATAAGCAAAGCCTGATGCCTTCCAGCATCTGAACCAATCCATCCAGTGAAGCAGAGAAGCAAGAGGAAAAGCAGTCAGTTATGAGATGAAATCTCATGTACATCTCAGAACAGTGGCTGTTCATAAACATGGAGAAACCAAAGCCCAGATCTTAACTAATTTTCATATCAATATATGACATCTGAGAAAGCAGGAGTCTTTGAAAGAAAACTAATGAGGCACAATGATTTCCCATAGATACTGTATTGGAAGAAATCTCTGCCATCTTGAACATCCAATAAGCGCTAACTCCTCCCTGGGCACCAAGGCAATAACTTGTAAAAGTTACTTGGATCCATGAGATTTAACATCGAACCTCATTATTTGGATCCATATATTTTTGGATGCATGTATTTCTGATTTAAAAACATTTTAAGAAATTCTTTGACACCTAAATGAATGAGGCAAAGAATTTATGGAAAAGAAGCAAACCAGCATATGGCTTTACTAAATGAGATTTATCATGTGAGTTTGGGTATATTTCCGTAAGTCTAGTTGACCCTTGAAGAACATGGGGGTTAGGCGCATCAATTCCCCCACAATCAAAAATCCACCTATAACTTTTGACCCCCCTAAAATGTAATTACTGATAGGCTACTGTTGACCAGAAGCCTTAGACATAACATAAACAAGCTTATTAGCACATATTTTGTATGTTATATGTATCATATACTGTAGTCTTACAATAAAGGAGGTTAAAGAAAAGAAAATGTTACTAAAAATCATGAGAAAGAAAAATTATTACAGCACTATACTGTATTTATTGAAAATAATCCACTTATCAGTGGACCTGTGCATTTCAAACCCATTTTGTTCAAGGGTTGACTATATATAAATTTTGGGTGTAGTATTTTGCTATCAATATTGCATTATTAAAAATAAGTTTTATTTTGCTATGAATATTGCATTATTAGAAATAAGTTTTATTTCTGGGCCTTTAGGCATTTGCATTTGTTTGAGTCTGTTCAGGGTGCTATAACAAAATACTATAGACCGGGTGGCTTATAAACAATAGTAATTTTTTTTTTTTTCAAAGTTCTGGGGCCTAGAAATCCCAGATCAGGGTGCTCTCATGGTCTGGTGAGGGCCCTCTTCCCAATTGTGGACTTCTCTGTGTACCCTTACATGGTGAAAAGGGCAAGGATGCGCTCTCTTTCATAAGGGCATCAGTCCCATTCATGAGAGCTCTGCACTCATGACCTAATCACCTCCCAAGGGCACCACCTCCTGGTACCATCACATTGGGCATTGTGATTTCAACATAGGAGTTTTGAAGGGACACAAACATTCAGACAGTAATAGCATCAAACACTCAGGACAAATCCATATGCCTTTGCTTGCCTTATCCCTCTTTATAGCAACAGTATTGTTGTATCTCATTTTGTTTATTTTGTTCTTTGCTAAAATTTGGGGAAGTGAGGGTAAGATAGGTATACTTGATCTTCTGTATGAAGAGAGAAGACCTCCTGCCTTATAGAACAACACCTGTAGTCTTAGAACTTTGATCACTGTAAGAAATAAGCCCATTGGATACCAGGAGCACAAAGGGGAACAAATGAACTAGAATTTGTGTAACGGATTTGCTTTATCCTTAGCTTTCTCTTCCTCTACCACAATCAACACCAGGCTGCCCCCACCTTATTTCCTAAGCTCTTGGCCATGTGTGGACTTTTGGTTCCCCTTATTGCTGCTGAGAAAGGCTATAGCTTCCAAAAATCATTGTTAAATTCCGTAGGAAAACAAAAGAAAATGGAACTTGGAGAATTTTAAAACCATGAAACATCTTATAAAGCAGAGATTTCTAATTAACTAAGCTAGGTATTTTCAGATAGCTGCATAAATATGTTAATTGCTTGACTGGGAAATATATTCTTGCTATTGACTGTTTTCTCCTAGACAGTAAGCATATTTTGACCTAGACTATGGGAGTTGTCCCTCAGACATCTTAATACTTTTACTCAAAGCAGAGAGTTGCCTACTCTATCAGCTACCAAAGATGTTTCTCAGTTTTTGTTCTGACTTCTCTCAGACACATGTCATTGAGATATAATTTTGTCATAAGTACTGGAAACCTATTGGTTAAGCCCAAAACATGTGTGTTTGAGTGCATACACATACACACACACACACACACACACACACACACTTTACCAGTTTAAAGCTTAGAGTCTATTGAGGGGGCATGAAAAGTAATTGTTCTTTTGTAAATGTATGTTAGGAAAAGTGTAATAGAGTGGAAGATGATAGGGGAATTACTAAATATAGGTCCTCTTTCTCTTTCTAATATTGATGAATTGTGTTTTTCCCTTTTTTTCTTGACCAGTCATGCTAGGGATTATCAGTTTTATTAATCTTTATAAAACCCCAACTTTTTGTCTTCATTGATTTCCTCTATGGCTTTTCTCCATCACATTTATCTTAGTTGTTTTCATTTATTCCCCTTCTACTTACTTTGCGTTTAATTTGTTCTTCATTTAATTTTTATGGCTTTGTTCATTTATTTTTTTATTATAATATTAATTTTTCTGTTTTTATTTAAATTCCAGTTAGTTAACACTTACTTTAAGCCATTTTTTCTTATATAATATGATCGTTTAAGGCTATAAATTTCCTTCTTAGCACTGCTTTGGTTGGGTCCCACAAATTATGACAGATTAGGATATCATTGTCATTAGTTTAAAATATTTTCTAATTTCCATTGTTAACTCATTGGTTTCTTTAGCTCGTTGATTATTTATAAAGGTGTTGCTTCATTCCCAAATAATTAGTTAGGAATTTTCTAGTTGTTTATTTGTTATTGTTACTGATATTTTAATTTATTTTTGCCTTCATATTTGAAAGATAGATTCACTTAGTATAGAATTCAAAGTTGGCAGTTTTGGGAGTTTGTTTTTCCCCCTCCCTTCAAGCCCTCTAAAGATATGCTCTTTTCTTTTGGACTTCATTCTTTCAATTGAGAAGTCAACAGTCATTATTTTTGCTGTTCTATATACAATATCTCTTTCCGTTCTGGTTGACTTCAGGACTTTTTTCTTTATTTTTGACTTAAAGTAGATTAATTCCAATGTGTCAATTTTTTTTTTTTAAGATTTTATTTATTTATTTGACAGAGAGAGACACAGTGAGAGAGGGAACACAAGCAGGGGGAGTGGGAGAGGGAGAAAGAAGCAGGCTTCCTACGGAGCAGGGAGCCCGATGCAGGGCTCGATCCCAGGACCCTAGGATCATGACCTGAGCTGAAGGCAGACGCTTAACTGACTGAGCCACACAGGTGTCCTCCGATGTGTCAATGTTTTATTCTGCTCTTATTTTACTGATTTTTTAATACATTTTTCCATTGCTTTAAAAAAAAAATTGAGAAAATTTTGTCCAGTATTTCTTTGAATGTTTTTGTTGTTCCCATCTTTCTATTTTCTTTTTTTCAGACACCAATTATGCTAGGCAGTATGATACTGTCCAAAAGTAATTTTTCCCCGCTACGTTCTTTATCGGTACTTCAGTTTAAATTATTTCTTTTGGTCTCTCATCAGGTTCACTGACTGTTGTCTTTGTCATCTCATCACTGTACTAGTGAAATTTACATTTTAAAACATAGCATCTCAGTTCTATAATTTTGACAGGCCTCTACTTTTATAGTGTCCATTTCTATGCTAATATTCTCCATCTGTCTATCCTTTACGGCCATTTAAAAAAAAAGCCTTTGAACATTTTTTTGTAAAGCTGCTCTAAAGTCCTTGTTATCTCATTACAGTATCTCATTTGTCTTCAGATATGTTTCTATTGACTATTCTTAACTTGGAACATGCTTCACATTCTCTTGTTTCTTCACATGCCATGTGATTTTGATTGAAGTATCTACATCGTGGCCAAATGTTATAGCCCCTCTAGACTTGGTCCTCCGTGGAGTGTTTTGTTTGCTAGCGATCTGTTTTGCTGCTGGCCAATCACTGTGAACCCGTGGAGTTTTGCTTTTACACCTGGTTAATGCAGGTATGTTTTAATATGGCCGTTGGTATAAGGAAAAACACTAAGCCCTAGTGCACAGCCTTTACTTGCAAGATGTAACTCTTTTGTAATTTCAGTGGAGAGAATGAGATATTTGCTAGGCCCCTCTAAGTGAGTGTGACCCAAAATCTAAAGCTCTTTTTCCCTTGTTGTGGATTAACATCTGAGATAATTGCTCACTCTTTCAGGCTTCTGATTGATTGCTTTCTACTGGATTCCCTGAAGTCCCCCCAAATATATGCATTTCAAGGGTCAACCGATGATAAGAGGAGTACATCGATTCATGTACAGGAGCTCCGTCCTTTGGATCTCCTTCATTTATTGTATTTTCATTTTCAGTTGCCAGTTGCTTTGGCAGCCCCAGATTTCATCTATGACACCTCAAGCTAGTAAAATCGCAGGTTTTGCTTTAATTCTTTGTGTTCCATGTTGAATAGTCTTGGAGGTGCTCTCAGGGAAAAAGACACACACATGAATATTATCTAGGAGAGTCCAATTTTTTAAGAATTGAAATTTCTGCCTATTTTTTTTTTTTTTTTTTTTAGTGCTTTTAGGCCTTAAACTCCCCACCCTGCCAAACACACACACACACACATGGAAATCTAAGTTTGTTAGAAGCTACTCTGTAAGTACCAGAACCAGAAGAATTTTCAGTGATATATTTTTGTATATGAGGTTCTTCAAGATGCCAGTATATCTCAGAAGTCCACAGTTTGATCAAAGGCTTCACTGTTGATCTTCATTTGTTCGCATCCTTGCAATCTGAGAAAGGCCTGTCCCTTGTTCAGCCTACACCTGAATATATCTGACTTTAGGTATGGAAGCTGCACATTGCTTGCCTATGGAAGCTTTATTTTAGTTTAACATTCATCTCATGAAACCTTTTTTGTACTCACCACTCATTGATAGCCCCCAAGAAAAGCATGATTTGTATTTTATCCATTTTCTTTGTAATTCATAGAGGAGCAAAGGTCTTTCATGTTGTTCTACATTCCAGCTAAAAGGGAAAATGCTCTGCCTTCATTTTGAAGAATATTTTTACTGACTGTAGAAATTCAGGTTGGCAGATACTGTCATTTAACATTTTAAAGAAACCATCATTGTCTTCAGATTTCCATATATTTGATGAGAAGTCAATTGTCACTTTACCTTTGTTTCAAGATGGGTAATGTATCATTGTTTTTCCTTGCTGTTTTTTTTTTTTCTTCAGATTGTCCTATTTTTGACTTACAGAAGTTGTACTGTGGTGTGCTTTGATGTAGCTTTCTGCATGTCTTTTAGACCTGATTTTCTAGCACCATTTGATTTCATGGCTCAGTGTCTTCCATGGCTACGGAAATTCTTGACCTTTGGACCTTTCTCTCATTATGTAGTACTTTAACACATTCACATTTGTGAACTCCAATTACACTTCATTAGCTTTTTCTATATTATATCTCTCACGCTTTTTTTCTGTATTTACCACTCCCTTTTCTCTATGTGCTACAATCTGAATATTTTCTAGTTATATTCCATCTAGTTCAATAATCTTTCTTGTGATTCAATACCTAATCATTTCTTAATGTACAGTTGGAAATCTTAGTAACTCTTTTATTGATCCTTAGATGAGTTGGTATCTTTGATCACTAATACAATAATTGTATAATGTACACAAGCTTAAATCATTTTTGTAATCTGTTTTTCTCACATCTGGTTCAGTGTTGTGTGTATCTTAACCCTTGGCATCCATCTATATTGAGTCTGCCTGTTTTTATGATTTCCATTTCTATTGCTCTATTAAATACCCTTATGTTAGATATTTGTTCTATTTAAAGAGCATAGTGAGTGTTATTCTTTATTCACACCAATCATCTCACCCTTCCAGTATGTGCTATACATAGACCATCCATTTTATTTTATTACTAGATGTCACTTGTTCAAAAACAAACAAACAGATTTTCCCATGCAGGAAATCTATGTATTTAAAACATTTCCCCTCCTTGTGCATCCTTGTGTTAACAGCTTATCGATAAGTCCAATGTATAAAACAGGCCAAACATATGCTGTCGTGCAATGGGACACGAGGAGTTCTCTTCTCTAGGTTCATTAAAGCACAAATTGAAATCACCTGACCTAGTGATAGAGGACAAATCTTTTTAGTATGTTTTCAGTATTGCCTACAATCTGTTTATATGCTATCTGGCTACCTTATTTCCCACAATTTCTCTAGGCAAGTATCATTGGTGTTACCTGGGGACTGGTTAGAAATGTAAAATCTAAGGCTTTACCTTAGACCCACTGAATAAGAATCTATATTTTAACATTAATGTGCTAGAAGCATTGCATATGACCCTTATATTTTAGATAAGATTTGTTCTTATTTACAAGTATTTATCATTTTTTAAATTTTCATGTTTATTTGTATCTTCTTCTCTATCTGTAATTATCTTTATTCTTTCTACTTTATTCTAAATTCAAACTTAACATCTCTTTATATTCCACCATAGACTGTTTTCTATCAATAGCTCTTAGTTGATACAATTCATATAATATTTATTACATATAAGTTATACTTTGATTATGTATATTTATACCACAACTACTAGCCTGTGATCTTCTTGAGTTAAGAACCACATTTGTTACAAGTTGCTGTTACCCACGGTGCCCCACACAAAGATCTCTACAAAGATTTGCCAAGTTTTTGTTGTGTGAATGGGACTTTGGTTAGTTCAGAGTTCACTATTAATTTTATAACATGCATTAATGATTGTTTTTACTGTAGTGTTTTTAAACCATATAATTTCTTTGAATCTAATAACATCCCATTGTTTCTACTGCCGTTTTTGAGAAATGAGTCCTAAATCCGCATTTGTAACTCACAGACCCATGAATTCTAGGCTCATATTTTCAACTGTCTGCTCTGTTGGAATCTCCCCTGGTCAATAAGAATAGTTAATCTCTTGCTTCTTTAACAATTCCCAACTGTCACTGCCAAATATACAGACACTAAACCAGGAAAGTCTGAATGAAAATCAAGAGCTCACTTATATTAAAACTGTAGCTCTAGTCCTCTGAGTGGGTTTAAACACAGTATTATTTAAGCTTCTGCATTTTAAAAATTTTACTGTGTAGTTATTTAAAACTGAGTTTGTTTCTTTACACCCTGCTCATGATTGCTAAGTTATTAATTCATTTCCCTTTAATATGTTGAATATAGGCCCACAGGAATTGTCTTTCTTTCTTTCTTTTTTTTTTTTTAAAGATTTTATTTATTTGAGAGAGAGAATGAGAGGGAGAGAGAGCATGAGAAGGGGGAGGGTCAGAGGGAGAAGCAGACTCCCTGCTGAGCAGGGAGCCCGATGCGGGACTCGATCCCGGGACTCCAGGATCATGATCTGAGCCGAAGGCAGTGGCTTAACCAACTGAGCCACCCAGGCACCCAGGAATTGTCTTTCAAAAACACCTAACCTCTTAGGTGAATTTGTTCAGAAACCCAAGAAATCTAAGATCTTCATTTCCCTTCATGATTGGGTCCCTAGTTAGTTTTCCCTAAAACCATTTATACCTGCCTCTATCATAAACAATGGACATATCCTATAGACTAATTATACTAAATCATATTAAAATTAAGAGCAATTTTTAGACTGTGCTATGCACTTTCAAGTCTCTGTTCCTTAGCAATTTCTATTTCTTCTGCCGAAATGTTCTTTCCTAAAAGTTTTGTCTATTAATATCCCTCTAATTTTTCAAGATCCAGTTAAAATGCTCTGTAAAACCTTGGCCAATTTCTCAAGTTAAAATTACTCCCTCATCTGTGTTATTTTTAAAAGCTTTCTGGCAAGAAAGAAGAACTTATTTTAGTGTTAAAGAGTTTACAATAGTATTAACTGAGAGCCACGTAGAGCTTTATAGAGCTTACCTCAAAAACAATATTAAATTCTCTCTAATTGATACGTTTGTGGAGGTCTAAACTAACATAATTAAGTGTCTTCCAGGTAAAATAGATTGCAGGTGTCTTACATTGATTATAAAATAATCATTTTTATAACATCATGAAGTAAATGTCGACTTTTCAGATGAGAACACTGCAGATCTGAGATTTTATTTTTTTTTCTTGTCAGTATTTTTAAAAGTTACTAAGCAAGAAATGTATTGAGTTATATCCTCTATTAACTGGAGTGTGACTAATCTATTTGCCAGTTAAATATAGAACATGTTTAATAATGAGCCAGGTATTTCCTTACTGGAGATGAAAGTGGTTTAATAAATGACGATGTCAGAGGCAGGGTTCAAATCAGTTTTCCCTCATAGCAAAGCCCATGTTCTTTTGAGAAAATCATTCTCTCTGAGGTGAGTTGAATCCTAAATACAGAGATACTTAAAAGTCTCTGTGGTAAATGAGCTCTGTGTTTACTCTTTTCATCGATGTTCTCAAAGTTCCCTTTAACCTTCCTGTTCCCTACCTTGGAGTTGTGTTTAATACACCATTCTAAGTTTTAATTTACTTTAGAAAATTGTACTGATTTTATACCCAAATATTTTTGTAAGTGTACAGCTATCTTACTTGGCCAACTTCCATTTTTGGTTCCCACTCATTTTCCTTTTATTGGTTAACGGCTACTCTTTGTTCATTTTTTGTTTTCCTCGGTACAATCAAACATATTGATTACATATAAATGTTTTTACTAAGCACAGTCATAAGGATTAAGTATAAAATGAAGTAAGGTTTCTAACTTTAAAGAGTCATGGTCAAGCTAGGAGAAATGTGTATAAACAGCTTGTTGTTTGGGGGTCCTTGGGACCTCACTTTGAGCAAAGGTTAGCAAAGACCCTTCAGAGCTTGCTGTAACAAGGGAGTCAGCCAACTCTACTTGTGTTCAGTCAATGCTCACAGGCAAGGAGTTTAAAAGATGTATAGTGGAAAAAAGAAAAGGCTTAAAGTGTACTCTCATGGGAGGTTTTGGGCATGGGAAAGCTGAAAGCAGGGTAGGTAGAAGTGGGCATCTGTATGACTAGTTAGGTTAGCATACTTGGCTTTCTCTAGTCCATCCTAAGGTTGAAGGAGGGGGAAAATTTTGAGAAGCTGGCAGCTATTAACACAGTCGTAACCACTTGGAGCTAATTGCTGCAGACGTTGGGGTTAAACTTGACTGGGTGCTTTAGACGGTGAGTCAGAATTCTCTTTTGCTATATGGTCTGGCCATTGCTCATTTGCATATTCATTCTCTCAGTTATATTTAAAGACTTACATCACGACTGATCTTGATATGTTTAATCCATATAGCATACAGCAGCATATCAGAGCATGAGACAGATTTTATGACAGTGGAAATGTGACAATCGCTGTCCACAGGATCGTCAGTTTTACCACGTGCCCACAACGTAGAGGCCATCATCAAAGGCTGTTAAAGGCTCAATTAAAGTACCAGATTGGGTACAAAATCCAGTGGGATCGTATAATAAACCAACAGATGATAGACAGTACTCCATCTATAACAGCTAAAATACCCAGGTCCAGAATCGAAGGAGTGGGCTTAGGATTGGTTCTTCTTAACATCTATTGGGTGACCCAGAAGCAAACTTGGTGTTTCCCATCCTTGTGAAATTAATCCTGGTTAGGTTAGAGGTCTGGTTTCACTGGCACATGGAAAACTGAATTTAGTGGATAAAATGCCCGCCCACTTTCCTTCTGGATAAATGATCTTAGAATATAGTTTATACGTCTACTAGAGGGAGTTGTCTGGGTGATGGAGCCGTTAGTGTCCCGTGGTGTGCATCTTCATATTGATTCTTCATTTATTCTTTCTGCCTCACGTTGTCTTTTACTGAAGCTCCACGTGATTGTCCTTATCAGTAAAGCAATAACACAGACCTCTTTGCTTTAGGCTCTGCATTTTGTCGAACCCAGGCTAAGGCATCAGGGTCCCAAGAACAACTGCTAGACTTCTGCTTTGTGAAATGCAGTTCACTGATTGAGAGTAATTGAACAAAGATGAGATTTAGGACAAAAGGATCATTCTTTTAGTTGGGCTTGATAACTAATTCATACCAACAAAAGAAAATTCTAGGGAGGAATTTAGATATAGATGCATATGGCTCAGGAAAGGTCAGGATTGTATGTAAAATAAGATGGGAGTTATCAACATATGGATTATAACTGATGTTATAATTGGGATGGATTGTCTAGAGAGAATATGTGGAGAAATAAACAGATCTCTGAGCAACCCTGAGAAATATTACATGTATTACTTGAAATGAAGAAAACAAAATTGTCTAGAAGCAAAGAAGCAGATGATGAGTTGGAACAAAAAACGAAGTAGAAGCCAAGAAGAGAGAGTAGTTCACATTTGGGGTGATTGGCACAACTTTGAGTGCTATCACAGAGTCAAGTAAAATAAGGATCCCCAAAAATCTATTAGATATAGAATCATGAAGATTATTGGTGATACTGTGGGAGGGGCAGTGGAAGCTAGTTTTTTAAAGTAAGACCGTAAAGAGGGCAGAGGATGTATTAGGCATTAGGAGATGGCACGGGGGAGTGGGGGGGGAAGAAAAAGCATGGGATGTCCTATAAACTTCCTGTTGTTTGGTGTGCTCAAGTATAGAAATAAGACTGAAGGACGCTATCCACAAACACAAGTTTTGTCTAAGAAGACATTTTGCATTATGAAACTTTTCATAACGTGGGGCACGAGAGAGGAGTTTTTTCCCTAACCTGGAAAACATCTAGTGTAGTAGTTTTGTAATAGCCTATGGTCCCTAGATTGGATAAGAAAGTATTAAATAAACTCTTTAAATTTATATGAAAATGTGTGTGTGTGTTTATGTATGTGTTTTTTACTAGGGAAAAGAGCATTTATTCAACTTTAAAACAGGTCCAATACCCCCAAAAGATAACTAGCCATTTATGTAGATATGTTCCAGAATCTCTGTTTGCAAAAGATTCATTGCTTTTCGACATTTTTTAAATTGCTGAACCAAAATACGAGACTATAATTATAATCTCAAGTATGCTCATGTAGATCTGAAGTGTGAGAAACCATGCAGACTCTGATAGGGGCAAGATAATTACAAGCAGCATGCAGAATATAATTGTGGGTATGAATGCCAAGAACTGAGAGAAGCATGAACAAATGAGGGATCTAAAAAGTGAAATTAATTTAAAGGAATGAATGTGCTTAAAATAATAGGTAAGAGGGGTTAGGTTTCCCTGGAGCCGTTTCTGGAAGAGTCAGTAAAGCATCAGTCTGGTGAACTATTAATTATATCTGAAAGCTGAAAATCTAAAATATATTGATTAAAAAGCAGTTTTATTTCCTTGGGTTGTCATGATCTATATCTTCCTCAACTTACGTCCTGTGGTTAACATAAAAAATGTGATAACTTGGGAATAATCATAATAAGACATGAAACAAGCTTTGAAAATTGAAGACCTTTTTTTCTATGTAAATGCAGATTTATAAATATTAGAAAATTTAAAAACTATCAAATGTTAACATATGGTTTCCCCTCTTCTACTCCATTTGAAATAGATGCTTAATATAACTCCAAAGAGTAAACATCAATGGATTATTTATTACTAGGAAATTCACAGACAGCAGGGTTCTATATTTGATTGCTGACTTTGGTTTTGTCATTTTCTTTTATACATTTAGCTTCAACTGTGCCAGATCTTAGTTCCTAGAATAAGTTTGAATCAAAGGCATGATGCAGGCTTAGCTCTAAACCTGTTGCTTATCTTTTCTCAGTTCTCTATTAGTTCTATCTAAATGTTTATAATTTGTTGACCAAACCTTCCCCCCATGCTGTCAAATTTTTGCCCTATTTCTTTTTCTTTAATTCTCTGGGCTCCTCTCCACTCTTTCCATTACTGAGCTTGGAGTTCCCCTGTTCAAACTTAGTCTCCAGTTTTCCCCTCCGTAATGCATCTCTGGGCCAGAAATGACTTCCATGGTTTCAGCTACCACCTTATGCTTATGGGCTACCTCAAATGACACCCCTCTTTAAAATACCTTTATTTGGGTTCCTGGGTGGCTCAAGCATCTGCCTTCAGTTAAACGTCTGCCTCCGGCTCAGGTCATGATCCCTGGGTCCTGGATTGAGTCCTGCATCAGGCAGGGAGCCTGCTTCTCCTTCTGCTTTTTCCCTCTGTTCCTGTGCGCTCCCTCTCTTTTCTCTCAAATAAGTAAATAAAATCTTTAAAATAAATAAAACACCTTTATTCAATTTAATTAAATCTTATTTGTTACTGTCTTTGCTACCCAAATTAATATTTTGGTGGTGAAATTATAATTTCCTCCCACTGTTGCCTCCTACTCTTTTATGTTACAGCTAACTTACTAGTTATAAAAACTGATGTTATATTTTATCCCTCTCTCTCTCTCTTTCTCTCTCTCTTCTTTCTACCAGTATCTATTATACAACATAGTTCTTTTTTTTATTATGTTAATCCCCATACATTACATCATTAGTTTTTGATGTAGTGTTCCATGATTCATTGTTTGCGTGTAACACCCAGTGCTCCATGCAGAACTGCCTTCTTTAATACCCATCACCAGGCTAACCCATCCTCCCACGCCCCTCCCCTCTAGAACCCTCAGTTTGTTTTTCAGAATCCATAGTCTCTCATGGTTCATCTCCCCTTCTGATTCCCCCCCCTTCATTCTTCCCCTCCTGCTATCTTCTTCTTCTTCTTTTTTTTTTAACATATAATGTATTAGTTGCTTCAGAGGTTCAGGTCTATGATTCAACAGTCTTGCACACTTCACAGCGCTCACCATAGCACATACCCTCCCCAATGTCTATCACCCAGCCACCCCATCCCTCCCACCCCCCACCCCACTCCAACAACCCTCAGTTTGTTTCCTGAGATTAAGAATTCCTCATATCAGTGAGGTCATATGATACATGTCTGTCTCTGTTTGACTTATTTCACTCGGCATAATACCCTCCAGTTCCATCCACGTCATTGCAAATGGCAAGATCTCATTCCTTTTGATGGCTGCATAATATTCCATTGTATATATATACCACCTCTTCTTTATCCATTCATCTGTCGATGGACATCTTGGCTCTTTCCACAGTTTGGCTATTGTGGACATTGCTGCTACAAACATCGGGGTGCACATACCCCTTCAGATCCCTACATCTGTATCTTTGGGTAAATACCCAGTAGTGCAATTGCTGGATCATATGGTAGCTCTATTTTCAACTTTTTGAAGAACCTCCATACTGTTTTCCAGAGTGGCTGCACCAGCTTGCATTCCCACCAACAGTGTAGGAGGGTTCCCCTTTCTCCGCATCCCTGCCAACGTCTGTCGTTTCCTGACTTGTTAATTTTAGCCATTCTGACTGGTGTGAGGTGGTATCTCATTGAGGTTTTGATTTGGATTTCCCTGATGCCGAGTGATGTTGAGCACTTTTTCATGTGTCTTTTGGCCATTTGGATGTCTTCTTTGGAAAAATGTCTGTCCATGTCTTTTGCCCATTTCTTGATTGGATCATTTGTTCTTTGGGTGTTGAGTTTAAGAAGTTCTTTATAGATTTTGGATACTAGCCCTTTATCTGATATGTCTTTTGCAAATATCTTCTCCCATTCTGTCCATTGTCTTTTAGTTTTGCTGACTGTTTCTTCTGCTGTGCAAAAGCTTTTTATCTTGATGAAGTCCCAATAGTTCATTTTTGCCCTTGCTTCCCTTGCCTTTGGTGATGTTTCTAGGAAGAAGTTGCTGTGACTGAGGTCGAAGAGGTTGCTGCCTGTGTTCTCCTCTAGGATTTTGATGGACTCCTGTCTCATATTGAGGTCTTTCAACCATTTTGAGTCTATTTTTGTGTGTGGTGTAAGGAAATGGTCCAGTTTCATTCTTCTGCATGTGGCTGTCCAATTTTCCCAACACCATTTGTTGAAGAGACTGTCTTTTTTCCATTGGACATTCTTTCCTGCTTTGTCAAAGATTAGTTGACCATAGAGTTGAGGGTCCATTTCTGGGCTCTCTATTCTGTTCCATTGATCTATGTGTCTGGTTTGTTTTTTATTTTTTTATTGTTATGTTAATCCCCATACATTACATCATTAGTTTTTGATGTAGTGTTCCATGATTCGTTGTTTGTGCATAACACCCAGTGCTCCATGCAGAACATGCCCTCTTTAATACCCATCACCAGGCTACCCATCCTCCCATCCCCCTCCCCTCTAGAACCCTCAGTTTGTTTTTCAGAGTCCATTGTCTCTCATGGTTCGTCTCCCCCTCCGATTCCCCCTCCTTCGTTCTTCCCCTCCTGGTATCTTCTTCTTCTTCTTTTTTTTTTTTTCTTAACATATATTGCATTATTTGTTTCAGAGGTACAGATCTGTGACTCAACAGTCTTGCACACTTCACAGTGCTCACCATAGCACATACCCGCCCCAATGTCTATCATCCAGCCACCCCATCCCTCCCACCCCCCACCCCACTCCAACAACCCTCAGTTTGTTTCCTGAGATTAAGAATTCCTCATATCAGTGAGGTCATATGATACATGTCTTTCTCTGATTGACTTATTTCGCTCAGCATAACACCGTCCAGTTCCATCCATGTCGTTGCAAATGGCAAGATCTCATTCCTTTTGATGGCTGCATAATATTCCATTGTATATATATACCACCTCTTCTTTATCCATTCATCCTTTGATGGACATCTTGGCTCTTTCCACAGTTTGGCTATTGTGGACATTGCTGCTACAAACATCGGGGAGCACGTACCCCTTCAGGTCCCTACTATGTGTCTGTTTTTGTGCTAGTACCATACTGTCTTGATGATGATAGCTTTGTAATAGAACTTGAAGTCCGGAATTGTGATGCCGCCAGCTTTTCTTCTCTTTTTCAACACTCCTCTGGCTATTCAGGGTCTTTTCTGGTTCCATACAAATTTTAGGATTTTTTGTTCCATTTCTTTGAAAAAAGTGGATGGTATTTTGATAGGGATTGCATTGAATGTGTAGCTTGCTCTAGGTAGCATTGACATCTTCACAATATTTGTTCTCCCAATCCATGAGCATGGAACGTTTTTCCATTTCTTTGTGTCTTCCTCAATTTCTTTCATGAGTATTTTATAGTTTTCTGAGTACAGATTCTTTGCCTCTTTGGTTAGACTTATTCCTAGGTATCTTATGGTTTTGGGTGCAATTGTAAATGGGATCGACTCCTTAATTTCTCTTTCTTCTGTCTTGTTGTTGGTGTGTAGGAATGCCACTGATTTCTGTGCATTGATTTTATATCCTGCCACTTTACTGAATTCCTGTATGAGTTCTAGCAGTTTTGGGGTGGAGTCTTTTGGCTTTTCCACATAAAGTATCATATCATCTACAAAGAATGAGAGTTTGATTTCTTCTTTGCCGATTTGGATGCCTTTTATTTCTTTTTGTTGTCTGATTGCTGTGGCTAGGACTTCTAGTACTATGTTGAATAGCAGTGGTGATAGTGGACATCCCTGCCGTTTTCCTGACCTCAGGGGGAAAGCTCTCAGTTTTTCCCCAATGAGAATGATATTCGCTGTGGGTTTTTCATAGATGGCTTTTATGATATTGAGGTATGTACCGTCTATCCCTATAATCTGAAGAGTTTTGGTCAAGAAAGGATGCTGTACTTTGCCAAATGCTTTTTCTGCATCTATTGAGAGGCTCATATGGTTCTTGTTCTTTCTTTTGTTAATGTATTGTATCACATTGATTGATTTGCGGATGTTGAACCAACCTTGCAGCTCAGGGATAAATCCCACTTGGTTGTGGTGAATAATCCTTTTAATGTACTGTTGGATCCTATTGGCTAGTATTTTGGTGAGAATTTTTGCATCCATGATCATCAAGGATATTGGTCTATAATTCTCCTTTTTGATGGGGTCTTTGTCTGGTTTGGGGATCAAGGTAATGGTGACCTCATAAAACGAGTTTGGAAGTTTTCCTTCCATTTCTATTTTTTGGAACAGTTTCAGAAGAATAGGTATTAATTCTTCTTGAAATGTTTGGTAGAATTCCCCTGGGAAGCCACCTGGCTTTTCTTTGTTGGGAGATTTTTGATGACTGCTTCAATTTTCTTAGTGGTTATGGGTCTGTTCAGGTTTTCTATTTCTTCCTGGTTCAGTTTTGGTAGTTGATACATCTCTAGGAATGCATCCATTTCTTCCAGATTGTCTAATTTGCTGGCATATAGTTGCTCATAATATGTTCTTATAATTATTTGTATTTCTTTGGTGTTGGTTTCGATCTCTCCTCTTTCATTCATGATTTTGTTGATTTGGGTCATTTCTCTTTTCTTTTTGATAAGTCTGGCCAGGGGTTTATCAATCTTGTTAATTCTTTCAAAGAACCAGCTCCTAGTTTCGTTGATCTGTTCTACTGTTCTTTTGGTTTCTATTTCATTGATTTCTGCTCTGATCTTTATTATTTCTCTCCTCCTGCTGGGTTTAGGCTTTATTTGCTGTTCTCTCTCCAGCTCCTTTAGATGTAGGGTTAGGTTGTGTATTTGAAACCTATCTTGTTTCTTGAGAAAGGCTTGTATTGCTATTGCTTGCATACTTTCCTCTTAGGACTGCCTTTGCTGCATCCCAAAGATTTTGAACAGTTGTGTTTTCATTTTCATTGGTTTCTGTGAATTTTTTGAATTCTTCTTTAATTTCCTGGTTGACCCATTCATTCTTTAGTAGGATGCTCTTTAGCCTCTATGTATTTGAGTTCTTTCTGACTTTCCTCTTGTGATTGAGTTCTAGTTTCAAAGCATTGTGGTCCGAAAATAGGCAGGGAATGATCCCAATCTTTTGGTACCAGTGGAGACCTGATTTGTGACCTAGGATGTGATCTATTCTGGAGAATGTTCATGGGCACTAGAGAAGAATGTGTATTCTGTTGCTTTGGGATGGAATGTTCTGAATATATTTATGAAGTCCATTTGGTCCAGTGTGTCATTTAAAGTCTTTATTTCCTTGTTGATCTTTTGCTTAGATGATCTGTCCCTTTAAGTGAGGGGGGTGTTAAAGTCCCCTAGTATTATTATATTGTTGTCAATGTGTTTCTTTGCTTTTGTTATTAATTGCCTTATATAATTGGCTGCTCCCATATTAGGGGCATAGATATTTACAATTGTTAGATCTTCTTGTTGGATAGACCCTTTAAGTAGGATATAGTGTCCTTCCTCATCTCTTATTACAGTCTTTGGTTTAAAATCTAATTTGTCTGATAGAAGGATTGCCACCCCAGCTTTCTTTTGATGTCCATTAGCATGGTAAATGGTTTTCCACCCCCTCACTTTCAATCTGGAGGTATCTTTGGGTCTAAAATGAGTCTCTTGCAGACAGCATATCGATGGGTCTTGTCTTTTTATCCAATCTGATAGCCTGTGTCTTTTGATTGGAGCATTTAGCCCATTTACCTGCAGGGTAACTATTGAAAGATATGAATTTAGTGCCATTGTATTGCCTGTAAGGTGACTGTTACTCTATATTGTCTGTTTTCCTTTCTGGTCTGTGTTGCTTTTAGGCTCTCTCTTTGCTTAGAGGACCCCTTTCAAGATTTCTTGTAGGGCTGGTTTGGTGTTTGCAAATTCCTTTAGTTTTTGTTTGTCCTGGAAGCTTTTTATCTCTCCTATTTTCAATGACAGCCTAGCTGGATATAGTATTCTTGGCTGCATATTTTTCTCATTTAGTGCTCTGAACATCATGCCAGTCCTTTCAGCCTGGATAGGTCTGTTGCCAATCTAATGTTTCTACCATTGTAGGTTACAGATCTCTCCTCCTGAGCTGCTTTCAGGATTTTGTCTTTGTCTCTGAGATTTGTAAGTTTTACTGTTAGATTTTGGGATGTTGACCTATTTTTATTGATTTTGAGAGGGGTTCTCTGTGCCTCCTGTATTTTGATGCCTGTTTCCTTCCCCAAATTAGGGAAATTCTTTGCTGTAATTTGCTCCAATATACCTTCTGCCCCTCTCTCTCTTTCTTCTTCTGGGATCCCAATTATTCTAATTTTGTTTTGTCTTATGGTATCGCTTATCTCTTGAATTCTGCCCTCGTGATCCAGTAGTTGTTTATCTCTCTTTTTCTCAGCTTCTTTATTCTCCATCATTTGGTCTTCTATATCGCTGATTCCCTCTTCTGCCTCATTTATCCTAGCAGTTAGAGCCTCCATTTTTGATTGCACCTCATTAATAGCCTTTTTGATTTCGACTTGGTTAGATTTTAGTTCTTTTATTTCTCCAGAAAGGGTTTCTCTAATAACTTCCATGCTTTTTTCAAGCCCAGCTAGTATCTTTAAAATCATCATTCTGAACTCTAGTTCCGACATCTTACTAATGTCCGTATTGATTAGGTCCCTGGCATTCGGTACTGCCTCTTGTTCTTTTTGTTGAGGTGATTTTTTCCATCTTATCATTTTGTCTAGTGGAGAATAGATGAATGAGAGAACAAAATACTAACAGGGTAACAGCATTCCCAGAAAATATACTCTAAACAAATCAGAAAAGACGTGAAACCGGGGGAAAAGAAAGGGAAAGAAAGAAAAAAGAAAAAGAGAAAAAAGAAAAAGAAAAAGATAAAAACAAACAAAAACAGAACAAAACAAAAAAAAAAACAGAATATGATCAAATATGATCAGGCTGGTGCATAGATCAGTGTCACACACTAGATTTTGGGTATATTTTGGTCTGTTAGAAGAAAGTGCCTCCCAAAATTTTAAAGAAAGAAAAACTTATATATGTACAAAGATAAGGGTTAATATGATGAAGGGATGGAATATGACTGTAAAGATGAAAATTATAAAAGATTTTATAAAAGGAATTGATAAGATAACTTGTTTGAAAAAAGAAAGAAGAGGATTAAAAAAAAAAGAAAAAATAAAGGGAGAGAATGTGATCAGGCAGGAGACTAGAACAAAGCCATACACTAGAGATTTAGGGTATATTTTGATCTGTTAGAAGAAACTGTATCTCAAAATTTTAAAGAGAGAACAACATATATATATATGCCAAAATAAGGGTAACTATCGTGAAGGGATAGAATATGACTCTAAAAATGAAAAATAAAAATGTTTTTTAAAAAAGGGATTGATAAGATGTTGGTTGAAAAAGGGAAAAAGAAAAATTCAAAAAAAAAGACAAAAAAAATTAACTTTGAATGACTAAAGAATCATGGTAAAAATGCCATGAATTCTATGTGCTGTATTCCCCTAGCGCTGGAGTTCTGCCCTTCTCATTGATGGGTAAACTTGGTCTTGGCTGGCTGTTCTTGCTGATCTTCTGGGGGAGGGGCCTGTTGCTGTGGTTCCCAAATGTCTTTGCCGGAGGTGGAATTGCCCCGCCCTTGCCGGTCCGGGCTAAGTAATCTGCTCGGGTTTGCTCTCGGGAGCTTTTTTTCCCTGCAAGCTTCCGGTACAGCTTTGGAGGAGGAGAGTGAAAATGGCAGCCTCCCAATCTCCGCCCTGGAGGAGCTGAGAACTCGGGGCCCCACTCCTCAGTGTGCCCCCAGAGAAAAGGAGTCAGTCACTCCCTTCTCCCTGGTCTCTGGCCGCACTCCATGTTCACCCGGCCTGTGACTGAGCGTTTCTACCTCTGGCACCCGACTCGGTGTGGAGTCTCCAAACCCAGCAGATCCCTGCAGTGCAGTCCCGCTCCGCTCCTCCCAGGGGAGGAAGGGGAGTCTCCCCGGATATGCCGCTTGTTGGGTCCCTGCTGGAGGAGCAGTGGCCCGACTGTGCCGCGGATCACGGTTTATGGCAACCCCGTGCTGAGAGCCCACTCCTCAGCTCCGTCTCTGCAGCCGGCTTCCCTGCTCCGATACCTGGGAGCTCTGCCGCACTCAGGCACTCCCGGTCTTTCTGTGACCCCGAGGGTCCTCAGACCACACTGTCCCAGCAAGTGTTCCTCCCCCCACTTAGCCACTGGAGCGACATCCCTCAGTGGAGGAGACTTCTAAAAGTTCTGATTTTGTGCTCCACGGCTCTATCACTTGCCAGAAGCAGCTGACGGAGGCCCCTTCGCCTGCTGTCTATCCTCCTGAATATCGCCTCGGATTCACTTCTCCACACATCCTACCTTCCAGAAAGTGGTAGCTTTTCTGTTCAGAGAGTTGTTGCTATTCTTTTCTTCAATCTCCTGTTGAGTTCATATGTGTTCAGAATGGTTTGATCCCTATCCAGCTGAATTCCCGGGACCAGACAAAATCCAGGTCTCCTACTCCTCCGCCATCTTGTTCTGCCCCCCTACAACATAATTCTTTATGTAGTTTCTCAAAATTCAAATTTAGCCCCTTACAGAAATAGAAGTGTATCTTATCTTTCCTTGTCATTCCTGTGCTTTTACTGAAACAAAACTCTGCGAGCCATGGGGGGTCAATAAATGTGGCACTTATCAATTATTAGCAGCCCATTCTTAGATCTTACTTTCAGATCTAAGATTGATTGGGTTTTGTGAGTGATAAAATTTGATTTTGGCTTCAGGGACTACTCACAGAGTTTATAATTTTATAGAAACATAGGAATAATGATTTCTAAACTAAATTGTATCTCTTCCTGATATACTGTTAAACTGCATCATTAATTGGGAATTCTTACAGACAGAAGATCCAGTAACTTCAGTAGCAATTTGGAAGGCTGCTGTCAGAAGTAAACAGCCAGACTGGGGCCTGAGAAGAAAGCAGGTATAATGAGTTAAATGATCAGGTATATTTCCATATCATATACATTATTTTATTTAAAAGAAGTGGACTTAAATTGACTGTTAATTGCAACAGGAATAAGAATATGTGTATAAAGTATTGCTTTAATTTTGAAGAAAGAGAAGATGGGCAAGGGGGGTGGGACTAGAGATATAACACAAATTAGACCACTGTGTTTGCCCAAACGTGTTGAGAAATTTTCTTTTAAAAATTGAAGTATCACTATCACAGGTATGCTGTATCCTGTATTCTGTCAGATATTTAAGATATTTTTAGTGGATACATGTCAAAGAAGGGTTCTGAGCAGTTAATTTTCTTAGATTCAACATATCCCAAACTTCTTTGACCATAGAACTCTAAGGAATATTGATTAATTTCCTAGAAAACAAGTATGAATTACAACATGCTTTGGAAATACTATGCAAGTGTGTATGTTTGAGAGATTCTTCTTGTGGTTTCATAATGAAATATAATGAAGGGACAGCACCCATCAAGTGTGTTACCTTTGCCCCAAGACTTGGGCCATTTAATTGTTTAACTTGGTGAACACTGTTTCACTTTTCATATCAAATTGCCAAAATTGTGTTGTGTTACTTATCCATGACTTAAATTTTGTTAGATCTAAAATAAAACCTCTAAGCATTTAAACCTGAAAAACTCTAGTGTAGGTTACTACCTTTAACTTTTTCTGAGTGACACCTCTTTTTTTTGTTACTTTGGTAGGTGGATAACACTATTTACTAATCATTTCTGAAGTATTATTAAGTGAATTTGGATTTTTCAAAATTTTATTCACTCTTAATGTCATTTCATCTAAGTCCTAGGGGATCAATTTTGTTTCATGAGATACTATGTACAAGGTCAAAACTGAGATACTGAGAGAAATTATCTCCCATATTTGAGACCATATGGGCACCATAGAGTGCATACTACTGAAGTAATTTCCTTAAAAACTTACCATAATTTTATCTTATACTATGAATCCCAAATGATGGTACATACAATGTAAATCTTTAAATTGTTGCTTGGGAGGCAGAACCAATACAAATGATAAAAGATTTTATAAATATTGGGCTTTTATTACATATCTTCTTATGCTTCAAGATCATGATGTGCCCTATGATGTATATAAATGCAAGGAATTATAACTGGATTATAATACAGAGCAACTGTATCTTATTTCCTTTTCCTTTGTGTTCCTGTGTATAAAATGGAAAGACGTTATTGTTCCTTTGTTTAAATGGTTAAAGTCATGGAAAAGGATAAATGGCAGCACCATGATTGTATCTAAATTTCTCTAACTCGGGTCCACTGATTTTTTCCAATAGATTACATTTCAAAAATGTTGTCCCTGCACTCTGACAAAAACTCAGAGTAGATTCATAACAAGGTGTTTTCCTAAATGCCTAAGTATTTAAGTGGTTTATTCAGAAAGCTTACTTTCATTTTCCAAAAAAAAATTTTTGTATTTAAATCTGATTTTATCTCTACTACTTGAATTTGTATATATGCTATCACTAAAAGTATACATTATTACTTCAAAATTAATGATTTTTATTAAATATTGAATCCTTTGGAGATGTAATAGTGAGGAAAAAGTTTAATTTTATCTCCTGAATATATAGAAACTAGAGCAAACCCTTTTCTTAATATCTAGTAAAATTTATCTTGATCATATATCTTCCCATTATCATTTATCCACTGACTGGCTGATACCTGAAGAAATATGGGGAATAAGGAGAAAAGTATTTTCCATCAAATGTATGTATGGACTCCTCTGGTTGCTATTCACCAAGTATTAACCATCTCTTCAGAACTCTAACATAAAACACAGCTATTTCTTTATAACTTCGTAACACAGAAAAGCTACTTAATTTATTAGAGTAAAAACTTTTGGGAATACTCATTACCGAAAGTCCGTATGTATAATTATTTGTAAAAAAATTTCAAAAGTGCATCAAATTGCCCATTTTTTCCCCCATTGAGTTGTTTTAGATGATCCTTAAGACAATTCCAACATGGGATCAAAACATTTCTATATTTGTCATGAAACATCTTCTACTAAATGATCAAGAGGCTAATAATAAAGTAAGGTCATTGTTCTTTAAGATGCCAACTTTCATAAGTGTGCTTTTGCTGACAAGGTAGCTCCATGTACACAGTGCGGGGAATCAAACCATGTGCAAATCCTCTGCTTGAAGCACTTTTTATATATATGCCTCCACGATCTCTTTTGGAAGATAACTTTCTCTTTGTTTCCCTAATGAGGTAAAAGAAGAAGCTTCATGAGAGTGAGGTCTGAAGGTTTTGCTTCTTGTATTCACTTAATGTGGTCTCAAGCCTAAGAAGTTTATTGGCTGGCAAAGGGTCAGAATACCCATTTGTTTGACGGAAGGGGAGTCGAAGTTAAGACTGTGTGATTGCAGTGATGAGCCTAGAAAACACTGTTACTGTTTGTCTCAAGCCTGGAGAGGCACCCTTCTAGTTCTAGAAAACAGAATATTTGGAAGGTTGAAGCTTCTCACCTTCTAGAAGACTGAAAACAGGGAACATATTAGCATTAAATATAATTTGGACATCAGATTCACCAGAAATGGTCTGGTGAATCTCTCTCTCTCTCTCTCCCTCTCTCTCTTTCATACACACACTTTCTTTCTTGTTGGCCAGAAATTCCCACTGCCAAGCAATGAAATAATCACTGTATGGTTGAACTTCAGAGGGCGAAGCATGCCTGATTCTGTGAGATCTTAAATCACACATAGGAAGTAAACCTGTTGATTACTTTACTCAGGATTTTTAAGAAAATGCATCTTAGCAAACACTTTGACCTTTTGGTGAAATGTTTATGTTGGTACAGCTTTAAATCTAAGGCTTAGTGAATTATCTGAAGGTGTTTTATGGAACAGCACATTTTTCATCAGTATGATCTTTGCAATACTTTTGTACTCAATTGTGGCCCCCTTTTTAAAAAAAATTCCTTCCATTTTTCTGTAGGATGTTTCAAACACCAGATATAATGGATTCCAATGGTATATACGTCAGCTATACTGATAAGAAAAACCAAAGTAAAGTTAAGCTCAAGTAGGGAGTTCCACAGTACAAAGGCATTTCTTCTCCTCTTGTTTACTCTTACAGAGTAAGCCACCAGTCTTGTGTTGATGAATATAGTCCCATTACCATCCCTAGCCCTATATTTGGTAGACTTGACAGTAAACATTTATGAGAAAGTGGGCATGGTCAGGTTGGGAGTCTGGTGCTAGTCTCTTGTCTACCCATTCAGCTATTGAGTGCATCTTGGCTTGGAGCTTGCAATCTGGGGGGAGTCATTTGTTTGCTGTGGCTTGGGAAATAAGCCGATGGGAAAAGGGAATTGACTTACCTGCCCCCACTCAGGACACAACACATTGGTTTCATGCCTGGCAAGAAAGGGACCCTGATAGCTGGAGGCCCAGGCACACACATGCACTGAGCTACAATAGAGAGCCCCCATTATGCCTCTGAAGATCTGTCGTCTCTCAGCAAACAAATAGAAGACACCGAGACTGAGAGAAACTGCAAAAGATAAAGTGGTTTGTATTTCAGTGACATTCGTACTTTTTCTTGCTTTTTGAACAAGAATCCCAACATTTTCATTTTGTGCTGGGATCAACGGATTATGTAACCAGCCATGGGCATGGTTGTCAAGCTTTAAGTATGGTTTTTGCATTTAATATATTTTATTGTGTGTTAGGTAATAATAAGTGTCCGGATCTACCCAAACTTTTAAGAGTTTCTTCCCTACCTCAGTCAATTCAGAGTCTAAAAAAGAACTTTGGTGTCTGAGTGGTGTGGGGTGGGAAGATGGGATCACGATGGAGAAAGAACTGGTAAACAGTAGCACAAGACACAGCGAGGGGTGGGCTGGAACTGGCCTTCCATGAAGTTCATGGGTTTTGTTAATATTTGGGGACATTGATAAGTGAGGGTGAAAAGCCAGTGGCTGAGTAACCAGGCAGATTCATGGTGGTATGTCACGGACAGCTTTTGAGTGTCATACAGCAATTTTGCCTGCTGTCCACAAACATTCCTTGAGTAAGTGCCCACCCTAGGAGAAACAATGTGAGGCTTGTGCGAGTGGAGATGACTGGCATCAAGAGAGTGGTTGGCATAAACATGGGGAGTACTTAGAATATATGTATATATATGACTATATGAATATATAATAATGTTATGGAGAGTCTGGAGCTGGAAAGAGGAACACTCATTTCTTTTGGCTAGTGACTTTTTAAAAAATATATTAATTTGAGAGAGAGAAAAAGAGAGAACACGAGCAGAGGGCAGGGGCAGAGGGAGAAGCAGGCTTCCCGCTGAGCAGGGAGCCCGATGCGGAACTCGAACCCAGGACCCCGGGATCATGACCTGAGCCAAAGGCAGACGCCTAACTGACTGAGCCACCCAGGTGCCCCAGAAAAGTGATATTTTTAAATTTTGTCAGGTCTTCATTTGGGGTGAAACTTCACATCTGGTGTGGCAAAGAAAGAATTAATGGGGACATCATTTGAGGGCTGGGTTGCATTGATTAGGCTTCTAGACTGAAACATTATAAAATATCTTCCCTAAAACCTTTTGTGGTTTTGTAATAGTGGTTGGAATAGCTACCTTGAAAAGAAAAGGAATTGTGTTAGATTCATTACAGTGTTGCCCAACATGAATGTAAGGAGATTGGTTTTGAAATCTAATAAAAACTTTATGGACTCCAGGCATTTGGGAGTCTTGTTTGCTGTAGAAAAGGAGACCCCTGAGCTTCTCGGCTTCCTCTCTGGCTGCTTGAACCCTGAATGTATCTTTCTCTTTCTCTCTGTCATATGAGAGACTTGAGTAAGCAAATTTTTATTTAAGCAATATTTTAATAGTTTTGCTTTTATTTTGAGTCAAATTATGCTTTCTTTAAATGCTTTATGTTTGTTTTTGAATGATTTATGTGTCTTTACCTAATTAGAATTTGGGAGGTTTTAAGATTTTATGATCCTACAGATAATGAGCCTTCAAAAATATTTGTTAAATTTAAATAAATATGCAGAAAATGCCATTCTGTTAACTCCAAATGGCACAGGAGATAATAAATTAGATTTTAATTACTGAGAGAAAGAGGACAGCTACTTTAAAAAACGTAAATTTTATGCATAACTCATTTAATAGATATGCATAGATAAAGGATTGGGCTTGTTTAACTGACTTATTTTAGCTAAGATAAAATGTGATCACTTTATAGATGGCACTGTAAGGTTTAGCCCACGTTGAAAGCTACATATTTTTTTTTTTTTTTAAGTCAAAGTATGTCTTTGGCAGGACCTGAATACATGCTATTAGACTGGGTAGCTGGAGAAAGTAAATCCAGTTCCTAAATATTTCTTCATCCTGTGTTTAAGCTTAAAATACCTAGCAGTGGGTAAATGAGAACAACTTTCATTCCGTGAGTTTTTTTAAAGCTTGAGCAAAACATACTGGAAAAAGTACACATTGCTGAATTCATGTTTGATTTATATTACCAACAGATTTTGATAGGAGAATCATGAGGGAACCGGGCAGATGGAATTTTGCCACAAAAGGGGAGAAAGAGAGGGGAAAGGACAGTAAAGGTGACTGAAGACAAACTGCCTATTTCATAATTTCCCCCTAAATTCAGAAAGTCTGCTGACAAGACTTTCATGAAGTGTTTGTTCTTATCCTTATGAGACAAAATATTATAATCCACCAGGGGCCCTCTTAATAACTGCCTGATATACTTGATGAAGCAAATCCTCTAATCTCTCTCAAAAGGACTAGAGGAAATGAAATAAAATAACCCACCAAGTCCACTTTGAGATTAGTGGCCTTTTAGTTTTTAATTAAAAATGTCGTGTGGAGTGAGATTATACGAACCTCCTTCTCAATTAAAATGTACAAATATTACTTAATTAGGTAATGAATGACTTTAATATCCCACAAAGCACTCATGCATGCAGATCCATAGGCTACTTTTGAATCTGACTTTCTGGTTTAATAACAGGAGTCCCAGAACACGTCTTACAGTGATTCATGTCTCTGAGGAGCTGTGAAAAACAAAGTCAATTCAGTGGAACTCTTTGGGACCTATTGCTTGCTTCATTCTGTAGACAGAGTGTTCTCACTGTGTGGTTTATGAATATATTTCAGCAAGTCCGTAAACACCCTGCGAGTGTACAATATTTTGTATGTATATACTTGTGCTTTGGGAGGTTGTACATACCGCATCAGCCACTTGCAATGATTCATAGCTAAAACTCTCATAACGGCTGTATTATGATGTTTTGGGCTGGAGATTATATATATATGTATTTGGATTATGAAGCATTCAATTTTGAGGCAAAAAATCTGGACTTTAACTTTAGTTCCACCATTTGAAACTATGTGATGTTGAAAATGTCCTGGAGGGCCTTAATATCCTCATTGGTAAGAGATTATTAGCATTAATTAGCCTATTCTTATAGATTAATAGCATCAAAAATGATCATGGGCATGAAAGTACTCTGTAAACTGTAGAGTGGTGTTGAAATACACAGTGGCATCATTAACAAACTGTAAAGAGTAGCAGAAAAGGTGAATTATGTTCTTCAAAACAATTAGGGGAAGGAACCCCAAAGTAGAGTGTACTTATTTCTCAATGTGCTTGAAATGATCCATGTACTCCTCAGTATATTCATTTTATTTCATCTTTTTAAATTCACATTTTGTACAACTAAAATATTTTTAATACAGTATTCCAAAATATAATTTTTAAGTAAGACAAATCAGATATTGCCAGTGTATGCTCAAAAGAATTATAACAATATTTCTGTGAGTAAAAAATTCTGGAAAACTGTACTCTGGAGAGAAAAATGAGGGCTTGTGGCTTTGGGAGCACTTTTTTTTTTTCACTTTTTTCTTTGTATGACTACACATTATTGTATTAGCCTCTAAGAGATTAAACTAGAGGTTCTCAGGCTGGCTGATCATCTAGATTACCTGCAGAAGTCTTTTAAAATTTGGCCGTCGGAGCACAGTCCTAGATTTGCTGAATCTGAGTCTCGAGGGTGGAACACAATATCCCTGGGTGATTCTGACATGCAAATATGTAGAGAATTAAACACTTAGCAGTTAATAAGCTAGCTATTAATTAATATCTTTACAAGTTTTGCAAATACAGGCCAGAGTATATAGGAAGACTTCCCAGACAGAGGAAGAGATGCAAATAGGAAAGTGGGAAGAAAATATTAAATTTCTTAGGGAGTTTTTCTAGGACAAACGCTGATCTAGGTATTTCTCTGTATAACTTCAACCTCTGTTGTAAAAAAAAAAAAAAAAAAATCGTGTGTCCTCTTTGCACCTAAGCTATAAATTTGCACATATTAGAGAATTAGAAAATGCTAGGAGTTACAGTTTCTATTTCATTATTCTTTGTAGCATTTTATCTCTACTGAAGAACTATTTTCTAGCTATTGCACAGATTTTACAGCATGTCAGTTCCTGCAGGTCTAAGAATCAATGTTTAACGAAAGGAAAATAGCCAGCTAAGCCTGGAAACCCACAGGAAACATGTTGTTCCCCAGTATTTGCAAGGCATTAATCAAAAACTCTTGAAAAGCTGTCTCTCACCTCTCAGTCTTTCTTCATTCTTCTCATATATAAAATAGAAACTGTTCCTTCTTTTGAGCCTCATCAGATTGATGTGATTTTTTGGGTACACAACGTGCTGCCGTTTAGCTTCCTGCCTCTGAGGAGAGACGAGTGGTGTCACTTTTGATTCAAGAGCCAGGCCCTTTGATAATGATGGATAGAAAGACTTTCTGGATAACTGCAGTTCAAGGCCAGGATTTTCACATATCTGGCCAAATGGCTAAAAAATCTGTAGGCCAGTAGGTTCCTATAGATTTGCATTATTTTATAGACGAATGAAGTTGGCCGAGGATGTGTGTTTGCTGCTCAGTTTAAGAATATTCTGTTTTATCTCTGGTGCTAAGAGAAAGAAAGAAAGGTGAAATGGATTATACAAGCAAGTGGCTTGTGAGCTTTGTGGACAGAGATAAATAGCACGTGCATGGGGTAAGAAGGGATGGGAGATGTTATGGGTTAAATTGTGCCATTTGTCAAAATCCTGCAGAGAAACAGTATCCGTAGAATACTTTTTTAAATTTTAATTTTTAATTGAAGTGTAGTTATATTAGTTTCAAGTATATGACATAGAAATTTGCCAATGATATACATTATCAGTAGAATATTATATCTATATTTATTTTATATATCTATATTTACTATGTATCTATATTTACTCTCTACCTGTATATCTATTGAATATAAATATATATAGGGAGGGAGAAAGAGAGAGATTAGTTATGAGGAATTGTCTCATGTGGTTTTGAGGGCTGAGAAGTCCCACGATCTGCTGTCTGCTAGCTGGAGACCCAGGGAAGTATAAGTTCCAGCCTAAGTCTGGAGGGCTGAAAATTAAGAAGGCTGATGGTGTAGTCCAAGTCCAACAGTAGGAAGAACTATGTCTGGCCCAAGCAGCCTAGCAGATGGAGAGAATTCAAACCTCTTCCACCCTTCATTATGATGGTTGATGGCCACTCACATAGGGGAGGGAGATCTATTTTACTTAGTCTCCTAATTCAAATGCTAATCTCTTCTGGAAACACTTTGATAGACATACTCAGAAATAATATTCAGTGAGCTATCTGGGCATCCTGTGGCCTAGTCAAGTTTAAATATAAAATTAACCATCACACCCTAAAATTCCAATGTTGGAGTCCTAAACTCTGGAACCTCACAAGGTGGCCTTATTTAGAAATAGGATCAATGCAGTTGTAATTAGTTATGATGAGGGTTCTACTGGGGTCAGGTGGGCCCCTAATCTGATAAGACTGGTATTCTTATAAAAAGGGGAAATTTGGATACGGACACACACAAACACAAGGAGAATGCCAGGTAAAGAGGAAGGGCAGAGAACAGGGTGATACAGAAGGCAAAGATTGTCACAGAATTGCCAGCAAAGCCCCAAAAGCTGGGGCATGGACATGGAATCCCGGTCCTCAGAAGGAACCAACTCTACGGCCTTGATGTTCCAGCTTCCAGAAAGGAGACAATAAATTTCTGTTGTTTAAGCCACACATTCTGTGTTACCTTATTATTGCATACCGAGCAAAGAACGCAGAAGGGCTTAGACACCAAGTATTCATGAAGTCTATAGGAGAAATGAGCACAGGAATGATTCAGGACATGCTTGCATCCTGTCCTAAGTGTGTTGACATATCCCATTTCTTTCCATTAACTTCCTGCTATGTGTTTAAGATTGAGTCAGGAAGCTGTATGATTCAAGCATTTTAATTTGGTCTTTAAGCCTTTCTGTTCCATGATATCTGAATTAGCTTGCCTGGCAGTGTTCCCAATGGCTTCCTATCATATCAACACAATTTCCCAAACTGACAAGCCCTTTACAACCCCAAATCCAGTTTTTAGGCACTTACCACTGTGGTGGGTGGATCTTTAAGAGAAATGGAGATTCTTTCTGCTATCCTTTATTTTATAGTTTGTATAATCAATATTTCCCATAGCCCTTACTATGCTTGTTTCTCATTTTATTTTTGGGTTGTGATTTTATTTTAAGAAATATTACAAGTATTTCTGAAAGCATTGATTCACTACCATGACGTCTATGTTTTTCCAAAAAAATCATTTTATGTGATGATAAAAATCTGTGTTAAGTCTTAACTCCACTTGAGAGTTTTACACTAACTAAAAAAAATTTAAATCTTAAAATACCATCACAAAGAAGCCCAGAAGCCCTTAGAAATATGTTTTGTGAGGAATAGTCTGTATTTGCTTATGTGAAGTGATGTTTTCAGAGGAACTCCTGATTGAACTGATCTTCAAGATTTGCCTGACTTTGTGCAACTTCTACATTTGTAGACTCATTGTTTATTATACCTGCAAATTCCTTTTAGGAAGTTTTAGGGATTTTTAGGTTTATATTTGCCTCTGCTCTTTTATATTTAACTGTTCACAAAGCTAAGAGGGGTATCATTTGGTGGTTTGCTTCCTATTTATAATTGGAATTCTCTGGAGGCAGGGGTCAAATTAACTCATGAGTTTGATCTTAGCAATCTACTTTTCCACTGTTTATTTCTTCCCATAAGTAGGGATGTACCATTCAAGCATGCTATTTCAGGAAGGGATAATGGAAGCAAACAGCTCATTGTTGATGAAACTGAGCATGATTAAATAAATAGCAGAGGATGAAATCCACCCTTCTCTAGTGGCCAAAAGGCCTTGCATTACAGAAATAAAGCAGTGGTCAATTCATTTATTTCTTAAAACTGTTTGCTCTGGCTACTCATGAATTTGTAGTCTAGTCATTTGCAAAAGGAAATTTTGCAAATCAACTGGTCGTGTGTTGCTTGAGCACTTGAGGCCAAGAGACTATTTGAAATCCTGGCTTTAGCCACAGCACCTCTGTGACCTTAGGCCAATTACTTAAGGACTTCAGTAGGCCCCATGTTCCCCATCTGTGAAATGAGGGTCACAAGGGCACTAGCCTATAGGAATATTATAAAGATTAAATGAGATGACACATAGAAAATTCTTAGCACACTGTCTTGCATGTTGAAAGGGCTTTACACCAGGGACCTTTTGTTAATTTTTATTTTCTAATATTTAGTTAAGTTTTACATTTTATTTCTCTTTTGGAGTGAGGCATGTGGATTAGAGATGTCAAATACTGGCTCTTGAATAGAAGCTTCCACAATGTAGTTGGGAAGAAAACGGATTATTTCACTATATTAGGGCATGCAGTGGGTACGTGGTCAGTACACAAGACAGGCACGCACTCCAATGTGGAGAGTCGGGGAAGGTTTTCTAGATCATCACAAAAGCTCAGTAAAATGCAGTCAGGAGTTAGAAGGAAGCAGCTTGAGCAAAGAGAAAGAGCCACATAACACCACATAAGTAACCCAAAATTGCTGGATTCCAGAGAGTAAGATACAAAATGGAGAAAACAGGAAATGGATCCAGAGAGGTCCATCCTGGTGACACCATTCTCCTGAGCTTGTGCTTATTCTCTGAGTGACAGAGACGACATGAAATCCTTAAGCTGTGCTGTCCCACAGAACTCTCTGTGTGATGTGTGGAGAGTGGAATTAGGGAAACCAAGGCGGAGACAAAGATACACTCATTAGAAGAGATGCTGACCCTTTGTATTGCGGCAGCCACCACAGAGGTGAAGGTGAGGTGGTGTGAAAAATATTCAGGAAGCAAAGCAGGCAGGACTGGGTGACTGGCAGGAAGGTGGGGAGTGAGGGACAGAAGACTGAGGATGAATCCGGTTTTCTGGGTTGGGTAATAGAGTGCATGGCACTGCTCTTTACCCAGGCAGGGAACTGCAGGAGCAGGATGAAGAGTGGGTGGGGCTGAGGGTGGGAAGCAGTGGTGTTGACTTTGGCGCCTTTCCTTATGAGATAACCAGGAGTATATATGGATCTGACGATGAGGGTAGTAGACTTAAACCAAAGAAATGGAAGAACTTGTTATGCCATCTGTCAATTCATCAGTCTCTAAGAGGAAATCGTACTTGCATGTACATATGGTGTTTAAACTCAAAGCAGATAAAAGTGTTGAGCCTTATAGTCAAGATCACTATCATTTATTGATGACTGTGTTTATACTAGACTTCTCTGCTAATTCTATTTATTTATTTACTATTTTATCTACTGGACATATCTATTATGTCTACTCATTTTAGCTAAAGATTTTCTTAGTTACTCTTAGTTTTGTTTACAGATTTCTCATTTTTATCTTGTTTGGTGGAGAGCCTGAAAAATTTCATCTAAATATCCTTTTTAAAACAAATTATACATTCAGTTAAACCCAACATATTTTTTAAATAGGTTCCACTCCCAGCGTGGAGCTCAGTGCAGGGCTTGAACTCACGACCCTGAGATTGAGACCTGAGCTGAGATCAAGAGTCGGAGGCTTAACCAAGTAAGCCACCCAGGTGCCCCTAAACCCAAAGTACTTTTATGATGTACTTAAGCTCTACCAGATACTGAAAGGGATGGTTTAAGAACAAAATATAAAATTTTATGCTCTTACAAGAAACTTAAATATTTTCAATTGTCAACTTCAATTATTTTAAACCTCTCTTTCCCTTCCAACTTTGTGGTTACTTGTATGAAAAGTTCAATCTACTTAATCTTAGAAATTATAGTAGGTCCATCACTGGCTAGACTTGTATTTTAAGAAATGTGGAAAACAGGGGGCAGAATCTGGTCTCTCTCGCTTCTCCTCTGTTCTCCTTTATCTGGGTCTAGCTTCCTGGAATTTGGGATAAGAAGGAAGGGTTGGGGTTGTCCTACATCACTGGTTTTCTGTTCTGTTCTTGGGCTCAGTATGCTTTGATTTTGCTCTATTTTGTCCTGTCTTCATCTTTTTCTGAGGGATTGTGCTAAAATGGCCCCTAACATGGTATGCATGGTTCTCTCGGAGTAGGGTTTAGCCTTCCTTAGTTTCCTCCATGGAGCAGGCATGTCTTCTTTCAGCCTCCATACAGTCTGTCTTTATCATCCATGAGATTCCTGGGTGGGATTATCTTCCTCGGCCTCTTACTTCTTGGGAAAAATGCAACTTTCTCCCCTTCTATAACTTTCATGATCATTCATACAGAACCACGTCAACACTGAGTTTCTTTTTTGTGTTCTCTGAAACCAAAGTTGTGGTTGCCCCCATTTCATTCCCAGGTTTATGTCACTATGACTTCTTCTTTGCCTGCTGGCATTGGCTGTTCAAAGGGCTTCTGTCTCCTGGAAGGTATGTCAGTCTTGTGTTCCCATGTACCCCCAAGCCACATGATGAGATGCATGACGATGGCTCACAACAACTCTCCTGTGTTCTTCCCTTTGCTCCCAGTGACAGCAGCATGATGAACGTACCCAGCATGCAGCTAGTGGAGCAAGTTGCTTTAATTCGTTGATCTTTGTGGCCTTTCTCTGGAAAGAGAGAAAAATTTTTAGATGATTTTAAAATTCTAAAATTCTAGGACTCAGATTTATGATTCTAATAACTTTCTAAACGGAATATGGAGGATGAAGGTAGACTTTGTTAAAGTTCACTTCTGAATAGCCACATGGGGCTGTTCTTTCAATTCTTTCAGAGCGGGATTTCATCATACTGATTTGGTTAAATTTGGAATTAAATTAGTCCGGGCCAGATTTCCAGTTAGGGAGGAATAAAATGCTCTTCTGTTTGCAGGCTCTCTCATCATTTCAAGTACTTTTCTCAGAATGCACTTCAATTTACCTTTGGAAAGAGAAGCATCACCATAAACTCTATCCTTCACATGTGGCGCTTTACTCGGGTCTCAGTTCTCTCATCTTACCCCAAATCTACGTGGTTCCCTTGTTCCTTTCTCATATACTGATAGGAAGGGGATGGTTGATGGCAAAAGTGCCATTTTTGCTGTCTTTTAAAATGACCTTGGAAGATGTCTGGTTCCATTGTCGGTTGCTTTCTTTAGAATATAGGGTGTTTGTTTTAGAATGTATGTTTCTTTATCCTAAGCTTTGAGCCTTAACCACAATTCCAGGATAACAGGAAATGTTCCATTCAACACCCTGTTACCAAATTTAACACTAAAACAAACTTAGTAGGAGTTGAGGGAAGAGCTATTTAAGGACCCTCACATAGTCGACGAGTCTCCAGCCCTGCAAGGATACCCTCCCTGAGGAAACCACATCCACTTGACCAGACGAGTCAGATGCTCGTAGGGAACTCTGTTAATGAACAAGTTTGGCAAAGACATTTTTAGAGACAACAGAAAATCAGAGGAACTTTCGTGGAAAGATAAATAGCTTAGGAACTGGGTGGGCTATTACTCAACTGCCTTGTGAGCAAGTTGCTTTAATTCGTTGATCTTTGTGGCCTTTCTCTGGAAAGAGAGAAAAATTTTTAGATGATTTTAAAATTCTAAAATTCTAGGACTCAGATTTATGATTCTAGTAACTTTCTAAACGGAATATGGAGGATGAAGGTAGAGTTTGTTAAAGCTCACCTCTGAATAGCCACATGGGGCCGTTCTTTCAATTCTTTCAGAATGCGATTTCATCATATTGATTTGGTTAAATTTGGAATTAAATTAGTCCGGGCCAGATTTCTCCAATCCCTATAGGACACAGAGACATTAAGTGAATGGTCACTTGCAGTATCTTTAACGAGCTGAAAGAGCATTGAGAGATGGCTAATCTACACATAGGGGTAAACCAGGCACTAAGGAAATCTCGTTAATAAGTAGCAAGCAATAATAAAAGTTTCTAAAAGTGACATGGAATTAAAAGAGATAATCTGTCAAGTTTGTACTAAATTTTTATCTGTATCTATATGCACGTACACACAGATATGTCTGTATACATTTCTTTTGTCTATCTACATCTATGTTTATATTTATATCCTGAGTTTGGGATTCTAGCCTTTTTGAAGTAACTAGTTTTACTGTCTTTGCAACTTTTCTTTCTTAAAGAAACAGAAAATATGTACTCTGAGCAATATAGTGTATAGCACCTGATATGAAGATGAGACAGAAGTGGATGTTGGAAAAGAGATGTATATTATGACAATAAAATATTTTGGTAAAGATAATAAAATACAATAGAATTTGTGGAAGAAAAAAATACTACCTAGTATAATTTAGAAGAAAAAACAATGTCCACTAGTAGTATTTGTAGTAACGCAATATTTCTATACACGTATACGTATGTATTTATATACATATATGTCTGCACATATGTGTATATAGAACTGTATATATGTGTGTGTATATATATATATATACACATCCGCATATATATAGACTAATAACATTTTCCTTGTCATATTGACAACTTTTTTTTAAGGCTTATAGAGGTTGGCAATAATACATGAAAAATAGGTATCTTAAGACATTTCTAGTTAAAGTTATTGTCAATTTTAATCTTTTAAGAGTAAATTGGCAACAAGTATCAAGGACCTTAAATATGTCTTTATACTTGGACCTAGGCATTTTCCCTCTAAAACATCATCTTAACACATTAGTCATGGAATGGGCAAATATTTATCTTGAAGGATGTTTACTGCAATATTTTTTGTAATATGGATAATTGGAAAAATGTTATCTAAATATAGTTACACAATGAGCCATTTATGGTTATTTATATAACCATCACGTGGTAGAGTATTTACGTAAGTTATATAGTCACAATATTTTGTAATTGAAAAAAAGTTACAAAAAAAAATTAAACACATGATCCAAATCTTGTGTTAAAAAGAACCCAAAATAATAGAAAATTATTATATCTCCAAAGAAAACAATGGAAGAACATAGACAAAAAAGTTGACAGGCATTATCTATCATTGGTAAGATTCAGGGCGATTTTTATTTTTATTCTTTGTAAAAATAAGCAGTCCTTCCTGTACTCACAAGATAAAGATGGAGAGAAAACTTCAGTCATATAGAAACTCTAGATTTCTTATACCGTTATTTAAAATAAAAATATGACTTCCTCATATCATGACACCTCATATTTACATAGTAACAGTTTAAAAGGGCCTCCCATAGTCATTATTTCATTTATTCTTCACAGTATATGTGCTAGGAAAATATAGTATTTCTTGGTTATAGCTAAGCAAAAAGAGTCTGGGTGATAAAGTGACAAATTATCAATTTCTTTTTTTTAAATAAGATTTTATTTATTTGAGAGAGAGAGAGAGTGAGACAGAGCATGAGCAAGGCCGGAGCAGAAGTAGAGGAAGCAACAGACTTCCCGTTAAGCCAGGAGCCCGCCACAGGACTCGATCCCAAGACCCTGGGAACATGACCTGAGTCGAAGGCAGACACTTAACCGACTGAGCCACCCAGGCACCCTGAATTAATTTCTTTGATAATACATCCACTGTAATGGTGAGAAAAAGCATTTCCGTAGTAGGCACTGATTTTTGAAATTGTTAAAATTTCCCCTCCAGAAGTAATTGAAAAATAGACTTCAGTAGTGTCAAAAGGAATATATAAAGAAATAACTCGTGAGAATTAATATATATGTATAATGTGTTTGTATATCCTAATCAACACTTGCATTGTAATATTTTTTTTTACAAGCAAAGAAAAAAATTCTATCTTCCTTTTTTTTTTTTTTTTAAGATTTTTTATTTATTTTTTGACAGAGAGAGACACAGCGAGAGAGGCAACACAAGCAGGGGGAGTGGGAGAGGGAGAAGCAGGCTTCCTGCTGAGCAGGGAGCCCGATGCGGGGCTCGATCCCAGGACCCTGGGATCATGACCTGAGCTGAAGGCAGATGCTTAATGACTGAGTCACCCAGGCGCCCCAAAATTCTATCTTCTGTCCAATGTTGTGGAAGATAATTTTGACAAGCACAGGATTTACCAATAGTAAATGTAAACTCTCACACTTCTCTATCTCCTTAATCATTCCCAGCATGCCTAACCCACTTCATTTCTCTTTTATATTTAATCTTATTCTCATTCAAGGACTCAGCTCATAATTAGCCTTCTGATGTTCTAAGAAGGAAAGGGGCTGACTCCCACTCGGGTTTGTTCTTCTTGCTAAGAAACCTCTGTGTTTTTTGCTCTTTGACTTTCTATTAAAACATCTTTCTGCATCCTCATATCCACTGTAACTTTTGGGGATAAGGATGATGTAAAACATCTTCTTTAACAGGAAGGAGGTATTTGTCATTCCATTCACTCATTCATTTAATATGACAAAGGTTTACTGAGCAATATTGGGTATCAAGCATTGTACTCCCCACTAGAGATTGATCTTTAAAAAAGAGATGGAAATATCTACCCTATGGAGCTTCATTTGAGGGGTGGGCAATAAACAAGGAAATTCAGTAAAATGCATACGAAATTAGATCAGTAAAAAGGAGAAAAATAAATCAGGGAAGAGTTAAATAATGTGAGCTTAACATTTTACATAGGTTAGCCTGAGAAGGTCTCACTAAAAATGTGAAATTTCAGTCAAGACCCAAAGGAAATATGGGTATAAGCCACAGGATAACTGGAGGAAAGGATTCAAAAACTTTATTTATTCCTTAAATACTTATTGCATGCTTACTATTATAGATGAGGAATATTATGGGAAACCACCTAGACCAGATCTTGTCCTCCTTGAACTTGAAATTTAGATTTTAATACGGTAGAAATAAGTCTCGTCTTTCAAATCCAATGGTTGATTTGGGCAACATACAATTAATAGTCCTGTTTAGCTTTAGAACTGCCTAAGTAGTGTATTTAAAAAGAAAACTAAAATTAGAATTAAATGAATAAGGATTTAACTGGTTTAACTAGAGACTATGCTTCAAAACCAAAGTCAAAATATTTTAGTGAGGTTGTGAGGTGGGGCGGGGAAGAGGAAAAAAAACCAAAAAACAACAAATGCTGACCGGGTAGTCCATGGCCTTGGTTACTAACACCAGCTACTGTAGCCAGGTGTCCTATGAAAATGCTGACTGGTCATTTCAGGAGGCGGTGCTAATTGGCTCTGGTGATCAATTAAAAAGAAAAATCTAGGCGTCTATGATTTTTAAGTGAAGGATATAGAACAGAAAATATGTCACTCTTTGCATTTAAAAAAGACTTTTTTAAAACTTAAGTGTAACTGATATAACATTAGTTTCAGGTTACAATATAATGATTTAATACCTGTAGATACTTTGAAATGATCCTCACACTATGTCTAGTTAACATCCACCACCATACATAGTTATCATTTTTTTTCTTGTGACAAGAACTTTTAAGATCTCCTTTCTTGACAACCTCCAAATATGCAATACAGAGTTATGAATTGTAGTCACCACGCTGTACAGGACATCGCCATAACTTATGTATTTTATGACTGGGAGTTTGTACATTTTGACCCCCTTCATTCATTTCAACCCCCCTCCTCCAATAAGAAATTCTTTAATCTTGCATCATTATTAGGAAAACAGGTCGTCATGATACAAGTTCACTCAGGGTCTATTATAATGTACAAACCAGTACCATAGTACCTAGACTTTACCATACCATACCACATTACCATACTTTACTTTTGTCAGTATTTCCTTCTGCCTTAGAAGTATCGTGGGTCCTTCCTATATGGGAAACACTCCACTTTTCCTGTTCCCGACCTCTGTAAATTTGCTCCTTGTGGCTGGGGGGAAGCTGGCCTGGCAATTAACTGGAGGCTGAGCAGGAAGCCCCTGGCTGCTGTGTATCTCAGCAAAAGTAAGAATCAGGGAGCTTAATGTTAACTCTTGTAACTCTTGTTACTCTTGTCTGGTTTACAGGAAATCTTTTACAATCTTTCCTTTGCTTCTTCTGAAATTTTACCTTTGCAAGACCAGTTTCGTACACTCAGTGGATGGGAAGGAAAATGTATCATCCTCTTTCCAACTAATGTAAGGGAAATAACTAGTATCGAATTTAAGTGACTCTAAGGTCACACAATCAAAAGCAAAGCTTGTGTTTTGCATTTTTATTTGGGGCAAACTTTATTCCAAGCAGGGACTAGAGGAGTACATAAGACAGAACCCCGCCCCGGCAGCTGCAAGTCAGGTGGCGATGGCTCTGTGCTCGCTGAAGCTTCCAAAGCCCCAGATCTCAGCCCCGCTCCCTCTCAGGCCTCTCCATGCCTTGTCCGCTCCACCTGGGTTTCCTTTGCTGGTTCCTCATGTCCCCACTCTTTAAACACATGGGAGTGTTCTCAATCCTCAGACCTTTTCCTTTTCTCCTGTCATGAATCCCTGACTTAATACTCTTTCCAGAAGCCTTTAAATCCCATTTGTATATTGTCAACACCAAGTCCTGACCCCTTTCCCAAACCTCAGAGTTACATATCTCACTCAATACTTCTGATCGGCACGTTAATCTTACCAGGATCCGAACCAGATTCCTGATTTTAACTCCAACACTTGATGCTGCCAGTCTTCCCATCCCCATTTCAGGAAATCAAAACTCTGGGGGAAAAACATTGTCATAATCCTTGACTTCATTCTGTATCTCACACCCACTTCTTTTTTTTTTTTAATTTAGTTTTATTTTATTATGTTAGTCACCCTATTCAGCAATTACTATTAGCTCTAATGTCACAATATATCTACATTCTAGTGGCTTCTCTTTAACTTCTTTAATTTCATCATCAAGCCACCTTCCTCTTTTCTAGAAGAGGATTATTTCAATAAGGCAAAGCTTTTACTTTAATCCATGTCTCCTGATTTTCAATCCAGGCCTTATTTTAAGCAACAAGAAAAGATAAATGGAAGAAATATCTGGAATCAATATTTTAGATTCTTTTAGAAAGGTGGGGCTCACAGGGAAAGTCTTAAAACACATTCTCACCATGTAATACATATTCCTGTTTTTTTTAAAAAAAAAACTTCTTCAAGATTCCAAAGGAGTTGCAACATAATAAAGAGACAGTTTTTTTCTTATTTGTAGAGAGAAAATCCCTATTTTAAATCCATGAATGCTTATATAAGTGATGTCAGAAGTCAGGACACAGAGTGGATTATTCAGGAGTTTGTGTTCCCAAGAATTCATTTAAAGTAAACTCTGCTGGGGAGCAAAATGTAGGAAAACAAAGACTAAAGCAGCAACAGAGGAAATCCTCAGCTCTGCCATGCATCCATAAGTCAGAAGATTCCAGGCAGCTGAAGCATTTGGGGAATTCAGCTGCCTGGGATTATGGGCATTAAAACCCCCTTCTCTCAATAACCTCCACCCCCACATAAGCACAGAAAATTTAACAGTAAAGATGTTTGTAGCAGCCGTGTAAATGTCTAACCATTAGAAGAGGAAGTGGAGAAATAGGAATCTTTACATTTTTTTTTTTTTTTTTACTTCTTAGTTGCCCTCCAAATTTAGTTCTTTTAATGGAAATTAAAATAAAAAACCCTCATCTAAATATTCAGATGCATAAGCTCTATAGATTTAAGCCACTTTAGGAATTAAAGGTTTTTATGTAACTTTGACTGTATTCCTATGACAAATACTTCCCCATTTGGAATTTTAAATCCTTTAACAACTTCGTCATTCCTCCTCACTCCATTACTCCAGAGTTGTCATTACGCTGGAGTGGATCAGAAGGGTGTTTGTGAAGATGTCTAATTCAGTTAGGTTTTCACGTACCAGTTGAGATGGAGAAATAGTGGATGGTAAAAATAGAGGCCAGCAGCAGAGTGGAGTGCAGGGGATGTGACTGGAGATACTCTGTTGAGCAAATGAAATATTGAAATACTCCACATCCATTAGTATACTTTGTACGTATCAGATCTGTTTTCTTTTTTGCAAGTCCCATAAATGCAGTCATTTTTAAAGATGGCAGTAGTAGATGGGAAAAAAAAAAAAATCAATATCCTGTCTCTGATTCCCTTGTTTTTGCAATTCTGATTGGAGACTGTGTTCCTTTGAAGATATTAAAGTCTTATTGGGATATCCAAAGGGATGATGCAAGAAAATTAGCGTTTGTGGAATTTCTACTATGTGCCATTTTCAGTATTCAACTGTTTCTATCATCACAACCTAATTTAATTGTCACACAATTGTGTGAGGTAAATCTTAAAACTCTCACTTCAAGATTGAGAAAACTGAGGCTCTACAAATTTAGTCTTAGAGCTTGTAAGTGGTAGGCAACATGCTTTTCCTCCAAAACACTGCTCAGCAAGGAAGATTGGAAATGTCTGGGGAAGCAGGAAAATTGCAAGACCCCACTTTCCATCTCTTAAAAGAAAATCTCAAAGATTTTCCTTTGATAGTTTTCAGAGTCAAGTTTACAGAACTAAAAAGTAAGTAAGTCCAAGACTGGAGAGGATGAAGAATGTCCCTGTTATAGTTACCTACCTATTACATTTACACACCCAACACACCCCCACCCACCCACCCACCCACATTTGCTAAGCCACTTAGTATTTTTCTTTTCATATAAGCTGTGTCACTCCTCTCTTTTCTGGTTCAAGACTGCAGTAGAACAATGAATTACTGGATTTAGGTCCATTAACCCTGTAAAACTCTAAATTAGTTTGTGCTTTCCCTCCTTCTCTTTTTCCCCAGGCTCTTCAATCACATAAGTAGGGGAATGAATGGTGTATATAGTCTTCGTCTTGCATCCCAGTGTTTGATCATTTCTTGTTAGAGTTACCCATTCCTGATGAACTGCCAGTTCATTCAGAAGTTGTTAGCGGACCCAGATATAATTTGCTGTCTTTGTATTGATTCAGTCAGTGATAATGTCTGCTGGAGTGCTCATCAGCTGAAAGTATCTAGAAGGTTGACAGCAGGAGACGGGGGTGTGGTACTCTCCTGGCGTCAACAATTCTGGTTTACGCCTCTGTAGCTACAATGCTACCCTCTAGTGGCACACGGAAGAATGCCCCAGGGTATATCAAAATAATTTTGGCAATTCTAGTGGGGAAATGTCTGAAAACAAAACGAGAAAAAACACGCCTTTGACGTCTGTGCCATTATTGCATAAGAAAAAAATATATCTGTGTATGTCTCAAGAATAAATTTAATATGTATCTGTCATTAGTCTGCTATATAATTTCCCAGCATCTCTTGGGATTATTTTGGCCAGTGTAGAGAATAATCATTAAAAACAAAACAAACAAAATTTGGATTATTGGAACTTCAATTTCCTAAATCTTAGCTAGATATCATGTTTCTGGAATTGAAAAACTTATTCTTTTCAGTGCATTTATATTTAATTGAATATGGGAATGTGAAAAATATGAACTTTTAACTGTTTTAAATAGCAACCCATATTTGAAACATTTCTCAATGTGAGTGACAGGCAATTGAATCTACTTTGCATAAACTTGAATGTGAAGTGGAAACCAACTGATTCTTTGAAGATGGAAAAGAAAGAAAAATGAGTTATTTAATTTTTGTGCTTCATGCTGTGGTTCTTGAGAGCAGGGAAGACAATAGATGGGAAGTCAGGAGAACAGAAATGTTCATTTTTGCAACACTATTACTATTATCTAAAAGCTAATCTAAAAAAAGAAAGACTATTAGAAAAGGAAACAAGCTACCTTCTTACTAGTGGTGTGGCTTACATTTGCCATGACAGATCAGCAACAGTGAGCCTCTTGAGTATTCAAATAAGTTGTTCTGGTTGTGACATGATGTCTACTTATATAAATGCTCTATCTCCATGGAATGTAATATCACAGTACTATGAACTTTATATTTATTATAGCCTGACACAGAAAAATAACAAGTGGAATCAATTTTCCTTTCTATAGGTATTAAGATGTCATGGGCTTAACAAAGATTTGTTTTATTGGCTTTACATCTCTAGGCCCCTTCCTTAATAATGATGACCTGATTGACCAAAAGTTCATTCCAAATGTCTGTTTCCTGTATCTTCTATTCCACTGTAAAACTCTCACCTTTCAGTCCATGATCCTTTCAACACCTTTTCTGCCAAATAGGTTCCCTTGATAAGGAAGAAAAAGTTGGGTGCCAAGAAGTTTAAGCTTATTGTGATGTACTAAAAGAAAGAAAGATTTTAAGTTTAAAAATCTTTGTAGTTTCAAAATTCTTGTAGTTCCTTGACTTTAAGGAACTTGTAATATATATAATTTTTTCCTGGGAAATATGTCATTTAAAATTATATGTTTTTAACCTGAGTTTTTGATATATTTCTATATTAACATACCAGGTTTTATCTAGAACTTACAGGCACTGGTGATAAAGATTTCTGCCTTTAAATAGGTGGGAGTATAGTTGAGCTTGGAGTTGGGTTAAACAAGTAAAATAACTATGATACAATCTGATAAGTAAGTACTATATTAGAGGTAAATATCAGGTGCCGTGTTAGTTTTTAGAGCTGCCATAATAAAATACCACAAGTGGGGTGGCTTAAAACAACAGCAATTTATTCTTTGATATTTCAGGAGGCCAGAAGTCCAAAATCAAGGTGTCAGCAGGATTGGTTCCTTCTAGAGGCTCTGAGGGAAGAAAGTTCCATGCCTCTTTCCTAGATACTGGTGCTTTCTGGCAGCCTTTAGTATTCCTTGGCTTGTAGATATGTCAGTCACTGTGATTTCCACCTCCATCTTCACATGGCTGCCTTCTCTGTGTCCCAGTCTCCCTCTCCTTTCTCTTATAAAGACATGAATCTTAGGAATGAGGGTCCGCCCTGAGTCCAGTATGATTTCATGTCAAGATCTTTAACTAATTGCCTCTGCAAAAAAACCCTATTCCCAAATAAGAGCTCATTCTGAGATCCTGGGTGGGCATGAATTTGGCAGAGACACTATTCAACCCACTGTAGGTCTTACGGGTAGATAAAAGAGAGTTAACTGATTCAGTCTGGTCTGGGTGGGAATGGGAGATTCAGGAGAATTTCTTGAAGCAGAAGATACCCAAGTTTAATGGGAAAAGATGAGGTTAAAGAGATGGATAGTATCCAGACTATGAATGGTCTCATTTGCCATGCTGAAGAGTGTGTACTTTATCCAGAGTTCAGTGATTTGCCTCCTTTTTTTTCTGTGCTCCAGCACAGTTAAAGGATCTAAGACTCTCCCATTAGAAATAGAAGCTGTCTCTGGAAATGATTCTTAAGTGGGGAGATCACATATTAAAAAGCGATGTGCAATTTTAGAAAGTCCTTTGGGTGTTTCAGACATAACTCTTTCCCTTTTCTTTCTCATAGAGTATTGGTAAGGAAATACCAAAGTAACTTAAACAGATCATATATAGATATATCTATATATGATATAATATGGTTAGATTGATAGTGTTATATGTATAATAATGCAATATGTAAATATTGCATTACATTCGTTTAGGATGAAAGTAGATTACAAGGGGATGACTAGAGGCAGAGAAACCAGTTAAAGACCATTAAAGGAGTCCAGGGGCTCCTGGGTGGTGCAGTTAGTTGAGGTCAGACTCTTGATTTCAGCTCAGGTCACGATCTCGGAGTTGTGAGATCAAGCCCCAGGTGAGGCAGTTTGAGATTCTCTCTCTCTCTGTCCCTCCCCTCCCCACTTGTGTGCTTGTGTGTGCGCACTCTCTCTCTCGCTCATAAATAAATAAATAAAACATTTTTAAAAGGCCATTAAAGTAATCCATATTAGTGATAATGCGTGTAGCATTGATGATGGAAATATAGAGATGTGAATAGATTTAGAAGCTACACAGGAGGTAGAATTAGCAAGATTTTACAAAAGTTTAGGTAGGACTTATAGTGATGGTTCTCAGGTTTCTCACCTGTATAAATGCCTGGGGAATAAACTAAGGGGAAAAAAAGGAAATATAGTTTAGAGGCAGAGTTAAAGATTTTGGTTTTAGATGTGCTGAATTTTCTGAGTCTATAAGATGTCCAAGTAGAAATGTTGGGTATCTAGTTGGATATGTGGCTGTAAAGCAAAAAAGAAATAAACTCTGAATTTACAGCATATATATGGTAGTTGAAGGCATAGACGAGAATGGGATTTTATAGGAGAAAGTATGTGGATCAAGAAGATGAAAATAAATGCAAAACAAACAAAAAGAGCCCATAAAAGGAGCAGCCAGTGGGCAATAAAAAAAGAAATCCAAGAAGGTTAATAGTATGGAAGTCAAGAGAAGAGGAAGTTTCAAGAGTGAAGGAGACAAGAGTTAAAATGTGTATGGTTAAGTAACTTATACCTGTAAATCAGCAGTCTGTGAATTTATAAAAAGTAGTCTTTGTAAACATGGGAGCAGAAGTGATATTAGAGGGAGCTGAAGATTAAGCAACAGTGAAGAAGTTGGCAAGTTTCTCTAAATGTATAGCATATTTGGTATGGTGTGTGTGTGTGTGTGTGTGTGTGTGTGTGTGTGTGTGTGTACGTAAATATGTGTCAGGCCAGCCTTGAGCGTATTTGGCGTTTCGGTCAGTTCAATTGTGATTTTAAAGAGAGCAGCTATATTCTAAAGGTCTGCTTTTGGGGAGTTTATAACCTCAGTAGGAATGAAAGCCATCAGATTTGAATTCATTCAAACCTTTTTTTTTTTTTTATATCAGCTGATTAAATTTATACTTATAGTAAATTCTTACAGTATATATAAAATATACTTCAGTGAATTTTTGCATCAGTCCCTAGAAGGTGTTGGACAGGGACCTGTTGATACTATTTGCATTCTTCTGTTACAGAAAATAGAACAAAAGTTTGCACTGTGCAATACTGAGTAAAGAGATTTAGAGTGGCACTGATATCTCTGAGAATATAAATTTTATTAAAGAGCAACTACCTCCTTAACTACTTCATTATGCCTATAAATTTATGTTAATCTGTAAAATAAATTGAAGCTGTTCAGTGTACTCTATGACTTTTATTAGAATTTATCTAATAAATGCAGGCTGCGTAACAATGCTCTGCTCTAGGTCAGCCAAAACAGTACTTTGTGCAGAGAACATTCTTAATATTAGGACTTCCAATCTCTGTTTTTTTTGTTGTTGTTGTTCTTGTTTGTTTGTTTTTTGGTCATCAATTTTCTGTGACTTGCAACGTGTAGCCATTTCTAACCACTCTTCACAATTTATCCTAAAGAGTTCCTCTAGAATTACCGAGTGGGGGTGATGATAGATTTAGAGGTTGTTTTATATTATCCTAAGCAAATTTACCACATCTGCTCTCCAGGTACCTCACATATTTCAGACTTTTCATCATAGTTATAGGTTGCCTCGTTCCCTTATGATTGGTGTCGAGGCCTTGGACAAAAATTGTGGGTGAGGGTGGGGCACCTGGGTGGCTCAGTTGGTTAAGCGACTGCCTTTGGCTCAGGTCATGATCCTGGAGTCCCGGGATCGAGTCCCGCATCGGGCTCCCCGCTCAGCGGGGAGTCTGCTTCTCCCTCTGATCCTACCCCTCTCATGCTCTCTGTCTCCCATTCTCTCTCAGATAAATAAATAAAATCTTTAAAAAAAAAAAAAAAAATTGTGGGTGAGGGTGGTGACAGGTGGGTAGGGGGCAGGGGGCCTGCCGTGTATGTTAGTCTCTGTGGGTCACCCTGGAAGAGACCATTGAATAAGCAGAAGCTTTTAGTTGCTTAATATGTAACAAGCAGGATTGATAGGTATATGAGATTTTGTACTTGATGTATCCATTGGAGTAGGTTACTAGTATATTTTACAAAATACTGGGGAGATCGTCTACTTTCACTAGAGTGACAAAAAATTATCCATGGAGATGACATTTTATCGTAAGAAAAACAATGAGTTTCATGCAAATTTATATGCAAACATGCACTTCCAACATATTTATTTTCATCAATAATTTTTATTTCTAATAGATATATAATGAAATTACTACCTCTCTTTTGTCCTCAGCTGAAATCAGCATTAGATCAAGAAGCCTCAAGCATTGTCTCAATCTGATGTATCTTAAAGTAACCTCTCTTTAATTAAATACAGGGTTTTTTTGGTACAACTCTATTCAGAGGTGCAAAACAATGTTTTACCCTTTAAGTTCATTTTAGCTACTTGTACACATCTTGGGTGCATGAACGAGAGATGGAATAATTGGGCCCAACTATACAGACGTGCAAAAAAATCATTAGACACCTAGTGTTAATTAAGTGAAAGAAACGAGAATGTGAATAGCTAAAAATTAAGAAATTCTGGACATGCCATAAACCTTGGCATGACGGGTTTACCAATGTGAGGGGACAGATAACCAATGACAAAGGGGCAGGCTCCTGAGACTGGACTCCTGAGTATGAATCCTGAACCCCCCACTAAAGAGCCCAGGGACTCTCAAATTGAGTTTTCTGGTCTGTAAAATAAGGATCATAATAACTATATTGCAAGATTTTATTGGATTAAATTAGATAAATTATATTAAGTATTTAGAGAAGTCCCTTGTACATGTTTAGTATCAAAACAATTTGGATGTCATTATAATTAGTATTATTCCTGACAGATAGAAGATGGTATATCTTTCATTCATACACTGTGCATTGCTCAGTATACTTAATGTATATGCTGTATGCTAGATAACTATGCTTTTCTAAGCCTTGAGGTCAGAATATTTCTAGTGTAGGCCTCTTCCCTGGTCTCCAGATCAATATATCCCTCTATCTGACAAGCTCGTCTTCAGATGTCATAATTAATTAAAAAGCCCCTATATTTACTTACAAATTTCTACTCCTACACCACTACTGTAAATATTTTTCACTTAGACCAACACATGTGTAGATGATCCTAACCTCCTTAGTTTTCATTCATTAGTCAGTTGCATAACTGTTAATTTTTCATTTTTGTCTGCTATCTCTAACATGACTGCCTCTGCCTCATTTCAGTACTATATACTCTCATTCCCTCCCTTTCTTCCTCCTTCCTGATCCATGAATGGAATAGGGTTGAGGAAGACCAGTTTGGCTGGCTCACAGTATTTCTTGGGAAGTCCTTTATATTTATTAGTTCCACTGAGAAGCCCAAGCCCTGAAAATACTTAATTTTTATATATTTTTAAATCACACATGAAGGTTTGTCCATCACCACATGATATAAAATATTTCCATCACTCGGTGATTCATCATATTGATCTTACATAACCACACCACCTCTCTCTACCTACTACCTCCAGAACCCTTTCCTAACCCCTAATAACCACTGATATGTTCGCTATTTTAAAACATCTGTCACTTCAAAATTGTTATGTAAAAAAGTATCTGACCTTTTAGGATAGGCTTTTTTTTCACTCAGTATAAATTACTCGAAGAGTCGTCCATGTCGGTGTGTATATCAGTAGTTTCCTTTTTATAGCTCTTTTAGTTCCCTTGAAAAGCTTAGGACCTGGAACTATTTTATTTCTATGTACTTTTTAAAATTATTTGATTATAGTTGACACACAATATTACATTAGTTCCAGGTGTACAACCTAGTGATTTGACAAGTTTATACATTATGCTATGTTCACAAGTGTAGCTACCAACTGTCCCCTTACATCCTTATAAATAATATCATTCACTGCATTCCTTATGCTCTGCCTTTTCTTCCATGACTTACTCATTACATAATGGAAGCCTGTATTTCCCACTCCTCTTCAGCCATTTTGTCTAGCTCCCCACTCCTCCCCTATTTCTATGTACTTTTAAGATCAACTTTATTGAGGCACAATGTAATACAATAAGACACACTAATTTTAAGTGTGCTATTCAGTAAGTTTTGATGACTCTATATACAATGTAACTACTACCACAGTGATGATAGAGAAAATATGCATTATCCCCAAAGGTCACTTGAGCCACTTTTGCTTAACATGATTTTGGAATTATAAGCATGAGAATACCACATTATACATTTGAAAACCTAGGATGTTAATATCATTGCAACTGAGACCAAGTACAAGATTTAGAGATTTTTGGAGGATTTAACAAATGAAGATTATATAACTCTTCAAAGAACCCCTCATTTATTATTTATGAAGAGGAATAAAATAGTTTAATGTTTTTAAAGAAGTTGTGTTATGATTCCCAAATATTGCTATTTGAGGGATTTTATTGTTTGCTTATTATTTGGGCTTTGTGATAGGAAGATACATATTTAGAAGAACTAAAATGCATATTTAGAAGATACATATTTAGAAGAACTTATTTATAATTATACCTGTTTTTCTCATAACAAGAAATAGAAGGTAAGCCATATTTTTTATGAATTGTTGACTATGTAGCACAGTAGTTTTGATTGTTTTATTTACCAGCTTGAGTTTTGTAAGTATTTAATATATTTTTCACATCTCATAATCTTTTTTCCTTATTTTGTTTAACTTTGTTATTATAAAGACGGTATATCATGATAGCAAGTTTTAGAAATCTAGAGGAGGAAAATATAATGCCACCGTCTTATTGTTATCAATACATATAATTTTATATTCTTTCCCAGTCTTTTTTTATTAAAATATAATATTCAAAAGAAAATTCTGAATTTAATTGCCTTCCTTTTATTGCCTGCTAATTACCAAACAACAAAAAAGCTGAATTAACTAATACTCTCTTCCCAGACATATTTGCTTATTACAGTCTCAAAGATGAAGTTCACACATGCACATACACAGTAACCTACGCCTACAAACACACAACACCTGGCTCTCTGGATTTGACTGCCTGTTTCCAAATTCTGGCATTGACATTTTCCTTTGACGTTGAGTCAGTTATCTAAATACTCTAAGATTTAGTCTTAGAGTCTTCAAATTCAGTATCCTCTCTCAATATCTGGTACAAGTACACAAGAATATAGAATATTTGAACAACAATATCAACCAACTTGGTTAATTAATGTGTTTAAAGAACACATCACCGGGGTGCCTGGGTGGCTCAGTTGTCAAGCAGCTGCCTTCGGCTCAGGTTGTAATCCCAGGGTCCTGGGATCGAGCCCCGCATCGGGCTCCCTGCTCAGTGGGAAGCCTGCTTCTCCCTCTCCCACTCCCCCTGCTTGTGTTCTCTCTCTCGTGTCTCTCTCTGTCAAATAAATAAATAAAATCTTTAAAAAAAAAAAAATAAAGAACACATCACCAACAGCAGAATATACATTCCTTTCAAAATCTCATGGAAATGTACTAAGATAGAAGATATTCTTGGCCATTAGATAAGTCTCAGTACATCTAAAAGGATTCCAGTCAGTTAAAGTATTTTCTCTGACTACAGTAAAATTAAAAAAAATTAAATAAAAATCAATAACAAAAAAGTATCAGGGAAAATCTTCAAATAATTTTAAACTACTAACACTTTTAGATAATTCATGAGTCAAAGAGGGAAACAAAAGAGAAAATAGAAAGTATGTTGAGCTGAATGAAAATGAAAAAACACATCAAAATTATTGAGAGGCCACTAACGCTGTACTTAAGAGGTCATTTATCTCAAATGAATAACCTCAGTTTCTACCATAAACAATTATGAAAAAAAATTAAGCCCCAAGTAATAAGAAAAAAGGAAATAATATGAAACAAAGCAAAGATCAGTAAAATAGAAAAACAATAAGGATATTCAACAAAATTGATAAATCTCTAGCCATATAAATTAAGAAAAAAGAAAGAAGTCACAACTCACCAATATTAGGCAAGAGAAAAGTGGCATCACTATGGATTCTAGAAATTGATGCATATATAATATGGGGATATCATAAACAACTATATGGCAGTGAAATCACACCTTATTTAAAATGATCAAATTCCTTGGGGACACAAACTATTAAAGCTCAATCAAGAAGAAACCGATAACCTAAATAGCCCTATATTCAGTAAAGAAACTGAATTTGAGGTTAAAACGTTCACACAAATAAAGTTCAGGGCCACATCGCTAGGGTAGTAAATACTACTGAACATATATGGTAAAACAATCAACATTTTCATTAACTCTTACAAAAAATAGAAGAATAGGAGTAATTCTGAGCTCATTTTACTTTATTTTTTTTTAAAGATTTTATTTATTTATTTGACAGAGAAAGACACAGCGAGAGAGGGAACACAAACGGGGAGTGGGAGAGGGAGAAGCAGGCTTCCCACCGAGCAGGAAGCCTGATGTGGGACTCGATCCAGGGACTCCAGGATCATGACCTGAGCCGAAGGCAGTCGCTTAACCAACTGAGCCACCCAGGCACCCCTGAGCTCATTTTATGAGACCAGCATCACCCTAATACCAAAACCATACAGAGACATTAGAAGAAAGGAAAACTACAGACTAATGAACATAAATGCAAAAGTTTGTAACAAAGTTTCAGCAAATCAACAATATATGAAATTATACTACATTATGGACAGATGCAAGGTTGGTGTAATATTTGTAAATTTATCAATGTAATCAGCCATATTAAAGCACTATAAAAAATAAAATGATTAACATAATATACTCATAAAAAGCATTTGAAAAAAAAATCAAAGATTCATGGTAATAAAAACTCTAAGAAAAGTAGGATTAGAAGTTTAATTCCTCAACCTGATAAAGAGTGTCCATGACAAACCTGTAGCTAACATCATACTAATGTGAAAGGCACAATGTTCTCCCTATGAAATCAGAAACAAGAAAATGATGTCTATTCTCACCATAACTATTTAGCATTATACTGGAGGTTCTTGCTGATGTATTCAAATTAGAAAGGCAGAAGTAAAAATCTTTACTTATAGGCAACAAGTCTTACATGTAGAAAATTTGGCAAAAATCTACAAAAAACGTCATTAGAATGTATACATAAGTTTAGTAAGTTTACAGATTACCAGATCAATGTAAGAATATGAAATGTCTAGACCTTGAAATTTTAGAAAATATCATTCCATCAAAAATGTGAAAAACTTAGAGATAAATCTGTCAAAAAGTGTAAAATACTCATGCACTGATAACTATAAAACATTGTTAGCAGAGATCAAAGACATAAACAGAGATACATCACACACATGGATTGAAGGACTCAATATAGTTAAGATGTCACTTCACTCCAAACTGAACTACAAGTTCAACAAAAACCTAATTAAAATCCAGGATTTTTATTTTCTTGTAGAAATTGACAAACAGACTTCATGCAGAAATACAAAGGACATCAAGCAAACAAAAGAGCTTTGAAAAAGAATAAAAAAGTTAAAAACTGTATATGAATTCAAGGCTTATTATTAAGTTACAGAAATCAAGACTCTAGGCTGGAGTAAAGTTAGTCATATGGATCAGTGGACTGTAATAGAGACTCCAGAAATAGATCCACACTTATGTAGACAACTGATTTTTTATGGAAGTGCAAAGGCAGTTCAGTGAAGAAAGGATAGTTGTATAAACAAATGATACTGAGGCATTAAATATCCACATGCCAACAAATTAACCTGAATCTGTACCTCATGTCATACGTAAAAATTAATTCAAAATGGATCATAAACCTAAATGCAAAACTGAAAGCTATAAAACTTGTAGAAGATAACATATGAACAAAATCTTCACGATCTTTGCTTAGAGAACTTTTAGATATGACTTTGATAACATAATTCACAAAGAACAAACTTTTGAATTGTAGTTTTCAAAATTAAGAACTTCTACTTGTCCAAAGCTACTCTCAAAAGACAGAAAAGACAGACTATGAGAAAATATTTGCAGTGTATGCATAGCATGAAGGTATCCAGAATATGTGAAGACCTCACATAACTTAAGGAAACAGATGACCCAAATGATTGAAAAAGAGCAACATTTTTGAATATTTTATTTTAGAAAAAGACATACAGATGGCAAATGACCACACTGAAAGATGCTCAGCTTCACTAATCATTTGGGAAATGGAAATTAAGGCCACACTGAGATAGTAGTAAGCATTTATTAGAAGAGATAAAATTAAAAAGATTGACCATAACAAATGTTGGCAAGGATATAGAGGAACTGAACTTTCACATGTTCCTGGTGGAAATGTATAACTGACCACTTTGGAAAACAATTTGGCAGCTTCTTAAAAAGTTATTCATACACATGCACACATACCATATGATTCATCTATTCCTTAGGTATTTATAGAAGAGAAACAAAAGCATATGTTCATAAGAAATTTGTACATGGATGCTCATAGCATTTTTATTTATAATAGCCAAGAACCTAAAACAATCCAAATGTCCATCATGGGATGAATAGATAAACAAATTGGAACATCCATACAGTGGGATACTTCTCAGCAGTTAAAAGGAATGTTTCATGTTACAACATGGATAGATGTCAAAATAATTGAGAGAAAGGAGCCAGACAAAAATTACTAATATGGTATTTATGTGCATTTCTGTAAAATACTTGAAAACACGAACTAATTTTTAATGACAGAAAAAAGATGAGTCATATTTGGAGACAGGTTTTGGTGTAGATGTACAAAAGAACTTAAAAAGGGGCATGAAGCAGCTATTAAGGTAATGAATATATTCACTATCTTAATTGTGATAATGGTTTCATGAATGTATATATGTGTTAAATATTATCAGATTGTATGGTTTTAATGTATAATTTATTTTATGTCAGTTATACTTAAATAGACCTGTTAAAAATAACAAAAAAGTACATTGAGAACCACTTCAGATTTCTTGATTCTCCAAAATAAATTGAACAGTTTTTGAAAAAAATATTGAATAAATGATTCTTTTTTTAAAAAATATTTTATTGTTATGCTAATCACCATACAGTACATCATTAGTTTTTGATTCATTGTTTGTGTATAACACCCAGTGCTCCATGCAGAACGTGCCCTCTTTAATACCCATCACCAGGCTAACCCATCCTCCCACCCCCCTCCCCTCTAGAACCCTCAGTTTGTTTTTCAGAGTCCATCGTCTCTCATGGTTCATCTCCCCCTCCAATTTCCCCCCCTTCATTCTTCCCCTCCTGCTATCTTCTTCTTTTTTTTTTTTTTTAATATATTGTATTATTTGTTTCAGAGGTACAGATCTGTGATTCAACAGTCTTGCACAATTCACAGCGCTCACCATAGCACATACCCTCCCCAGTGTCTATCACCCAGCCACCCCATCCCTCCCACCCCCCACCACTCCAGCTCCATCCTAGGGCAAAAGAGAATGCCAGAAAATGATGTGTGTTCATCATTTGTGAATTTGTCTAGGGTATATTTTATACTTAGAGGTATATGTGAACATCCCTGAAGAAATGTTCTGTGCTGAAAATAATAAAATGTGTGTTCTAATTCTTCTAATAAAATATCATTAAAATATCACATCAGGTGATAGAAGATATATTCAAACAGCTGAGACATTAAGACACCCTAGTTCCCTGTTTTCTTTAAATTCATTTAATATTAGCTAAAAGAGTCAAATTAAAGTAAATCAAGAAGATAAAACAATTTTAATAACAAAGTAAACCCTTCCCAGGTGTGCTCTAAATTCTTAGAAATTATCTCATTCTCCTTTACATTCTACATTGTATTCTTCTATAATAAAATTCATTGATTTTGAGAATGATGACAAAGGGTATGATGTATTGGAGAAGTCCCAGGTTAGGGGTTTGTCAATACAAACTATGTTGCAGAAGTTATTTGAAGGCGTTTCTGAGTTTCATTTCTTCATCTACAAAATAAAACAGTTAATAATGACTGAAAGACCATGAATTTTCAAATGCAAATATCCAAATTATAAATTGTGTTTTCAAATCCTAAAATGACCCTAGGCTCAGTGTGTGTGTGCATGTGTGTTTGTGTGTGTGTATGTGTGTATGCTTATTTTAGCTTGACCATACAGATGGGGACTAAAGTAGACCCACAGTCCAACCATTGGTAGTAAGCTTGGAGCTACCATGCTTACTGTAAACATTTTCTGCCTTTATTCCGTGCTAAAACATTCATATTTTATAGATCCATTCTATAGAAAAATTAATGTTCTATATTGTTTTTTATTCAATATCAAAGTTGAATAATTTTTTATGAGAACAGCAGTAACTCCTGTGTATTTAATGGTTCATAATCATTAGTACATTGTAAAAACACTAAAGGAGACTACAGAGTCAGAGCATATTACTTTCATTTTCAAAATAATGTTTCCTATATATTTTCCTTTCTGAAAAGACAATCATATTTTTTAAAAAGTAAACTGTTTTCAGTAGCTGAAGGTAGGTTTGTTCATCTTTAAAAAGCTAAACCCATCAGAAAGCACTCAGCTCAGCATGGGACAGCATCAGCGTGCTGTGACCTGGATCAAGAATAATAGCATTTGAATAACTACCTCTGATTTGTTCAAAGTGATTTCTCAAACAAAGAGAATTTTGGAAATGACATGAAGCAGTTTTCTTTGTGTTGAACTCCAGTCTGAGGGATGATAGTCCTTGGGCTTATAGAGGATGTAGTTTATGGTCTTTTATTTCCATCTTATATTCTTTAATTTCTAGTTTGATGATTAATACAGTAATTACTATACTCTTCCAAACAATCTTTAATTAATACACAATTGTTTTGATGTTTTAGAAATATAAAACTACTCACACTGTGTTTCATGACGATAGGACTCCTTTATTGGGGAAATATGATTGAAAATGTCTTAAGTGGCACTCAAGCCAGCATAAACACATTTTCAAGCCTCTTAACGAAAGTAGGCAGACATTCTGAATTATATGCTCTCTGTTCTTCATATTTACAAAACACTGTTATCGGGCAGAATATTTTAAAGGCTCAGACCTTATTTCTCAGTAGCTAACCAATAGCCAGTTAAGAATACAAGCCTTTCTGTGGAATGTGCAGAGTTTGAGCAACGTAGGTCTACTGAGAATCCTCTCCTGCACACATACCGTGTCGACTTTTTTTGTCAGGTTTCTTTCACTTCAACATTATGTTCATGAGATTTATTCATATTGTAATCTGTGGTTGTAAATCCTTTGTTTTCATTGTTCTAGCATTCTATTGCATGAGTATATCACAATTTATTGACCTATTCTCCTGTTAATGAGTATTTGGTTAGTTTCCAGGTTTATCATCATCATCATCATCATCATCATCATCATCATCATCATGCATCTATGAACTTTCTAGTACAGAGTTTTTCTGGTGACAATATACACATATTTCCATTGGAAGTATGCCTAGGAGTGAAATTGCTAGATCATAGCATAATGCATATGTTAATAAGCCTACATAAATACTTCCAAAATATTTTCCAGAGTGTCTTTATTGTTTATATCAACACAAGCCGTGGATGAGTCTTGATTATTGCACAGCCTTGCCAACATTTAATGTCATCAGTCTCGCCCTTTAGCCAACCTGGTAGGAGTATAATAGTATTTCATTGTGGTTTTAACTGTATTTTATAATGAAGTTGGGCATCTATTCATAGCTTACTGACCATTTGGGCATCATCGTTTGGAAAGTGTTCACTCACATTTTTTGCCAAATTTTCTGTTAAAATTTTTTAGGACTTTTTTTAAAGCAGTTGTATGTATTGCAAATACCTTCTCAGGCTGTGGGTTTTTTCTCTGACTCTCTGAATGGTACTACTTAATAAAAATAAAGTTTTAGGGGTGCCTGGGTGGCTTAGTTGGTTAAGCGTCTCCCTTTGGCTCAGGTCATGATCTCATGGGTCCTGGGATTGAGCCCTAAAACGTCAGGCTCCCTCCTCAGCGAGGAGTCTGCTTCTCCCTCTCCCTCCACTGCTCTCCACTGTTCATGCTCTCTGTCCTGTGCACATGCTGTCTCTCAAATAAAATCTTAAAAAAAAATAAAAATAAAAATAAAATTTTAACTTTAATATGGTCCAATATTTCAAAATGTTTTTATGATTAGCATTTTTATATCTTATTTTAAGAAATTTTTGCTTAGTTCAAGGTCACAAAAATGTCCTCCTATGTGTTTATCTGAAAGCTTTATTTTTTGACCTTTTACATTTAAATCTGCAATCCATTAAGAATTGATTTTTGTGTTTGGTGGGAGATAGAGATCAAGGTTCATTATTTTTCTATATCATTATCTTTTGATTCAGCATTATTTATTGTAGAGATTAGCCTTAATGGAGAGTAGCAATTATTATGAATCAGGTAACTGAATATGTGCAGTCTGATTGTGAACTTTCTATCTTGTTGCGTTGGTGAATTTGTCTATTCTTGTGCCAATACCATATTGTATTATTTATATAGTTTTATAATTTGCCTTGCTTCTTTTATACTAGCCCTCCAGTTTTATCCTTCAGATTTCATTGTGTTATATTACATATAGACAGTAATTTGGGGTCAATTTGCAACCTTTTTATTTTGAGTTTGTACCTTCCTTCCGTGAATAAGATTTATCTGTCCTTCTGTTTAACTCTTTATTTTCTCCCTAAAAATGTCTCTTAAACACATTTTTAAAGATTCATTTATTTAGTTTTTTAAAATTTATGTTCCTGTAAACACTACTTAGGTTTTATTTTTTGTTGCAGGTTTATATAGAAATTCAATTAATTTTTTTATACATATTGACTCATCATGCTAAATTTACTTATTTTTTTTTTTTTAAAGATTTTATTTATTTATTTGAGAGAGAGAGAATGAGAGAGACAGCACATGAGAGGGGGGAGGGTCAGAGGGAGAAGCAGACTCCCTGCCGAGCAGGGAGCCTGATGTGGGACTCGATCCAGGGACTCCAGGATCATGACCTGAGCCGAAGGCAGTTGCTCAACCAACTGAGCCACCCAGGCGCCCCAAAATTTACTTATTAATTCTAATAGCTTCTAGATTCTTTGGAATGGCTGTGAATATAATTATGGCATGTGCAAATAATAACAGCTTTATTTTACCTTTCCAATCTTTATGTCATTATTTCTTTACCTGAGCACACTTGCTGGGGCCTCCAACACAATATGGAATAGAAGTGGCATTATTAAGCATCCTTGCTTTGTTGCTAATCTCTGAGAAAATGTTTCAAAATTTAATCATTGCATATATATATTTGTTGAAGGGATTTTTCTAGATTATGAGATTAAGAAAGCTCTCTTCTCTTTCTAGTTTATTAAAGGTTTTTTTTTTTACCCTAAATATTAAATTTTATCAAGAGCTTTTTCTTTATCCAGGAGATATTCATATAGCCTACTTTTTTTGTTAATGTGGTTAATTATATTGATATAATTCCAAATATTAAATCATTCTTGCATGCCTGAGTAAAACATTGTGGTGGATTATCATTATATATATTACTGTATTTGATTTGCTAATATTCTGTGAAGTATTTTTGCATCTCTATTTTGAGAGAGACTCATTTGCATCTTGAGGTCTTTGTGTTAGAATGAAGGTTACACTTAGCTCATAAAAGGAGTTAAAGTGTTGTTTTTAATATTCTGTGTATGAGTTTGTGCAAGACTGTATTTTTCAAATGTTTGGAAGAAATTCACATGTGAAGCCATTTAGACCTGACATTCTTTTTTTTTTCTTTTCTTTTTTCTTCTCCAGTAGATTTGATTTCTCCAGTAGATATTGCACTATTGAGATTTTATATTCCTTCTTTCATCAGCTTTGGTAAATTTCGTTCTTCAAAGAATTTGTCTATTTTATGCAATCAGTTCATATTATTTACAGAAAAGGCCAACAGGTTAATGTTAAAAATAATTCAACTTTGGAAATACATTAAAGTAGAGAACAGCTTCTTGAACTTAGGTGACTGTTCAAATATTTTTTTTATATCAAGTTTACAAATAGATTTATTCTCCAGATCTAACAACAATGGAGGGTGTGATCAGATTGTCAGAATGCCTCTGTCCTGAAATCAAGTGTATTTATTCACCTTTACATAACTTGTTCCTTACTTTTTTGAAAGTTGTACTTTCTACTGCAATTACAATTGAATTATGTCTCTTGTCAGATTAGCAGCCTAACATGAAGCAAGTGAAAGTCAAATAATCAGAATTTATTGTAATTTTGCATAATATTAGAAAAATATATGAAACGGATATTTTAAAGATTTGTTTATTTTAGAGAGAGAGAGAGAGCACATGCAAGCAGGGGGAGGGGCAGAAGGAGAGGGAGAGAGAGAATCTTCAAGCAGACCTCCACTGAGCGTGGAGCCCAGCACAGGGCTCTATCCCAGGACTTTGAGATCATGACTTGAGCCTAAATCAAGAATCAGTCGCCTAACTGACTGAGCCACACAGGCGCCCCTGAAAGGATATTTTAAACAGGAGAGAAAATTGTATATCAAACAATTTTAAGATATTGAAAAATTCATGAAGGATGTTTTCAGGTTCAGATGGTAACTTTTCAGAAGTAAAATGCAGTGTACCAAAACCTATGTCTCCTTCTTTGTTTCTATGTCTTATTGATGGGGATGGCAGAGGGAGTGGTGTTTATGACCTTTCTATGTTCTAACGGAAATATGAAGACTTACAATACCTTCTGTGAAATAGGAATTTAATGATTTTTTGGACTTTAATGATTTTTAATAAAATACACATAAAAACAAACTATTACTATGCAAAGTAATTGATAGTACATTTGTTAGAAATGAGGATCCTTGGGTTAAGAAAGTCAGAATTGGTATAAACGGTCTTTTATATTTAGATCACCTGTTTCTATCTTCTCTAATGATTTTGGTAATATGAGTCTAGGTGAAATTTGTTGACTATGAATGACATGGATAGGTCAGGCATCAGAAAAATGGGAAAAGAAAAGAGTGCCAAGGCATCCCTATTAAAGCAATTTTTTAAAAAGATTTTATTTGTTAGAGAGAGAGAGAGAGAGCAAGCACAAGCAGGGGGAGTGGCAGGCAGAGGGAGAAGCAGGCTCCTCATTGAACAAAGAGCCTGATGCAGGACTTGATCCCAGGGACCCTGGGATCATGACTTGAGCAGAAGGCAGACGCTTAACCAACTGAGCCACCCAGGCATCCCTATTAAAACAATTTTTAAAAATAAATAATTCTCTTTTAAAGAAATAAAATATTTTTATTATATAGAATAAGTTTGTAGAAAAATACTTTGAACATTAAAACAGCTGCTTCCTAGAATGTGGCTTCGGTAATTGTAATCTGCCAAAAAGAGTAGGTGTAAGAAATCAAAATCATAAATGTCAAACTGCTAAAACATAACACTTTTAAGTGTTGAAAGTACTATTCTGTTAGCCTAAGAGCTCATTATAAAAATATGGTAAAAAGTAATACCACTTACTAATGATATTAATGATTAATAACCAGTTATTAATGTGTTAACTAATCATTAATATGTAATTAATTTTTGCAGATCTAAAAGAAAAATTCAGAATACTTTAGAAAACTGGGCAAGGCACACAAATGGCACTTGACGAAGGAATACAAGGAGAGTTAGGGCATGTCTACATTAAAAGTACTGTACAGCCATTTAAATGATGTAAAATTATTACAAATTTAAGTAAAGTCTCAAGATATTTTAAACGAAAATGATTATTCATGTGTGTGTATACACATGTACATATATACAAGAATACTTACAAGAATTTGTATGTCAATACACATACATAAACCTACATATGTGTGCACACATGCAGACTCCCCACACACAGTCTTTCTGAGGCTTTCTGATTATTTCTTAAAGATAAACTTCTGGAGGTATAATTTTTGCATCAGATCTTAGGTATATTTTAAATAACATTGATGTTTATTGCAAAATTGCCCTTCAGAAGATTTTATCTACTGACATATCAATTTATAGACATAATTTAAAAAAAAACACTAAAATATTAACACTGGCAGTCCTCTCTGAATGGATTATAGATAATTTCAATTTTCTTTTTTCATTCTTTCTGTATTACAAATCTATTATGCCAAGGGCTTGGGATGCAGAGGAGTTGCTTTGACTCAGGAGGCCTGAAGTGGACGGGGTGTGGACAGATGATGCCCCAGGTGTGGACCAGAGCTCCTGACCATGCATGTCCTACAGCTCTTTGGCGTGGTTGTAGATACCTGCCATTCTCAGTGTGCCTCTATAGTAAGCAATAACAATGTGGAGCTGCCTTTCAGACATGGATTGAGAATATAAATAACCCCATGCATATACACTGCTCTCATTCTACTAAGTATTTCAGCAGTGCTTTAAAAAAGAAACTTAAAAGAGACCCCCTCCCCAGAGCCTACATATTTATAAACAGTCCTTCGTTGAAATTTACATATAATGCGGTCAATATAATGAGGTGCCGTGTCTGGCATTTTCACTGTTGGAAGTAACTATTCTGTTAGTCTAAGAGCTCATGATAAAAATATGGTAGAAAGTAGTAGCATTTAATGTTTCTGACTCACCTGTTTGGCTAAATGCAGCAGAAACCAGTATAAATCACAAAGGGTATACTTGCAGTTCTGGAACTTTGATACATATACTCTTGATCAGTAGAAGTAGCAAATATATTTTTTAAAAGCATCAGATGCTTGCACATTTCCATAACATTGAATAATTGTGATGTGACATTATTAGTGCCACTGAATTACCAATTACCTACTTAATTGCTGAATATATACCTCATATGGGAAGTGTGTCTCCACCTGCTTCGCTTTGATCTTTTTGAAGAAGCTGAATATTTTGCTGTGACATATCACTAAATTAGAATAGATAAAACTGGGAATGAGAAAGCTGAGTTTGAGGTAATTTGAGGGATTTTAAAACTTGAGGGGAACATGACAATCATGATTGATAATAAGAAAAATGAAGACATTTTTTGAAAATCGTTTTGTTGCTTGATTTTGGGGCAGAAATGTACCCTATAAATAGCCTCAAAGTGCTAGCAGCATGGAGAAAAATTGGAGAACTTGGAAGTTTGCAAATGAAGATAAATAGCAGTAATAAAGTCAGAGAGGATATAAAATCGTGTTTTAAATTAATGACAAGATCTTGTTTGTTTCTCACAATGTACCAGAGAGGAACACAGAGGACCAAAGGGACCCTGATTCAAATTCTGAATGCACAACTTGTACTGGGACAGGACACCCACGAGGTGTCAGGAAACCGCTGGTGTTCAGGGCATCAGAGCCTAAAGGGAATAGAGAGGGGGCTGGGCAGAGGGATCAGCATTCACGGCTGTATTTCCTTCTACCCGGAATTACATTGCCAATGTCAAAAAAGAGCTGAGTTCTCTGAGAAGCAGCAGCTGTACTTCGGGTGGTCAGATTTCAACAGCTAAATCAAAGCAAGAGGCTGGGACGAGTAATAAAATATAAGCATTCGATTGTGGTCATCTGAGGAGTAAACATGCATATCAGGAAACTGGGAAGCAAAGACATAAAATCTGGTCATGAATGTGAGTTCCTATGTCAAAATCCCTATGATCTTGAGCAAACTTTTGACCTCTCTGAAACTCAGTTTCTTAATTTCTTCTATGTATCTCTGGAGGCTGTGTGAGCAAGGAAGGAGCTAATGCATGGAGTGCTTTTCAGAAGAATATAAAATCCTCCACGGTCCTGGCAGGCAGCTCAACTGAGTGGCTGTTAGTCTTGGTTCTAGTTAGAGAGTGAAAGGAGCTCAAAGCTAAGATTTGTCGCCGACTAGCCATGTGACCCTGTGCCTTCTGCTCTTTTGGTTATAGTGTCTTTAACCTTCAAATGGGTGTGTCCGTGGTACCTATTTTCTCAGAAGTTCCAGGGATTGAGTAAAACAGCTCAGCTGAAGCATTCAGTTCAGTGCCTGGAACATGGTAAGCCTTCAAGAACGACTGGCTGCAGTTATAAAAATGTGAAGCTTTTCTTAGTTAGTCATTGGCATGTTCAGAACACCCAGTAATTATAATCATAAGTATCAGAAATGTAATGGTGATTCTAGTCATTCAATAAAATTGAATTATTTTCAGGAAATGTCCTCTTTTTTTTTTTTTTAACCTAATTGAATTTATTTTGGTATCATCATCATGGCAAAATAAAAGAGAACCATGGTTTCTTAATTATGTGCATAAGAATTCTGTAAAAACAAAGGTTACAGTCCTTTCTTAGTTCATATTATACTCTCATTTCTGTGTTGTTACCATCACAAGAGGCTTTTGTATTAGCTGCGGGGGGAGTGTCAACAAGAGGAAATTTTTATTGGCATCTGTTAATCAACTAGTCCTAGAAACCGCTCAAAGGAAATTCAAGGCAGTTTCTCTGTTCAGATTTACCAGGAAGTTTCCATAAATCCTTGCTCCTCTGACAAATGTAAGGTGGTGAGAAAGCATAGGTTGTAAAGTCAGGTTGCCTGGGTGTGAATCCTGGCTCAACCAGTTGCTGGCTTGTGACTATGGGTAAGTTGTGAAACCTTTCTGGGCTCCAGGTTCCACAGTCTTAGAAAGATTGAATAAAAGAATGAATATAAAGTGTTTTGTGTGGTTGTTGCTGTATTTTAAAATCCCTGCACAAAAATACTGATTTGAAGCGATACACACACCCTATTGTTTATAGCAGCATTATCAACAATAGTCAAATTATGGAAAAAACCCAAATGTCCATTGACTGATTAATGGATAAAGAAGTTATGTTATATATACACAATGGAATATTATTCAGCCATAAAAGAGAATGAAATCTTGCCATTTGCAACCACGTGGTTGGGGCTAGAGAGTATTAGGCTAAATGAAATAAGTCAGAGAAAGACAAATACCATATGATTTCACTTCTATGTGGAATTTAAAAAACAAAACAGATGAACATAGGGGGTAAAAGAGAGAGAGAGGCAAAACATAAAACACACTGTTAAGTATAGAGAACTAACTCATGGTTACTGGAGGGGAGGAGGGCAAGGGGATGAGTTTAAATGGGTGATGGGTAAAAAGGAGGGCACTTGCAGTGATGAGTGTTGGGTGTTGTATGGAAGTGATGAATCACTAAATTCTACACATGAAACTAATATCCCACTGTATGTTAACTAACTAGAATTTAAATAAAAACTTGAAGAAAAAAAAAAATCCCTGCATGGCAAGAAGTAAAAACTGATAGTCATTATTTGTTATTATCCTGAGTATTCCATTATAATCTATAAAACTGACCATCGTAGAAGGTATTAGAGCACATACCATCAACAGAGCTGGCCCATCTGGAACTAAGCTATTAGAAAGTCATTTAGGGGGCGCCTTGGTGGCTCAGTCGGTTAAGGGTCTGCCTTGGGCTCAGGTCATGATCCCGGGATCCTGGGATCGAGCCCCACATCGGGCTCCCTGCTCTGCGGGGAGTCTGCTTCTCCCTCTCCCTCTGCCTGCAGCTCCCTCTGCTTGTGCTCTCTCTCTCTGTGTCAAATAAATAAAATTAAAAAAAAAAAAAAGAAAGTCACTTAGGTTCGAATCTCTCCATAAAATCTTCTGTAACTATGAAATGTTGTGATGCTTATAAATGGATTTAGCACTAAATTCTCACAATGAGAATTTATTATCTATTTTATACAATAAAATTAGTTTGGAAGTCCTCTGTGTTACCTTGGAAAAAAAATCTATCTGAATAAAATGCTACTACATATTTATAATCACTCAATATTTTTCTTTTATCAATTATATGTACAAAGAAAAAAAATTAATGTCTAGGAAGTGAAAACTAGTAGAGGAAAGGATGACAACAATTGCCCTCTCTCTTACTTTTATATTTCTTTTTCCCTTAGATCTGAGGAATAAAAATAAAGTTACTTCATTACAATTTTAATGATAAAGGCCTACATCAAAACTGCAGGACTTATTCTCTCTTCCTAGAATCCAGAAACCACAGACAATATAGAATAATAGAGTGGACCCTTGAAGTTCTCAAAGAAAATATCTCAAGAACTTCTTTTTTTTTTTTTTTTTAAAGATTTTATTTATTTATTTGACAGAGAGAGAGAGAGAGAGAGCAGGAACACAAGCAGGGGGAGTGGGAGAGGGAGAGGCAGGCTTTCCGCCGAGCAGGGAGCCCGATGCGGGGCTCGATCCCAGGACCCCGGGATCATGACCTGAGCCGAAGGCAGAGCTTAACGACTGAGCCACCCAGGCGCCCAGAAAATATCTCAAGAACTTCTGGTATCCGGTATTTTCAAATACCACTACTGTAAAGCATAACATGTTCCCAATAAAATATAGCAGAATGTAATTAGTTATATATGACCTTTGAAGGCTCATCATAGACTTACAGGTAACAATAATAGCTAACATGTATGAAGCACTCACTGCATGCCATGTACCATTTCAAGCCTTTTTTAATCCTCATGACAATCCCATAAAGTGGGTTTTATTGTTATTTTTCTCATTTTAAAGTTGAAAAAACCCTGAAGTACGAAGAGGTTAAGTAATTCGCTCTAGGGGGTTACTTAGCGCTGGCAGTGACGTGTTCAACCCAGGCGGTCTGGTTCCTGAGTGCACTTAGGCACTCGGCTCTTCTCCCTCCAATATAAACAGTATGAAAGTCCTTTAGAAAGCTCTTGTCATACATAAGGTCCACATGCTTGTTGATACGCAAAGTCTTGTACAAAACCTTATTGTATTAAAGATATTATGCTGTCAACCACTTACTAAAGACTGCTTTTCCCTCATGATTCTATTCATGCCTCAGCAAAGTTGCACGTTATTATAGGTCAGCGAACCATCAGGCACTTGCAAAATATTCACAACTGGTGGGATTATTTTTGTGATTCTGAAGAGTCTTGCATATAAATAATGATGAATTTATACCTAGTGAGGATAACTATATTTTGGTGAAAGCAAGCTATTTGATCTATTTTTAAAGAAAAAAAAACCTTTAAAATGTCAAATAATGAAATTCATCAACACTTTGTAGGTTTCTCTCTCTCTCTCTCTTTTTTTTTTTGATGAACTATAGATAAAGATAAATAATTGTATGCCATTCTCCCCCCCCACCCCTTTTTTTTCTAATCATACTTAAGGACCATGACAAACCTCTAGGACTATGGTCAGAAGGGCCACTGTATGGATAGGTGAAGTTTTGATGAGGACAGAGAACAATGTTTCTCTTTCTCTTTCTGTTTACTTTTTCTCTCAGGTCCCTTTAGATCTATATGGTAGAGTTTGAATGTTTTTTTCCTCTTTGGAACATGCTACCCATATTATACTTTGATCAAGATTGGAATGTGACTCCTGGAAAAGGAAGGTGAAGTGTGGGCTACTTAAGACTTTCTCTTTTCTGAATATCAGAAGAGAAGGATAAGAGTGAGGAACAAAGGTGAACCTAAACTCCATCCTAGCACAGCGGAGAAGGAGAATATATAAAGGTGTAAGGTAAAATTCCTTTCCAGAAATAAGTAAGGTTGAAGCTGGAATCTTCTATATCTTATTTTACTAATCCTATTTCATTATAATTCAATAAATATTTATTGAGCTTTTACTGGCTGTTAATAGAGTGAAAAAGCAGTATGCTTCTTGGTGGTAGCTAGAGTTTGCCTTGGATCAGGGTGGGTATTTCTTGATTTTAGTTCCCAGCCAAACACCATAGCACATATTCACCTGTCTGTGGAAAACCTTTGTGGGAAAATAGAATTCATACTCTTTTTGGATTTTCAGGAGTTTCCCTCCTTAATTACAACTATCTTCTTATTTCCTCCTTTTTATAAAAGCTCACATCCTAATCTGTGATTGTTACCTTCTTCTCCAAAGCTTAGGTGATAAGGTGGAGTTAAAAATATGTATTATTCACAAGATTTTCTCCTTAATTTGTTTAGAAAATATATTTTGAAGTGTACTTAGAATGGGGAAGGAGAGGAAAAAGTCATGCTCAGGAGTAGAAATGGAATATAAGGGTGCCTGGGTGGCTCAGTTAGTTAAGAGACTGCCTTCGGCTCAGGTCATGATCCTGGAGTCCCGGGATCAAGTCCCTCATCGGGCTCCCTGCTCAGCGGGGAGTCTGCTTCTCCCTCTGACCCTACCCTCTCTTGTGCTCTCTCTCTTTCACTCTCTTTCTCAAATAAATAAAATAAAATCTTAAAAAAAGGAAATGGAATATAAAATAATCCTAGAGAGACCAGAAGTAGAATTTGTTCCTGAAAAGTTGAACTGAGGGACTAGAGGTGAGCAGGAGGGCAGTGGACAAAAAGGGCCAGGCACAAAGTGGGCAAGTCCTCAATTAAGGCTTCTTAAGTGAACGAGTAAACTTGACTCTGCCACAATCCACTAAATAAGTTAGGTTGAACAAGCCCGCAAGATGCTTATTATGAGTTGTGTGTATTTATAGGTAGGTATATAAAACAATGAAGGAATTGAATTTTTATTACAGTGAATTTCTATTACATGGGATGAATCAGAGAAAGCAAATTTATGGATACAAGAGCCTCAGACAGAATATTAAGGGTATGTGAGAGTTAAGAATGAATCATTTCCAGTTATATTTGCATTGAAAAAGATTACTAATTTCCAGTAAAAGAGTGTGAAAAGAGTTCTTTACCGTATTGGATTAGTTTAAGGGTCTCTGATAACAATTAAAAAAAATCTTTCCAATACCAAGTGCATCCATTTTCATATTTCTAGAAAATTAAACCATTTTCATAACACTATGTAAAACATTATGTTGCAATATAATTGCCTTGAAAAAATTATTTTCTCCCTTAAGTTTTACATTCAGGAAAGTTTTAATTGCAAGACATTAGCTTTGGAATTTGTGCAGAGATGGTTACAGAAGACAAAGTTTGGTTTTGACTAAGATTCTTAACAGGTTCTATAAATGAACACTATGCGCCATGTCCAAATAATGCCACAGAACTTCTGATATATTTAAAAACATGGTGGGATGCTTTCCACAATGCAGTCTTTTCTGCTTTGAGTTTCGTTGTATAAATTTTAGTAACTACTCCAATAGGTAGAGCATGAAGAGTGATAAGCAAATGACTGGATCAAATAATTGCAAATTATGTTATAGTTTATTGGAAGAGAGTGATGTATTTTAGGAGTTTGTAGTAGTGGTGATTAATTAAATATAGTAGTGAGGAAAGGACTCTTAAGCATTTCAGTCAGAGAAAGCATTAGAGCAAAAACCGTCAGTTTGGTCTTTTTGAAAGAGAAGTAGAGTCATGTGGGCAGAAAACAATGAGAAAGCTATTTGACAGACCAGTAGAACAGCTAACATAGCACATTGTAGATCCCGGTGATTAGTAGGATTGTTTTCCTAAACTTAGTAGGAAGTCACTGAATGGTATTAAGCAGAGTAACATGTTAAAATCTGTGCGTGTATGTCTGTGTTCTTTAAATACCACACTGCTCTCTCTAGAAGAATGGAGAATATAAGAATTTATTTATTTATTTATTTATTTTTAAGATTTTATTTATTTATTAGAGAGAGAGACAGTGAGAGAGGGAACACAAGCAGAGGGAGTGAGAGAGGGAGAAGCAGGCTTCCCGCTGAGCAGGGAGCCCAATGTGCGCCTCGATCCCAGGACCCTGGGATCATGACCTGAGCCGAAGGCAGATGCTTAACCGACTGAGCCACCCAGGCGCCCCAAGAATTTTTTTAATTAGAAAAAACAGTGCATTCGTAATTTGTTTTGTGTTATATCTCCTAAACTCTTCCACATTCATTATTTATAGGACCCCACAAGCCTGTTAGAAGTTACACATATGTCAGAGATATGAGTTCTAGTCCACAGATAAGGAAGCTAGGTCAGAGAAGGCGAGTGAATGATCCATGGTCACTTGTTAGAATGAAGACTAGAGGGGCGCCTGGGTGGCTCATTTGTTAAGCGTCTGTCTTTGGCTCAGGTCGTGATCCCAGGGTCCTGGGATCGAGCCCCGCATCAAGCTCTCTGCTCTGCAGGAAGCCTGCGTCTCCCTCTTCTACTCCCCCTGCTTGTGTTCCCTCTCTCTCGCTGTGCCTCTCTCTGTCAAATAAATAAATAAAATCTTTAAAAAAAAAGGAATGAAGACTAGAATTTATAAATCCTGAATATCTATCTACCAAACTGTTCACTCTCATACTTCAGTTCTTTAAAATGCTTCAAAAGAACTAAAGTCTTCAGTCTCTACTTGATTAAGTATCAGCATTGCTTGAGTTTTGAAGTCTCTGTAAATTGAAAATTCGCCATTGTCCTTATCTTTTAAGCTTATAATCAATTCTAATAGAACAGAAAGGTGGATTACCAACTAAATATACAAAAATCATGCATTGAAACATAAGTTACTCAAACCTACAAATCTTACATTTTTTAGATCTGATTATTTAAATAAAAATAAATTTGAGTGAAGTTTATTTTTCTTTGATTATGATATGTTAAATAAATGAGTAAATAAACAATGTTAAGGAGGGGAAATATTTTGGGGGAAATAGAGTATAAGAATAAATGGAGGAGAAAAAAAAATGGATATAAACTAAAAGGGACCAAGATGGAAAAGCAAATGACAGAAACATTTTTCTCAAAGAACTCTTGATCCTTTCTTAGTGGGGAGGTGGTGTGGCTAGTTGATGGTGTGACCGCTGCTTTCTTTCTATTGCTTTAATCATGACCTCTAGTTCAATTTTCAAGAAGTTAAACATAACAATGTCCATTAACCTTGTAGCTTCCTCGTTCTGTAGGCCAAGTTGTAGGATGAGAACATGTGACCATATCAACTGAAACACCAAAAAATGGTGTGGGTTTAGGAGTTGGGGGAAAAAGAGGACAGGTTGGTACATCCATGACCTTCTCACTGACCTTTCTCTATCTGCTCTGGCCAATGTTTTCAAACACCCTTCCTTCCCTCCCTGTCTCTGTTCCCAGCAGCATAAAGGGACTAGAAATCACTCAAAATGACTTCTAAGCCCTCTTTTTCTAAATGGTGCTGGTATCATAGGAGCGAATTTTATAAATAACTGACAATGATGTTCTGATCACTGAGCTGCACATAGAACTCTCCACTGCCATGGTCAGAAAAGAGAAAGTCCCTGATTGTGTTGATTACTGGAGAGTTAGAAGATTGAAAAGATATAAACAGTGTCCTAGCTTATTATAACATTTGCTTTCGAATATAAGCCATACCAAATATGGTTCCCTGGCTGGATGCAGAATGGAAAGCATTTTGAAAACACCTATTTGGCATGTTTCAACAAAATATGTGCCAAAAACCCAAAAACCTTGTAAACATCTGTGGTTTCAGCGACATGATGTACTTTCATGCAGTATAATAACTAAAAAAAATCACTAAATAGAAGGTTTCTTCTTGGATAAAAAGCTTCCCTTTTTTGAAATAAAGAAAATTGTGCCAGGGCGCCTGGGTGGCTCAGTTGGTTAAGCGACTGCCTTCGGCTCAGGTCATGATCCTGGAGTCCCAGGATCGAGTCCCACATCGGGCTCCCTGCTCAGCGGGGAGTCTGCTTCTCTCTCTGACCCTCCTCCCTCTCATGCTCTCTGTCTCTCATTCTCTCTCTCACAAATAAATAAAATCTTAAGAAAAAAAAAAAGAAAAAGAAAATTGTGCCAATTTTTACTTGACAGTGAGATTTTTCAAGTTCATTATTAAGGCAAATAAAAACAAGCATTTTATTTTTTTACATTTTTCTTTTTTTTTAAAGATTTTATTTATTTATTTGTCAGGGAGAGAGCGAGCGAGAGAGAGCGAGAGAGCACAAGCCAGGGGGAACAGCAGGCAGAGGGAGAAGCAAGTTCCCTGCTAAGCCCGGAGCCCGATGTGGGACTCCTGAGCCAAAGGCAGATGCTTAACCAACTGAGACACCCAGGCATCCCTTTACATTTTTCTTTTAATCAGAACCACTGTTGTTTGTCCAGTGAACTCTCTTAGAAGTGCTTCTTATGGTAAACATTATTTTGAGAGTTATCAGTTGTTCTACACTGAATTGCAATGGTTTATACTTCCCTTTTTATGTTTTTTGACTGGTAGTTTCTTTAAAAAGTAGATGTTTATTCCTTTACTGATAACTTATGGAAAAAATAACAAAGCATATGTATGAGGAGTATATAGTTGCTAGTTGATCTTCATATCACTTACATGATTTGATCAACTGGATAGTAAACGTTAGAAAACAATACTGAAGTCTGTAAGACCATACTTTCAATGAAGTACCCAGTCATGTACCTACTGTTTTATTGGTATAATCCAGGTATATTGCTCTATCGAGGTGGTATGGGACTATTAAGAATAAAAAGTCTTCATTGGATACCTAATCATATGACAGAGATTGCCTTGTATCCTCAATATTTGCATCTCTAGAGCCTTGGGAACAACCGTCACATTGTAATTAGCAGTAAATGTTGGTGGAATGGGCAAGTGAATGGTCTAAACATTTGGGAGTAATGAAGCCGTGAGCTTGGATATCTTTGCTGCATATAGATCTAGTTGGCAGTACATAAGGGTTTTGAAAGATGGTGTTTTACAATTACTCTAGTATTCATAATATTAATGTAGCCAAGGAAGATTTTTTAAAAAGGCATCAAATTTATCTCAGTTGAGTAACATACCATTATGCTTACAATCAGGAATAGTAACATAACAAGTATTATTTAATGAGCATATACTACAGTAGACATTTTACCAAGTGATTCACATAATCTGACTGAATCTGTACAAATACTCATTTTTAAATATGATGAACTTCAAATCTCAGAAAGCTTAAATAACTTGTCTAAGGATTACAACTAACAAAGATATAAATCAGGAATCTGAACCACGTTTTATTTACTTTCACAGCCTATAGAACTTCTATCTATGCAGCTACTTCTCCTAGGAAGACAAATAGAATATTATGTATTACTTTCAGTGTCACATAAAACACTAATGGCCAACTTACCAAAGACAGGCCATGTATCAATGCACAGCAAGGAAACACTACATAGAGTTAATCAATTAAATCTCCATATATATCCAGAAACTGTCACTAGATTCCTATACTTGGGTAATACATTGTCCCCTAAACAGAATAGTGATTACAAAAGGATATGTGTCCTTTGAGAAGATAATGGGAGATTATTAGAGATAATAGAGATGGCACCAATGTGACATCAAGCTCCAGAGGAGTGAAAACAAATAATGACCTATTTAGAATTGTGATATTCATCCAAGTTTGTCAGCTCCTTGCAACTACTGGCCTTGGCATTAAGATAGTTATCACAGGAGTAGCTGTGAGTCATCCCATGCCTTTGGCACCATTCACCCGTACTCATACCCTGCTTAGAATTCCATGGAGTGCTAATGGGTAATTTCATGGTAACAGACAAGATAGAAAGAAGAATACTTCCTGGCACAAAGAACCATTGGCTATTTTTGAATTTTAAATATTGTGGCATTGACTCATTCATTTTAGAAAAATTATTTGAAAATGCATAAAATAGAAAGATCACACATATTTGTTTCCGCTCATTGATGGCCAATTTAAAAATACAAATTTGTTTTTATAAAAAAGGACATTTAACTTGATCTGGAAAAGAAATTGAATGTTGATCCTCAAAACAAAGCTTTTTGACTTTTGAGATCAAATTCAAGAATAACCTTCTAATATATAAGTATGTAAGATAGTTATAACAGAACCTGAGTGTCTAACTCAGTAAATATAGCTAAGATGTTACTACTGCTGGCATTTTATATCTGTAAATCACATGAATTGTGGTTAACTACCAGTCGATTCCATTATTAATTAAATTCATTATTTCAGCAAAATATATTTTTGCTCTTATACAATATACTATATTAATGAATATTATAATTTTAAATAACTATAGGCAAGCTTTATGAGTATTTCACATTAAACTATTGGTTAGTCATTATGAATTCTTCAATAGAATAACTTGGGGATAAATAGAAGTAAAATATTTAAAACTTGATTTTATTCTAAAGTTGTTTTTTTCCTAGAAATCTAGTGTTTCTTCTACTTTTTCGATAATTCACTTTCAAATAATTTATTTTTATTTTTTTAAGATTTTATTTATTTATTTGAGAGAGAGCGAGCGCAAGCAGAGGTAGGGGGGCAGAGGGAGAGGGAGAAGCAGACTCCCCACGGAGCAGGGAGCCCAACATGGGGCTTGATCCCAGGACCCTGAGATCATGACCTGAGCCAAAGGCAGATGCTTAACTGACTGAGGCACCCAGGTGCCCCATTTTCAAATCATTTAAAGGACCAGTCTTAAGCTGTGATGCACATTAAACCATCTAATTTTCTGAATCGAGTGCCAGAAAATGTAATCAAATATGAATTAGTTTATTTTGGATCACATTTTCACCAGTGTAAACACCTCACATATTTATAGGATCATATAAATCCTGGATCTGTTTGAGTCTTTAAAAATTGATTTAACTGATTTAGTATTACTTTTAAAGGTATTACTGAAACTTTTGTCCCCATGATAAGATATTATGAAGATCTGGTGTACATAAGCTGAATTTTTTTTTATCAGAACTAGATACATTAAGCTAATTTTGTAATCATTTGCATTTTTCAATAATTTATATGAAGTAAAAATAACATACTTTTGGAAATCTTTTTCATAAAAGTGTCTTAATGGGGTGATAGTATAAAGATAATTTCTACCAGACTAGGGATATAGCTAAACAAAAATAAACTGCAGTGGGAAAGAATCTTTTTTTTTTTTTTTTTGGAAATCCATGCATGTTGTGTATATGACTTTAACTCAATATTTTTAATATATAAAGGTTTCAAATCATTTCCAGCTCAAATGATTTTTGTTTTCTACAAAGCTTTCCCTTGAAGTGATGTTGCAAGAATTTGCCGTCAAGGCCTGTTAGTGAACACTAGTTCTCACAGCAAACTCGAGTGAGGGCATGCTGAGGGCTGGTGCCAGGGATGAGGGCTTGCTTGTGTGGGATTTTTTTCACCCCATCTTCTTCCTTAGAATAGTGAGATAGTAAGTTCTAGCCTTGATACCAAATTTAATAACCTCTAAGATAACCCCATGAGTAGAGTGAGTTTTTATTCATACTCAGGATTGGGTGATAGAGATGGACCCTGCAAGAGTATGAATTTGCTTAGACTCAGTTTTGGGATTTAGAGAAACTTCCTTTGTTCCGGGGGAATGGCGTTTTTTTCTTAAGCTTTCCATTAGGCCCGTGGAACTTAGAATTTTGGTGGGTATAAAGTTATCATTAAAGGGGAGTTCTTTAAATATTCTGCATCATGTGTGAGTGTTTGGGATGAAAGAATGTGGTAGGAGTTGAAAAATTAAAAAGGCCTCACCAACAAAGTCAGTGTCTTAAGGGAGGGTGGGCTGGCCTCATTCACTCAAAGAGCTTTTGTCTAAATACCCTCCTTTAGAGGAAGTAGGGGTTCCCATCCCATAGGTTTGTATTCTCCCTCATTTACAAAAATGTTCACTTTAATTATTAAAACACCTACGTCCTCACCCACTTTAGATTTCCAGGCAGCCAGTGGTGGTATTATCATAATTGTTTTTATTATATTATCATTAACCATTCTTTTTAGTTGCTGGTGCTAGCTTGAAAGTCTCCATGTTGTGTGTCTCATCAGGGTTCACCTTTATAGAAGTGATGCTTTCCCCTTCAGAGCATCCATATTAGATGTCCTTCTGGAGAAAAGCCCAACAGTTTGGTACTATTTTCATTTGAAGAGATAGAGGTTAGCTTTTATTTTTCTGAACTCTTTGGAACTTGTCTTCTATAATTTGAATGTGACGTTTTGATCTCACTTTCCCAGGTGCCTCCTTCATGGTTATTTTTCCTGCTTTTCCTCATTCTCTAAGTTGACAAAGACATAAACATACAAATTCTGTAACTATGAGGTTTGAATTTAAAAAATCAGGCATCATTCTCATATTTGTAGCAGAGGGGAATACATATAAGGAATGCGTCGTGAAGGTGTTTGGCAGAGCCAGAGAGGAAAAAGAACAGGTGTTGTCCTAAAATTAGGAAGCTGGTGATGCCATTGTTCTGGAGGCTACCGGTGCATTGCCCAGCCCTCACTGCTACTGGGATAGCTAGCTCCTGTCCATGACGGACCCCAGTGCTTCTCCTTCGTCCTGCCTTTGTATCTACCTCTAGTGTCTCCTCTTGGGAGAAAGCAAGAGAAAAATGACTGGCAAAGGAGTCAGACAAATGCAATTTTCAGGATAAGACAAAAAAACCCCCAAAACAAACAAACAAAAACCACAGCATTAGAGAGTAGAATATAGAAGGGCAGATATGAGGCCAAGAAAGATAATTCATTTCCTTTACTGATTAAAAGTAGACCTTCAGAGGGGCGCCTGGGTGGCTCAGTTGGTTAAGCGACTGCCTTCGGCTCAGGTCATGATCCTGGAGTCCCTGGATCGAGTCCCGCATCGGGCTCCCTGCTCAGCAAGGAGCCTGCTTCTCCCTCTGACCCTCCCCCCTCTCATGTGCTCTCTCTCTCTCATTCTCTCTGTCTCAAATAAATAAATAAAAAAAAAAAATCTTTAAAAGTAGACCTTCAGAGATGCCTGGGTGGTTCATTCGGTTAAGCGTCTACCTTCAGCTCAGGTCATGATCCCAGGGTCCTGGGATCGAGTCCCGCATCAGGCTCCTTGCTCAGCAGGGATCCTGCTTCTCCCTCTGCCTCTGCTGTTCCCCCTGCTTGTGCTCGCTCTCTGTCTCTCTGACAAATAAATAAATAAAATCTTTAAAAAAAGTAAACCTTCAATAGCACTTCTAACCTTTATGATTCTCCACCTTCTGATAACTATCTTCTTCATTTGATTTTGTTTATACCACTTTATTGTCTGTACCACCCATAAGGTGTTTATCACTATCCGTGTTATATGCAGTGCCCTTTTGGGTGTGACAATGCATTGTGCATTAGGTGAGAGCTTTTTGTGATACCAGGCATATAAAACAAAGATTAGTGAATACTGACATTTAGTGCAAATAACATATTTAACTCTACGGGTTAATACACATGATCCTCTCCTAAGAAATGTAGAACATTGCGCTTTTTTTTTAACTACTTGGCACAGCAATGTTGGTTAGCCCTCTCCTGGCGGTTTATGGCATATGCCGGCAACTGCCATAGTAGAATGTTCTCTGAATGGCTCACCATGTTGCAGACAAAACGTTAGCAGGTGAAGTCTTTCCTATCAATTTAGTTCATCAACTGGTATGATGCAATTGAGAATCTATGTGATGAAATTTTGGCAGTGCCATTGTTGGAGCTGCTTTGACCTTTAAAGTACAAAATTGTTATCATTCGATGTTTCTAATGTTTCATCGCCACTTTACTCACAAACGAGCCCTGCCACATATCGAATGCTCATTATAGGCCCGACCTACACAGCCTTTTTACATGTGATGTGTTAAGGCTACTTGCATGCAGTGTGATATTTAATCATCACAGAAAACTTGCAGGTTGAGTGTTATCCTGTTTTACGGATGAATTTAAATAACATTTCTCTGGTGACGTAGGTAGTGGAGTAGATACTCAGACCCAAGTTTGCCTAACTTTAGGTGCATTGTCTTGGGACTGTACCATGCCAGAGGAGAGATCAGCTACTGATTCTTAACCGATTAATTCTCACTAATCACTACCTTTGTCATCTTACCTTTTTTCTCTTACCCTTAAATTAATAAAAGCAGTGCTGTCTTAGAGTTCTTCATATCTCCTTAGCCCTGATCACAGTGTCCCTTAACCATACAATGATTCATAGCTGGAATGAATGAATGGTTTCAGCAGTTCTTCAAAAAAACAGCTTTCTTTGTTTTTTCTTTTTAGAGATTGATTGATTGATTTTTTAGAGAGAAAGCAAGTGCATGGGGTGGAGGGGCAGAGGGAGAGGGAGAGAGAGAATCCCAAGCAAATGATGCACTGAGTGCAGAGCCCTATGTGGGGCTTGATCTCACAACCCTGAGATCATGACCTGAATGGAAATCAAGTGTCCCAACACTTAACCGACTGAGCCACCCGAGTGCCCCCCTACAAAAACAACTTTCTAAAGTGACTTGTTTGTTTATATAACTTTAGTTTTATGATTAGCAAGATTTGTTATCTTGGAGGCTGAGATAAAGCCTTGCTTTACAAAATTTCAAAAGCTAAGAAACTATAAGAATCTAGTTTTAAGTTACATGACAGAATTATGTTTCTTTGTTCCTTTTTTGCCTCCCCCCCCCCACCCCATACATGGAACATATGATGCTATCCATAGTCACTAGTGTGGCTGCAAGTCTTTGCATGAATGTCCCAGAGTTGAGGAGACTCTTGCATCCAAGCTACATGGACGAAGTCACACCTAGCAAAGATAGCTTAGAGGCACAACAACGACAGCCATCATGTATTTGTTGTGTTGTTTTGTTTTGTTTTGTTTTGTTTTTTGTTGGATGCTTTGGGCACATTCTCAAACCAAGTTCCTTCCACAACGCATGAAAAGAAATCAACATGGCTTCAAAATCACTGGACTTCTATCTAACAATTTGCAGTTAGTAACTAGTATTTATTATTCTTCCGAGACCACTGGGTGTTTTGGGAGGTGGCTTTTGATTTGTGAATGTCCTTAAATGAAAGGAGGACAGTGTTTGTGCCGCTGCGGACCGTTTTAGCAACTCTGGGAGTAAAACTGTAACAGAGAAGTAAAAAGAAGAGACGTCCTTTAGCTTAGCACAATTATATGGTAACCATATTTGATATTAATGTTTTTCTTTTCCCAAGTCGTGGATTTCATGTGACAATTAAAGTTTGCTCCATTCGGTCAGCAGGAAAACATTCTTTTTATCTGGAAGATGTTAAGTGTAAAACTGCTAATATTTTCCGGAATGATTTTCAAGCTATCTAAATATGGGCTTGTGCATCTAAATCACTCCTCCGCACATACATAAATAAAGGCTCTTTGCTATATTTATTTCTTGGTACTGGCTATTACAAGTTGTAAATGAGACTTTAAACTGTTGATTCATCTGCAGATTTCTCATCAGTACTCAAATCAGTTGTTTTCCTATTTCACTTCCTTAATTATTGATGATGTCACTGAAGCAGGAATTGCGCATCTATCGTAATGGTGAGGAAGGGAGAGAGAAACAGTTGGGGAAGAGAAGGAAGGAGAGAAGGAGGAACAGGAAAATGTGCGAGGAAGGAAGAAGAGGGGAGGAGGAAAAGGAAGAGGGGGGAAGAAGAGGAAGGAAAGTTAGAAGAGAAGGAAGGTGAGGAAGAGCATAAGAATCACCAAAGTGTGTCCCCTGTACTTCAAAGACATTATTAGCTCATTAGATGAGATTGGGAAAAAAACAAAACAAAACAAAAGGCACAGAAAAGAAGGAGAAGGTGGATGGTACTGAAATTCAAAACAGAGAAATATACTTGAGCCCAAAGTGAGATTAAATTAAAATAGCAGATAAATAAGCTTTCTATAAAAATCTGAGGAATGGACATATTTTTAAAAAGATTTTGTTTATTTCTTTGGGGGCGGAGGGGCAGAAGGAGAGGGAGAGAATCTCAAGCAGTGAGAGTGCAGAGCCTGGACATATTTTTTTTAAATGGTAGCTGGCATTTGACAAATAATTCATATGTAGAGAACTGGCTTAGTTGGTTTTGTTTAAAAAATGATTTAAATTTCATCTTTCGTTTTTGATAGGGGTATTTCATTTTTTTTTTTAATTTTTTTATTGTTAATCACTGTACATTACATTATTAGTTTTAGATGTAGGGTTCCATGATTCATTGTGCATAACACCCAGTGCTCCATGCAGAATGTGCCCTCTTTAATACCCATCACCAGGCTAACCCATCCTCCCACCCCCCTCCGATAGGGGTATTTCTAAATGTTATATTTTAAGCTGCAAAAAGACTAAATAGATACGTCATAAGACTAGAGATACATCACATCTTTCAGTAGGCCCATAGTGATTTAACACATTAGCTTAGGGCTAATGTAAATTACAAGCTTGTTTCACATATTAAGAAAAGCTCACTTACCTAATATTACTTTTTTAAAAAAGGGACTTCAAGAAAAGTTTTGACTAACAGAGAAAAAAACCACAAAAACATACTGAACAAACCCAAATCTTGGTAAATTAGATAATAGAGCTTTTATTTTCCTTTTCCTTCCTTTTTAATTTTTTTTAGTTCTAATTTTGGTTTCTAAGTTTATACATATAACATGTAATTCATCTCTCAAACATCTGTGCATATAAATAGCGAGGCGTACTTTTAACTTCATGAATATATGATTCCTTGAATGTTCTAATTCAGCTCTTCATCTGTACTCTCTTCGTCAACGACTACTTATGAAACTCAAAGACAAATCTTGAGTGCTACCTTGAAAGGAGAAAATTTGACTTGTGCTCAACCTCATTTTAATTTTGACAACCTAATTGAACCACATGAAAGTGAGAACAAAATGAGCAGCACTTCTGTGTGCTTTTATTAGATTGAAGCTTTTATGGAACTTGTTTGCACTTGTAAACCTTTTCACATCTGAACTTTTTTTCACCTGTAAACCTTCCAAAATCAAATTGGTCAGCGAATTCTGTTCAGATTCAGCTAATGTTCAGCCTGATAGAATTGAATTGTTTTAACTCTTTATTCTGGTATCATAGTGATCATATACCTTTTCATTTCACATTTCACCTCTTTCTTTGAAAATACTGTAAGCTAGTAGCATGTAAATTGTAGTTATATATGATGGGTGGATAGGCTTTGATAGGTTGGATTTTTAATTTTATTTATATGAAAATATTGATGACTTCATGATCACAAGTCTATTTCATCAAAACTGTGTCTGTCTGAAGTGCCGCCTGAAGGCTGGTGGTTAGAGTGTGGTGAGCTCAGGGGCCCGTGGCAAGATGCTGACACATTGCTCCGACAGGATCACATGGTTCTGAGTCTGACCCTGAGGTCCATAGGCCTAGAATTTGGATGTTTCCCTTGTACTCAGGTATCAGTCTTCTAGGGACTGACTGGCATGTGATCTCTTAGGTAGGTGGCTTGTAATTGATAGTGAGAAAGATGACTTATGAGGAATTAGGCCCTCAGGTCTGCTTAATAGCCCATTATTTGCAAGTTTGCATACCTTTCCAGTCAGCAATTTTTAAGTTAAATTTACTTATTTTATTTTATTTTTTCCAGTATAGTTAACATACAGTGTTATATTAGTTTCAGGTGTACGATATAGTGATTCAACAACTCCATATATCACCCAGTGCTCACTATGGAATTAAATTTAAATAGCTAGTGTCATCAAATCATGATAGAAAGATTTGCACAAAGCCACTATAGCGTTAAACTCTAGAGTCTTAAGACCTGAGAAGATTATTCTCTGGTCAGAGCTAAACACCTCTTGCAAATACATGCTCTTCTGTCCCCGTCTTTTCTACTTCTTTCTCATTTGCACACTAAATATGGGTCAGCAGGGAAACTTGCTTTCTAAGATACTTTAAGGACCAGGCTGATATAAATTCTTTTTAATATAAGCTTCCAAAATAATTTCAGCAAGGATAAAGGATTGCTACCCTGACAACTAAATGCCTTTGCCCAGAAGTGACACATGGCTTCCATCTCTGTTTCATTAGTCAGATAAAAGCATATAATCTCACCTAATTTTAACAAGGGCAACAAAATGTGGTCATATCAAAGATGTGGCAGGAGAATCAGAATATTTATAACATTGAAACCGAAACCGAAATCCAAGCAGATCTTTAGAATGTTAAATGATTACATTGCATCTTTAGCCTCAAAAAAACAAAAGAGGATTTACAGGCCTGATAAGGTAATTAATTGTGCAATGGGGGCTTCTGAGCATCAGTTGACCAGAGAATGTGATTTTATGTAGGTCAAGATTACAAAGGTAAAGTAGATTAAAAATGAACACTGATTTACTTAGAAATTTTATTTTTGACTAGTAATACATTCATATGGTTAAAATATAAAAATGAGATGAAAAAGACATGCATTAGTAAGTTTCATTTTTACTTGGTCCCTGTCTACCTTATTCCTCACCCTGTCTCCACAGGTAGCCATTCTTATTAGTTTTTTGTTATCCTTCCAGTATATGTTTCTGCAAATATCTTTACATTTTTTATATTATAAATATCTCTTCTTTTCTTACACTAAATATAGCATACTACGTTCAGTCTACCTTGCTCTTTTCACTTCATAACATATTTTAGAGATTTTTCCATATAACAACATAGAAACTTCATTCCCTTTTAAAGATGTATAGTGTTCCATAGAGTGAATATTCCATACAGGGCACTTTGTTCACCATCGTAATCTTATGAACTTCATTTCTTGTATGTGTGGACAGTACTTGAGGGATAAATACCTTGAAGAGAAATTGCTGTGTAAAAGGGCAAATGGATTTTTACATATAATACTATTTCCAAGTTGCTCTCCAAGGATGAGGAATTCTCCATAAACATTTTTTTTTTGTATTTTCAAAGTTTTATTTAAATTCCAGTTAGTTAACATATAGTATAATATTAGTTTCAGGGGTAGAATTTAGTGATTTTTCACTTACATATAACACCCAGTGCTCATCACAAGTGCCCTCCTTAATCCCCATCACACAATTAACCCATTCCCCTGCCCACCTCCCCTCCAGCAACCCTCAGTTTGTTATCTATAGCAAAGAGACTGTTTTACAGTTTGCCTCTCTCTTTTTTTCCTTTCCCCTATGTTCATCTGTTTTGCCTCAAATTCCACATGTGAGTGAAATCTTATGGTATTTGCCTTTTTTTGACTGACTTATTTTGCTAAGAATAATGCATTCAAGCTCCATCCACATCATTTCATTATTTTTAATGGCCAAGTAATATTCCATTATATATATATTTATATAGGCACACCACTTCTCTATCCATTCATCAGTTGATGGACGTTTGGGCTCTCTCCGTAGTTTGGCTATTGTTGATAATGCTGCTATAAACATCAGGGTGCATGTGTCCCTTCGAATCAGTATTTATGTATCCTTTGGGTAAGTACCTAGTGGTGCAATTGCTGGATCATACGATAGTTTTATTTTTCACTTTTTGAGGAACCTCCATATTCTTTTTCAGAGTGGATGCACTAGTTTGCTTTCCCACCAATGGTGTAAAAAGAGGGTTTCCCTTTCTTTTTTAAGGTTTATTTATTTATTTGAGAGAGAGAGAGAGTGTGTGAGACAGAGAGCATAAGTGGGGGGGAGGGGTAGAGGGAGAGGGAGAAATTCCAAGCAGACTCCCCACTGAGTGCAGAGTTCTATGTAGGGCTCGGTCTCACAACCCTGAGATCATGACTTGAACTGAAATCAAGAGCTGGACGCCTAACAGACTGAGCCACCTAGGCGCCCAAGGATTCCCCTTTCTCTGCATCTTTGAGAACATCTATTGTTTCTTGTTTTGTTAATTTTAGCCATTCTGACAGGTGTGAGGTGATATCTCATTGTAGTTTCAATTTGTTATTTCCCTGATGATGAGTGATATTGAGCACCTTTTCATGTGTCTGTTGGCCTTCTGTATGTCTTCTTTGGAAAATTGTCTATTCATGTCTTCTGGCTGTTTCTTAACTGGATGGTTTGTTTTTTTGGGCGTTGAGTTTTATAAGTTCTTTATATATTTTGGATACTAACCTTTTATCAGATATGTCATTTGCAAATGTCTTCTTCTATTCTGAAGGTTGCTTTTAGTTTTGTTGTTTCCTTCGCTGAGCAGAAGCTTTTTACTTTGATAGAGTGCCAATAGTTCATTTTTGCTTTTGTGTCCCTTGCTTCCAGAGACGTGTCTAGTAAGAAGTTGCTATGGCCGGGGCGCCTGGGTGGCTCAGTTGGTTAAGCAACTGCCTTCGGCTCAGGTCATGATCCTGGAGTCCCGGGATCGAGTCCCGCATCGGACTCCCTGCTCAGCGGGGAGTCTGCTTCTCCCTCTGATCCTCCCCCTTTCATGCTCTCTGTCTCCCATTCTCTCTCTCAGATAAATAAATAAAAAATCTTTAAAAAAAAAAAAAAAAAAAAAAAAAAGAAGTTGCTATGGCCAATGTCAAAGCGGTTGCTGCCTGTGTTCTCTTCTAGGATTTTGATGGTTTCCTATCTCACATTAGGTCTTGCATCCATTTTGAGTTTATTTTTGTGTATAGTATAAAAATGTGGTCCAGTTTCATTCTTTGCATCAAAGTGTCTTGGAATGCTTTTTAATTTTTGTTAGCATGATACTTTAGAACTATCAGTTTCATCAGAAATCAGTTGATGGGCAATTCCTTTCCACTCCACTGACAACGTGGTACTGAATATGAAGTTAACTTCCACCCTCCCTCAAGATTCTACCATTGCTCAGGCGAATATGCGGGGATAGTATAACCTCTTCTCACGACTCTATTAAGGAATGCACATCACTCATTTCCTTGTAGTTTGACATAAATCTCGGTGACCCCAGAGCAGCAGAGAACAAGATGCTGGTACCAGCCTGGACTTGGTAGAAGAAATATAAGTGAGGAGGTATTCTTCCTCCCTTTTTTTGCCTCCCTCACAAATACCACTTTTCCTTTCTCTGAGCTAGGCTTGCAAATAAAATTGATAAAACAGTTTTGTAAGAAGTTTCTGCTATGATGAATGTAAATGTTTTTGAAATGCTGTCATTCATACATGTCAGAATTCTAGTAAATTTTGGTGTTGGATGCCATCAAGATGTAACTTACTGGCCTACCAAACTGCTTGGTTTTGAAATTATGGGCAGCTATAGTTCTGACAACATTAAAATCTTGACTTTTCCTTTAAGCGTTGAAGCACCATTTAGAGCCTCAAAAGCAACCACTGTTTTTCCTCTTCATTATCTCTGTTCTCAGATTTCCCTTTGTCATTTCACCTGCCTCCCAAGGAATGGCAGGCTCTCAGCTCCATGGCTATGAGGGCAGAACTAGTTGAGGCATGCCCACAGGTCTCTGGCCCAGCACCCAAGGCCATTCCACCACAGTTGTCTTGTCAGCCTTTGATGGAGCTGAGAGGACTGTTTCTTATCATGTTAGCCAGTGCTAGAGGCAAAAGAAGCCCTCAGCCTTCTGGTATCTCTTCTTTGGGATAAACACATTAAGGGAGATTCTTCCAGGGGATTTGTTGCCCAAAAGTGGATGGGCGAGGAAAATAAACATTGTTATTGTTCTTTCTTTGTACTTCACTGAGAGAACTGATTTCTGATTTCTATTCTCTAGTACTGAAATTAATGTTAATAAATGATGACTTTGGTCCTGTTTTACCTTCTTTCAAAGCATATGCTTAATTACTGATTCTCAAAACTATCAAAGAGGACCATCTTTCCTTCCATTATTTACAGAATAAGCCCATCTTCAGGCCTAGCCCGCTAATAAAAAAGATGCATGGACCTTATACTCTTATTTTCTGTGTGTAGTGCTTCTGAAACTTTTTGGTCCCCCCCATGCAATGCTGAGTGAGTGGCTGATGTTTAAAAATAACTATCCTCAAGTGACTAATCCATACTATTTGAAATAGTCAAGAAAATTCAAGTCAATTTTGTGTGAATTCAACCCATTAAATAATTGTCATTCCCTAAGTTTTTACATCACAAAAGTTGGAAATTATCATAAAATGATAATGGGAGTCCTTGGAGTTAGTTGTAGTTTTATTTAGTTTTCATAGATGCAAATTAAGGATGGATTTGATTTTTTTTCCAGCTGTGATGTTTTTAAGAGTTAAAACATCTGCGCTTGTCAACCCTGCCTCCCCTGCCTTTGTGTTCAGTGGCCCTTTACAGCATCTTTTCCACTGAACTCCTGCTCCCTCCAGCGCATGTCCTCCACATACTAAGTCAGGGAACAGAAACACTCACCATGCTGGAGTGGCAGGGGGTGTGGGGGTGGGAGCACACAGCGGATGTGTGAACAAGGTCTGCTGAAACACCTTAAAGCTCAATTCAAAAGCAGGTAATACGTGAAGACAGTGATAGTGATCTCTGATTCTTGCTAATTATGTAGTTTGATGTTTAGTGTGCATAATCTGTACTATTAACTTTTCCTTCCCTTCTGCTTTATGAGTGTAAAAGAAATATTTTTCAGTTCAGAAGTAGTTTTAATATAGAATAGTTACATTAAATCTATTTGAGTCATAAAGATGCACATTTTATTGACACAGTTGTGCTGGAAAATAGTAAGAAACATAAAGGTAAAAATAAAATTCTTACTACCTTGAGCTGTTTTTGTTGTTTTTCTTTCAATTATCATGTGATATGTATACGCATCACTTATTTGAAATCTTATTTGTCAGAATATTTTCTTGTCATTTTATAAAAATCACTTGATGCTTTTAAAACATTGTAGAGATGAATTACAATTTACTATTTATTTATTTATTTTTATTTACTTTTATTTTTTTTAGAGAGTGAGAGAGCACCCACGCCAGCAGGGGAGGGGAGGGGCAGAGGGAGAGAGATTGAATCCCAAGCAGGCTCCATGCCCAGCACAGAGCCCAACATGGGGCTCGATCCCACCACCCTAAGATCATGACCGAGCTGAAATCAAGAATCGGATGCCTAACCAACTAAGCCACCCAGGCATCCCCAATTTATTGAGTATTAAAAGCCATAACTTTAAAAATATTAAGTAGCAATTCAAAAAAAACCCAAAAACCCGTGGAATTCCTAGCTATTTCCTTAAAATAGTTCATTGTATATGGAATTACTTGTTCAAAGAATAATGTATTGATTTTGATAGATATTATTAAATTATCCCCTTCAAAGAGCTTACTAAACTCCAGTAGTAAAATACTAGTTTATATTTCACTGTATCCTTGATATCATTGAGATACATACAGGTTATATTGAAAATAATCACTAACTGGTGTGACATGGGTGCTGGACAATGAGAACTGACTTTGGCCATCAACAATGTACATTTTTCCTGTCTCTATCTTTCCATATACTTACCACAAAAATATATTATTTTAATTTAACTTCTTTGGTTTCTGATGGTGTTGAGCACTATTTCACATGTGTTACTTATTTTTCTTCCATGAAGAAGTGTCATGGGAATACAACTTTAAGGGGGAAAAAAAAGAAAGTTAACCTTTCAAATAGTTACTATCTTTGGAAAATACAAAGTAAATACCAAAGCATCACATTTTCCTCATTTGACTTACACTTTTTCTCTCTTCATTTCCTATTTTCTATTGCCAACTTACTTATATTTTAAGAAGCCAGGAGGGATATTGTGACCTCATTATGTGGTTTGGTGCTTGGGGAGATTCTGAACTAGGTAATCAAGACATGAAGTATTGAATTCTGGGTTACTAAGAGGCACAGTAGAAGGTAACATGAAGATCAGTAAAAATCCCATTTTTAGCACAATTTTTGTAGTGTTAATTTTGAAAGAGCAATGCTTATTTATTTTGGTTCAATCTGTATTAACTATTATAGAAAATTATTGCACAGAACATTTGCAATTTCAAAATCATAAATTTCATATTTTTATTATCTCTATTAAAGTAAAATATTACTAGGATTGTTACTTGTAAAATTGCTGTCTACATGGTTCCGGGCGAAAAAGATTGTAAATATGTATATAAATGACATGCATTAGATATTAATGTATTCTAAGTCATTTATTTTTGCTCATGGAAAATTTTTTAAAGTAATAAATTATATTTTAGACAAGCCACAGCTCCAAGAAAAAAAATGATGACATTTTAAATATTCGAGATAGGAAAACATGCAAAATTGTTGAAGGCCATGCTGTGGTTTATTGGGAAGTAATAGCATACTTTCTATGTGCTGATTATACATGAAAAATGTGCTAAAATAGGAAGCTTAGGCAGTTTGTTACTTTTCAAGCTTACCACAGGAATTGATTGTTCCTGAACAAGATTACAGGTTCAATTATGAAAACTGATACTTGCTACTCACAAAAATAACTGGGAAATAATGAAATTGTCAGACTAATTTCATAGAACATTTTGAGAGAACAAACCAATGTATCCTTCCATTACTTACTCATTCCACATAAACTGTGGGTTTATCATGTTTGGTGGGAAGAGATTTCAAATGAGAGTTGGAATTTTTCCTTATCAGTATTGAGGTCTTTATTATGTCCTATAAATGATCTGTAGCTCCATTTCCTGATCTTTAAAGTCACTTACGTCTTACAGTAGTTTTAGATTACAATGCACTGGTCATTTTTACCTACTGATCTCTTCTTTTTATCAAGAGCCATTTATATAGATCATAAAAAAGAAAAAGAAAAAGCAATTGAGAAATGGTAATTTCTCAAAGTTAAAACTATCAAAATATTATGATCCTAAATATATGATTGCCTATAAATAAAATTTAAAAAATGAAAACTTGTATAACAAAAAATAGCCCAAAGACATGGATGGGCCTTTCACATAGTAGAATAAAAATAATGAATAAAATGAAACAGATTCAGTGTAATTATTAATAATAATGAGATAAAAGCAACTAAATGAAATTAAAACTACTCTGAGAATAACTTTTTACACCTACTAAATTGATGAATATTTGAAGTCTTACAATACCTGGTGTTGGTAAAGATATGAAATATTGGAAGAGCTTACACATTGCTGATAGAGCTGTAAATTTGTATAATACTTTGGAAAACAATTTGGTATTATCTATTAAGTTTAAAGATGCAAATATGACCCAGAAATTTCTCTAAAGCATTCTCTGCAAAAGTTCTTTTAAGAATCAAAATCTAGAAATGACTAAATTTCTCATTGAGAAATGATTTAGTACATAAAGTGTATATTCATACAGTATTGTATGGAATGCCATATATATGGTATATATATAATATGAATTATATATATTATTATATAGTGTATACATATATAATCTCAACATGGATAAATCTCATTGACAACTTTTGGGTAAAAAGGAAGTTCTGGATGACTACACTTGAGTTTATTTATACAAATTTTAAAGGTATGAAAAATAAATATAATATTTTAGGACATGTTCATCTGTAGTAAAACTACTGAGAAAGTAATGATAAATACAAATAATAGGACTTTTAAAAATCTGGATATAAGGGAGAGGATAATATTAGAATCTGTTGATGTTTAATTTATTAAGCTGGGCAGTGTTTTATTCCACTTTATATTTTATATGTCATAAATACTATTTTGTATGTTTGAAGTATTGTATAATGCATTTGAACAAAATAACCTAAGATTCTTCTTTAGAACTCTGCTAATTTCACAGATTAATTTCCACATAAACTTTAGTATTATTTTGGTGAGTTAAAAATATTCCTGTTGGGATTTAATTGAAAGCAATTGAACATTATAATACACTAAAAAAAACCCAACACCTTGTTTTTAAAAGCAGTGGATGCCGTCTAATTTTTCATATTTCTTTTTATGTTCATCAGGGGAGTCTTAAACTTTTCTTCAGATATATTCTGCACAGTTCTGTTAAGCTTTTTCCTAAGAAGTTGTATTTCTTATTTTAAGTGGAATCCTCTTACTTGTTTCAAACAGAAAGGCTTTACATTTGGATCTATTAGTCTACTAAGCCATTAATTTGGATTCTCTTAGTCTTTTCTCTATTCTTTTTTTTTCCATTCAGTTCATGACTGGTAATCGTATCATTTCTCATTAATGCTAATTTTAAGGAGGAAGATTTACTTATTTTGACAACAGCTACCTAATGAGATGGCAGCGGTTTTGCCACTGGGGAGACTGAGGGGATGAGACCCCGTGAGCATACGGTATAGAAGAGTCATATTTGAAGGAAGAATTAGAGTAGATGACATAGATTTAAAGTCTGAGATTCGATGGTTATAATCCTACCCAGAAATAAAATCTTCAGACACTTTCTTAAGTAACACTTCCTTTCCTCTCTCACATAGAAAAATGAGTGTGACACCTGAACTATGTGTTTACTTTTAGTATTTTATGTAACTGTCCTATCTCATAAATAAAAGTGAAAATAAAAAGCCCTGTAATAAAATGTACAGTTGCACAAAAACTGCACATTTCCTCCATTTGTTAGGTGAAAGTGGTCAAGGTCAAGATTATCCTTAGTGCCATGACAAAGGAGAAAAGCACCTAATTATTTCAGGATAATCAGAAGATATCTCTAAAAACTAAATGCTGCAAAACCCATTATACATCTTACCAAGACAACTGAATATAAGGTGTTAGAAAGTAAATTCTTCAAAATGGAATTTTTAGGCAAACAGTGAAATATAGAACATTTCCATTTTAAATATAAAATAGAAATGATTGAACGCCTGTATTTTATTCAGTAGTCTCTATGTTTTACATACTAAGCCCATTAAAATGCAATAAAAATAGATACCATGCTATTGAGGAATTTGATCAGTATCATACTCTTTAACTTTGAAAGAATACTTTATTTCTTTGTACTTGTTGCTGCAATATATGTAAAGAAATAGTGCTAATTGTAAATAAGGACCACCATATTGTGCAGTTCCCTCTTTCACTGAGGGAGATTCAGTAAATGCTTATGACTTTATTGTCTCGTGAAATCTGTCTGAACACTTATTTTTTCTTTGAGATAACACTGGTTCCTCTTGGATGACTTCACACCTAATTTGTAGTAAATTGCATCATCATATTATGTCAATATTACTGCCAAAATGTGATGGGCCAATGGAAAATCAAAATAGAAGAGTAAATGAAAAAAGAAGTCAAGAAATATGGCTTCCCAGGCCTACTCCTAGCTGTGGTCCCTAAGAGTTGCTCTGGGGACAAGAGAGCACATTGGACAAACTTTCATCTTCAAGTTTGAAGAACCTCCAAGTTCTACTCATAAGCTCTGATTTTAATAAATATAATGCTGCCATTTAGAATTATAAATGCATATATGCACCCATTAACATTGCCATAATTTTGATTCTTTTGATTTTAAGAGTAATTCAGACACAAAATGCACTTTTAAGAAAACACATGCTTGCTTAAATAGATGAATAGCAATTGCTTTAACAGCTTTATTTGAATTGTTGAGAGCAACTATCTTGAATTTATTTTAATCTGAGCAGAAAAACCATTATGATTTGGTAAAGGCTCTATAGCTCTGAACACTAACCGGAGGTAGCTTTTGGGTCACAGGGAAAGAGTTTCTACAGCAGTACATTAGGATATCTTTGGCCTAAGCAAGTTTCCAAAGGATAAAGGCCAACTTCTTCATTGTGTGCTTGGACTTAAAACATTACCTCTTTGCCAATCATTTGGGAGTCATTGAAATAATAACTTAAACCAATTAATCATTCCTTTAAAATATTCTAAAATTAGATTCACATCTTGTTTCAAATACATTTAACTCTGTGGTGTATGTATTCTGTATTCTTGGAAAATTATTAGGAAATCATTTCATCTCTAAAATTGCAGATGTATGGCTGAGTAAAATTTCACACCCTAATGACCTTGAAACAGGAATTCTTACAGCTAAAGCTAAGAATTTTTCCACTGCCTTTTTTTTTTTTTTAAGATTTTATTTATTCATTTGAGAGAGAGAGAGAGCAGGAGTGCAGGGGGAGGGAGAGGGACAAGTAGACTCCATGCCTAGTGCGGAGGAGCCTGACGTGGAGTTCCATCCCAGGACTCTGAGACCATGACCTGAGTCGAAACCAAGAGCCAGATTCTCAAGCGACCGAGCCACTCAGGTGTTCCTCCATTTGTGCTTTTGACTGCAAAAATCCTAGGTCATTACTTTCCCCAGCACCACTGTTACGATTTTGCAAAGTGAAAGAAACTATAGAAGGTGAAAACGTGTGGAGGAAACTTTAACAGTGACAATATTGCTACACAAGTTTTAAAAGCCCTTAATAAGTTGTTATTGAGCCCACACACATAGACCAGTGACACCTTGCCAATGGAGGATGGGGGTGGGGAAAATGGTTTCCATTGGATTCCAGTGAATTCTCTGTTATTTTTAAAGTTGTTTACCAGGTTTTAGACTTCTTCCTGCTCTGATATTATTAATTTCTTAAACTTTTTTGTTGTTGTTATTTAAACAATGTTCTCAAGGTGTTTATTAAAAGTATACCATTGTGTCTACTCCTACCAATTTGCATATGAGTAACCTGTCTTGTAAAAGATAATTGTTTCTTAATTATCTAGGTAATACTATTTATATTTGACAAATACTTTTATTACCTTTTTTTCTATTTTAATTTCATTTTATTATGTTATGTTAATCAAGGTACATTACACCGTTAGTTTTTGGTGTAGTGTTCCATGATTCATTGTTTGCGTATAACACCCAGTACTCCATTCAATACGTGCCCTCTTTAATACCCATCACCAGGCTAACCCATCCCTCCAACCCCCTCCCCTCTAGAACCCTCAGTTTGTTTCTCAGAGTCCATCTCTCATGGTTCGTCTCCCCCTCCGATTTCCTCCCTCCCTTCATTTTTCCCTTCCTACTATCTTCCCTCTCTCTCTCTCTTTTTCTTTTTTTTTTTAACATATGATGTATTATTTGTTTCAGAGGTACAGTTCTGTGATTCATCCATCTTACACAATTCACAGCTCTCACCATAGCACATACCCTCCCCAAAGTCTATCACCCAGCGCCCCCATCCCTCCCACCCCCCACCACTCCAGCAACCCTCAGTTTGTTTCCCGAGATTAAGAATTCCTCATATCAGTGAGATCATATTATACATGTCTTTCTCTGATTGACTTTCACTTAGCATAATACCCTCTAGTTCCATCCACATCATTGCAAATGGCAAGATGTTGTTTCTTTTTTGATGGCTGCATAATATTCCATTGTATATATATATATACCACCTCTTCTTTATCCATTCATCTGTTGATGGACATCTTGGCTCTTTCCATAGTTTGGCTATTGTGGACATTGCTGCTATAAACATTGGGGTGCACGTACCCCTTTGGATCACTACATTTGTATCTTTGGGGTAAATACCCAGTAGTGCAATTGCTGGGTCTATATGTTAGCTCTATTTTCAACTTTTTGAGGAACCTCCATACTGTTTTCCAGAGTGGCTACACCAGCTTGCATTCCCACCACAAAGTAGGAGGGTTTCCCTTTCTCCGCATCCTCGCCAACATCTGTTGTTTCCTGACTTGTTAATTTTAACCATTCTGACTGGTGTGAGGTGGTATCCCATTGAGGTTTTGATTTGCATTTCCCTGATGCCGAGTGATGTTGAGCACTTTTTCATGTGTCTGTTGGCCATTTGGATGTCTTCTTGTGTGAGGTGGTATCTCATTGAGGTTTTGATTTGGATTTCCCTGATGCCTAGTGATGTTGAGCACTTTTTCATGTGTCTATTGGCCATTTGGATGTCTTCTATGGAAAAATGTCTGTTCACGTCTTCTGCCCATTTCTTGATTGGATCTTTTTTCTTTGGGTGTTGAGTTTGATAAGTTCTTTATAGATTTTGGATACTAGCCTTTTATCTGATATGTCATTTGCAAATACCTTCTCTCATTCTATTGGTTGTCTTTTGGTTTTGTTGACTGTTTCCTTTGCTGTGCAAAAGCTGTTTATCTTGATGAAGTCCCAATACTTCATTTTTGCTCTTGCTTCCCTTGCCTTTGGCGATGTTTCTAGGAAGAAGTTGCTATGGCTGAGGTCAAAGAGGTTGCTGCCTGTGTTCTCCTCTAGGACTTTGATGGACTCCTGTCTCACATTTAGGTCTTTCAACCATGTTGAGTCTATTTTTGTGTGTGGTGTAAGGAAATGGTCCAGTTTCATTCTTCTGCATGTGGCTGTCCAGTTTTCCCAACACCATTTGTTGAAGAGACTGTCTTTTTTCCATTGGACATTCTTTCCTGCTTTGTCGAAGATTAGTTGACCATAGAGTTGAGGGTCCATTTCTGGGCTCTCTATTCTGTTCCATTGATCAATGTGTCTGTTTTTGTGCCAGTACCATACTGTCTTGATGATGACAGCTTTGTAATAGAGCTTGAAGTCCGGAATTGTGATGCCTCCAGCTTTGCTTTTCTTTTTCAACATTCCTCTGGTTATTCGGGGTCTTTTCTGGTTCCATACAAATTTTAGGATTTTTTGTTCCATTTCTTTGAAAAAAGTGGATGGTATTTTTATAGGGATTGCATTGAATGTGTAGATTGCTCTAGGTAGCATTGACTCTTCACAATATTTGTTCTCCCAATCCATGAGCATGGAATGTTTTTTCATTTCTTTGTGTCTTCCTCAATTTCTTTCATGAGTATTTTATAGTTTTCTGAGTACAGATTCTTTGCCTCTTTGGTTAGATTTATTCCTAGGTATCTTATGGTTTTGGGTGCAATTGTAAATGGGATCGACTCCTTAATTTCTCTTTCTTCTGTCTTCTTGTTGGTGTTTAGAAATGCCACTGATTTCTGGGCATTGATTTTATATCCTGCCACTTTACTGAATTCCTGTATGAGTTCTAGCAGTTTTGGGGTGGAGTCTTTTGGGTTTTCCACATACAGTATCATATCATCTGCAAACAGTGAGAGTTTGACTACTTCTTTGCCAATTCAGATGCCTTTTCTCTCTTTTTTTTGTCTGATTGCTGTGGCTAGGACTTCTAGTACTCTGTTGAATAGCAGTGGTGATAGTGGACATCCTGCCGTGTTCCTGACCTTAGGGGGAAAGCTCTCAGTTTTGCCCCATTGCAAATAATATTTGCTGTGGGTTTTTCATAGATGGGTTTTATGATATTGAGGTATGTACCCTCTATCCGTACACTCTGAAGAGTTTTGATCAAGAAAGGATGCTGTACTTTGTCAAATGCTTTTTCTGCATCTCTTGAGAGGATCATATGGTTCTTATTCTTTCTTTTATTAATGTGTTGTATCACATTGATTGATTTGCAGATATTGAACCAACCTTACAGCACAGGAATAAATCCCACTTGGTCGTGGTGAATAATCCTTTTAGTGTACTGTTGGATCCTATCGGCTAGTATTTTGCTGAGAATTTTTGCATCCAAGTTCATCAGGGTTATTGGTCGGTAAGTCTCCTTTTTGATGGGGTCTTTGTCTGATTTGGGGATCAAGGTAATGCTGGCCTCATAAAATGAGTTTGGAAGTTTTCCTTCCATCTCTATATTTTAGAAGAATTTCAGAAGAATAGGTATTAATTCTTCTTGAAATGTTTGGTAGAATTCCCCTGAGAAGCCATCTGGCCTTGGGCTCTTGTTTGTTGGGAGATTTTTGATGACTGCTTCAATTTCCTTAGTGGTTATGGGTCTGTTCAGGTTTTCTATTTCTTCCTGGTTCAGTTTTGGTAGTTGATACATCTTTAGGAATGCATCCATTTCTTCCAGATTATCTAATTTGCTGGCATATAGTGGCTCATAATATGTTCTTATAATTATTTGTATTTCTTTGGTGTTGGTTTCGATCTCTCCTCTTTCATTCATGATTTATTTATTTGGGTCATTTCTCTTTTCTTTTTCATAAGTCTGGACAGGGGTTTATCAGTCTTATTAATTCTTTCAAAGCACCAGCTCCTAGTTTCGTTGATCTGTTCTACTGTTCTTTTGGTTTCTATTTCATTGATTTCTGCTCTGATCTTTACTATTTCTCTTCTCCTGCTGGGTTTAGGCTTTATTTGCTGTTCTTTCTCAAGCTCCTTTAGATGTAGGGTTAGGTTGTGTATTTGAGACCTTTCTTGTTTCTTTTTTTTTTTTTTTGAGACCTTTCTTGTTTCTTGAGAAAGGCTTGTATTACTATATACTTTCCTCTTAGGACAGCCTTTGCTGCATCCCAAAGATTTTGAACAGTGTGTTTTCCTTTTCATTTGTTTCCATGAATTTTTTAGATTCTTCTTTAATTTCCTGGTTGACCCATTCATTCTTTAGTAGGATGCTCTTTAGCCTCCACGTATTTTAGTTCTTTCTGACTTTCCTTTTGTGATTGAGTTCTAGTTTCAAAGCATTGTGGTCCGAAAATATGCAGGGAATGATCCCAATCTTTTGGTACTGGTGGAGACCTGATTTGTGACCTAGGATGTGTTCTATTCTGGAGAATGTTCCATGGGCATTAGAGAAGAATGTCTATTCTGTTGCTTTGGGATGGAATGTTCCGAATATATCTGTGAAGTCCATTTGGTCCAGTGTATCATTTAAAGTCTTTATTTCTTTGTTGATCTTTTTCTTAGATGATCTGTCCATCAGTGAGGGGGGTGTTAAAGTCCCCTACTATTATTGTATTGTTGTCGATGTGTTTCTTTGCTTTTGTTATTAATTGGCTTATATAATTGGCTGCTCCCATGTTAGGGGCATAGATATTTACAATTGTTGGATCTTCTTGTTGGATAGACACTTTAAGTAGGATATAGTGTCCTTCCTCATCTCTTAGTATAGTCTTTGGTTTAATATCTAATTTGTCTGATAGAAGGATTACCACCCCAGCTTTCTTTTGACGTCCATTAGCATGGTAAATGGTTTTCCACCCCCTCACTTTCAATCTGGAGGTGTCTTTGGGTCTACAATGAGTCTCTTGCAGACAGCATATCGATGGGTCTTGTTTTTTAATCCAATCTGATAGCCTGTGTCTTTTGATTGGGGCCTTTAGCCCATTTACATTCAGGGTAACTATTGAAAGATATGAATTTAGTGCCATTGTATTGCCTGTAAGGTGACTGTTACTGTATATTGTCTGTGTTCCTTTCTGGTGTATGTTACTTTTAGGCTCTCTCTTTGCTTTGAGGACCCCTTTCAATATTTCTTGTAGGACTGGTCTTGTGTTTGCAAATTCTTTTAGTTTTTGTTTGTCCTGGAAGCTTATCTCTCCTTCTATTTTCAATGACAGTCTAGCTGGATATAATATTCTTGGCAGCATATTTTTCTCTTTAAGTGTTCTGAATATATCATGCCCGTCCTTTCTGGCCTGCCAGGTCTCTCTGGATAGGTCTGTTGCCACTCTAATGTTTCTAACATTGTAGGTTACAGATTTCTTTTCCTGAGCTGCTTTCAAGATTTTCTCTTTGTCTCTGAGACTCATAATTTTTACTATTAGATGTTGGGGTGTTGACCTATTTTTATTGATTTTGAGGGGGTTTCTATGTGCCTCCTGGACTTTGATGCCTGTCCTTCCCCAAATTAGGGAAGTTCTCTGCTATAATTTGCTCCACTATACCTTCTGCCCCTCTCTCTCTTTTTTCTTCTTCTGGGATCCCAATTATTCTAATATCGTTTTGTCTTATGGTATCACTTATATCTCGAATTCTGCCCTCATGATAAAGTAGTTGTTTATCTCTCTGTTTCTCAGCTTCTTTATTTTCCATCATTTGGTCTTCTATAGCATTGATTCTCTCTTCTGCTTCATTTATCCTAGGAGGTAGAGCCTCCATTTTTGATTGTACCTCATTAATAGCCTTTTTGATTTCAACTTGGTTAGATTTTAGTTCTTTTATTTCTCCAGAAAGGGTTTCTCTAGCATCTTCCATGCTTTTTTCAAGCCCAATTAGTATCTTTATAATCATCATTCTGAACTCTAGTTCCGACATCTTACTAATGTCCATATTGATTAGGTCCCTAGCAGTCGGTACTGCCTCTTGTTCTTTTTGTTGAGTGATTTTTTCCATCTTGTCATTTTGTCCAGAAAAGAATAGATGAATGAGAGAACAAAATGCTAACAGGGTAACAATGACCCCAGAAAATTATACACTAAACCAATCAGAAGAGACCTGAAACTGGCAGAAAAGAAAGGGAAAGAAAGAAAAAAAGAAAAAGAAAAAGAAAAAAAAATAATGTGATCAAATATGATCAGGCTGGTGAATGTATCAGTGCCACACACTAGATTTTGGGCATATTTTGATCTGTTAGAGGAAATTGCCTCCCAAAGTTTTAAAGAAAGAAAAAGTTATATATGTACAAAAATAAGGGTAAATATGATGAAGGGATAGAACGTGACTGTAAAGATGAAAATTGCAAAAGATTTTATAAAAGGAATTGATAAGAGAAGAAGTTGGTTGAAAAAGAAAGAAGAGGTTGCTGCCTGTGTTCTCCTCTAGGATTTGGATGGACTCCTGTCTCACATTGAGGTCTTTCAACCATTTGGAGTCTATTTTTGTGTGTGGTGTAAAGAAATGGACCAGTTTCATTCTTCTGCATGTGGCTCTCCAATTTTCCCACCACCATTTGTTGAAGACACTGTCTTTTTCCCAATGGACATTCTTTCCTGCTTTGTCGAAGATTAGTTGACCATAGGGTTGAGGGTCCATTTCTGGGCTCTCTATTCTGTTCCATTGATCTATGTGTCTGTTTTTGTGCCAGTACCATACTGTCTTGATGATGACAGCTTTGTAATAGAGCTTGAAGTCCGGAATTGTGATGCCACCAGCTTTTGTGGAAGACTGTTGAATCACAGATCTGTACCTCTGAAACAAATAATACATTATATGTTAAAAAAAAAAAAAAGATAGCAGGAGGGGAAGAATGAATGGGGGGAAATCAGAGGGGGAGACGAACCATGAGAGACATGGACTCTGAAAAACAAACTGAGGGTTCTAGAGGGGAGGTGGGTGGGAGGATGGGTTAGCCTGGTGATGGGTATTAAAGAGGGCACATTCTGCATGGAGCCTACTGGGTGTTATACGCAAACAGTGAATCATGGAACACTACATCAAAAACTAATGATGTAATGTATGGTGATTAACATAACATAATAATAAAAAAAAAAAGAAAAGAGAAATTAAAAAAAAAGGGAGAGAATGTGATCAGGCAGGAGACTAGAACAAAGCCATACACTAGAGATTTAGGGTATATTTTGATCTGTTAGAAGAAACTGTATCCCAATATTTTAAAGAGAGAACAACTTATATATACACCAAAAATAAGGTTAACTGCAATGAAGGGTTAGAATATGACTCTAAAAATGAAAAATAAAAAAGATTTTTTAAAAAAAGGATTGATAAGATGTTGGTTGAAAAAGGGAAAAATAAAAATTCAAAAAAAAAATAGAAAAAGGGAAAAAAAGAAAATTGAAAATATTAACTTTGAGGGGAGCCTGGGTGGCTCAGTCATTAAACATCTGCCTTTGGCTCAGGTCATGATCCCGGGGTCCTGGGATCGAGCCCCTCATTGGGCTCCCTGCTCAACAGGAAGTCTACTTCTCCCTCTCCCACTCCCCCTGCTTGTGTTCCCTCTCTTTGCTGTGTCTCTGTCAAATAAATAAAATCTTAAAAAAAAAAATTAACTTTGAAAGACTAAAGAATCATGGTAAAAAAGCCATGAATTCTATGTGCAGTATTCCCTTAGCGCTGGAGTTCTGCCCTTCTCATTGATTGGTAAACTTGGTCTTGGCTGGCTGTTCTTGCTGATCTTCTGGGGGAGGGGCCTGTTGCTGTGGTTCCCAAATGTCTTTGCCGGAGGTGGAATTGCCCCGCCCTTGCCCGGTCCGGGCTAAGTAACCTGCTCAGGTTTGCTCTCTGGAGTTTTTGTTCCCTGCAAGCTTTCTGTATAGCTTTGGAGGACGAGAGTGAAAATGGAGGCCTCCTAATCTCCCGCCCCAGAGGAGCCAAGAACTTGGGGTCCCACTCCTCAGTGCACCCACAGAGAAAAGCAGTCAATCACTCCCGTCTTCCCGGTCTGCGGCCGCACTCAGTGCTCACCCAGCCTGTGACCCATCGTTTCTATCTCTGGCACCCGACCCCATGTGGTCTCCAAACCCAGTAGATCCCTGAGGTGCGCTCCTACACCACTCCTCCCAGGGAAGGAAGGGGACTCTCCCTGGATCTGCCACTTATTGGGTCCCTGCTGGAGGAGCAGTGGCCTGACTGTGCTGCAGATCATGGTTTAGGCAACCCTGAGCTGAGAGCCCGCGCCTCGGCTCTGTCTCTGCAGCCGGCTTCCCCACTGTGATACCTGGGAGCGCTGCCACACTCAGGCACCCCGGTCTTCCTGTGACCCTGAGGGTCCTGAGACCACACCGTCCCAGAGAGGGTTCTACCCCCCGCTTAGCCACTGGAGTGACATCCCTCAGCAGAGCCGACTTCTGAAAGTTCCGATTTTGTGCTCCTCGGCTCTATCACTTGCTAGTAGCGGCTGATAGAGGCCCCCAACCCCCGCCATCTATCTTCCTGAATATCGCCTCGGATTCACTTCTCCGCACGTCCTACCTTCCAGAAAGTGGTCGCTTTTCTGTTCAGAGAGTTGCTGGTATTCTTTTCTTCAATCTCCTGTTGAGTTTGTAGGTGTTCAGAGTGGTTTGATCCCTATCCAGCTGAATTCCTGGGACCAGACAAAATTTAGGTCCCTTATTCCTGTGCCATCTTGCTCCTCCCCCCCACCTTTTTTCATTCTTAGAACGTTTCTATCTCTTATATTCCAGTAAGCAAATCTAACAGCAGTACTATGATTTAATTATTCAAATATTCTAATAATTTTTTTTTCCATTTACTAAGCTACTATTTATTGAGTGCCTACTATTTTCCAGGCAACATGCCAGGCACGGATATTTCATGAACTAAACGTACATGATACCTGCTACTATAAAATTATCATTCAATGAAACTAATGAATCCCTCTTTAAAACCTAGGATGAATTAAATGTAAAGGCTTAATTTTCATTTATTTCACAAATATTGGGCATTAAAATGTGCCTCTCCCTGTGCTCAGTCACAGGGGGTTATGGAAATAGGACATTTTAAACAATTTAGAATTCAGAAGTTTATAGTTTATATTTAACTAAGTTTATGTTTAATTAAGTTTATAGTATATATTTATTTAAGTTTATATTATATAAATTTATGTATATAGGGCAGAAAAAATTTTAAACTACAGAAAGGAGGGCGCCTGGGTGGCTCAGTCGTTAAGCGTCTGCCTTCGGCTCAGGTCATGATCCCAGGGTCCTGGGATCGAGTCCCACATCGGGCTCCCTGCTCCGCGGGAAGCCTGCTTCTCCCTCTCCTACTCCCCCTGCTTGTGTTTCTGCTCTCACTATGTCTCTCTCTGTCAAATAAGTAAATAAAATCTTAAAAAAAAAAAAAAAAAAAAACTACAGAAAGGAAATCAAAACAAACTGGAAGACTGAACTACTGATATATTTGTGTTAAGGAAGTGGGTTTGTCAAATGCTATACTAAGTAGTTAGGGACTAAGATAAGCATTAAAGGATGAATGTATGAGGTTTGGAAGAAAAAGGTTCGCATTAAGCTTTCTGGATAAATAGAAGGAAACACACCACAGTACAGAGCTGTGAGAACAGTGGTCAGTGTGTTCCAAGTGTTATTTTGGTAGACTGAAGAATGAAGCTCATGGTCAGCAGATGTTGTTCTCAGGTACATTGCAATTAGAAAAGGAGGTTAGGATCATATTGTTAAGGGTTAGACCTAATTCTGTAGATTGTGGACTGGTCCAAATTCTTTGATTCCATAATTTTAGTTGTACTTCAGTAATATTAATTTATCTGACTGTGAAGATGATGGTGCGGCTGTGTGCTGAAGGAGCAATTGAATGTGGAAACAGCAAGTTCAGGGTGGAGCAGGCTTAATTTGTGGTGTCAGGGAGATAAGTGTTAGGATAATGCTGAAAGGCAGTTGTATATATAGGCTAATCTCTCTAGAGAGTAGCGCAAATTAGCAATTGGGTTTGGAAGTCAGCTACGTCTAGGAAAAGCTAAGGGGGTGACTGCCATCAGCCACGGTGAATGCAAAAAGGATCCTGTAATTGAACAGGTGCTCATTTTTATTTTTAAATAAATCTCAGATCATGCAGAAAGACCGTTGATCTGACACTGATGATGTTAGGTGTTTGTGTTTACTTTATTGTTACATTTTCTTAGTGACCAAAATGGCCTTAACATTCCCCTCAGCTTGACTAAACTTTAAATAGATTTCTTACTGATTCTAATGTCCTGACCTCCCTTTTCTTGGAATGTTTATACCAAAAAAATTGCAATTATACATTCTTTCTCTGCCCCTTTTGGATGTAAATCTTCTCCCAGCCTCTGATCAGCTTTGTAAGCCAGGAATGTCTTTCTCAGGGACCTGTGAGTCATCCCTTTGAAATGTCATTATCAATAAATATAGGGCCCCTGTTTTCCAGTTTCTGTGGGAGGGTAGGAGCCTCATTTCCATAAAGGGGGATTAGCAAACGCAGAGAGCCTATTGTACAGGTGGTGTAAGCCAATCATTTTGCGTCTACCTCCCTTTCTATGGTTCATAAATGTGCAAATATACACATGACTTAGACTGAAGTGAATTAATGGATGTCATTTCCCTGAACAGTAATCATTTCTAGGTGGGCATGACTTTACCCAGTCAGAAGGAGGCCCCAGTCTTTATTCAGTGATTGAGTGATGTGGTGTGTAATGCATGATCCCCTGCCTAGGGAATTAACCAAGGTCTAAAAATTAGGATGTCCTATTTTATACTCAAATTTAAACATCATCTCCCATTATAGCTTGCTACAAACTTAGAATTGGGGTAATTAAATTGTATATGTCCATCTATTAAGAAAATTTTTCTAATTTTGCTTTGTTTCTTTTAGCTTTATATGATATTTGTGAGAGTCATCATAGTGCGTAGGGAAGAGGATTAACTGGTAGAACTCACCTCACAGAGATGAGTAAGAAAAAAATGAAATATTGGTGGGGGAAACATTTAGCACCATGATTAGCCTATTGTGATAATCACCAAGTGTTTATTCTTGCTCTATTTTTCTTTGCTATTCTGCAGATCTTCCACAGGACAAAATGCTTTTTGGAATTTTTTAAAACTTCCTGATTTTCTTCTATTATGATTTCTTCCATTTCTATGTAAGGTTTTCTTTTCTTTTATAAAAAATTCTCTAAACTTTCTTCCTTCCCAAATCATAAAGACAGAAATTTGCTTTTTTCTGCTTAATAATATATCTTGAAGATTTTCCATATCAACACAGAGTGCTTCCTGTTTCTTATATAAACCACCAATATCTTTTATTGTTTTATTATTTTCCATAGTTTTTAGCAGCTCCACTCTCTGTGGACTTTTAAGTTCTATAAATCTTTTGCTCTTACAAATAATACTCTAGTGAATATGAATAATTTGTAAATATATCTCATAGCTGTCATTGCAGACCCCTACTTCTTTTTGCCACCATATATTTTATTGTTAAATTACCCCGATTCAACCATAAGTTTGGTTAACTAGCTGCTTAGGATGCCACACAGGTCAAATTCCTAAACTGAACATGAGTGTTTGGGTGTGAGACATAAACACATACTGCCTAAAACACAGTTCCTTGTTGGTTCATAGAAAAAAGAAAAAGTGTTCTCTAGAAGGAGGAGGGTACTTTCCTTGCTTAAAAATTATTTTTGTCTCAAAAAAATGTAACTTTTTGAGTTCTTATAGTGATTTATTTGAGAGAGAGAGGGCACGAGCCGGGGTGGTGGGGTGGTGTGGAATAGAGGGAGAGGGAGAAGCAGACTCCCCACTGAGCAGGGAGCCCGACATGGTGCCCATCCCAGGACCCAGAGATCATGACCTGAGCCAAAGGCAGATGCTTAACTAACTGAGCTACCCAGATGCCCCAGTAATTTAAATAATTCAAAAAGTTTTCTAGAAATAACTTGCATTTTAATAAAGATTGGGTTTGTCCTTCGGCACCTTCCTAATAATATTGTGGATTGCCTCTTCAATATTTCTAACTACATATGCTTTATCACCTCAATAAGGATATAAGCTAATTGAAGGTGGGAGCAATATTGTATCTTATTTTCTTCAAAAAGGTCAGAACAGTGCTTTGCAATTAATATGTTTCTATGAACTTGTTGAGTGCTCCCATGGTTTAGCTTAATTTTGTTCTTCAAATAAACAGAATTTACTTGACAGTTCTACCCTTGAACTGACATTAGAGAGGCTTAATATGAATGAGGATCGCTGTGACTAGAATTCCACTCAGACTCCGCCATAAACTGATTCTTGTAACTCCCTGTCACCAAATCTTGCAGTCATAAGGTATATTCCTCTTGGTTGATAAACACACATCTTTACGTGAAAGAAACCAGGAGAGGGCTGGATGCAGTAGTGTGCTTAAGCCTGTGCCACTGTTTGGTAAGAGCCAGTTTTGCTTCTTTTCCCAACCTCACTTTTCTCAACTCATTGGAGTTTGAAATTGCATGATGGAAATCAGTAAACACTAGAACTGAAGGTTCTCTCTCCACCCCAGGCGTATCAATGGTTAAACATTTAACAGCACACCATTGGCTTGGTGGTAGCCGTAATTATTACAGCTATGTGTGTGTGGGTGACAAAAAGACAGCATAAATTGTTGCTTCTGCTTAAGAACTTATGAAGAACTTACGCAAGGAGTTAACAACCATCAGATCTACCACAGGGTCTCTGAGGACATGATGTTGACAGTTAATATTTTGAGAGTGGACCATGTCCCCAGCTCTTTTCTAAGTGGTTTAAATACATGAACTCTTTAATCCTCACAACAACCTACTAACGTAGATATATAGAGGAAAATCCTCTTGTTAATTCCACTTAATAGTTGGCCAAACAAAACCTAGACAAGAAAACATAGTGATAAGAACAATGAGACAAGGGTAGTTGCTATAAAGTGACATAGGGAAGTCGTCCATTTGAACAGGATCAGTTACATATAGTTATTATCCTTTTGTTAAATATTGATAGTGATTTTGGGGATAATGACTAACTCAAAATTCTTTCAAAGTTCTTTTTTATGTTTACTATATAGGAAATATTATTTGTGATTACATCTCAATGTTACAAATGTTTTTGTGTTTTTTTTCCTACGGTAAGGACTTGGGTATTTTGTATTTTGATAAATATAGAACTCAGCCCAACTTTTTCTTATCTTTTTTGGCTTCTCAACAGCACACTGCTGACATTTGTTGCACTCTAGCAGTTTGAGAAAAACTTTATTGCTTCGTACGCTCTGATTTGTGTGTAACGGGAACAATGTCCTTTGAATTCCATAGCATGATATAGATTTGTGTACTGTTTATTTTTTCCTTTTCTTTTCTACTTGACAATCCATCAACACTATTTATGTGCTGCTCATAGTAGGTGGATTGAGGGTTTCATAAAGAATTTTGAGCCATACATATTTTATTCGCTCTAATACTCATGGAAGCAATTTGTCCAAGAATGCTTCTGTACTTCAAAAAAATAATAGACAAATACAAACTTGATGGAAAGGCACTCTAAAGAGAATTATACCGTTAAAGTATGAATGCCAGGCTCTCTGCAGAAGTGGCAGGGCCACTGAAGAAGGAGATTTAAAAAGATTGCCTTTTCTCAGGGTGCCTGGGTGGCTCAGTCTTTAAGCGTCTGCCTTCTGCTCAGGTCATGATCCCAGGGTCCTGGGATCCAGCCCCTGCATCGGGCTCCCTGTTCTGCGGGAAGCCCGCTTCTCCCTCTCCCACTCCCCCTGCTTGTGTTCCCTCTCTCACTGTCTTTCTCTCTGTCAAATAAATAAATAAAATCTTTAAAAAAAATAAAAAAATAAAAAGATTGCCTTTTCTCAATCACAGAACAAAAATCTCAGGGTCTAGTTTGTGTTCAGTATAAATTCATATTGTCATCAACTGATGAGCTGAAACTCAGATCTCATGTTCCATTCGCGTCACCTGGGGGTGGTGTGCAGCCCTTATTTCAACTTCAAGAATTGAGAATGTAGGGTAAGCCCCTAAACCTAAGTTAATATGATTCTACTTAGTCCGGCAGGAAAATCCTACTGACCTTTTTATTCTAAAATTTCACAAATATTTCTCAATATGGTAACTATTAACAACTCAAACTGTTAAAAGCTCATGGGGCAGTAAAGATCTGTACATAATTGTTGGGAAATGCTAACCTTACAATGAAAATGAAAAACATACGCCTTAGTATTGGAATATTAGCTATTTTACCCACATAGTCATTGGGTTTTTATTTTTACTACATGGAAAATACTAACTGATATTTTCTGGATTCATTAATGATATGACTGCCACTCTACAACTCAATTTATATGAATTCTCTCATTTCTTTAAAGTCAAGGAGCTGTATGCTCCAATGCCATCAGTGTAATGACCTGTTTGATAACATTTCTAATAAAAACTTTTAATGGGCAGAAAATCGCAACCATCTAGACTTTAAGCAACTGACTAAAGAGTTCTTCTAGTGGATATAAACCTTATTTTCTGTAACTAGGGCAGGAGTTGGTAAACTTTTTCAGTAGAGGGCAAGATAATATTCTAGGGTGTGAGGGAAAGAGATAAATTTGAGAATATTATTTAGGTACTCAACCATTTAAAATGTAACCATTTAAGGGGCACCTGGGTGGCTCAGTCGTTAAGCGTCTGCCTTCGGCTCAGGTCATGATCCCAGGGTCCTGGGATCGAGCCCCACATCGGGCTCCCTGCTCGGCGGGAAGCCTGCTTCTCCCTCTCCCACTCCCCCTGCTTGTATTCCCTCTCTTGCTCTCTCTCTGTCAAATAAATAAATAAAATCTTAAAAAAAAAAATTAAAAAAAAATGTAACCATTTAAAATATTTAAAACATTTTTAGCTCACAGGCCACACCAAAACAGGTAGCAAGCAAGATTTAGCCCATAGGTCGTAGTAGGATGTTAGGCTCTGGAAAAGAACATCCTTAAAAGTGGAATGAAAATAAGGTTCCTCATTTGGTCCCCAGAGTGCATTGCTGGAGACCATACAGTTTGGTTATAAAAGATGTCCAGAAATTCAGTCTGTGTCTCCATTAATCAGATATTCTCCCTTTTTTTTATTATGTTACGTTAATCACCATACATTACATCATTAGTTTTTGATGTAGTGTTCCATGATTCATTGTTTGTGTATAACACCCAGTGAGCACATTCAATATGTGCCCTCTTTAATATCTGTCACCAGGCTAACCCACTCCCCCACCCCCCTCCCCTCTAGAACCCTCAGTTTGTTTCTCAGAGTCCATAGTCTGTCATAGTTCGTCTCCCCCTCCAATTTCCCCCCCCTTCATTCTTCCCTTCCTGCTATCTTCTTCTTCTTTTTTTTAAACATATAATGTGTTACTTGTTTCAGAGGTACAGGTCTGTGATTCAGCAGTCTTACACAAGTCACAGCGCTCACCATAGCATATACCCTTCCCAGTGTCTATCACCCAGCCCCCCCATCCCTCCCACCCCCCACCACTCCAGCAACCCTCAGTTTGTTTCCTGAGATTAAGAATTCCTCATATCAGTGAGGTCATATGATACATGTCTTTCTCTGATTGACTTATTTCGCTCAGCATAATACCTTCCAATTCCATCCACGTCGTTGCAAATGGCAAGATTTCATTCCTTTTGATGGCTGCATAATATTCCATTGTGTGTGTGTGTGTGTGTGTGTGTGTGTGTGTGTGTGTGTGTGTGTATATCACATCTTCTTTATCCATTCATCTGCTGATGGACATCTTGGCTCTTTCCACAGTTTGGCTATTGTGGACATTGCTGCTATAAACATCGGGGTGCACGTACCCCTTCGGATCCCTACATTTGTATCTTTGGGGTAAATACCCAGTAGTGCAATTGCTGGGTCATATGGTAGCTCTATTTTCAACTTTTTGAGGAATCTCCATACTGTTTTCCAGAGTGGCTGCACCAGCTTGCATTCCTACCAACAGTGTAGCATGGTTCCCCTTTCTCCGCATCCCCGCCAACATCTGTCGTTTCCTGACTTGTTAATTTTAGCCATCCTGACTGGTGTGAGGTGGTATCTCACTGAGGTTTTGATTTGGATTTCCCTGATGCTGAGCAATGTTGAGCACTTTTTCAGATGTCTGTTGGCCATTTGGATGTCTTCTTTATAAGTGCTTAGGGAGCTCAGACATCTTAAATGTACCTTTAATGGACAGCAGTTGGGATGTGTCCAGTCCTGTTAGGCTGCAAATAATGAAGGGGCTATGGGTACAGACTATGATCCAGGGTTGGTAGATTGTGTTTTAATGTGGAAAGTGGGAATAAGTCCCAGGTCCAACCCACAGTGAGGATGTCCTCTTGTCGTGGCAAATCTGAGGGTCAAGTGTCCAGGGCCGTTCTCGGTGAAGAGTCTCCTCTCTTTACAGCAGGACTTTCAGGTCAATAAGAGAATTGGAGTGATTCTTCATGGCATAGCTACTTACAGGAACTTCTTTTTTTTTCTTTAAGATTTTATTCATTCATTTGAGAGAAACAGAGAGAGCACAAGCAGGGAAGCAGGAGGAGAGGCAGAGGGAGAGGGACGGGGAGAAGCAGACTCCCTGCCAAGCTGGGAGCCTCACATGAGGTTCGATCCCAGGACCTGGAGATCATGACCTGAGCCGAAGGCAGATGCTTAACAATCTGAGCCACCCAGGCACCCCCAGGAACTTCTTATTCACTGCCTGAATCCTGTTGGCATCTTGCTTGCCAAAGATGCTTTAAATGCAAATTTAATGTGTAAAAAACATATATATCCATGACAGGATGTCAATGCAGAGTGAGTATTGAGGAAGCGTAGTGAAAAATTCCTTATTCAAACTTGTTTAAAGGCCCACAATTTATATTTGTAATAATATATGGATTGATAAAGTCTTCTTATTTTCTTTGTGGAATCTGTAATTAAACATTTTTCAAGGTCAGGTAGGTCATAAAATTCATGTTACAAAAACCTACTGGTGTACCATGCTAATATGGTCACAGAATTGTAGCTTCTGGAAATCTGCAAGCCAGTTATTGAGCAATTATTCCTTGCAAAGCTGGATTTATGATATATTGTGACTAATGCATTTCAACATTATTACTTCCTGTTTTAGCCTGGTTAATAGGTGAAAATAATTGGTTTCTGTTCTAGTTATTATCATTTTGGTATGTGATCTTTAGAATGAAAATAAGTACCTTTGCTGTTCTTTCTAGGTCAATTACAGGCAGAACAATTAAATAGAAAATTGTTATGTTTGTCATCAGAATTCATATCTTTTATAATATTCTCTCTCTCCAAATTACTTCATTTTGCCAAATACAGTGCTTCCGAACAAAATGGGCTATATAACAGAAGAGAATAATAATGTTGTTTTCTTTGCCTGATAATTTGACTTTTCTTTAGTAGCAACATTATGTGGTTAACCTAAATTCTATTTACCTTTCCTTTCAAAGCATAATGAAATTGTGTTCTTAAGACTGCTGACTAGATTGTAATTCCTTAATTTGTAATTGTATCCTCACTTAATGATAGTCACATCCTGCAAGAGGCACTTTATATTTATCTTTGCTAAATCTCTCCATGTGAATATTTACATTGCTCCTTGATTTATCAAGGAAGAATAACAGGCTAAACTATTTCATCCCTTTTGTTTAAATCTTTCTCAATTTGATTACTGTTTTAATCTGTTAAGTTCCACTTGGCAATTTTTTTTTTTCTGGTGCTGTATGAGGTGCTTTGATGAAGCTATTTAGCCAATTACAGAAATAACACTTGAAAAGTAAATAGCATCCTGGTGACCTTACATAGTTAACATATTTTCTCAGTGTATTAATGCACCTGTAGGAACTTCACTACCTACTAATAACATTTTCTTAAGATGTAAAATAAAACCTGTTGAGCACATTTATTAAAAAAAAAAATGAGTCAGACTTCTTCTAAATGTTTTTGGAGTTCCTTTTTCACATACTAATTGTTGAATACTCACAACGACCTAAAAGTAGATGCTATTATTATCATCATCATTTGTTGTTGAGGACATTGGGGGTGAAGAGAATTTACATAATTTGCTTAAAATCAGACAGCTTATAATAAATGGCAGAGCCTAGGTTTGAGCCCTGGCCAATCATGGTTCCAGATCAGTGCTCTTAATCACCCTGAGTCCCTAAATACTGGAAATGGTATATCAAAAGCCTATCCTCATTTAAGTCTATGATACCCTAAATTTTGAATTGGATTATCTTATAAAGTTGTCCTATTTCTCATTATCTATACATGTTCTTTGGATACCTTACCTAAATATATGTCTTTATAGGTCTTGAGTAAGTTTTCCCAATCATTTGTAATAGGAAAGTCCAGTGTAAAACCCAGTATCTTTTACTAATTTACCCCTGGAGATTTAGGTCAATAATGACTCCTCATAGTGTATTATCTGGACAGCCTCTTTTTGCTTCTCCATATCACTTGTTTGCTAAATGCAAAGTAGCAGGTGCACATACCTACTCTGCAGTCCCTTCAGTCCCCTCACTAGAATTCATGTCAGAAGAGTGCTGACTTACATAAGCGTATTTTGAGATTGCCACCTGGCATAAGATCTGGGTTGCTTTGAATAGATCTTGTCCTTCAGAAAGATTCAGATGAGGCAGATAAGTACAGGCAATCATTCCACACGTTAGGGGCTTTGGTTCATGCTTCTGAGCAATTTCTTCTTTGCTGCATTATTAATCATTCCATGTATCATGTTGACATTTTCATCACCACAGATGCAATCATAACAGTTGACAGTTGCAATATCTGATGACACCTGCTTGAGACATTTATCAACTGTTAAGGTGAGATGTTGTGGAAGTCCGAGCCAATAAACAGATTTAGCAGTCTTGACTAATTAACGTTTAGAGATTAATTGTTCTCTAGAGACTGACTGGAAGAAATGCATGCTTTGGGTAAAACTACATTTACTGAGTATTTACTGGGGTTCAGGCACTGTGCTAAATTCACTGTGTTAATGAGTGAACATTTAACCCCATGAGGTGGGTCCTGTATTTATTTCCGTTTTACAGATGATCAAACAGAAAAGAAAGTTTGATTAACTGAAACAAGAGTAAGCAGTCTCTGTCGCCTGGGCCATAACACAATTTGCTTAAGGCCCAAAACAATTACTGTTTTGCATTCAAACCAGGCTCTTCATTTCCTACCTGTGGGAGAGTTACATTCTCTATGCCTGTTTATTCACCATTCAAATGGAGAATAATAATCTTTCAACAGCTACTTTGATGCATTGATACATGAAACAGCCTTGGAACAATGAAAGTTAGCTCACACCCAGTTAGCAAGTGGCCAAACTGAAACTTGAACCTGTCAGGTTTCGGAGCCTGGGTTTTAACTACTGTATTAACTTTCCTGGTGCAGATTTTACCTTCTGTTGTTCTGCCATACCCATATATATAATAACTCCCTTCTAGAAGCAAAATTAATTCTTCCTATGTCTTTACCTCATAAAGATGCTCTGCTTCCAGCAACATTTTCAACATTCAGAGCATGCTCCCATAGCCCACATAGCCCCTGGGGTGACGCCTCCCGTGGACGTGAAAAGGACGGGAATCCGACCTGGGTCACAGTACTGCACTTGCCTCAAAAACCCTTCACCACAGAATTCAGTTGTTTGAGCAGCTGTGGAGTTTCTGAAGAGGGAAGTTCACTGGAGAGGCACAATGTGAAAAGGAATTTGGATAACTAATTCTTCTATGGACTCCATTTTGTGAACTTAGGCATAAAAGAGGCAGGCAAACTCATTCGGTTTTGTCTTGTTATCTGCCCTCCTAAATTCCAGCTCTGTTCTGTTCTTTACCCTAGAAGCTCTTTCCAGTTCTCAACAGAGATAGGGTTGTGCATTTCCTATTGTGAGTAATGGCTCTATTTGATTAAATAAATAACATTTCACACTAATGTAGTTCACAAAAGGACTTAGAAACCATTAAGGATGTATTTAAAATCCCACAATGGACCCCTATCACTTAGTTCTCTGGCACAAATTACAGTTTCTGACACATGAAAATTATACTCTAAGAGAGGATTTTCTGAACATTTTCCCAAAGTGAGCATTTAATATCTCACTGAAAAAAATAATAGAAAAGAGGGTAGAATATTTTCTGTGAAAGTCTCAGAAAAAAAATGCCAAATTTTCTATACAGTGAATTATTTGGTTACTTCATTACCAAAATAACACTAGATTCAAGTAGACTTAGTTATTTCACTTTTTCTCTCTATTAAACAAAGTTTCCCTTATTCAGTTCTTTAATCAATCCCCTTTTAAAAATACCAGAGTCTACCTTACCAGAATTTAGTCTGTAGGGTAGCGCAAATGCTCCAAATGAATAAGCAAATCAAATATTTTCAAAACATCCCCAACTTCAGATCTACTAGAAAAATGCAGCCCAAGACATAATTATAAAATAGTGCTATTCCTTCATGTATTTCTTTTTTGATCACCCTCCTTTGTGTGCCCACATCTTTCCCAAGTCACTAGTGCTCTCCAGACTCTCTGGGTTTGTCACTTTCATCATCACACTATCTCACGAGCACCTGCGTGCTCTTTTATTTCCTCCCTCAATCTAAAATGAATGGTTCTCTATCACCTAGTGTCTGGAGTATACCGAACGCCAGTGAGTTGAATGTGTTACACCATATTTGCCTTTTCAGCAAAGTGTGGTTTGAAGAGAATGCCAATACAGTAAATATGGGGGCGGGGGGGGGGCAGTTTTTCAAAACTGAGAGAACTAGTTAGGAGCTAATGAGGGCTTTTTGGATTTCTCAAAATCACACAGCGAGTAGCTGTTGGCTTAGTCTGTGCACCGAACCAGGCTGAATCTGTCGCTGGGGAAAAATGACTTTGCTCAGGTTGCCTGGATGGGGATTGATGGGCTGTGGATTCTGAAGAGGCAACTTCACCAACAATCAGTTCTACAAAGACTTTCCTGTAGGGAATGGCAGGCAGTTACCCTCCAGGATTGCTAAGAAAATGAAATTTGTGTTTACTGAGAACAAATCTTGTTTTTGGGTAAGCTGAATCACTGTGGGTGGAATGTTAATTTATCAAACTGATCTAATTAGAAAGCACCTTAGCACAAAATACAAAATAATGGAGACTGGTATCCAAGTACCAAGATTCAGGTTGACAATAGAAAGCATTTATTAGATAGCAATTTACTTGTACTGATTATACATATAATTAAATTTGTCCTAGATTTAGCTTAGTTAGGTGAATACAGAAAACATTTAAAAAGCTCCCAATCTGGGCATCTGGGTGGCTCAGTTGGTTAAGTGTCTGCCTTCAGCTCAGGTCACGATCCCAGGATCCTGGGATCGAGCCCCATATTGGGCTCCCCGCTCAGCAGGGAGCCTGCTTCTCCCTCTCTCTCTGCTGCTCCCCTTGCCTGTGCTCTCTCTCTCTCTCTCTGTCAAATAAATAAATAAAATATTAAAAAAATCTCCCTAAATGATTAAAAAAAAAGCCTAAATGATAAATTTACTTTCCCAAGTATCAAACAAAATCTATGGGAAATCATACTTCCATATATAATTCCAAAATTAATTCTTTTAACAGACTTTCATAACGCCATAGAGCTAGCTTTGCTGTCCAGTATGATAGTCACTAGCCATATGTGGTGCCTGAATTCTTGAAATATGTCTCGTCTGAATTGAGATGCACTGTAAATATCAAAAACACACTGCAGTTTGAAAGCTCAGTACAAAAAAGTGGAAAATATCTTAATTTTTATATTGATGACATGTGACTAATACAGGAACATGTACCTCATTTCTTTAGAAGATAGAACAAAAAACACTGAATCTATATTATCTACCTGTGACGATTTCACTCTACTTCTAAAGCAAGGGAGATACTCAGGATTAGATGTCTCAGCGAGAAAGTTTATCAAGATTATTAGCGTTAAAGTCGTATTTAAAATCTTTTTCCACTAAGCTCAGAACAGAATAAATAAAGAGCCCTTAAAATTACAGGAGGGAATAAAACCTATTATATTGCCCTAAAAAAATATGCTTGTATCACTCTTGAAGAATAACTTCTGGGTCTCCTGGGTAAGTACCAACAACACAAGCCTTCAGTGATAGTCGGGGATGTATACAGTGCCACCGGGAAAGCAGCGCAGGGGCTGAGATCACATGGCTTGACGTGTCCGGTCGCCATGCCACCCTCTCGGTCTTCTCTGTGGTCTCTGGGGTAGCATTTGTATCCATGAGAAAATACTTTTTCTAATTACTCTATGCCTTAATTTCTAGGCCTAATAAGGATGTGTGGGAGGAAAGGCGTGCCATATTCATCCCACCCTTTCTTCTGTTAAAAGCGCAAATGCATGCCGTTGAAGATTTGTGAAAGTACATTTTTCCTTATTTTCATTTTCACAGGGAAGTAGGTTAAAAGGATTCCTCAAAAATACTCAGCAGTTAAATAAGTGGCCTCTTTCATTAAGTATAAGCTGTCATTTGTATGATGGAATAATTTAGGGATGTGTAGGTAATCAAGCTTGCAATAAAACAGATTCATCTCAAGAATCTCTCTGGTTAATATCGCCGCGAACCAAGTAAAAACAGGCAAAGTGCTTAGTTAACAGCTTTGTCTAACTTTCCCAGTGCGTTCCTCTGACATGTTCTGTAAAATCGCTCTTATTTCTGTCAGTCTTCCTGATTCTGAGGAATGAAAGTGAAAAGAGATTATAATAAGGCATTCAAAGCTATGTAAGTATTCATGATAGGTATTTTCTCATCTCTGATAAACACGTTCGGAATAAATGCCCGCCCGGCCTTCACTTTCTTCGGTCTCTCAGAGTATGCCGGCCGCAAGCCTGTGCGGAATGGAAAGCCCTAGTTTGGACTTGGAAACAGAAGTCTCCTCGCTCTCGGGCTTTCAAGCTGGTGGAGGGAAAAGGAGCAGGAGCACTGATGAAAACAGACAATGGGAACGTGTTGTAATAACGAGGCACAGTACAGCGAATAAGGGCGGCTGGGGATGGATGATGGAGAAAGCCATCTCAGGGCGGAGTTAAGGTTTGATTTGGTCCGGGGCGCCTGGGTAGCTCAGTCGTTGGGTGTCTGCCTTTGGCTTGGTTCGTGATCCCGTGATAACGGGATCCCGGGATCGAGTCCCGCGTGGGGCTCTCTGCTCGGCGGGAAGCCTGCTTCTCCCTCTCCTACTCCCCCCGCTTGTGTTCCCTCTCTTGCTGTGTCTCTCTCTGTCAAATAAATATATAAAACTTAAAAAAAAAAAAAAAAAGTTTGATTTGGTCCATTAAGGGCTATGCCTGTTTCTTCCATCCTCTTCCTAGCTCTCACCTCTTAAAAGAAAAGGAACTGCTAATCCTATTGGTAAGAATGCAAAACTGAAACCCAGTATTTGCAAGTATTTTTTTCTCTTCCCCTCATTTTCTGCCTTCATGCAGTAATCAGATACAGGCCTCAGCGGACCTTGTTCTCTGTTCTGTTTCCAGCAGTCAAATTGGTAGCCTAAAGCTGGGGCCTCCTCTTAGGGTCCAGCCTACTAGCCTTTCTTGGCACATATGCTTGAATGTTTTGGTCACTGCTTCAAGTTCCTATGGCATGCAAGCCACCAATGAAAACTAAAAGGCAGGAGCTCTAACCCAACTTCCCCCAGAGAGTTTTGCCTAGTGGTACTGACCACTGATCCGACTAAGGATAAAAGGTTAGAAAGAGGTGGTATTGCACTGGGCAGGGAGCAGTGCTAAAGTTGATTTGCAAGATTCAACTCCTTTAGAGTCAAAATATGCCCCAAAACCTCTTAAATCACCAGAATCTTTACTTCCTAGGAATGCAAAAGCCAAACACTTTCTCTCTGCTTTTTATCGATGTCATCCATTTCTTGAGCCATGGGCTAGTTTGAATCAGAAATGGTAATGAGAAAACTAAAGAGGTGACCCTCTTTTAAATTCTTTGAATGGTTAAATAAAGTGTATATAAAACAAATGCATGCTTCATCTTGTGAATTTTTTTTAACCTGTTAATTTTGAAGATCAAATGGATGGCAAGGAGTTTAACAGAGGATTTGGGCATTACTTGGATGCAATAAAAGCTCATCTAAATTCCCAGAGTGATATACAAGATAAGAGGCGTTTGCAAGCTGGTAAAGAGTTAAAATCCTTTTGCTAATTGATTAAAAAGTAGCTTTTTCCATCAATTGATTATATCCTCAGCACCATTTTTCTCCCCTAAAAAAACTTTCTCCCCTCAGATATGCTTAAGTTCTCTTTCCCCTCAACAGAAGCTGCAGTGTTTTTATAGGATGCTGTCCACCGATCACATTGACTATTTCCTAGCAAGTGACTTAGTCAGACAACATTAATATGTTCCTGTTTCTAGAATTGTGAGACTGGGGATGAAAGAATGCTGGTCTTGATTCTCTTAACTAAAATCAGAAGATAGAAAATTATAGAGTTGTCTGTGTCTATGCATCCTGTCATTGTTTAGTAAGAAATAATAAATCCAATATGCAAAGAGTAGAGGAGGCCAGATACAACTTTTGGGTGTGAATTACTGACTCGCGTTATTCATGAGGCTTGACTACATTATTCTCTTCCTATGGATTAGTCCTTAAAACCTTCTTTGAATTCCATAAACCAGTGAATTCTCTCGCAGGCTTAGCTATCACATAGATGCCTAAAAATACACGTCAAAAAGCTTAACAAATGGATATTTATAATAAAGCAGAAAATGATTTTCCAGGGATGAGAGAAAACCTGTGATAAGAGTAGCATTCACACCATTTTTCCTATCATATGAATATCTTTTTTATATTTATAGAACTGAATAATTGATCCTCATCATGCTGACAATGTATTAGAAAGAGAAGACGTATTTATTTTTCAATATGATATGCAGAGGATGACAGAGAGGGATGTAAATATAGTTTAGAAAATATACATGAATAAATAATAAAATGTTTAGGCTAGAACACTCAATTAATTATAAATATTTCCCTAATATTATTTTTTCAAGAAAATAATATAATCACTTAGCTCAGAAAGACTTCTGGAATTCTTTATACTTGTTATCATTATTAATTCTAAAGCTCTTTTGATATACTGTCAATTAATAGAGTGTTGAGAATCAAATTAGCTTTGTGGCATTTTATTGATAACCACTTTTCCAAGCTAGCTCTGTTTCTTTCTCTAAGCTAGATAGTCTGGTTTTATTTATATATACTGAGAAATTTCAAAAAATCACATATTTTGGTTTTTAAAATATTTATCAGGACTTGTCATTTATTCCTCCCAAGTTCTGTTGAGTGGATAGAAGATACACAGGATATTTGGTTTACAATATCCACAGGGTTAAAGCTCTGATTTATAAACTATGTCCTGAATATGAGAGTTCTCAATCTTACATGACTGTCCTATCTGTGACTAGTTCAATAAGAATAAGGCAGACAGTTGCCCAGTTGAATGAAATTACTATCTTCTTGCAATATAATTTCTTTTAACTTACTGGAGAATTAACATACACTCTCGACTTTGATTTCTCATAGTACGCAAAATAAGCTCAGTACAATTATAAGGCTATAGACTTCACATAGGTGAATTCACATAGGTGAAGAACTATATGGATTTTAATAAATTATTAAGTATGAAGGAATTATGTAAGAAAAATAGCATACAAAGAATGACAAGCATGTGGAGGTAGTGTAGATTGATAGGTAAGTGGGAGAAGAAGGATAGGAACAACAAATAACAGCTCTGTGGAAAGAAAAAAGAACAGCTCAGAGACCAAGGAACAGATGTGCGTTAGCAAATGACATATTTTGTATCAGAACTATATTATTAGAGTTATTACCAGAGTGAAGAGAACTCAACAATAAATTACATTTCTTCTATAATTTATCATCGCATTACTGCCTGTTTGGATTGGATTTGAGATTTAATTTATAGAGATGATTGAATGATGACACAATGAGGTCAATGCCATTGAAAATTTTATTACTCACAGGAGCTAATATGAAAAGGGTGCCTGCCATGCCATGCAAAGCCACATGGGGAAGCACTGGATGATCAGGGGGCAGAAGGGGCAAGGGAAAAGTATGGCCCAGAGCCATTATTGTGGTTTCCATGGGAAGGAATGGCCAAGGCAGGGTAGGCAAGTTTGAGCAAGCTTTGGATTAAATAGTTTGAATAATTCCAGTGGGCTCTGGATGATGAGTGGTCCAGTACTTGGTTCTGAGATGACTTAGGCTGGGAAACATTGGCTTGGTGTGCAAGAATTAGATAAATTTTGTGGTTGGGCTATGGGCTTTGGCTTTGTTAGTTTGTATGTGCAAGTCATGCTTACAGGAGAGTTGTTTGCTATCTTTAGGAACTAGCTATCCCTAAAGGGGACAGGCTTGACCCGGCCAACAAGGCCCCCCAATTGTCAAAGCAACATCAAATACAGAAAACAACAAAACATGATTAATACACTACCCCAGTTGGGGTAGTTTTATAAGGCCCTTTTCTTAGCACTTCTTAAAGTTACTTAATATATTTTTAATGTTAAATATTACCAAATAACTTTAAAACTTTAAAAATCATCATTTTTATGATTCTTTATTCATAATTAAATACTAAAAGTATTCACTTAATGTTACAGCATTTTTAAAATGTTTCCTCCTAGCTTTTAAATAATTCCATCTCTCTCCAATACTGCAGCCCCACTCCTTTGCATACTCAGCCATCATTATCAGAGCTCCATTTTATTTTAATGAACATGACAATAAAAATGGTAAATGATGCTGATGGGGAGACAGAGACACTTGCTGCACATGTTAAATAATATGCTGAATCATCTTGCTAATATCCGTCTCGTCAATTGGCCATACAATCTGATTTATTTAAAAACTGTCCAAACCAAATCAATATAAAGGAGAGAATAAATACCATCAGGTACTCTGGTCCATTTTTTTTTTTATTAATCCTCGAGGTTAATAGGTAAAAACATAATTATATACATATCCCTTTTACAAACCTACTTGCACATGAGTACACACATACAGGAATATACCTATGTATTCCACAGTATTAACTATCTATTTTTTTTATTAAAGATTTTATTTATTTATTTAACAGAGAGAGACACAGCAAGAGAGGGAACATAAGCAGGGGGAGTGGGAGAGGGAGAAGCAGGCTTCCTGCTGAGCAAGGCATCCGATGTGGGGCTCAATCCCTGGACTCCAGGATCATGACCTGAGCCGAAGGCAGTCGCTTAACCAACTGAGCCACCCAGGCGCCTTGTCTGGTGCTTTTTAAAAGTTAAACAACTTAAAACTAGTACTAAGTGTGCTAATAGGAGAGACAATGAATCAAACTTTTTTTTTTTTTTTTTTGGAGGGGGGATTTTTTTTTTTTTTTAAAGATTTTATTTATTTATTTGACAGAGACACAGCAAGAGGGAACACAAGCAGGGGGAGTGGGAGAGGGAGATGCAGGCTTCCCACGGAGCAGGGAGCCCAATGCGGGCCTGGATCCCAGGACCCTGGGATCATGACCCAAGCCGAAGGCAGACGCTTAACGACTGAGCCACCCAGGAGCCCCAGGGGGATGTTTTTAATCAAATGCAATCTCTGTCCGTGGATCTTACTCTTTATTAACAGTGATTCTGTCTCTGAGATGTCTTTGGAAGAACTGTTGAGTTTAACCACCAGGTCTTAAAATTCAAGAATTTTGTGCACAAATAATTGGAGCTAAATTAAATTATCTCATCTGACCATCTGTTATCATGATTAAGCTACTTTATGACTATCTCAGATATCAAATATAGGAATTTAGATCAGAGTTGGAAAAACAGTAATTTTGTTTTCTATCTTACCATTTTATTTGGGGAAAGTGTGGTGGAATGGGCAAGATTAAAACAAGTTTTGGACATCTTAACAAATAAATCATCAGTTATAGTGTATCTGTTAATATTGAAAATCTTTGAGCACTATTTTTAACCATACCTGGGCCCAGCCCAGTCCACCAGAGATAATGTTTCTTGTAGAGATTTGGTGCCAAAGTGTCAACTAATGGTAAAGATGGCAAAATTAATAGAATTTTTTATTCTGTGCTTATAACTTCCTGTGGGCCACAAGAAAATACCTATAATGAGACAGGCCTTGACCATTGTGTCAAATACTGTCTTCATTTATTTAGAAATACTGGGCAATTTGCAACGACGTGGATGGAACTAGAGGGTATTATGCTAAGTGAAATAAGCCACTCAGAGAAAGACAATTATCGTATGATCTCACTGATGAGCAGAATTTAAGAAACAAGGCAGAGGATCATAGGGGAAGAGAGGAAAAAATGAAACAAGACAAAACCAGAGAGGGAGACAAACCACAAAAGACTTTTAATCTTAGGAAACTGAGGGTTGCTGGAGGGGAGGGTGGCGGAGGGATGAGGTGGCTGGGTGATGGACATTGGGGAGGGTAGGTGTTGTGGTGAGCGCTGGGTATTGTGTAAGACTGATGAATCACAGAACTGTACCCCTGAAACAAATAATACATTATATGTTAATTAAAAATAATAATAGAAAAATACTGGGCAACTCAGTATTTCTTCAACTTGAAGACAGGACTCAAGTCTGCTACAAACTTGCATATTGAAATGAATGTGAATGCAGGTGGGTATGTTTAGGGGGTGAAATCTTGGATGAAAAAAATATGCCTCTCATTATGAGGGCGCTTTTGCCAGTGAAAAGCTTATTGGCTACTATTCCATGTAGAATGTGCATAAAGGACCTTTAGAAGTTACACGCAGTCGCAATTTAGTCGTCAAAACCCCACGGGAGAAATGTCTTTTACCTTCAGAATTGCTTCCGGCTGATATGGATCTAATTCTCAAAACCATTTAGTTCTGGGTTAGCCTTAGCAGAAAACATGAAAAACTCCAATGAGAAAGTCCCTGACTTTTTAACGGGTGATGCTAAGACACCTGTGGGTGGCATAGAGCTGGCTACCCCAGATGATCTGACTGTGTTCTTCTGTACCTTTCCCTGATTGCTTCTTGCAATGGCATTCAGCATTGAGTAGAAATACTTAGTAGGGCCAAATTTGGGAAGTCCTGTGACTTATCTGTAATCTTTGCTGAGATACTCCAACCACATGCTTGTTGGATATTGAGGTTTTTTATGTAAACAATGAGTTCTGGACTCTTAGGTAAGGACACACAGGTGTGCTGTGTGTGTGTGCTCTATGTGTATGTGTGGGTATAGCTGTGTGTATATGCTCATAATCCTGTGTGTGTATAAAGTCAAAGAGGAAAACAAAATGACCAAGATAGTTCAGTGCTGCCCTATAAGGAAGAATCTTTAATAGTATGGCCTTTGTTTATCCTTCTGGATATGAAAATTGTAGAATCACAGTTAGAATTTCTATCCCTGTGAACCGGGATGAACTTTGGACAGATGGCCTGATTTGACTGACATACAGTAAGGGCTGGAAAATTGGGAAGACTTTTCCTTCTTTTTTCTATCTCCCTATTTCTCACAAAAATAAAACACTGCCTCCCTTATAATTGGTGAAAGAGAATAACAAAGTGACTTGACAACTAAAGTCTAAACTATATATGGAATTATAAGACCAGAGACCAATAAAATATTAATGTGTGAGCACATACAGCCCCCCTCATATCATACCGTTTTAGAAAAAAGATGTTGGAATTGTGTTACTTGTGAAGACAATGCATTCTTAACATAGGCTGAGAGGCAGACCAGAATTATGGTAATTATAAGTGGTTTTGGGACACACTATTTTAGCTTAGAAAATACTCTGTAGTAGTCAAATAAATCTGCAGTGAAGAAGATGCCACAGTAATCAAAATTTGATTCTGAGAAGATGTGCTTATGTTTTCTAAAATTGATGGTATTGAACTGGTGCTGTGATTTTCTTGCATTTCTTATTTGTCTATAGGGAACTTTGGAAAATTGGAACATTAGAGATTTGCAGTTTGAATAATCTAACTTTGGATATGCTTATAAAGCTACATAAGTCCCAGATGAAGAAAGCCCTGGCTTCGAATACTAACAAAGAAATTTATACTCCAACTGAGTATTTTAATGAGATCTTTCTGCTTATATCTGAATAGAATAGGAAGAAATGCTTTGAGATAATGCTTTTTGTACTTTGAGAATTTACCTTCTCTCTAGGATCAAGGGTTTTATTAAGAGAAGTTAATATGGTTAAATTTTATGTGGAGTGGAAAATGAAGGATAGGTAGATTATAGGCAGTTGGACTTCACATTCCTTGTATTCTTTGTATCACTCTATAACGGTCAGAATAGGGTTGTGTTATGCCGAGTAACAAAAATTTTGAACTCTCAGGGATTAAAACAATACATGTTTATTTCTCCATCATGCTATACATCTATTGGGGGTGCAAGGGAATTCTCATTGTAACCCCCATTGTATATGAATATAATCTGACATACAAAATACAGTAGGGATGATTTCTTAGCTTGGTATAAAGTGTGGTCTTCTAATGAACTAAAACCTATTGAAGAAAACTTTTCCTGACCTACTTCCATAAGTTTTAGAGGAAACATCAAAGAAACATTCATTAAAACATCTAAGGAACATTTGAAAATTTTAAGAGCAGAAATTTTATATTCTTCCCCTGGCCGACTCTTTAGGCCTAGCTGTCCTCCTTAATGACTTAACAGAATAATGAAAATTGAAGCAGAATTTTCCACTATCAGATGATCAA